>NC_134430.1:6875000-7500000 GCF_030867145.1 Opisthocomus hoazin | reverse complement strand
AGGAGCATGGAGCCCTTGCAGGCAGCTTCTTCCCCGCTGCCCGCAGCAGAGCACAGCCCCTCGTGCTGCCGGTCTCTTCCCTGCCCGGTGCTGCTGGCCTCTGTTCGTGGCACCGGAGAGTGCTGGGTCCAGGCTTGCCCTGGATTCCTGTGACGTGGTAGCAGGCAGAGGAGACACCAGCACAACGTGACTGGCCTCAAGAGCAGCATTTCGATTAATAACAGGAAGGCCAGGGAAGGCTAAGTAAACTCAGGCTTTCCAAAGAAGGCTGCAGGAGCCAAAGCTCCAGGGTTCTATTTCTGCCCAGACGTGCTGCAGGTTTGGAAAACATCTCCATTGAAGTTGGGGAACATCCAGCCTGGGTATGGTTTGGATCTGGTTTCAGCGCTGGTGAGAGGTGGTCGTGGTGGAATCAGTTAAAAATCAGACGCTCTCCTCCCAAAGTGCCGTGCCCAAAGTTGAGGACCCCCCCCCTTAGTAGCACACCGTTTGCCTTCAGTCCTTTTCTGCTCAGTTTTGCAAGGAGGCTTTTGGGATATGCCAAGGCTGCATGGGGTCTTTCAACACCACTGAAAAAATGAGCTTTTAAATACAACTGGAAAACTATGGGCTACCCTCACACAGTGAAACCCAGCACACCAACTGCCGGTGCTAGCATCTGACTGCCTGGCTGCGGGGAGCCCTTGCAGCGTGTCCAGTGCTCCTCTGGCTCTGCGGAGGGACACCCAGCCTGCCTCCCCCAGGCCAGTCGGAGCCCGAGACACCCTACCTCTGTCTCTGCTCAGCATACCAGAGAGAAAGCAAAATTCATTGTCTGCTAGATGTAACGGGGCAGAATTGCATTTTCCAGCTCTGAGGAGGGCTTTGCAAACAATGGGGATTAAAAAATAAATACAAGCTATAAAAAGTGCTTGACAATGTCCTTTTAAATTAAATTTTTTTTTCTGAAAATATGCAATAAATCCCATGCAAGAGTCATAAAAGTACCTGAAATGCTTTTAGAAAGATTTATGGGCATCTTACCACTATTCTCCATAAAGTGAATATGCTGCTTCCAAGATAATTTCTCATCACCCGTACTTCAGATTCCTGAACTCCTTTCAGTCAGCCTATCCCAAGAAATACTGTAATGTCAGGCTGTCTGAATTACATCTTCTTAGAAAGAACTGTCATGTCTGATTTATACGTGCTAGCTGGGATCTCTCTCCTTAGTCCACGTTGCTGAATCCAGTGCTTTTTAGCTTTGACCAAGTGCCAACGAACTGTCCCTGTAACTTTTCCAGGGAATTTTGTCATCCAAAAATAATCTAATCATTACCTCAAAGTAGTTTGGAAACTCTGCTTTTGAGATGATTGCTTCTGATATGGAGAAGTAACGTTTCTAACACCAACACACAAGATGTCATTTGCCAAGGGGGGTGTCCAGGAGAAGGTGGGAGCCAACCTCTCTCTGTCTTGCTATGAAAATGGAAGACAAATGTCTTTACTAGATGGGCCTAACCACACGTACAAAAAGGGATCCTGTTCCCAGGAGCACCTGCTGTATAGACGAGGGTCACCCTATGACATTCCTCTGAGAAGAGCAGCTTCTGCAGAGGACAGGAGGGAGACTGCCAGGCTAGACTTCATGTTGACCACAGCCACCACTGTTCATCACTTCTGCAAGTGTGTACTTGGCTTTGCTGAGGGGCCTGGATTCACACCAGCCAGGATCTTCATTGCTTTCCATCAGCTGCTGGGACTGCTTCTCACTGGTGCTGCATGGCTGATGGGTGAAGGTCATGGTTTTATTCCATGAGCACCTTCCACATGCTGCTGAAGGACAGCCTTTGTGGGCTGCCCTCTGGGACAGGGTGTGGGACGGGGCTTGTGCCCTCCTTACCCCGTTGTGTCTTCTCCATCTCTCACAGCATTCCTCCTAAAATCACCACCCTGGGCAAACCAGTGCAGCCTCTGGGACGTTCAGAGACATCTGCCAGTACCTGGCAATACCGAGCTCACTCAGGGGTGAAATGTTTTTTGGGGAAAGCAATCGCATTGGGGAAGAAAAACCCCAAATGTCTGTGGTTTATGTTCTCTCCCATCAGGAAGACAGTCTTTTAATTCTTTGATTAAAACAGCCATGACCTTAAGACAGGCGACCCTGCGACCCTGCTTCGGCAGGGGGGTTGGACTAGATGACCCACAGAGGTACCTTCCAACCCCGACCATTCTGTGATTCTGTGATTCTGTGACCTAGAAGAGATTTGGGCTGTTCATACTCCTCTCCACCTTCCCCATTTCTTTCATCTTGCCATTATTAATCCCAGAAGAATGATACCCAGAATTATTAAAGACTGGATTTATTTTAATATTTCACCTTTTTTCTTTACCCACAGTCCTTTTTGCCGCTTCTCTAATGTGAAGAAATTTACAAAATTAGGCATTAGCAAGGGGAAAATTACAAAGAAAACACCAGGGAACAAGACTGATGCCCTTCATCCTGTGGTAACCAGGGTCTGACAAAAGGACATGGAATACAGCAATCTGCTGAAACCCCCTGAAAATGGAAAAAAAGGGCAAATTATCATTTCAACAATAACAAATGGAAAATTAAAGAAAATCATGTCCGTGGGGTTTTTGGTGAAATGATGGATTTTTGATAAGAGGTAATTGTTGTACATTTCTTGGAACAAAAATGTTGTTCTCAGAGGCACCCAGAGAAAATGGTACCATGGTCTCCCAGCTTGGCTGTGCTGGGAAGGCAGTGAAGCCTTTTTGGGAAGCTCTTACCTTCGAGTCAGGGGCGTCCATCCCCACCAGGACTCCATGAACCTCACTGCCATCTTGGTTGTGCAATTTGCTAATGACGTGTAGTGGTGGCACGACACAAGCTCGATAACATGAGAAAGGGAAGCAAGCTCACACAGGGACAACAACAGACAAGAAGTCCATCCTTCATCATCAACCAGTTCATCACTTCATAGTGAACAACCTTCTTGCTTTGCAAGACACTGTTCTCTTGAACCTCTGTTGATGCAAGCATGCGCAGACACAGACACGTATGCTGCAGACTTGTCCCTTGAGGTCCCACCAGCTAATTTCCATTATAGCAACCACTGGAGCGAAGTGCATAGCTGAGGGTGTGAATTTCCTTGCAGACGCCTTTGACCTGCCCAGATTGGAGCTGGGAAGTCAGAGGGCTGTGAAGAGAACAGCAGAGTCTTTTCACCACTGGGAGGACCAGGGGCTGAGAGTGTCTCTCCTGGTTACATCAAACCCAGAGCTCCTCATCCTTCGAGCAGATCCTCCCTGTCCTCACCATCCATCACCGAGCCTGGCACGAGCGTGCCTGGTTGAGGTCTGAGCTCAGGGCAGGGCTGGGGGCTGGCAGGGCTGAGTGCAGGCAGCTGGGTGCACCTAACCCGCTCCTGCCCACACCCTGCCACTCAACTCCATTCAGCTCTGAGAAACCTTGAGAATTCTCTGCCTTCTGCTGATGCGCCTGGAAAATCAACGCCCACTCAGAATATGAATTTCCAGGAAACGAAAAATATCCAATGCCTCCCCCCCCAAATCATTTCACTTTCACATGTTTCAGACTATTATTTTTAATGGCAACGGCAAATGGAAACAATGAGCTGGAGGCAGGTCAGGGTGTCAGAGCAGTGCAGAGCTGGGGAAGGGAGCAGGTCCTTGCTGCGTATCCAGCTGAGGCAGGGTCTGAGCCTGTGTCCCCCCCAGCACCTGGGCAGGGGCGAGGGGCACGAGGGACACAGAGGTGAGGGGCACAAGGAACGCAGATTCACCTCCTGGCTGGGGAACCTGCCAAAGGCACAGACATCCTCCTTGCCCAAAAAGCTGGTGACAGCCTTAGAAATCAACCTTTTCAGCACTGACCAAATCTCTCTGTAACGCAAGCACAGAGCAATGTAGCCTCCAGTTTGGGGATGTTCTCAGATGTCCAGTCACGCACTTCAGTGGTGGGATTTGGGCGTTTGCTTTTTGCATTGGCGAATAAATCCTTCCCTACAAACATGCTTATTCATCTCTAGTGATGCCTTTGTGAGAGTCCCCGATCTGTCTCTCAACCACACAAGCCCACACGAGTGCCCTGGGCTGTCCTGCACTGCCCCAGCGGGGTCTGCTCTGGTCCAGCGTTTGAACCAGTTCATCCTGTGTGCACCAGACCACCTTCCCAAGGTGATGCTGTCACCCCAGAGCCAGAGACCTGCCCTGGACACGACTGCCTTGAACTTGAAGCAGTGGTGCTGGATCTGGGGAGTGATTTTCCAGCTGGTTGCCCTTGGCTGCTCCAGTCAGTGCTGGAGCTGACCTGCAGTGGGAGGTGCCAGGCTCATGCGTGGCTGGTGCTTGTAGTGCATAAACACAGAAATAATCAGAGAGGAAAAATCCAGCACGGAGATGAGAGGAAGGGCAGTAGCACATGGCCTCTGATTTGGCAAGATGGAGAGAAAACTAAGGATTCAAATACTTCCAGCAATTAACTGGTAGCGTGGCAGGAAGCATGCACTGACTGTAAACATGTTCCTGCGTTGGATCATGAGCCTGGAAGCACAGACATGCGCGCGTGTTTGCACAGCAGTGATGATGTGATGCTTTCATATGATTTCTTGATGTTGTGGTTATTTTTCTGTGCCATTGATCTGCCTTAAGGAAGCCCAGCTGTCCCACCTCACCTTTTCCACTGCACTTCCAGAGCCACTGCTGCAAAAGCATCCCTTGAGCTCTGCCCAGCTGTCGGGGCACTGGCACCTCCCAGCCTCACACCCCATCCCTCACAAGGGCAAGTTACACCCTTTAGGGTGGAGGTACACGGCATGAAAGGAGGAGATAAAGCTAGCTGGGACATTTGAGGCTGAACAAACTGGTGGTGGTGAGGGCTGATCACCACCTTTTCCCTGCATCGCTGCTTCACTCCTCATCCGATGAAAGGGGAAAGTGGCTGCTGCCAGGGCTGGGACAGAGAGAATGTGAGTGCTGCGGAGAGAGACTCTTGTGTCCCTGTGGGATCCATGTCTCTAAGAATAAGTGTCTGTGTCTCCATGGTCTCCGGAAAGCCAATCAACAATACTCGTTAGCTGCCATTTGGGCTCCCAGTGTCTCCAGCCTATAATTCAGTGGCTTGCATGCATTAATTGTCAAGCTTGTAGTGCTACAGAGATGCCCAGCCTGGCTTCCTTGTGGTTTGCACTGGCGCCTTGCAGCACAGGCTCGCTATCCTTCGGCTTAGCTATTTGGCATAGCGGCTTGGGTCTGGGACTTTGCTCTCTGAGCTGCATTCACAGTCCTGGCCTCTTGTGCTCCAGTCCCAGCCAGCTGGCATGTCCCTGCTCTACCCGGATGAGCAGCCCCAGTGCTGTGCTCACCCTTCTCACCTCTTTCTCACCCTACCATGCAGATCTGCAGAGATTCGTCTCTGGCCAGGGACCTATCCAGTCCCCTTTGAGAGCCAGCAACAGCCTTTATGTTTCTGATGTCCCACAGGGCTAGGGGCTCCCGATTGCTGCCTCTGTCCTGGGCAGCACAAAGCCATCCTGAGCAAGGTGGCCATCTCTGGGTATTTTATGGCAAGTTGCACATTTTTCTTGTGGCTGCAGATATTGGAGTCAGATAATTATCAGAAGGTGAGGGACTGGACTCCCAGTCTTACAGGGGTAAGTATAAACACACAGCCCCCGTGGCGGCTCCAAATCCATCAGTGTGTTTTCAGAGCTCATTGCACGCCTGCTGAGATAGACCTCCACCTCCAAAACAGTATTGCTGCTGCCTGAACAACGTGAGCATGTGGCAAACCTCCACCCATGTGCTCACAGAGCCCATATGGGCTCTGCTGCGTGATGCATCCAAGATCTTGGAGCAGGACTTGAATGCCTCAATGTCCTCTGAAATGCTCAAGTAAATGAGCCTAAATAACAAAGCAGTCAAGTTAATTTGCTTATCAGCCCCTGTGACTCTCAAGTGAGTAATACAGCTGGAGATCTTGGATCTCTCCCCCACCACTTGTAGACCCTCACTCTGTGGGCAGATGTCTGATCTCTCTTTACTTGCCATGAACTGCGCCTTGAAAAATTACATCCATGGCTGGGTGCCTGGGGAAAGAATTGGGCTATGTAGACAGGCACCCTTCCTGTTGTGCTCCTCCAGCAGCAGCTTCTGGACTTTCTGAGACTGTGGTTGCATCTGGGCCACCCTGTCTGTGGGCATGGACCTGTCCTTGCCATTGTGCCCCTACAGTGGTGGAGGCTGAGTTTGTATTGGGCTGCACTAGCAAGAGCAAAGCCAGCAGGCTGAGGGAAGCTACTGTTCCTCTCCAGCTGGCCCTGGTGATGACTCTTCTGTAGTACTGTTTTGGACCCTCAGTACAAGAGAGGTGGAGAGGGCAGTTGAGGTGGTCAAGCACCTGACAGATGATGCTCAGCGGGGGGAACCGGGCCAGTTCACATTGCAGAAGAGAAAACTTTCGAAGGAGACTCTAAATTACTTCCCACTGCTGGAAAGGGATGGTTTAGAGAAGATGGAGCCAGGGTCACATCAGAGGTGTACAGGGAAAGGGCCGGAGGCAATGGACACAATTACAAAAAGGGAATTTCCATGTGGACATGAGGAAAATTTCTTCACCACAAGAGCAATGCAGACAGTTGCCCCAGGGAGGTGGTGTCTCCATCTTCAGAGATTTTTAAAAATTGAGTGGAACAAGCCCTAGGCAAGCTACTGTCTCTGTGAAGCCTGCCCTGCATGGAGCAGGAGGCTGGACTAGACACCCACAGATTCCCTTTCCAGCCTAAATCTGCCTGTGAACCCTAATCCAAGCCTGAGCCTAAAGACCACTTTCAGTTCCACAGCATCAGGTGGTCGTGAACCCACAGGTTTAACCTGGTCTTTCCATGGGGTGACCTCCGCACCTGCCATGTGGGAAATACCAATGCTCCCCTCCTGGTGCTGCCGATGATTTTACAAACTGCTGTCAAACCTCTCCTGTTCACACCTTCCCCACGCTGGAGGGGCATCGATTTCTTTCCACCTGGGTGAAGATAATCCATGCCAAAACCCTCAGGTCTGCCTCTTGGTGCCCTCCTCATTTGCAGTTCCCCTTGCGATGGCAGGGATGCATTGTATATATACGTTGCAGAATCGTAGGTTTGCAAAATGATGCGCTGTGTTTTGATCTCTGCTCCTCTCCTGCAGTTTGCCTTTCAGACCATCACTGAGTTTTGAACTGATGTTTCTGTTGCCCTCTCTGCAGCGCTCCTCTGCCCGCTTCACTTGGTAACAGGAGTTAATTCAGAGTCCATCCCTGCACACGTGCCTGTAGCCTTACTCTTTCCCGTGTATGTTGCCTTGTATTCTTTGGTGCTGAATTTAATCTGTAGTTTTATTTCCTGGCTACTCGCTGCTGGATTCATCTGTACAAACTGCAGCTGCTTATGTGACACCCAGCCATACAAATTTCCCTACAAGGGAATCATAGAATCATCAGACTGGAAAAGACCTTTAAGATGACTGAGTCCAGCCGTAAACCTAACACTGCCAAGGCAGTGAGAGCAGCATGTGGAAGGCACAATTCCTCTCATCCAGAGGGAAGCACCTAAAACAGGGCAGGCAGCTGTGCCGCCCCAGGGGCTGAAGGTTAATGACCAGCTTGGGTAGAGATTGTTTTGGCTGAGGAGCAGGGTAGGTGGCTGGCAGCAGAGTCACACAGGTCTGTGAGTCAGGCATCAGTCTCAGGGCAGATGTGAAGAACAGACAATGTGATGGGAGCAGATTTCCAGTTTCATGTGCTTAAAACTTGTCTGTTTTTACTCACCACCATCATTCAGTCTAACAAACTAATGTTGCACTTCCCCACAAACCCTGCACTCCCCACCAAGTACAAAGCCAGGCTCTGGTCTGCCTGCCTGGGTTGCCTCTCGAGCCCTTTTTGGGAGGTGGCAGGTCTGCCCTCCCCACCCCTTTCCTACGAAGGATAATTGCAGCTCAGTAGTTCAGCAGTTTCCACACTGAGCTCCTCAGATCTCCTGAGTTAAATCCACCTGATTCTGGTGATTTGCTCCTGTTTCTGATTGATGTTTCTGTTTGAAATGCTTCCCAGACCCCCATCCCCAAAGAACCGCTCTGGCGCAGGGACCGCGTGCGGTTCTCCCTGTGAACGATGATGCAGATAATTCATCTGTGTGACCTTTTCCTCGTGGAGTGTTTCTCTTACATCTTCACCATCTCTTGGCCCTGCAGACTTTTTGGCAGGCTCTTTGCTTCTGATGTATTTGAAAAAGCTTTTATTACGAGCTTTTACACCATTAGCAAGCTGCTCCTCCAAGTCTTTCCTGGCTTGATCTGCCAGCGTTTAATATTTAGCTCACTTGCCTTCGTGCCACTCTATTACACGCACATGCTGGGGGGGGCTGGTCTCAGCTAACCTGCCTCCTGTGCCTGCCTTCTGCCCCGGGCTCTTGCATTCCCGGAGCAAAAACATGGGCAAAACCTTTTCATTCTGTTGCAAGATGTGGTGCTTTTCTTAAAGCTTCAGTTTCTGGAATCAGGTAACTCCTCGGCAAATTCAGCTTTTGCTGTCACCTTCTCCCAGCCCAGAAACACGAAAGCAAATGGGGAGAGCCCAAGCATGGGTGTAACAGGAGCTGCCTGGAAGCTCGTATCGGGACCTGGTGCCCAGGAGCAGAGGTGACCCAGGACAAGGCAAGGGAGGCTCCTGTGTCCTGGGCCAGGGGTCAGAGACCAGCAGGACTCAGCAGCTGGGGTCCCTGACTGGGGATCTGGAACGTGGTATAGGGTCACGAGTGTTGTGGGACTGCCTGCTGCTTTATAGAGGTGGGAAAAATTGCTTCTTACTCTCCTGGCAGGTCAACCCTACTGTATGTGGCTGAGCGATTTTTTATAACAAATACCCTCTTTTGTGCAGCTTTCCTTGACACCGAGCTGTTCACACCTCCAGGGTGGAGTCCTGGTAGCTTTGGCCCTGCATGCATACCTTTGGAAAGCAGCTCATGGTGGTGGTTTCCAGAAGATGTTTCCTTTCCTGGGCCACCACCAAAGACCACGGAGTGCCTGTGCCCCACGTTCACACCCCAGCTAGGCTGGAGCCCATCACCCCGTTCTCAGGCCCCTCTGCCCACCTTAGAGGAGATCACCAGCCCCAGGAAGCACCGCTGGATGAAGCACCGCAGCTTTTCAGCCCTTGCTGATGGCTCCACAACCCGCTGGTGGCAGAGGGCCTCTGTCGTATCACCTACAGCATTGGACAAATGGTTCTGGTTCGGTGTTTTCAAGTGAAACGAGCATCTCTCCTCCATGCTCTGCATCCTCAGCCCGTAATCCCCGTGGAGGAAGGAGAAAGGCTTGTGGGGTGAGAGGGCTGGACGCAGGGTTTCATCTGTGTGTTAGCGGGACGTGGACGGCTGATGACACGATGCTCGAGCCAGGCGGCTGGCAGGAGCTGCCGCTGGCATTCAGCAGCACTTGTGTGACGCTGTGCAGAGCTGCTGATTACACCCAAGTCCTTCAGCGGGGGGGGACTCACACACATTACAATCAATAAGCAGCTTGGATATTATTTAAAAAGTCAACAGTATCAGCTTCAGGAGTCTCTCATCAGATAACTGGATGGCTGGGGGAGATTCAGATAACACCGCTGTGAGATCGCTGGGGAAAAGCAGGTTAAGCGGCACAGTTGCCTCCAAGCCACACAGACTGTGTGTTATCTGCTGAGGTGCTACCGGGCTTCACTGTCAGGTTTTGAAGCTTTTAATGACACAGCTTGCAGATGAAAATAACCCCTTTAAAATAAAATTTGGTGCCCTTTTCAGTCTTCGAATCTAACTTCCCAGTATTAGTGAGGAACTGATCAATTTTTCTTTTGAGTGTAAAATTCTAGATTGGCTCCTGTTGGGTTGTGACAGAACGCTCAGACCTGCTGGGGTCTTTATACAATCTTCAGCCTTCAGATTGCAGCAAAAGAGAAAACTGGGAGTCCCAGGTTAATGCGCAGACTGAAAATGTCCCAGCATGTGTTAGCCCTGGTCCTTGCCAGGACATCTCCTCCCTGCTCTATTCCACACGTGTGATGCAAGGGCTGGTCTGGTCTGCCCAGCACATGCAGAATCCCTGAGGACTGTGCTGGTTAGTGGAGGGGCAGTCGGTGCTGTAGGTTTGAACCTGGATGTTTGTTCTGCAGCGGGTGGCTCTCTGTAAACCCCATGGGGCAGAGGAAGTCCTTGGACCCTGCAGACGGAGGTTTGGGCACACCTTGTGCCTGTTGCTGCTGTACCTTGGCGCGCAAACTTCTCCACATGTGGAGATGCCTCCTGGTAACTGAGAGCACTGGTCCCCAGGCTGAGGAAGCTGCTGGCTGCATCCCATGGGCCATCCCCTGCCAGAAATGGTTAGGATGGTGCTGCACTCGTCGTTTGGCACCTACTCAGCGAGGAGGCTGGGGCAAGTAGCAGGAGAAGAGGATGCTCATCACTGAGGGTCCAGACAGACAGTGGCTGTGGTCCCCAGCCTGCTTCTGGTGAGAGAGTGAGGAGATGTGATGCTGCAACGGGCAGGAGCTAATCCTGGGCAGTAGGGGACATATGGGTGGCAGAGCTGCTCCTTCCATGATGCTGGGCTGTACCACATGGCTCGGAAGTGAAGCTATCAGGGACCTTCAGAGATCATCCAGTCCAAGCCCTCTTCTCTGGAGTAGCTAATGCAGGCTGTCCAGGATCATATCCAGTTGTGTTTTGAATAGAGCAGACAGGTAGGAATAACTTTTTGGCATTTTACCCTGGGCATCACCATGCTCTTGATGATCTTGTTCATTTTGATGCAGTGCTTGTAGTATCCGTAGACATAAAATGTAAGTTCCTTCAGATAAGGCATGCTGTGGTGTTGCACCGTTTGTGAAAGAGTTTTCGGGCAGCAAAAGTCTGCAGGGAGAGGTTTTGCATGCCTTGGTATGTCACTACTCTGTGCAACCAACACACAGTAAAAAATGGAGAAAAAATGAGTGGAAAAATTGTTAGTCCCAGCAAATACCTTCCTAGGCATCACCCTCTGGGGATTCACAGGTTGAGTGAAAACAGGATTGCTCGCTGGTAGCCAGCACCTCTTTGCAAAGGGAAAGGATTTCTGACCATCTTCTGAAGCAAGCACATGTGCTGCTACTTGGGGAGGTCTTGAGGTCTCATCCTTCAGAGCTGCTGCTTCACTCTCTGCAGGCCTGGAGAGAACAATTTTTGCTGACTGGCTTTGTAAAGATGCTCAGCGCAAAAGAATGTCCAGAGTTGGCCAAGATCTAATGGCTCCTGAGATGGTGAGAAGATCGCCTTGGGGAGAGCACTGACCCATTGGTGGGATCCAGCCAGGTCCAGCTGGGCAGCCAACAGCCACATTGCTCACCATTGCTTCCTCCACCTCTCATGAGCTTGTCTGGACCTCATGCCAAGAGCTGCAGCCAGAACAGGCTGTTTCATGACAAAAATTAAACAACTCTCCCTCTAAGAAGCTATGACTACTGCGTCCCATTCAGCCGAGCGTAGACAAGGCTCTCTCTGATAAGCAGTGGAAATCCTATCTATCTGGAGAAACTGCTGTTTGTCCTGCCGGCACCCAGCCACGACTGGAATCCACCGAGCTGCCTGCATTCCCACACTGCACAGCTGTTCAGCCGACCTGTGTCTGGGGACAGTGAGCTCCATCTGGGTCTGGGTGAGCACTGGGATCGCCTGCCTGTGAATGAGTCCCTTCTTTGAGACCGCTTCCTGGAGACTCACCTGCTCTAGCTCTAGGAAAGGGAGCGTGGTCTCTGCAGAACGATCCCAGTATGCCCAGCACCGGGACTCCCTGCCTGGCACCTACCTCTGCTGTCATGCTGTGGGTCCCAGCCCCACGCCCAGCTGTGTGTTTGCCAGGGAAGAGCCAGGGGTGCTGGCTGAGCTGTTTGCAAGGGAAGGTTCTGTGCAGCCACCTGGGATGTGCTGAGGGGGCCGGGATGAGTGGTTGCTGTGGGGTTTGTTTCGCTGAATGGTGCCCAGAGCTGGGGCAGCATTGGTTTGCTCACAGGCACAGGGTAAGTGCTGAAAGAGCAGGTGTGAGCCTCAAGGTGCATCACAGACCTGCCTCCTCCACTGAGACCTTGGCTCTGCTCTCTCTCCTGTGACATCCAGCTCTCTCTTGCATGCTGGTGCGTCCCTCTGCCTTTCCCATCTCCTCCTCCTCACCTGATCCCTGCTTTTCATCCCTTGGGCCATCCCAGACCTGTTTCTAGACTGCCTTACGCCATGCACTGGTTCATCACTGCTCAATGATGTCCCCAAGAACTGCTCCCCAGCCACTCAGCGTCAGCAGCAGAGGAGCACAGAGACAGGGTGGCTCATCAGGGAGCTCCAAGGAAAGCCATCCGGGCCAGGAGAGCAGGTTCACTGCTGAAAGTCTGCTTCCATGATGCTCTCCATCCCCAGCTCTAATTAATCTCCCGTTCCCTCCTGCCTTGCCCACCTCTAGTTGTGCCCCTTTCACTAGCCCAGAACCCTCTTCAGCCTGGTGGAGAGGTCACAACCCACAGCCACCTGCCAGTCAAAGTGGCTCATTCTCCCATCCATCCTGATCCTGGCCTTGGCCTTGCCAGTCAGGTCCTTGACAGGAGAAGCTTTTGTCTGCAGCGGACTGGACCCTGCAAAGAAAAATGCCCAGAGATGCAGGTGTTTGTGTGCAGCATCCTCTGCAGAAGCCTGTGCAGATCCCTCCCTCCTCTGCAGCAGCTCTGTTGCTTCCCCAGCCTGAGCACCCGCAGCAAGGCTCTGCCCTGCGGCTCTGGCACGCTCGGCTCTTCCCCTTCCACAGTGAGTGCCAGCTTCACCGTCCTCCCTGGGAGATTCCTGCACGGAGGGGGTTTGTGTAGGAGAATTTTGGGATGGAAAGGGGCCTTGTTCTTGGAGCCACTTGCTCCTTCTCAGTCGTGCCATCTCCAGTGACACCCTCTCGTGCTTTGCTGGTGCTTGGGGCTCCCTGGAATAGAAACCCTGGCAGCTGGCAGCTTCTCCCGGTGCTTGCGGTGAGTTTAGCACTCGTAAATCACTGCGGTTGTGATTAATTCTTCATGGTCTTATTTAACTGCTTATAAGGGATTCACATGGACGACTCCAGGAAGATGAAGACTTTACCTCAACACGCTCCAACAGGAGCTGCTGGTTTTGGGCAGTGCTGTGAGCAACTGCTCCTACATCCAGACACTTGGAATAAGGGGCACTGAAGTCCAGAGCTCCTGATCCACATAAGGCCGTGTGAGCAATCACACACACAGGAGATTGTTCCTTCTTGTGCCTTTTAGTCCAGTTTCCTCCAGAAAACTCCAAATTTTGATCCCAGACTGATGCAGACTCTCAAGTCACCCGGTTTTCAATCTCTGGTGAACTTTTATTTGTCTGCCTGGTCCTAACGAAGGTGGTGAGACCCCACAAACGCTCCTCCCCAGGCACCTTCAGTTTTCCCTTCCCCATCACACCCCCAAAGCTGCTAGCTCCTTTCCAGCCTTGTCAGCCTTGCAGGTCTCTGTTTTTTCCCAGGTTGAGGTGACCAGTTCTGGACCTGCTCTCTGGGGTCTGGTGGCCTGTGCTCTGTATAGGTCAGCTACTGAAAGTTCAGCTCCAGCTTCTGTTGTCAGGTCTCGTGGAGCAGTAAATAGCTGTGCCAGAGGAATGGGGCATGGCTAGGAGGAGAAGGATGTGACTGCAGCCTTCAGCATTGCTTTTCTCTTCCCAGCTTGCTTTGTTACCTCCTGCTGCTCAGAAACTTTGGGTGAGATCCCAAACAGAGCCTGAGTCTCTTCCCACCAGCTGTCCCCTTCTATGGCTCACGGGGAAACAAGACACACAGAACTGGAAGGGGTGCGGTGAGGAGATGCGAGACGGGACAGCGCCTGCGGGGAGACCCCCTCCGCAGCAGTGCACCAGCCTGCTCACCGCTTTTTGGGTTTCAGGGTTTCATCGAGGCTGAGCTCTGCTTGGCTCGGGCAGCAGGAAGACCCACGATCTGCAGGGTTTGGGATGCTCAGGTCTTCCCAGGCGTGCTGAGCTCCACGAGCCCTTGAAGAAGGGAATAGGTGAGCTGTGCAGTCCTCCGCTGCTCTGCAGCAGCAGGAAAGGTCGAGGTTCAGAGCAGTCGGTGATAACAGCTCAAAAATCTGCGCTTCTCTGAAATGTGGATCTCCCTTCTTAAGGACACATGACCTTGAACCTTTCAATTTGATCTGGGGAAAGGAAGAAGGTAAGAAAAAGCATCTGACCCAGCACCAGGGCGAGCCCCGCCTGAGGAATGCAGGTATGGCATTAACTCTCACCTTGCTGCTCTTGCCCTGCCAGTCGCCCATGCCTGGCTCAGGGTCTGGGAGGTGACAGAGCTCTTCCTTCAGAAGGGAGAACAATTAACAAGAAATAAAATACCAGCGAGCCTTGAAAATCACCTGGAAGATAATAAAGAGAAAACAAATCTATCCCTTTTTTTTGAGAGCTCTTCTCAGCTCAGCAGATTTATTGTCGCCTTTTTAAATTTTAACTACTTGCGAGGCCAATGCACTGACTTCCATTATGTTAAAACTTTTGCTTCCCTAATTTGAGGCAGAAGGGAAGCTAAATCACCAGGCAGTGAAAGGTTTGCAGTTGACAGGCGCTGCTGTGCAAGGAGATAGATTCCCCTTGCAGGGTGTCCTGTCTGCTGGGCGGCACGCGGTCCTCATGGGGAGCGGGGAGGAACAGGGTCCTGCAGCCCTTTGGGGTCCCTGAGGGTGGGTGAGGACTGCTCTGAGAACCTGCCCCAGCATCTCTGTGTCAGACGGTACATATTCCCAGGACACAGGCTGGTTATGGGGAAGTGCCTGCTGAGGACTCCCAAGCTTCTGTGGTGAGGTGGTTCCGCATGAGACGGGAGTGTTGCTCTGTGCTTTTGTGAGCGTGGGGTCTGATCCCACCCAGTGATGGTGAGGCCTCAGTCCAGCAAAGACAAGGCAAAAGAAGATGCTGTGCTCAGCCGCTCACCTGCTGCAGGACCTGAGCACAAGACTTCTCTCAACCTTCTTCGACAAGATGGACTAACAGAAACCTTTTTCCTTGAGTGTCTTGAAAGCTTTTCTCACTTGCCACTGTTTGGTGAGGACCTGGTGGGCCTCAGAGGGATGCTCGTGGTGGCTCCCATACCCTGCCTTCACCCACTGCATCTGAGCACAGGGCATATTGCACTCCATGCCTCCTTGTGTGACACCGGGCCATTACCTTGCTTGTCCCCTATAAATTCAGAGGTGACCCAGGGCTCTGTGGGCATCTACGGTATCTTCCAGTGCCTTCAGAAGACCTAGATCACAGAAGCCCAAAGAGATATGCAGGATGCTCCAAGGGGCATGGCCACATTTGGGCCATTCAGTGCCCAATATGGATGCGTGGCAGACACCCCAGTCGACGCACCGAAGGGTGTACGTGTGGTGCATGCCTGCAGGTTTCCTGTGGTTGTTAGACTTGCTGGGGGTAATTGATGCAAACTGTTGAGCATGGTGTCAATACAGTGAATGCTTAATTAACGTGGGGGTGTAGACCTGGCAGTCCATGCCAGCCTAACAAACCGGAGGCATCAGACCCACAGTCTGGGGCTTGCAGATGTCCCGAGACACCGGCGGGCCAGAGAAGAGCAAACACTGTGCTGTGTCCCTCAGCACGTCCCTGGGGCTCCTCTGCCTGCTGTCCCTCCTGCAGCCTCACCCGGGCAGTGCCTACTGCCCATCAGACCTGGGACAGCTTGTTCCTGCTGGGCCTCTGCTTTGCAGGACACTCACAGCCGTCCAACGCAAGCAGAGATGTTCTCACCTCTGGCACAGACGTGGCTAATTCCTGTGAGGTTTTATTTGGCCAGAATTCAGGGGGAACTCCCAAAGTGGAAGCTTCTCCATGCTCCTTCACCCCCTCCACGCCTTTTTCCATGTGCGAGACACCAATGTGCATCCCGACACAGCCTTGTCCTCTCCAGTGTCTCCTACCCCCTGCACCAGTGCAGTGTAGGACAGCCCCAGCCCAGTGACCAACCTGCAGCAAAACAGCTCTGAGGCTCATCTGTGGACTTTGGTGAGAAGTTAGCCTGAAAAGACCAAGCAAGGGTTGCCACGTTTGTTTCTAGCTGGAGTTTAAGAGTCTGATAGAGTCAGGTCCTCTTCCTTTCCAAGCTAAGGATGTTTCACCTGGGAAACAGATTTTCCTGGCCTGAGAAACCTGGTGGGAACAGTCCTGCAAGTGTCTTGAGTACAGCATTATCCACGTGCCATGGGGATCTGCCAGCACCAGCCGAGGGTGATGCCTGAGCTTCAGGTTTTGTCAGGATGGAAAGGGAAGCGAGATGGCACAAGCAAGTGTTGTGCAACCATGTGAAGTTACTCACAGTCAGATGCAGCATCAAGAACCTGCTTTTCATGAGGAACTTGACTTGCTAATGAGCCCTGAATCTGGGTCAGGCATTTCCCACACTGGGGATGGGTGGACGCGGGCACCGGCACCCTACCAGGGAACCTGGAGAAACGAGGCAGAGCAGCCAGATTGTCTCTGGCTGCGACAACCACAGGTGAATTTTCGCAAAGGCCCCTTTGGCTTCTGCCTCCTGCCAGTTTCAGCAGGCTGGGGTGTGTGCCTCTGCCGGCTGAGAGCAGCTGCAGCTGAGAATCTGGCCCTGAGATCATCACAGAAACTTGGCTTTCAACTGAAGGAGCCTGATGCACAGTGGGTGCAAGTCCCTTCAGGCCCTGGCTCCTCCTGGCATGCCACTGTAGGTCACTGCTGCCCCTCTCCTAGGATAAAAGCGAGACCTGTTTTGGAGACGACACATTCTTTTCTTTCATGCAGGACAGGTCAGGTAGACTTGCTGCTGCCCTTTGTGAGGTTTTCTTGGGGTGGGGGAGAGGTTGGCCAAAGCTGTGTCACCAGCCAGACTGTGGTCCATGCGACAAAAAAGCAGGCGCTGACCGAGCTGAGCGGTGCAGATGCCTCTGCAGGCTGCTGCCCGCGTCGCTGCAGAGCCCCTTCGATGCTCTCCAGCTGCCGGGGTGAGAAAAACTTTCCCTGGCACCGGGCTGGTGGCTGCTCTCCGCATGCTCCTGAGGATGCTGCTGTCCCCATGGGATGTCCCAGCACAGAGCAGGTTTGCTGAGCCCCCAGGGCTGCACCACCATAACCATGGCAAAAAACAGCCCGAGGGAGGGTCTTCCTCCTGGCTGGCTGTCCTGCGCTAGGGGATGGTTTGGGGGTTTTATTCCAGTGGTGCTCTGCTCTTTGACCAATATTTCAAAAATCCGGCACAGCAGCCTGTTTCATTTGTATGCACGCCTGGGCACCAGATTTGCATATGAAAATGGTGCACTAAACGGGGGTTAAAGTACAGGCAAGTGGCTAATCAGATCTTTATGTCCTGTGTGCCGACTGGGATACCCTCGCCTGATTTGCAGGTTACTCTTGTCTTGTAGACCTTTAACTCCTTGATCCAGGCAGGATATTCAGGGAAAATCAACGTAAATAAGGCTCCCGCGGTTCTGCCTCTCCCCGTCAGAGCCCAGCACTTGAGTCAGAAGGACCAAAAACTGCTCTCAGCCACTTCTTTATTTTTTAAAATGAATCCAGCCCAGAGCAGGATTACATGGATTAGCAGCCGAGCATTCCCCTGCCTACAAAACAGGCACGGCCAGCCAGCCAGTTACTCACTGATGGGAACTCTGTCCTCCAAACACGACATGTATTTACATGGCCTCTTGGCTGCTTGCATCCAAGCCCATCTGTTCGGCTGACTCGGGGTCTGCCCGTCCTCCCGGGCTGCTTGGACCGCTGCCCTGGGGCAGGGGTGCCAGCCAGGCTGGTGCGGGCAGGCGGGCAGGAGATGCTCGAAGTTTCTCCCTCCGCAGGAAAGCTCTCCTCACGGACAGCACTGCATGCTGATGGGAGTCAGGGAGCAAAGTGGGAGACCTCCTCTGAGCGAGGAGTGCAGGGAGGCGAGGGCTCCAGCAGAACAGCTGGTGCTTTTACAGCTGGATGCCAGCAAAGTAGGTGGCATTTTTTAACAAGGATGCCCTCCCTGGTGAAACACCTGCGGATTTGGGAAGGAGGAGGAAGCGTGGCCTGAAGTTATCGGTACAAAACCCGGGCTAGGAGGGATGTTTTGGGCTACAAAAGCACCGGTGCTTTTCCAGACCTCAGAAGGCACCTGAGCAGCTTGTGTGGGAACATCACTGGCAGATGGTCCCTGGCATGCAACGTTGTGGAAAAAGGTAGGAGACCCCCACGTGCAAAGAAATATCCTGGTGGGTCCTGCCTGCAAGAAAACACCCCAGTTGCTGTCGTTACCAACCCACTGACAACCAAGGGAAGGATTTCTTCTCATACCTGAACATCCTAAAGGGCTGGACTGGCTCTGAGCCACACAGTGCAGCACAGTGAGGGAGCTGGAGCCATCCTTGTGTCTTCCCCCATGAAGGGTCACCCATGGGTGCAGAACCTTGTCCCCAGGGAAGGATGTGTCCTCTAACCAGGTGATGAATGGGCTGTGTGTGCTTTTGGGGGCCCTGATGGATCAGCAGAGAGTGTTCTGGATTGTGGCAGTGGTGGGACCCCTCCTCATCAGGGTCGGGCTGCTGGGCAGGACCAGGATGGGCGGCTCCATATGAGGTGCTGCAGGCAGAATAGACAGTGTGCAGGCAGGAGGGGGAGAAGCTCCAGGGATGCAAGCTTTTTGGAAAGGCCTTGCTTTTCCTCCACCATTGCTGCTGGGAGGATACTGAGCTCTAGAAAGCACCTGCAAGCCGTGGCAGAACCAGGCTGGCCTGCGGCTCCCCCATTCCCCGTCCCCTCGCAGAGGACTGCGCAGCCCCAAACGCTCATCCCACGGCTCTGCCTGCTCCCAGCTCCGCTCTGCTCCCTGCCTGGCATGGGGTGAGGACCACGGCAGAGAGGGGGGCTGCCCAGCCCCGGTCCCTGTGCCAGGGAAGCCCGCTTGACTAAATAAGTTTTCACTGACACCTTTTTTTCTTCTTCCTTCAATGGCAGCCTTCCAGCAATCATTAAGCTGCTCTCCGCTGAGCCGAGCGGGGCCGGCTCCCTGCCTGCTCCTTGCTCGGGGCAGACAGCTGGCTCCTGCCCTGAGCTGGCCTGCCCAGGCTGGGTGCCAGGCAGGCAAGACGCGGGTCCCACGCTCTCAGGCACGGCGACCCGGGTGCCCACGCAGCTGCAGAGGGCTGGCATGGCTGCCTGCTCCAGCCTGGCCCCCAGAGCAGGAGCGGAGCTGCGTTGGACATCCCAGCCCGGGGCAGGCACTGCTGCGCCCGCAGAGGAAGCAGCAGGGTCTGCTCAGACCCCAGCTGCAGCTCGCCCCAGGGGAAGCTCTGCTGTGAGCCCAGAGCCCAGGTCCTGCCCAAGGGTTGGCACCTTCAACGAGATGCACGGGCATCGACGACCTCCACCCTCTCCAGTGATGTCCTGGTGCAGGCTGGTCGGTGGGCTGCATCCCTCCCACCTGCACGGCCAGACCTCTGGATGGGACTGCCCTGCAGCCCTGCCCCTCTATAAATGCCCCCAAAGGAGCTTCCCAAGACCTTCCCCTGGGATTAAAGAATAATTTTCGAGAGGGAGGTGGGTGGGTGGAGCAGAAGTGAGATCATCAGAGGTGGCTGTATGGAGGAAGGCAGAAATAACTCTGCTACATTTGATGGTTTCCCTTGTTGATGCATTGCCGGTGGTTCCTGTCTTGCTCACACCAGGAGTGACACAGGCCCCTTGTGCCTCGCTCAGAGCAAGGTTTGGACGTGGATGAGCCTGTGATTCACTGAACAAGCACTGAGGAAGATAAAGTATTGAGCAGCTTGTCATTCAAGATGCATCATTCCTCCTTCACCGAAAAAGGCAGGACCGCGTGCTAACAATCTGGGATCTTGTAATTAAATACCCTGCAGCCTGAATATGTATAAGAAGGCACAGTTACGGTTTTGTGGACTATCTATCTCACTTGTGGCATTTCTGTGGGTTGGAGTTGCTTTGCTTTGCAACTTCAGTGCTCGTGTAGGGCTTGCTGTATGTGGCACGCTATCAATCACGGGTGAGAAAAATCCCCCAAGCCACAAGAAAATGGAAACAATCTTGAATGCTCCTGAAGTGAAAGCAGAAAGACTTCCCCAAGACATTCCTTCAACAGTGAAATGGCTTTTTAAGAAATTCAGACAGAAGATGCAATAAGGGAAAAGGTGTACAGAAAAAGAAAGCTCCACCATGTGCAGCAACACAGCTTGACAGGAAAATTCAGGGTGGAAGGAACTCCGGACATCTATTGTTCAACCTTCTGCTCCAAGCAGGATCAGACCAGGTTGCTCAGGGAGTTTTTTCAAGACCACTCAGGTCTTGAAGGCCTCCAAGGACAGAGACTGCACAGCCTCTCTGGGCAACCTGCTACAATGTTTGACTTGCCCAATGGTGAAAAAATTTTCCCCTATACTCAGTCCAAACCTCACTTGTTTCCATTCTGTTGTCTTTTGTCCTCTTACTGTGGACAGCTGTGGAGAGCCTGCATCTGCCTTCTCAATGACCTTCTTGTAGAAGGCCTTGAAAATCCCCCCTTTGAAGATTTCTCATCCTCAGGCTAAAGAAACTTTATTCCCTCAGCCTCTCCTCACATGCTCCAGTCCTGGGACAGTCTTAGTGACCTCCTCTGAACTCGTTCTGCTTTACTGGTGCCCATTGGGTGACCCAAAATGAGATGAGGTATCTAGCTGCAGTCTAACGAGTGTTGAGCAGAGGGAGGTCCAAATGCCTCAGCTCCTTTGTAAGCATCTCCGACCACGTGGTCTGCATCTCCAGGCATGATCTCTCCCATCAAGACAGAGGTGCGCACATGGGGAGGTGGCCACGGAAGACTGCATGGGAGATGCTGAGCACAATTGGTGAAAACCCTGGTAGGAGAGGGCTGAAAACACCACCCTGGAGGCTGCTGAACAGACCAGAAACCAAGTCCAGGGAGAGCACCAAAACCACAGCACCTGCCACCCCCTCAAAAGGCTCCCCGGGGAGGTGGGAGGAGAAGACACCAGTCGGGGTGGAGATGCACGGTGTGGGGAAACCAGCTTGGCTGCAGCTGCTCCGTGGAAGAGAGAAGGCGCAGCACCTCCCTCCCCGGGCACGGGGCCAGCGCGTGTCTGCACGGACAGGCAGAGCGTTCACTGCAGCGACACTGTCAAACGCATCTGAAGAGCCTCCCAGCCCTTCTGTGCCTCCTTGGAGGCATCTGCCCACGTGGATGTGCGCACCGCTGCACTGAGGGGACCCTGCCACTGTAATGGCTGTGGGCTCAAACTCCAAAGAAGTGTGCTTAGAGCGGTGTTTGCTGCATAATTCCTCAGGTACTCACACGGCTGTGCTTGCACCAGCTATGACGGGACTGTCCAACGTGTCGGTGAATGGCCTCTGATGAACATTTTTAGCTAATCCTGAGATTTTTTGCAGAAAGAAGTGCTTAACTCCCACTTCCACACACCACCTCCAGCTTTCTTAAGCGAGCGACAGTGATAATGTCCTGCTAAACCAGCACAAACTGGGGTTCTGGTAACTCTGCCTTACGTGTGGGGAAACATCTGGGAGGCTGACGGCAGCTGTGCTGCAGATGATGGTGGGGGTCTGTGCAGAGCTCTCCCCATGTTTGCGGGATTAAGTACAGTGCACGGCTATTATTACCCGTGCCCAGGGGTTTACATGACCTTCAGCAGACATAACCCATTGGTGTCTTCCTCTCTGATGTCCTCCACACTTGGTGAAGGCCTGTAACTATCTACCGATCTTTCCCATTGCTCTCCTTCACACCTCTTTCCGCCTCTGTGCTGCCTGTAACTCTCAACACGACGAAGCTTCTGGTCTGGAAGACCCCTTGCTCCCAGTGCTCCCCATTTCTCTTTGGACCCATCTGTTGGCTCTTTTCATGGGCTGAGATCTCCTGGGAGCAGAGCAGGTCCTGCTGTCTTTGGGCATCACATAGGTGTGATATGGCTTGCAAGGGGAAGAAGATAGTGTTTGCACGGTGTAGAGTTCCTCCTCAGCTGTGTTAGCTGACCATAAAAAAGGTTGCATTGGCACTGTCCCATACATTCTGCTGCAATAAATAGGGAAATGGGGGCGTTTTGGCTATGCTTTTTCTATGACAGGTGCCCGTTCTCCACTGATGGACTGATGGCTGACCTCTTGGCATGTGCCACCAACTGGGAGCTACCCATAGCTCTTTCCCCTGGGAGAGGGCATACTTCGTGTCAACCCTGCTCATGAACAGGGATTTTCCTGTGGATTTCTGTCCTGACACCTTCTGTCACAAAGAAGGGGCCACAGGGATGTCCGGGCAGAGGCACGCGAGGTGGAGGAGTGTTTCAGCCCGTAGGTTGCCAAGGGGAGGAGCGGGGATGTTGCCTCGCTTGGTCCAGGGTGAGATCTTCGGCTGAGCAGGGGCTGAGTGCTGCTGGACCACGGGCCTGAGGGGATGCTGGGAAGGGCAGGGGGGTTGCAGGAAAGGCTGAGGTGGATGCTCAGGGCTGGGGTAAGAGTTTTGGTGCATGCCTTCGCTGCCAGCTTCCCATCACATATGCGTTGCTTGGTTGCTTAACCAGTTTGTCTGCAGCCCTCCAGTTCCTACCTTTTCATCGTGGGTAGTGGTGCGTGCAATATTTAAATGCAGATTACCTGGCACCGAAACACTTCATCTCCTACTCGCTGGTGCTTAAAGAGCTCTGTAGATTGACCAGCTTTTAGGCAACTAATTGCAGAGCTATTGGCAGGTCTGCAGTGCATTGGAGGCTCGAGACATACATTTTGTTGTAGGCCTGGAGAAGATTAGATAATTCATCCAGATTTGCTGACAAGAACAGACTTTGACACAGACTCGCTAGCTCATTGCCAAAGCCAGCCGAGCTTCTGATAGACAAGAGGAGTGGTTTTAAGGGAACACAGGCTTTGCACCGAGTCTGGGGAGAGGCAAAGCCCCAGGAACAGTGTAAAGCCCAGACGTTGAGGAATTCTGTGTTTCCACCACTGTCTGGGGAAAGCCGGGCATGAAACAACACCCTCTAGTTCCACTCACTACCCAGGAGAAGTAGCTGAGCTCCTCTGACCCACAACACATCTCCAAAGTGGAGAAGTGGGCTCCTGGATCCTAATTTACCTCCTTCACTGTGTCAAATGGCCATGGCAAGTGGAAGAAGAAGACTTCTGTGGTGCTGGTCTGGCCAGAGCTGATGGTGGATGTCCTGGTTCACCAGGGCCTGTGCAACGTACAGCATGACCACCTAACCATGGCCCACCACCAGGAAGGGTTTCCCCATGGTTGTACCCACAGCAAAGAGCCCCAGACCCAGCAGGACAAGGTGCCTGTGGCACCCACGTTTCCTGGCCCTTGGCTGTGTCTCATAACCCCAGAAGTAACTGGCCACTGGCCCTCTGCGCGGGAGCAGGACGGGTGGAGAGCAGATCACAGGCTCAAATCCAACCCAGAAGACCCCCATCCGAGGCTGGCTGGAGGTGGCTCTTCCCAAAAGTTGGGTCAGGGCCTGGGCCATGCTGACCCTTCACTCCGCTGTGAGATGCTCGACCCCGCGATGGTGCACCCCTGCCAGGCTGCGGCACCTCGCCCTGTGCCCGGCTGCCGAGGGCATGCCCGGTGTTGCACGGGGATCGCGTGGATCAGAGTTAGCAAGCGCTAGTGCACGTGTAGAGTGTGCGTCATCTGAGGATGAGGTCTCAGAGGTCCCTTCCTGCCCTCGTCCAGGAGCTCACCTGCCTGTCACCCCTCTGTGCTGCAGCAGTGCCCATCACGTGCACCACCCCTTACACGGCCCAGCTCTTGCAAGCTACACCAGGCTTAGGGGAAACTGAGGCAGGCAGGAAAGGAGGGCTCTGGGGAAGGCAGAAGGTCTGCGTTGCTGCAGGCTGGAAGCACGATGCGAAGGGCACAGACTGGACCGGCTGTCCCCAAGGCAGTCAGGGAGCCGGTGACCGCATCCATCGGGGTCCTCTGTGCAGGGTGGGATCTCCTGTGCCGGGACCCGAGGGCTGAGGCCGTGCTGTTGATTTGCAAAGCTGCTGGAGAGGAGCCGGTGGGCGAGCATGGCCCTGGGTTTTGGGCCGTGTGTCAGCCAAGGCGGGGAGGGCCAGGCTCGCTGCCGGACGGGTCTGCCTGTCACGATGTCTTGGGACGAGTGCCTCGTGCTGAGCAACCGGATCAGGAGACGCGCCTTGCTTCGGGGCGTCCCGGGAGCTGAGCTCTCCTCTTGGAAAGCCTGGTGTTTCTCCCTCCCCGTGGGCAGAGGCAGAGAACTGCACGTCCTCTCCCGGCCGACCTCTCCGGCCGGGTCAGCAGGTCCCCGCTGGCCCGAGCCGCAGGAATGCCGGAGCCCTGGCCGCTTGCATGCAGCGCTGGCTAGCTTCAGCCCGAGCGCTGCGCTCATTTAAAAATATCCTCTGACAAATACCTGCACAAACAGGGTGCAAAAAAAAGCCCAACCACGTAACCCTTAAAAAAAAAAAATACTTCTGTAATTTTCCACAGGACGGAGGCATATTTTTCGGCGTCCCTGCCCTGGGTCTGCCCCTCGCCCCTCGCTCACCGCCGTGGGGTTTGCGAACGGGGCTGAGCCGCGATGCCAGAGCGGGACGGAGCGTTGCGTGCCCAGCGTGGCCCTGCGGGGTGAGGCTCGCAGAGACGCGAGCACCCGCCTAAGGCTTCCCGGCAAGCTTCTGGCACGGCGGAGCAGGGAGCGGGTCCCGCGCTCGGCCGCACCCTGCTCCCCGCCTCGCACCGGCTGTTTTCCGCTCGGCGTTGCTCCCCGTGCTCCAGCCAGGCTGGCAACGCCTGTGCCGACGCTCGGCTTCTCGCCTCGCTCCACGCCTGGCTGCTGGGCTGGCAGCCGCGCTCCCGTGGGAAGGGGCTTCGGCGGGCTCCCGGGGGAGCGGGATGCCTGAGCCCGGCTGGGGCTGTGGCAGCTGAGGGATGTTCCTCAAGTCTGGGTGCGCGGGTTGGAGGTGAGAGATGCCTCTCGGCACCACTGCTGCCTGCTAAAGCTCCGGCTGGGTTTCGTGGCACTGGGTGCTACGAGTGAGAAGCTCCCAAAGCATCACCAGGCTGCTCATCCAACTGGGAAAAGGCGGGGAAGCAGCATCTCAGCACAAGGGGAGAGCGCAGCCCCAGGGAAGAGCCTGGTTGGGATGGGTGAAACCAGGTGCCCAGGCTTGGGGTGCCGGGCTCAGCCCCATTTGGTGAGGCGGAGGCAGCCCTGGGGACACCCCCCTTTTTGTGGACACCCACCGGGCAGCCAGCCCCAGGCTGCGAGCACTGGCTGGAGGGGAAGAGCCGCAGGGCTGCCTGCGGAGGGGACCAGGGTGCGCGTGTCCCTGCCATGGAGCACAGCCCTCCACAGAATCACAGAACGTTCGGCGTTGGCAGGGCCCTCTGTGGGTCCCCCAGCCCAACCCCCTGCCCAAGCAGGGTCACCCAGAGCAGGCTGCACAGCACCGTGGCCAGGCGGGGCTGGAATATCTCCAGAGAAGGAGACTCCACAGCCTCCCTGGGCAGCCTGGGCCAGGGCTCCGTCACCCTCAGAGGGAAGAAGTTCTTCCTCGGATTCAGCTGGAGCTTCCTCTGCTCCAGTTTGTGCCCGTTGCCCCTTGTCCTGTCGCTGGGCACCACTGCAAAGAGTCTGGCCCCGTCCTCCTGACCCCCACCCTGCAGATATTTAGAGGCATTTCGAAGGTCCCCTCGCAGCCTTCTCTTCTCCAGGCTGAACAAGCCCAGCTCCCTCAGCCTCTCCTCGCAGGAGAGATGCTCCCAACCCCTCACCATCCTTGTAGCCCTCCGCTGGACTCTCTCCAGTAGCTCCTCATCTTTCTTGAACTGGGGAGCCCAGCACTGGACACAGCACTGCAGATGGGGCCTCCCCAGGGCAGAGCAGAGGGGGAGGAGAACCTCCCTCGCCCTGCTGCCCACACTCCTCTTGATGCACCCCAGGATCCCATCAGCCTTCTTGGCAGCCAGCGCACGCTGCTGGCTCATGGTCACCCTGTCGTCCACCAGGACACCTAGGTCCCTGTCCGCAGAGGGGTCTGTGGGAGTGGGCACGGACGTAAGGCCAAGGCAGAGAGCCAGGAGCGTAGGGCCTTGGCGGGTCTCCCACCTGGCTTCCTAAGATCAGCACAGCGCTGGCACAGCGATGCTCTCCGCTCCCTGCGACCTCGGGGATGCAGGATGCACACGGGTCGAGGGCTGTGATGGGACAAGACTCCCCCGGCCACCGCGAGAGCCAGGTTTGTGCCTGTGGTGGGGGTAACTCCCCTCTTGCAGCGCGGCACTGGCAGCAAAGCCTGGCTGAGGGTCAGCCGGCCGTACCCAGGAACGTCCCAAGCGTGCTGACCCATGCTCGTCCCCACGCTGTCCCCCCCACACCTCGTGGCACACGCTGACGAGAAACACGCTCCCCAGCCCCAGTGACCGGCAGCGCTGCATCCTCCACCCCCCTGGCTCCCTGCCCCACGCACGCAAAGGATGCTTCATTCCCGGCCGATGACCGAGCCTTCTGCCCGCAGCCTTCGCTCTCCGAGGGGCAATGAGAGACGGCGGCTGGGCTGGTGTGGTGCGGGCGTGAGGACAGCACCGAGGGGCAGCGGGAGCCCAGGACGCTGCTCCGGGGCTCTTCAGGAAAGTGGCAGAGACCTTTGGTCCTGTTGGAACGGCAAGGAGCTGGCTGTCCCCGTACGGTGGTCAGCATGGCTGGGAGAAGGTCCCGAGCACTGCTGCTGGGTGCTGGGTGCCGGATCCTGGTCTGCGAGGTGTAGGACAAGGACAGTGGTCAGCGTGGCTGGGAGAAGGTCCCGAGCACTGCAGCTGGGTGCTGGGTGCCGGATCCTGGTCTGCGAGGTGTAGGACAAGGACAGTGGTCAGCATGGCTGGGAGAAGGTCCCGAGCACTGCTGCTGGGTGCTGGGTGCCAGATCCTGGTCTGCGAGGTGTAGGACAAGGACAGTGGTCAGCGTGGCTGGGAGAAGGTCCCGAGCACTGCTGCTGGGTGCTGGGTGCCAGATCCTGGTCTGCGAGGTGTAGGACAAGGACAGTGGTCAGCGTGGCTGGGAGAAGGTCCCGAGCACTGCAGCTGGGTGCTGGGTGCCGGATCCTGGTCTGCGAGGTGTAGGACAAGGACAGTGGTCAGCGTGGCTGGGAGAAGGTCCCGAGCACTGCTGCTGGGTGCTGGGTGCCAGATCCTGGTCTGTGAGGTGTAGGACAAGGCTGGGTGGCTGTGGAAGGGCATGGGAAGACCCAGAGCAAGGGGTCTTCAAGGGTCTTGGGGATCTCGGGTCATTCCTGTCCTCCTTCTGGCTGCTGTGGGGACATCAGGGGCTGTCTGGAGCCCACGGACATGAGGGCTCTGCTTCCCAAGGGGGCTCAGCTCTGCTGCCAGCGCACTGTGGCCCCGGTGAGCCCCAGCAGCCCTGCCTGGGGACTGAGCCTCTGCCAGACGGAAGAATCGAGGCCTCTGAGCAGGTGAAGGTGTGTGCTTGCACGGTGCACACACACGCACATGCGTGTGAGCATGCGTGCGCACAGACACGTTCCTGAGCGTGGGCACACGTGTGTGTCAGTGGATGTGGCACCCACGTGGGAATGCACCACGGGCGTGTCAGCGGGTGTCTGTGCGTGTGCACGCGTGTCCACGTGTGTGCCCATGCTCCCACAGCCCTGCTGCTCTGCGCCGGGGTCCTGCCCAGCTCCCCTTCCAACGGGCGGCGATCACCCCCAGCCCCTTCCCGGGATCACCCCCAGCCCCTTCCCGCGATCACCCCCAGCCCCTTCCCGGGATCACCCCCAGCCCCTTCCCGCGATCACCCCCAGCCCCTTCCCGGGATCACCCCCAGCCCCTTCCCGCGATCACCCCCAGCCCCTTCCCGCGATCATACCCAGCCCCTTCCCGGGATCACCCCCAACCCCTTCCCGCGATCACCCCCAGCCCCTTCCCGGGATCACCCCCAGCCCCTTCCCAGGATCACACCCAGCCCCTTCCCGGGATCACCCCCAGCCCCTTCCCGGGATCACCCCCAGCCCCTTCCCGTGATCACCCCCAGCCCCTTCCCGGGATCACCCCCAGCCCCTTCCCGCGATCACCCCCAGCCCCTTCCCGGGATCACCCCCAGCCCCTTCCCGCGATCACCCCCAGCCCCTTCCCGCGATCACCCCCAGCCCCTTCCCGCGATCACCCCCAGCCCCTTCCCGCGATCATACCCAGCCCCTTCCCGGGATCACCCCCAGCCCCTTCCCGCGATCACCCCCAGCCCCTTCCCGGGATCACCCCCAGCCCCTTCCCAGGATCACACCCAGCCCCTTCCCGGGATCACCCCCAGCCCCTTCCCGGGATCACCCCCAGCCCCTTCCCGCGATCACCCCCAGCCCCTTCCCGGGATCACACCCAGCCCCTTCCCAGGATCACACCCAGCCCCTTCCCGCGGCCACGTCCTCCTGCTCGCTCCCTCGGAGACGCAGGTATTTATATGTGAAAATATGGAAGCGAGTTCCGTCCCTGCTCAGTGACCTTCAAAACCATCCAGCAAATTCAGCTTGGACGGCCAGCCCAGCCAGATGGCCCTTCTCAAACACGCTGGCCGTGCAGGCTGGGGTTTCGCTCTCGATTCCTGCTCCAAGGCAGGCTCGGGAAGCAGCGCAGGCAGTGTGTGCTCTGGGAAGGGAGCCACCAGCCCGGCTCCGCGGAGGAGGCGGTGGGGAGACCGCCAAGCCAGGGTGGGGAGGGACGACCAGAGGCTGCGGGGTTTGTCATTGAAATGTGAAGCACGGGGTTAAGTTTGGGGGGTTCAAAATTGGATGAGAGGAGGACGCGTGTGGCTGCCCTGGGGCTGGCAGTGCCGTCTCCAGCCGGGCGGCTGCTGGGTGTGCGAGCAAGGCAGACGGTGGTGGGAGACATCTCTGACGCTGGTGGACAGGAGCCCGCAGGGGTGGCTGGACCGTGGGGAGCTGGGCAAGGCCAACAGTGACTCCTGAAGCCCAGGAGAAGACAGAACAAACCAAGATAACATCACCTAAAGGAAGGGAAGGGTTAAAAGACCTGTCAGAGCTGAGCCTCTCTGGAAACATGGGAGACAGCTGGAAAAGATTTAAATAACTCTTTACTGTGTGTCTGCAAGCGGTGGGTGCCAGCGAAAGGTAGTCTTATTTCTGATAATATCTGGTCTGACACACTCAATGTGTTTAACAGTTTTCAGTTCACTCAGGCAGATGAGACTAACGAGGAAGCGATCATGCAGGGATTCCTGGATGCTGCATTAACACGCAGCCTCCGAGAGGAACGTTTTCGCCTCTAAATGCAGATAGAGGTTGAAGCTATTGAAGAAGCTGTGGCTGATCTCAGTCTGAGGAATCAGTCTTGCAAGTTCGGTGGTAAACAAGCTCCTGGCATGGATGCCATGGTGCAGAGCGAAGACCAACAGGGATGTTGGTGCTTTCCGCCGGGACTGGCACAGCCCCACCAACGACCTCACGGGTGCTGACGGCGTAGTGATGCTCCCACACAAAAAATGGGTCTCTGGCAAGGGTTTCTTGCTGGACATTTCACTGGGACACCAGTGCCAGGAGCCGACCACATCCCGCTGAGGTCTTTTGCCAAAAGAGAGGTCCTCACTTAGACGATGGGCGACTCTGCCTGGGGAGACGGGGACTGTGACAAGTGACTGGGAGCTGTCAGGGTGGTGCTGAGCCCAGAGAAGCTGATACAGCCTTTTGGTGCGGAGGCAGGGAACAGTGTGCTTGGCTGGAGAGACTTTACTGCCTTTGTGTCTGGCCGTGGTAGCTATGCCAGGAGGTGAGATTAGAGGGTTCATGAACTTCTTAGGGGACATACACCGTTTTCTGTTGAGCAAAGGTATATTTAATCACATGGAATTGCTACCAAGAATTAGCACTGAAAGCTATTATTAAGCATTACTATTATTAAAGAACAGATTTTTTCCCTAAATGCCATTGTGGAGTAAAATTTAATACCTATATTGTACACCAAAGTTTGGCCAGAAATTTTCCATCCAACTCGTATCGCACAAAAACCAGAGCTATCAGCTACACGAGGCTGTTCCTAAAGTGTCTGCTTGGCCTTTCCTCAGAACTCCAGCCCTGCAAAATGCAACAGCTTTGGTTATCACAGAATCATGGCAGGGGTTGGCAGGGCCCTCTGTGGGTCCCCCAGCCCAACCCCCTGCCCAAGCAGGGTCACCCAGAGCAGGCTGCACAGCACCGTGGCCAGGGGGGGCTGGAATATCTCCAGAGAAGGAGACTCCACAGCCTCCCTGGGCAGCCTGGATCCACTAAAAACACGCGTTCTTGAAATTTTCCTGAATAAAAGTGTGACAGTTTAGTCCCGCTGTGATGCTCTTGGTCTGACATGACGGCAGTGTGAACATAGGTACGAAGGAGGGGACAAACCCGGCTGCTGTCGGACTGCCCATGCCCCTTTGGCGGACTGAGGGTTCAGCATCCGCCCTTACGAGACACGGGAGAATCCAAGCCGGGGTGCGTCCGTCCCTCCCCACCGCTCCCTGTCCCAGGCAGGAGGCAGGCAGCTTTCCCTCCCCGCTGCTGCTCCGGGAAGCGGCTGGGGTGCCTGGCAAGCAGGTGACCCCGGCCTCTCTGGAAACCTGCTCTTTGAGCCAGGCTGGAGGAAAACATTGCATGGAAGGGTTTTCCATCAGAAAACGGGGTTTTAGTGAAATTAAATCTTTCCCAGGGAAACTTGTCATTTTTGCTGCCATTTTCTCCAGGAAGAAGTCGAGCAGAATCACTTTGACTTTCTTGTTTCAGCAGTGTCAAAATGTTTATTCTGATCATGTCAAAACACCAAGCTCATTTCAGGCAAGTAAAAATATTTCATTTTGACTTTATCATTTCACTCGCTTAACTTCCACTTGATGTTCCGTGAAAGTATTTTTTAACGGGCGCCGCTTGGGCTCCTTTCGCGCCGCGAGGAGACGCCGCCGGATCGCCGCACGCGGCGTTTCAAAGACCCAAAATCAGCATTCGGGTGAATTCTCGTTCCGCAGGACGTGCTGCACGCGTGGCTCTGCCTCTCGACGCCGGGCAGACGCCGTGAACACTGCCAGGATTTTCTTGGTGCTTTTGCCCCTCGGCTCTCTGCGGTCCCATGGGAAATCTTGTCGGCTGATTCCCGGCCGATGGGGTGGTCTGAGGTGAGGGTGATGGGCTGCGGGGTGGGACGGGCACCCAGGAGGTGCTGCCCTCTCCCCGTCTGCCGCTCGCTCTCCTCTCCCCCAGCCCGACGGCGGTGCCAGCGCAGAGCCCTCGCAGCCGGGTACCCTGCGCTGCGATGCTGAAAGCTGGAGTTGAGCCTGGCCCCGAGACAAACTGGTCACAAACGCAGTCCTTGGAGCCTGCTGGTGGTTTTTTGCGTGGGCAGATATCCCCATCTGCCTTCTAGCAGGGCACTGCCCACCACGGTCCCTCCTCGGCTCCCACGCCAGCTCCTGCAGCTCCGTCACCACCCGCGGGGCTCTGCTCCGGACCCTGGAGCTGCTGGGCACTCCCCCAGCAGGGATGGTGAAAGAGATGGGGGCTTCAAAACAGCCCCCAGCCATAAATCTGGGAGGAAAACGGGGGGGAGGTCTGCATGGGGTGTTGCATTCTGATGGAAGAAAGATGGAGATCTGGCTGGCCTGGAGGGACAGGAGGTGACACCAGCACCAGGCAAGGACACCAAGCCTTGGGGAGATGGTGGGGTAGGGGCTCAGGCTGCACCGCCCTGCCCGGGATCCAGTCGGTGAAGAGATGCCTGGAGCAGCAGCCCTCCTCCTCCTCCTTTTCCCCTTGCTCCTTCTCCTCATCCCATGGCCGGCCCATCTCCCTTCGTGCCTCCTGTTCGTGGGTAGGACCCCCAGCTCTGCCCAAACCCCGCTGCCCCAGTTCCCCCTTCAGAAGGCGGGTTCGCCCTGGGGAGCAGATGCGGTGGGGCTCAGCGTGGTGCACGCAGCAGATCCTCCTGTTCGGATCATGCTGAGACCTTTCAGGCCGGTTTTGCAGGCGACTTGCAGCAGCCAAGGTGCTGGAGCATCCACCCATCCCCAGGCACCCGAGCACCCACCCGCTGGCGGCGGGCACGGAGCTGGTGCTTTCTGGGGGACAGCTACAGCCCCCCTCGCTGCCACCCCTGCCTGCAGGGAGCAGCTCACACCTGCGTGGCCGGACGCATCGGAGCTGGTCCTGCTCTCTCCGTCCCCACCGAGCTCCCGTTTTCCCTTTCAGCCTCATCCTTCCCACCTTGGAGGTGGCGGGGACCTCCTTGAGGCTGGACCCACCCCTGTAAAGCACCCCTTCCCTCCCCCTCCCGCAGCCTGAGCTTCACTGGTTAAACCAAGGTGTTGGGTGGCATCATCCTCGTCCAGAGCAAACTGGCTCCTGTCCCGGAGCCCGGGGGCTGGAGGAGCCCCGTTTCCTGGCCAGCTGGGAAGAGGGGAGCGGAGCAGTGAACCCCACGGGATGCCTTTGCCCAGATGCTGCTGGAAGCCGGCAGGGAAAGGACAGAGCGGGGAGTCGCGTGGGGAGAGGGCTGCGCTGGCCGTGGGAAGGGTGTTGGGGAGAGATGGGTGCCTGGACCCCGCGACCCCAACCACCCCCATCACCCCCTTCCCTGCTGTGCTTCCCCCCCAGACCTGCTGCTTCGGTGCTCAGCCTGGCTCCTGGAAAAACAGGGCTGGAGGAGCAGCTGAGAGGTGTGGGAAGGTTTCGGCTAATAAAAATCTCAGAAATCCCAGCGCTTTCCCCACAGACCCCCCCGCCGCTTCCCAAGCCACAGCCGTGCAGCGAGGCGGGCACCCGGCACCTGGGGTCAGGCAGCTGGGACCGGGGGGGACCCCGGGGTGTGGGGAAGTGATGCAGCAGCTCGGTGTCCCCCAGCTCTGCTCCCGAGACTGCCTCTCGCCATAAAGCCGTGGGTGAGCTGCTTAACGGGGACGGTGGCAGCGTGCGGCTGCCGTAACGGAGATGCTCCAGCCTGGTGCCGGGCGGTTAAGCGATAATTAACCAGGTGCTGGGGAAGGGGGTGCTGGAAGCCAGCCCCGCGCTGCTGCTGCTGCGGGGTAGAGGGCTCAGCACCCACCTCTGCGCACCCCAGACCCGTGGGTGCCTTGGCTGGGGCCACGGGCACCCGGAAACGTGCTGCTCCGCGCCCTCGGGGCTGAGGGAGGAGGCCAGCGACGAAACCCTGGGCAAGGTCCGAGCCACCCAGCAACCTGCCTGTCACCTTCATGACCAGCCATCCGTGTCTGCAAGGGTCAATATTGCTTTACAGGTGGGGAAACTGAGGCACCAGGTGAGCCAGCTCACCATTAGATACGGATAAAGCGCCGCGGTGACCCGGCAGCACGGGCACCGGGGGCTGGGGGCTGTCACCCGAGGGGTGAGGTGGCTCAGGGCGACCGCAGGGAGAAACGCTGCTGGAGGAACCGAGCGGCACCGGGCAGGGAGAGGCACCCGCGGGAGCAGCACGGGAGGGGTTGTGCGGGGTGGGATCCTCCTGGCATGGGACCCTCCTGGAAAGGGTTGTGCGGGGTGGGACCCTCCTGAGAAGGGATGTGCGGGATGGGACCCTCCTGAGAAGGGGTGTGTGGGGTGGGACCCTCCCGGGGTGGGACCCTCCTGGGAAGGGATGTGCGGGATGGGACCCTCCTGAGAAGGGGTGTGTGGGGTGGGACCCTCCTGGGATGGAACCCTCCTGCTGGGCTCAGCACCGGGGAGCTGGTCCTGGGCTGGGCATACAAGGCTGGAGGAGCGGGTGAGAAATGCGGGAGGGTTTTGAGTCCTAAAGGCAAGACGGAGGGAAAAACGAGCTCCAAGAGGGCGAAAGGAGAGAGGAGGGAACGATCCTGCCCCCGTGTCCTCGGGGCAGGGGAAGGAGACCGTAGGTGTCAGAGGCAGCGAGGGAGATTTGGGATCGATCCCAGGCGCAACGCGGCGGGCAGGAGGGCGGCACGGGGAGCTGCGGAGGCTGGTTCCACCCTGGGGTCTGCAGGGTCGGGGGGGTCCAGGGTCGGGTCTGGAGCCCGTGCGGCCGCAGCCGGGCTGGCAGCAGACGTGCTCGCCCGGCCGGCCCGGCTGAGCGTGGGGCTCGGCCCGGAGGTCCCCGTCAGCGTGGCGGGGGTCGGGGGCCACAGCACAGCCCCTAGCCATCCGCGATGTCGCTCCGGGGACAGCCGCCACAACGCTGGCGGGTTGTGTGGAACAGAGCCCTGCTCAGGTCACTCCTGTGTATTCTATTATATTTATTATATTATATTATATTTATTAGATTATATTATACTTCATTATATTATTAGAGCTGTCAGGCCAAGCACTTCAAGGCCGGAACCACCAGCTTGGCAGTTGCTTGGGTAACCTTAGTCCGTCCCCGTGGGGGGACCGCAGGGACGGCGTCGCGCGTGACCGCGGTGGCCAGGCCCCGTCGCAGGCACCGCTGGTGGCCCAGAGCCCCCCGGGGAGCTCGGTGCCCGGGGGCTCTGCGGTGGGCAGCGGGGTGGGGGTCCTCGGGGAAGCGGGGCTAGTGGCGGGTGGGGGGCGAGGGGGGGGACACGGCTGCCGCAGGCCGCCATGGCCCCCATGGGTGCAGGGCACGGTGCGTGGGGTCCCCCGTGGGTGCCCGGCGCGCGGAGGGACACGTTTGCGGGGGGGTGGGGTGCGTGGGTGGGGCTGCGGCATCCGCCCCCGTCGCGGGTGGGCTTCGCCGCCCTGACCTCACCGCCACCGCAGCCCCTCGCGGTGACATCACCGGGGAGTCGCCGGCCCCGCCGGCAGCCCGGGGTGCTGGAGACGGGGAGAGGGGGGGGCGGGCGGGGACCCCTGGCGGGGCGCGACCCCCCCCGCCCCACGGACACGGCCCCCCCCCCGCAGTGGGCGCAGCCACCCGGCGGCGGGGCGGGGCTTGCGCAGAGGGGGGCGAGTCCTCCGGGCAGGGGGGCGGGGCTGCGCGGTTTGTGGGCGGGGCCCGCTTGCGGGGGTTCTCCCCGGAGCGCGGCGGGGGGGCGTGGCCGCGGAGGGCCAGGGGGCGTGACCCGTAGTAAAGGGGCGTGTCCCGCCGCCCGGCCGCCGCGGCGGCGTTGCCCGGGGTGACGCGCGGATGCGGCCGGCGCCAGTGACGTCACCCGCGGGGAGGGTCCTCCAGCCCCCCCACCCCAGCCCAGCGTCCCGCCGGCGCCGCGCCAATAGGCGGGCGGACGGGGCGTGGCCGCCGGGGACCTCCCGCCAATGAGGCGGCGGCGGCGGCTGGGGTTAACAATGGGGGGGGCGGGGGGGGGGGGGGGCGCGCCCGGGGCGCACGTGGGGCCGCCGCCGGGGTCTCGCGGCCGGGGCGGGAGCGCGCGCTGCCCGGCCGCTCCGCTCCGTCCCGCCCCCGCCGCTGCCCCGCGCGGGCCCTCCCCAACCCCCCCCTCCCCGCCCTCCCCCCGCCCCTCCGGGCCCTCCCCCGCCCCCCCCCCCCCCCCCGTGTCACGGCGGCGCCCGCATTCGGGGCCGGGCACGGCGGAGCGAGCGGACCGACCGACCGACCGACCGACCGGCGGCCGCCCCAGCATGCGGCCCGCCCGCTCCGTGGCGGCAGCGCGGCGGCGGCGGCGGCGGCGGGGGCAGGTGCGCTGAAACGGGGAGGGGGGGGTAGGGGCGGGGAGCCTCCCGCCGCCCGCCCGCCCGCCCGCCCGCCGCCGCCCTCGCCCGGCGCTGTCAGGTGCGTGCCCGCCCGCCCGCCGGCATGGCCCCGCCGCGCCGCCGGACCTAGCGCCGGGCTCCCCCCCGGGAACCCCCCGCCCACCCCGCTTCTCCCCGCCGCAGGTGCCCCGCCGCCCGGCTCCGCAGCGCGCCGGGCCCCGGCCGAGGATGCCGCCCGCCGCCGGCCGCTCCGGTTCGCCCGTTGCCGTCTGACCGCGCCGCCAGCCCCGCTGCCGCCGATGGATGCGGCGACCCCCGCGCCCTGCCCGCCCGCAGCCGCCCCGCTGCCCGCTGTGCCGGCAACGACTCCGGAGCTCCGCGGCTGGTAAAAAAACAAACAAACCAAAAACCGACAAAAAACCAACAACAAAAAAAATCCAACAACGAAAAAAAGAACCGAACCGAAAGGCGACCCCCCCCCCCCCCCCCCCGCGCCTCGCCCGGGGCCGGAGAGGCGAGCGGTGACCATGCGGCGTCCCCCCCGGCCGGCCGCTCCCGGTAGCCCCCCGGTGCCCGGCGCGGAGCCGGCCGCAGCCGCCCCGTAGAGCTCCGCCGGACTCGGGGCCGCGCACGGAGCGGCTCCTCCTCCCCCGCTCCCCCCCGCCCGGCTCCGAGCCCCGCTTCGCACTCCGCTCCCGTTCCTGGGGGTTTTTTTTTTTGGTGTTTTTTATTATTATTATTTTTCTTTTTTTTTTTTTTTTTTTTTTTTTTTGTGTGTGGAAACCGACCGTAACCCCGGGGAGGGGGTTGTTGGCGGGGGGTGGGCGGGGAGGGGACCATGGAAGAGAAGCTCCAGGCGCATCAGGTGGAGATCGACCCGGATTTCGAGCCGCAGAGCCGGCCCCGCTCCTGCACTTGGCCGCTCCCCCACCCCGACTTCGCGGCGGAGGAGGAGGATGGCGGCGCGGCGGGGGGACCCCCGCGCCTGGCGAGCGGCGCCGGGGACGGAGCCGAGAACGCGGGGACCCCGGCGGAGCGCAGAGCCCCCTCGGCCGCCGCCCCCCCCCTGCCGCCCCCCGGTGCGGACGTCGGGCAGCTCCGCAAGGCCAAGACCTCCCGGAGGAACGCCTGGGGCAACCTCTCCTACGCCGACCTCATCACCAAAGCCATCGAGAGCTCTCCCGAGAAGCGCCTCACCCTCTCGCAGATCTACGACTGGATGGTGCGCTACGTCCCCTACTTTAAGGATAAAGGAGACAGCAACAGCTCCGCCGGCTGGAAGGTACCTGACCCCCCCCGGACCCGAACCCCCGCTTTGCTCCCCAAGGCGCCCCGGGGCTCGGGGGCTTCCCCCGGTGCGGCCCTGGCTGGGGTGTTGGGGTGATCCCCGCTTTCCTCGTGGTTTTTGGGGGGGGGGGGACGGAAAAAGGGCTCGGTCAAGTTTTGGGGAGAGGGGTGCCTCGCGGCGTTGGATGTTGGCACCGGGGTGAGCTTGTCCCCACGGAGGGTGACAGGGCAGAGCTGCCGCCATCCTCCCCGGGGAGGTCAGGGACGGGGATGGCGGTGGGGAGGGTGGCCGCGGCCTGCGGGCGCCGGGGTACGGCGAGGGAAGACCCCGGCTCTGCCCGTCCCTGGCTGCGGGCACCCCGGCTGCGCCCGGTCCCTCTGCGCCGGGAGGACAGCCGGAGGGAGGGCTGTCCCCAAACAGGTGTCTCCGCGCTGGCTTTCACCCAGTTCTGGGTAAAAAGACGCACTTTTACCCAGTGCGTCTCCCCCGTCTCAGCCCTCACCTTCCCGGGGGGCCACGCTCGCCGGGGTCCGCGCTGGGAAGGGGGGAGCGGTCACCAGTGTCCAGATGGTGTCAGTGAAAAGGAGACGGTTTCTCCTAAGCCACCCCCTAAGCCCTGTCACCTCCGGCGTGATCAGCGCGTAACGAGGCTTCGGGGGCTCTAGTGCCAGCCTGCGGTCCTGGCGCGGCGTGCCCTGGCTGCCTCGGAGGTGGCCAGACCCAGCCCGCCTGGGGGGTCCTCGGTGGGTGCGAGTGGGGCTCTGTTGGGGTGGGGAGGCCGGACTCCATCTGTGGCACCGGCGGCCGGGCCGGGAGGGCTGGTGTTGTGTGGGGGCTGGGCACCCCCTCTGCCTCGCCCCACTTGTGATGGGTGGGCAGGGGGCACCCGGCGTGTCCCCACAGTGCGGAGGCTCACCTGGGGAGGGTGATGGGGGCTGCATGGGGGCTTCTCAACCTCCCCCTGGGGCGAGACCTGCGTGGCCTCGGGCGTGAGCTGGAGGGGAAGGGTCTCCCTGAGGCTGACACCCGTTGGGGACAGAGGGGGACACGCGCTGATGGGGTCTGGGGACGTGTCGGGGAGGTTTGCCAGGGCTCTGCACCGGTGGCTGGGAGGGCTGGGGTGAGGAGCGAAGGGATTCCCAGGCAGTCGTGTGTGTCACCGGGGGGGTGTGGGACGTCTGGGGACCCCCCCGGCCCGGTGTCCCTGAAGGGCAGCCCAGGGGGGTGAGGGGACGGAGCCGCGGGCAAGTTTGTGTGCCCAGGGGAAGGGGGGTCCTCGTGTCTCCCGGCGCTGGCACGCGAGCCCAAGCCAGGAGCTAAGCCCTCCCCGGTGGGCAGGACCCCGGCGGGGACGGCAGCCGTCCTCGTCCTGGCCGAGTGCTGGGGTCTGATCCTCCTGCATGGAGGAGTGACCCGTGTCCTCCCTGGGCGTGCGCAGGGGTCGGCGGCCACGCGCGGGTGTGCAGGGTGGCGCGGGTATCCCCTCCCGCCAGCACCAGCTTTTGGCCCCCGGGCGAGGCCGGGCTGTGACGGCAGCGTGTCCTGCCCGCATCCGTCCTGGCAGAGGTGACCCTCGAGGGCGTCCTCCCGGGAGAGCCGTGGGGCCTTTCCCCGCGTCATCACCCGGGGGGTCCCCCGATGTGTCCCAGAGCCGCGGGGGACCCGCCACCCAACACCTTCTCCCGGCAAAGCCTCCACCAGGGAGCGTGCGGGAGCAACGCGGGTTGTTCGGCCCCGTTCCCTTGCCCCCCACGCCCTTGCTGGTGTCCCTCGTCCCTTGGGGTGGGGACGGCGCCTGGCCTGCGTCCCCCATCGCTGCTGCCCGGGCTGCGCTTTGGTACCAGCGGAGCCGCGTCACCCGCCGTGGGGTTTGGTGGCTTTGCGGAGGGGGCCGCGTCCCCAGGGGCTTCGTGGTGTGTGGTGTGCCAGGGGGGAGGACGGGCTCAGAGTCCGGCTGCTGTTGGGTGCCAAGAGGCGTTTGCAGGGTCCGCTGGCTTGGGTGGGCTCGTCTGGGAGCACCCCGGGATGGGATGCTCTCCACCGCCCTGGCCTGTCTCCGGGTCGGAGCGGTTCCGCCGTGGCTCTGCCTGCCCCCCCCCGCAGCCCCCCTTGCCCCCACACTGGCACCGCGGGTTGAACCTCCCAGCCCAGCTCAGTGGTCGGCCGGTCGCGGGGAGACGGGGGGGCTGGGGGCTGCCAGCGGAACGCCCTGCCTGCGCGCCGGGCCGGGCAGAGCAGGGTACCCGGGGGGCTGTCCCGATGCCCAGGTGCCCGGTCCCCAGCTCTGGGGTGGGCGATGGGAGGGCTGGTGGGAGCCCCGGGGTGAGAAGCAGCGTGCGGAGACCCCCTCTGCTTGGTGGTCTCGTTGGACGCCAGCGTGTCGGGGCTTGATCGCCTTCCCTGCATCCCCGTGTCCCTCCAGGCTGTCCCCTGCCCGGGACCCCCCCTCTGCATCCCTCCCCGGGGCAGCTGGCAGCTGCCAAGGGAGCACCCCGAGCTGACGAGCTTCTGGCGGGTCATTAAGGAGCCCCTGGAGGTGCCACGTCCCCCCTGCCCCAGGCCTGGGCGAAGCACCGCGGATTTAAAGCGTTTGGTTGCCCAGCGCAGCGGTGCCGGAGGGGGGGCTTGGGTAATGGGCTGCCTCTGTAATTAGCTCCTTCGCAGCCCCCCCGTGCCAGGGAGCGTGGGACGGCAGAGGTCCGGGAGCCCGGCCGAGGGCACGGCATCCCCGCGGGGCGCTGGCTGCTCTGCCGCCGGTCTGGCAGGGCTGCTGCAACCCCCCCTGCCCTGCTGCAACCCCCCCTGCCCTGCTGCAACCCCCCCTGCCCTGCTCCAACCCCCCCCTGCCCTGCTCCAACCCCCCCCTGCCCTGCTCCAACCCCCCTGCCCTGCTGCAACCCCCCTCCCACCCTGCTCCAACCCCCCCCGCCTTGCTCCAACCCCCCCCCCCCCGCCTTGTTCTAAACCCCCCTGCCCTTCTCCAACCCCCCTGCCCTGCTCCAACCCCCCTGCCCTGCTCCAAAGCCCCTGCCGTGCTCTGGCACTGGGGGGCTCTCCCAGCAGGACCCCCTCCCGCATGCAGCCGGCCCTGGGGATGCTGCGCGCCTGCCTGGCCGTGGTGTGCGATGTCTCTGTCAGGGAGGGGTTCCCCCAGGCTGGTTCATTATCCCGCGGGGGGGAAGGATGCTGGCATGGGGTGCATTTGGGGTCTCCTTCCCCGCCAAGCTGCGGCTGGCATTACGTGCTTTTATAGCGAGGTAAACTGAGGCTCGGGGTCTAAACACCTCGGCCGTGCTCAGCGTCGGGACCCGGACCCAGCTCTGCATGACGGGGAGGGTGGGGTGGGCGCTCCGGCCGCTGCCCCCCCCGGCTCTGCATCCCCCCGCGCTCCCCGTGCCGCGTCGGGAGCGGCTGCCGCTGCTTCCCGATGCAGGGCAGCAGGCGCCCGGTGACTGGCAGTTCTGCTTCGTTAGGGAGTTGTTATTTTATCAATTCCAAAGCGCTTGAAGTTTTCTGCTCCAGCTCGTGCTTTCCCCTTGTTAATGGGAACCCAGCCCCCCCCCGTCGAAGAGGCAGCGGCTGGGGCGTTTGAAAGGTTTCTGCTTGCTCGGGTCTGACATCCGAAATACAGCAATCAGGCCGTCAGCTGGTGGGAGCCCGTTCCATGCAGCTCTGACAGCGCCGGAGACCTGAATTTCCCAGCCCTCCCCTACACCTCCTCCCTTACATCACTGGGGTGGGGGGCCGGGGAGCCGGGAGTGCTGCGTGCTTGGGGCGGGGGGCTGCCATGCAGAGAGCCCCCCCCCCCCCCCCCGAAGTGCCACCTTCCCCTTTGCAGGGCAGGGTGGGACTGAATTGGGGAGAAAAAGGGGTGGAAAGGGTGTTAGGGCGGGAGCGTGGTCCCAGTGCCTGGTGCTGTCCCGGGGTCTGGGGCGTAGCGGGGCGTTTCACACGGAGACCCCCGAGGGACGGCGAAGGGGGGCAGAGCACAGCCCCCCGCCAGGCACCGCACGGACTCGGCGAGAGCATCCCTTGGGAGAGCTGCTCCCGGTTCTGCGCGCTCTGTCACCCCTGTCACCCCCTGCCCCAGCCCCTGCCCTGCCCCTCTCCTGTGGGGGTCCCTGCGTCTCCCCGGGACCTTGCCCCGTGCGGCTGGAGAGGCCCGAAACCAGCGCCCGGGACTGATGGGGACGACGTTCCTCTTGCGGGGGGCAGCCCGGGAGCCAGGGAGGGGGCTGGGGGTGTCGGGGGGTGGGTGGCACAGCGGCGAAGGGGGGAGATCTGGGGAGGACGGGGTGACGCGGCTCTGGGGGTGACGTGGCTCGGGGGCTGCGCAGCGGGCTCGCTCCCGTTTGCACTGGGATTAGCAGCGTGCGTGGCACCCGGCCCTGGGGGGCTGGCGGAGGGCACGGCCCCGGGGCACCGAGGTCGGGGTCCCGTGGGGTGGCTCGGCTCGGCTCACGTATCCCCGACCTCTCCATATATGGAGACTTTTCCAGCGGCGCGGAGAGCCCGACGCTCCCCGGAGAGCTGCTGGGGGAGCGCGGCCGTCCCGGGGGCCGAGCGGGGCCGGGAGGAGCCGCCGGCTCCTTCAGCCCGGGGGAACCCCCCTGCTTCGGCCCCCCAAGAGCCCTGGAGGAGCCGCCCTGGCTCTCCGGTCCCCACGGACGCAGTGCCCCTGGGGGCCCCCCAATGCAAGGGGACCCCCCGACCCTCTGCCATGGGGCAGGTGGGGTCTGCCCGGGATGCTGGGCTGGGGTACCCAACCCTTCGGCATCCCGGGGCCGTGGGGGACCCCTCTCCTGTCCCTGGCTTCACGCAGGGATGAGGGAGCTCGCTGGCTTCCCCTCGATCTGCTCCGGTGCCGCCAGCAGCATGGCCGTGAGGGATCCCCCAGGCTCCTCTCCTCCTTCCCGCCTCGTTTTTATCTCTCCTTTTGGAGGTTTTCATCTTCCTTCTGATTTTTTTTTTTCCCCCTCCCTTCTTCTGGAACCGCTTTTCATGCAGCGCTAACTGCTGAAGTAACACAAACCTGCTAAATGGTCCGGCTTTATGATAGCATAAAAATGATACTACAGCAGTGAGTGGGGCTTTATTAAACCCAAGGGAAAGGCTCCAAATGAACAGCTTGCTCTGCTCTTAGCTTCTCCTCCCCCCCCCCCTTTATTTTTAATAACCGCTGGAATATAAACTACAGTTAAGATCCTGCGGACTAGAAGAGCACTCGCCGCCCGGCGTTCCCTCCGTCCGTCCCCCCGCGCGGGTCCCGGTGCGCATCCCTCCCTCCCGCTTGCCCGGCGCGGTGACGGGAGGACCGGCATCCTGGCCTGGGAAGTGAAGCCTTGGTGCTTGGCTTTGTGCTTAAAAAGCCTCACGAGTGTTTAGCAGGGAGGCCGTGCCCCAGCGGCTCGGGCCAGGCGTGATGTGGGAGAGAGCCGGAGCTCCTTGGCCCGGCTTCCCATCCCGGCGGGATCCTCACTGGGATGCAGGAGGTTCCCCCGGGATTCGGGAGCGGGGCTGGACCCCTGTCACCACCGCGTCCTTGCAGAGGGAGCAGGGTCCGGGCATGGTCGGACCCCCAGCCCCAGGCTGCCCCCTCCATCCCCGGGGTCCACGCCGAGCCGTGGTGTCACCGTGCCCGTGGGTCTCCCGTGGGGATGCTCTGGAGCTGGGTGTGGGGTCTCCCCCTTGCCCTGCCACCCCACCGCACCCCGACCCTGCCTGCGGGGAGGCCGCTGCCTTCCCCCCTGCCCACCGGCCATGGTCGCATTGCTTTTAATGAGCGCGCTGATGCTTCCCTTCGGCTCCTCTCTCCCGCTGGAGGTGCCGGCTCAGCGCCGAGGTGAAAGGCACTTTGGGTTACGGAAGGACACGCGGCGAGGCTCGCCTGTCTGCCGCTGAAGCTCGCTTTGGACAGCATCTGTTCATTATTATGTGGTGCCTTGGCCGGGCGCCAGCCGGGAGAGCTGAAAGCCCCGGCACAAAGCTTGCTTTCACCCGCCGCGGGGAGGAGGAGGAGGAGGAGGCAGCCGGCACTGGGAAGGGGCACGGGGACCCCCAAAGCGGGCTGGTCTCTTCCCTCCCAGCGGGGATGCTCCAGAGCATCCTGAGCTGTTGCCTCCTATGGGTCCGGCCGTGGGGCGTGCAGCCCCCTGGGACCGCTGCTGTCCCGTGGGGTGGGGGGCTGCCCCGGGGGGGTTGGCAGCAGGACGGGGTGATGCTGGCATCTGCGTGGCTGGTGCCTGCTTTTTCAGGAGGGGCCTCATCCTTCCCCTCCCCAGCACCCCCTGTCACCCCGTGCACCCGGCTGTGCCCGTCGGGTGCTCGACAGTGGGGGGGCTCCGTCCCCCTGTCCCCAGGGGACGGCAGGGACAGGGTGGCCTTGCTGCGGGGCGGTGGGTGCCGCAGGCGCTGGGGGCTTTCGAAGGCTCGGCCGTGGCGCGGCAGGCGGTGGGGAGCGTGAGCCGGGGCTGGGAAAAAAAACCAAACGCCACCCAAAAATGAAAAAAAAATCAGCCCCCAAAGAAGAAAAGGCAACCCCGAGCAGGAGCAGAAAGGCGAGGGCTGCGCGGAGCCGCCTGGCGCGGTGCCAGCCCGGGGACGCTCCGGAGCAGACATGCCAAGCTGTAATTGCAGACAGGCTCGTTCCGAGAGACGAGACGACGAGTTATTTTTAACTCGCGTTAAGGTAACGCGCTGATCTGCTGGTTCAAAAGTTCAACGCACCCCCACCCCACATCCCCCCCCAAAATCCCCCTCTGCTCGCCCACCCTATGCCGGCACCCCTTGGCCGGGCTCCGGGTGCCCCGCGGCCGGGCAGCCTGGCGCTGCCGGACGCCCTCGCCCTGCCCACAGCAGCCTGGGTGTCTCCAGGGGGATCTGGCTCCTCTCCCGCGGGACTGGGAGGAGGCCATGGCTGGGGTGCAGAGGATGCGGGTGTTGGTGGGGCCGTGCCAGCTCTGTGCCCACCCTCGCTGCCGCCAAGGGCCCCAAGGGGTGGTGCTGGGGGTGGGCGCTGCGTGCCGGGGTGCTGGGTGCTGCTCGGAGTCCGTCGGGAAAGCCTGGCAGTGCTGTGGGTGATGGCTCTGCTCGCTCTCCCAAGTCCCCAAGTGCTTCCCAGTCACGGCCCCGTGTGCTGGTGGCCATGCTGGCATCTCCTCCAGCAGCCAGGCTGGCGGGGACGGCTGGGCAGCGCAGGGATGGGGGGGGGCGGGTTCCCCCCTCCTCGGGCTCGCTGGCATCCCCTGGCCACCCAGCCCGATGCTCCCAGTGCCGGTTCGCATCGACCAGTGCCGCTTGCCAGTCCACGCCGAGCCCCGCGCGGCCACCCCCGCCCCGGCTGCTGGCAGCGGGAGAGCCCGAAAGCCAGGCGTGGGGATACATCACTTTGTTCTTTTTTTTCCTTAAAACACATCGCAGAGTGCCAGAAGGGCTGGGGTGCCCTCTGCTCCTCGGGGAGCAGCTCTGCTGCCCTGGGACGGGGCGTCACCGGCTGCATGGGACCCCAGCTGGGGACCGTGGGGACGAGCCTCTGCCCGAACCATCGGCAGTGAAAGCGGAGCAGAAACGCTCCACAGCGTGGTGGGTTTGGACCTGTGATGGCTGTAATTAATCCTTTGCCCTCCCCACTCTCAAAGGAGCTCAGCAGGAATGCAGCCCCGGGGCGCTCCCCGCGTCCGTCCCCCTGTCCCCAAATGCCCCCTCGCCCGGGTCCAGGACGTCGGCACTCTGCCAGGCGGCCGGCAGCTCCCTGTGATGTCTTTTGTCCTCGGCCGTCGCGTGGCCGGGACCCTCCCCACGGCCGTGGTTCGGCATTTCCCTCCCCCTGGATGTAGCCGCGCTCGGCTGGAGCGGGGTTTGGGGGGAACCCGAGGCGAGCTGAGATTCGCCCCCCACGCTCCGTGGCGTTTTGCCCCTCGCCCGGGCTCGTCGCTGGCCCCCGTGGCTGCGCGTCGTCTGCCGGAGCCGATAAATCCGGGGGAACAGCCCGGCTGCGGCGGCGGTGAAGTGTGGGGCCGTTGGCTGTGATGAGGTCAACCGGGACGGCACGGCGCGAGCCGCGGGCTGAGCCGCGCTGGGGTGGCTCCTGGACGGTGACCCTGGCGAAGCGGGGGGCATCTCCTGGACGGTGACCCTGGCAAAGCGGGGGCATCTCCTGGACGGTGATGCTGGCGAAGCGGGGGCATCTCCTGGACGGTGACCCTGGCAAAGTGGGGGGCATCTCCTGGACGGTGACCCTGGCAAAGCCGGGGGCATCTCCTGGACGGTGACCCTGGCGAAGCGGGGGCATCTCCTGGACGGTGACCCTGGCGAAGCGGGGGGCATCTCCTGGACGGTGACCCTGGCAAAGCGGGGGCATCTCCTGGACGGTGACCCTGGCGAAGCGGGGGGCATCTCCTGGACGGTGACCCTGGCGAAGCGGGGGCATCTCCTGGCCCAGCGGGAGTTACGTGGCCGCGCGCTTCGCCGCTCGGCCTCTGCGGACCCGCGGGCTGGGGAGGGCTGCCCGGCATCCCCTCCGCACGCAGGGATGGGCAGCGGAGGGGGGCCCCGTGGGTGCCGGTGGCTCCATCCTGGCGGCTGTCGATGCTGGCGGGAGCGGGCACCGCGTCGGTGTGCGCTGGGGTGTCGAGCATCCCTGGAGCCCGCCCGGGCTCTCGGGTCTGTTTGGTGACGCGGGGCCGGAGACGCCCGGTGCAGCCTCGAAGGACAGGAGAGCTGGGGACACTGCGCTTGGGACCACATGTGCTTGAGACCACGCGTGCTTGGGACCTCCTTCAGCAGCGGGTCCGCTGGCTCCTTCCCGCTGCGGGTGCCAGGCACCGGGCACCATCCCGTCCCGCGGCAGAGCCGGTCGGAGCCGCTGAGAGCCGGCGGCTGCCGGGAGCGGGTTTGGGCAGGTCCCCGGCTCTGGAACGCCGTGCCAGGTCGGTGGCCAGAATGCCGGCTGTCACCTCCTGCCTGCACGCCGCAGCCTCCCTGCCGCAGGTGGAGGACGCGTGCGGAGGTGCGGGGAAGGGATTAACAAGCCTGCGGAGCGACAGGCTCATAAATTTCTTTTTTTTTTCTTTTGAGACTGTCAACCCTATGCCTGTCCCAGGGATGTAAGACAGCGTTTTATTGCTGCCTGCCTGATGGTTGTTCCCTTCTCCTCGGCGGCTGTGATTTATCTCTGCACTTTGCGCTGATTGGATTAGAAGTTTAAATGCTAAGGGTGCATAACAATATATTTTTCTTATTAATATTAAAAAATCATTATTGGATTTTTTATAGTTCTGTTTTGAATTGAATCCCCTTGCTTGATTTATTCTCTCTCCCAGAGTAGAATTTAATGCTAATAGGAACAATCATTGCTTTGTTTTGAATCTTTGACTGTTTGGAAAACTTTCCCTGCAACGGGAAATTACAGCATTATTAGGAGTCCATTAACAGAGGGTTTGCCCATTCCTGGCTGTTACCTGCGAGCTGGAGAGAAAACAAAAACGCGAAGACAAAGAGTCCCCTTTGCAGGGCTTTCTGCTTACACCCTTCCCTAGGTCTAACGCAATTATCGTGCCAATTACGATAATCAGCTCTGTTCCGTTGCAGGGATTAATTGCGGTTCCCGTCGGTTGGGTTTCTTGCGGGACGCCGGGCGATGACCGTTTGCGCGTGGCGGCGGAGCGCGACGCGGCCGTGCTCACCTCCGCTCGGGCGAGAGGCCGGGCCGTGGCGACCGGAGGCGGTGGGGACCGCGGGACCGCTCCGGTTCCCGCCGGATTTCGTATTTTTCGGGCAGCTCCGAGAAGCGTGGCGGCAGCCCGCGGCCAAAGCTGCCATGGTGTGTCCCCGGGGCGGCGGGCACCGAGCGGCGGGTACCGAGCGGCGGGTACCGAGCGGCGGGATGCAGGATGCTCCGTCTCCTCCCGGCCATGCCCTTCTCCCCGGTGCGGAGGCCGAGCGGTGCCTCTGCCCGCGCCTGCGGACCCCCCGGCGCCCACCCAGCGCCGTGCCAGCCCCGGCACTCGCCGCAGCCTGGCAGTCGTGCCCGTGCCTTGCTCTCAGGGCAGCCCTGGGGAGCGGGGGCAGGCAGGTGGGAATGGGGCAGGGGCCGGGGGCACGACGCCAGGCGCTTGGAGACGTGCCCGGGCTCCGCACGCGGTGCTGGGACGGGCGCGGCGGGGAGCTGTGCCAGGCTGGGCACGCAGCCGGCGGGGTTGGCAGGAGGAGCGCAGCGTGCCCGGGCACGGCCGGGCGGGCATGGTCAGCCGTGGCCCCGGGGAGCGCCGAGGCGGAGCGGGGCGGCGGTGGGAGCGGCAGGAATGCCAGCCCGAGGCACGCGGGGTCCCGCGTCGGCGAGAACCACCCCGCGGCACTGCGCCCTGCCAGGCCACCACCCTGCACCCCGAAACCTGCACCCCAAAACCTGCACCCTGCTCCCCAAAACCCTGCACCCTGTATCCTGCACCCTGCTCCCCAAAACCCTGCACCCCACACTCTGCTCCCCATACCCTGCACTCTGCACCCCAAAACCTGCACCCTGCTCCCCAAAACCCAGCACCCTGTACCCTGCACCCTGCTCCCCAAAACACTGCACCCCACACTCTGCTCCCCATACCCTGCACCCTGATCCCCAAAATCCTGCACCCCACAGTCTGCTCCCCAAAACTTGCACCCTGCACCCCACACCCTGCTCCCCAAGCCCAGAACCTGCACCCTTCACCCTGCACCCTGCGTTGTGCTCCCCAAACTCTGCTCTCTGCATCCTGCACCCCAAAACCTGCACTCTGTGTCCTGCATCCTGCACCCTGCTCCCCAAAACCCTGCACCTCGCACTCTGCTCCCCAAGCCCTGCACCCTGCTCCCCAAAATTTGCACCCTGTACCCCACACTCTGCTTCCCTATCCCAGAACCTGCACCCTGTATCCTGCACCCTGCTCCCCAAAACTCTACACCCTGCACTCTGCTCCCCAAAACCCTGCACCCTGCTCCCCAAAATCCTGCACCCCACACTCTGCTCCTCATACCCTGCACTCTGCACCCCAAAACTTGCACCCCGCACCCCATACCCTGCTTCCCAAACCCTGTGCTCTGCACCCCAGAATATGCACCTCCACACTGCACCCTGCATTGTGCTCCCCAAACTCTGCTCCCTGCATCCTGCACCCCAAAACCTGCACCCTGTATCCTGCACCCTGCTCCCCAAAACCCTGACCCCACACTCTGCTCCCCATACCCTGCACTCTGCACCCCAAAACCTGCACCCTGCACCCCATACCCTGCTTCCCAAGCCCTGCTCTCTGCACCCCAGAACCTGCACCCTTCACCCTGCACCCTGCGTTGTGCTCCCCAAACTTTGCTCCCTGCACCCTGCTCCCCAAAACCCTGCACCCCGCACTCTGCTCTCCAAGCCCTGCACTCTGCGCCCCAAAACCTGCACCCTGCACCCCACACCCCGCTTCCCAAACCCTGCATCCTGCGCCCCAGACCCTGCACCCTGCCCCCCACCTGCCCACACTCCCACCCAGGCATTGCTTATTGCAAACCTGAACCCACTCCCACTGTGCACCCCGAACCCCCCCGTGCACCCCGAACCCCCCTGTGCACCCCGAACCCCCCCGTGCACCCCGTACCCTGCACCCACACACCCAGAAGCCCCCTACCTGCACCCCACCGCCCTCCTGCCCCCACCCAGCCCAGTGTCCTCGGTGAGGTCCGCACCTTGGAGTCACGGCCTGGGCACTGCCACCTGCCCTTCCGTGGGATTCCCAGTTTGCCCAGTGCACTCCGGGCACTGGGAAGGTCCATTTTCCCAGGGCGATGAGCGTGGGTGACGATGCCCGTGAGCCCCGGGGCGCTTGGCTCTGCCTCCCCGTCCCCTGGTGCTGGGTGGGTTACGGGGATGCAAAGTGCGTCAGTGGCGGGGGTCACCCCTGTCCCCCCTCGCCCCGCGGGGGTCACCCCTGTCCCCCCTCGTCCCGCAGGGGTCACCCCTGTCCCCCCTCGCCCCGCAGGGGTCACCCCTGTCCCCCTTTGCCCCACGGGGGTCACCCCTGTCCACCCTCGCCCTGCAGGGGACACCCCTGTCCCCCCTCGCCCCGTGGGGGACACCCCTGGCCCCTCTCGCCCCGTGGGGGACACCCCTGTCCCCCCTCGCCCCGTGGGGGTCACCCCTGTCCCCTCTTGCCCCACGGGGGTCACCCCTGTCCCCCCTCGCCCGCGGGGGTCACCCCTGTCCCCCCTTGCCCCGCGGGGGTCACCCCTGTCCCCCCTCGCCCTGCAGGGGACACCCCTGTCTCCCCTCGCCCCGCGGGGGTCACCCCTGTCCCCTCTCGCCCTGTGGGGGACACCCCTGGCCCCCTCGCCCTGTGGGGGACACCCCTGTCCCCCCTCGCCCCGCGGCACCCCAGCACGAGCAGTTGGGATGTGTGGGGCTGGGGGAGCAGTGCCCTCCCTTGGGGACCACCCTCTGCTGTGCCGGGGTGAGGGTCCCCGGCTCTGCGTCCTGGCCCGCGCCGGTGTGCTGGGTGTTGGGGAGCGCTCCCGCTCCCCCCGCGTTCCCACCGCGTGCCGCCCAGGCTGCGAAATTGGTTTTTCCACCGCTGGCAACGCTGTGGCCAGCGCGAAACGGCAGCCGTGGTGACGGGAAAATGCCAGGCGGGTGCGTCAGATGCCCAAGGGGGGTTCACCCCGCTGCACCGGGGGGGTCTGGCTCGCCCCAGGTGCTGCCTGGACCCCTCTGGAGCTGCGGGGTGGGGGGTGCCCCCCTCTTTGCGCGCCGTGCCGGGGGGATGCCTGCTTGGCACCGGGCTGCTGGCAGCGGGCACGGTGCCCACGCAGCATCCGCGGCGTCCGAGCAGCGCGTCCCGACGTGTCCTCCCGCGCCCCGGCACCGCTTGGCCGAGGTCTCCCGCACCCCGCTGACGGCCGGGCAGCGCGGGGATCCCGGCGGTGGGAACCGCTCGTGCTCCCTGTGGATTTTTTTTGGCTGACCCCCTCTTGTTTGCCCTCCATCCCGGAGCCCGAGCGTGCCAGCCGAGCAGCGTGGGGTGGGAGGCTGCGTGCCAGGCCCCCGAGCCCGCTGCGCGGCCGCGGGGTTCACGGCAGCGGCAGCCCCACGCTGGGCTCGCGGTGGGGGCTGCGAGTTTTGAGGAGGGGTCCTGCTGCGGGGGGACACAGGGGGTACCCCAGGGATGTGCAGCAGGGTCCGGGCAGGTACCGTTGTGCCCGTCCCCGGGAGGCAGGGACACCTCTCCATGCCCGTGCAGGGCTCGGGAGGGCAACCCCACAGCGAGATGGGGAGATGTGGAGTTCGGTGCTGTGGGGAGACCGGGGTGCGGGGCTGGGGGGTTTGGGGTACGGGACTGTGCGATGTGGGGTGCGGGGCTGGGGGGTGCGGGGGGCTGCAGCCCGCCCAGGGCAGCAAGGGGAGGCGTGGGGTGGGCAGTGCTTGCACTGGGACCAGCCTGGCTCCCCAAAGCTCCCAGTTGAACCCCCCAGTAAGGTACTCGGCTGTGGGGGTCCAGGGCAGGGCCACCCCAGCCAAGACCCAGAGGTGGCTCCTCAGCAGGGGGACGGGGTGCTGGGGGTCCCCTCCCGCTTGGCTGGGGAACCCCCATGGTGGCAGGGCGCCGGGGAGACGGGGCCAGCGCTGGCCTCGGACCCCGGGACCCCTGCCCTGCCCTCAGCCCGCTCCAGGGCACCCATCCTGCTCCTGCCTGTGGAGAGCGAGCAGGACTGGGGGGCTCCTCTAATAATCATCACGCGCTGAATAATTAATTCCAGCGTGACTCCAGCAAAGCCTCTCCCTGCCCCGGCTCCCCGCCACGCCGCCTGGCAAGCACCAGCTTCGGGGTGCCATAGAGGGGGGGTCGGGCTGGCTGGGGCAGTGGGGTGGGACAGAGGGGGTCTGTCACCTACCACCCACGCCGGGGGTCGGGGGGTGGCACGGGCAGGGCTGGTGTGCGTGGCCCCGCGAGCATCGCCTTCCTCCCTGCCGCTCCCCCGCGCCGCCTGCCTCAGTTTCCTCCTCCTTGTGGTGCCGGGGACGCTGGGGTGAGCAGGGCTGGCAAGCGAGTGGCTTCACTGCCTGCCTCAGGGCACCCCATCTTTCAGGAGGGGTGTCTCCGCGCCAGCACGCAGCACCCCGATCCCTCCCACCATTCCCGCAGGGGGGCCGAGACCCCCACCCAGCCGGGATCCGGCTGCGGGGCCGGGAGCAGCGAGGGGTTAAACGCAAGAAAGCCGGTGTGAACCTTTTGGCAGGGGAGCTGCAGGCAGAAAGCGCGTTTGTGGCCGCAAGCGGCCGCCTTGAAGACGCTCCAGCCCCGTCTGGGAGCCGTCTGCTGCTCAGACCCTTTGATCCACTTCGCTTCTCCCCCGGGAGCTCCCTGCAGCGCTGGTGCTGATGCCCCCATGGCGGCGGGGGCTTGGCTGCCAGGCGGATGCAGGAGAGACCCCCCTCCCGCTGCCGGGGGGGGAAACCAGCCGCGAGAAAAGAGGGGGGTGAAAAAAAGGGGCTTTGGGGCACCGGAGTGATGCCAGCAGGCTTGATCCGTGGGGTGCTTGGGGTGGGTGAAGGTTTGGGTGGTCCCAGGCTGGGACGTGAGCGGATGGAGGGATGGAGGGAGCGTCGCGGGGCGGGTGTCGGGGTGGCAGGGTGCGGGAGGGGGCCGATGGTCACGGGGAGGGTTTGCATCGCCGGGGGGTCCCCAGGACTGCAGAGCCGGGGGGTCCCAGCCCCATGGCCGGCTGCCCCGGCGCAGGGCCACGCTGGCGCAGCTTGGTGTGGGGCCACGTGCAAGGCTCGGTGCAAGGCCGTGCCGCCCGGCAGCCGGACCCAGACGGTGACTTTGGGGGTGATCGGGGTCCAGAGCCGCTCCGGTCATGCCCCAGCCCTGGAGCCATTCCAGGCCAGGTTGGACGGGCTCTGAGCAACCCGATCCAGTTGAAGATATCCAGGCTCGTTGCAGGGGGGTTGGACTAGATGACCTTTAAAGGTCCCTTCCCACCCAAACCATTCTATGATTCTGTCTTCTTCTGCCTCCCTGCCAAGCCCTGGGCGCGGGACGCAGCCCTCCCGGGGCGGGGTTGGCACGTGGGGATGCTCTTGGGGATGCAGTTCCTATCCCTCCTCACCCTTTACGGCCCTGCAACCTGGGTCTGTGGGCCAGGAGGACCGGCCTCGTGCCCAGCTGTGCCCGAGTGTTTGGGGTTTGTCCTGGTGTGGGTTTGTACCCGTTCCCGGCGCGCGTGGCGCTGGGATCGCCATGGCAGACGTGCTGTGCCAAGCCAGCGGGCACGGGGACGGCTGTGGGGGTCAGCGACGGTTTGGAGCACAGGGAGCTGGTTTTCCAGTTAGTTGGGCAACGTTCACTGGTGGGGAGGTTTTTTCCACAAAGGAAAAGAAAATTTGGGTCAACCGGCCCAGATAGCAAATTGGCGGACAGGGACAGGCAGGAAAACCGGCAGCGCTGGGCAGCCAGGAGCTGGCTCCCGGGGGGTTAAATGACACGTCAGTGGCTGTGGTGCTTGGCGATTCCTTTGCCTTGATGTTTGAAGACCAGGAAGATGAAAGAAGTTGCTGTACTGGACCTCAAATGCACATTTTGCTGTGGGGGTCAGGACCTGGTGGACGCGCTCAGCTCTCCCGCGTGGGCAGCTCCGTGTCCTGCCCGCCCCCGATGCCCAGCGCTGATGGGTTTCACCCCCGCGGCAGCGGGGATGGGGGTCCGGGGGGTCCCGGGAGGAGACCTGTGCTGTACAGCTGGGACAGCGTCAGCGTGGGGAGCGATGGGGCTGGCACCGTGCTGCGCCCTGCGAAGGGGACGCGTTCGCGTGGTACCCTGTGCCCTGCGTCGCACATGTGGGTGGGTGACGGACAGACCCGTGGACAGCCTGCACGTCTGTGCATGGAGCAGGATGAGGCCGTGGGCAGGAGAAGGGAGAGTCCATCCTCCTCCCCCGTGGGGATGGTGCTTGGGGCTGGTGCTCTGCAGGGTACCCGATGCGGTTTCGGAGATGCTGGGCTGCCCTGCGGGCAAGATGGCATCGCCTCTGCCGCTGCCCGCGGCTCCGGCCACGCTGCTGGGGAAGGAAGAAGCCACCAGGGTGGTGATGGAGGTCACGGCCGGGTCCGGGGGGCACGCGGAGGGGCCGGCGGGGTGGGATGGAGGTGCGAAGGGAGGCGAGCGGGAAGCGAACAAAAGCTGCATTGAGTGACAGCGCCCGGCCGCCAGCAGAGCCGGAGCCCGGCCAGGAAAAACAGGGCCGGGAGCGGGGAGCACAGCGTGTCCCTGGCTGCGGCCGCCGCGGCCCGCGGCACATTCTGTAGCGGAGGAAGCTGGCGTGGGGACGGGCTGGCTCGCCGGCCACCCCGGCGGGGAGAGGCATGGGGGGACCCCCCCGGGCGCTGCGCCCTCCGCCCGCGTTGCTCACCGTGGCTAATTACGTGTAACGAGCTGCGCTGAGCCCGGCCGGACCCCCTGCTCCCACCGGCTCTGTTCTGGGTCAGCACTGGGGGAGGAGGCGATGGGGTTGGGGATGGGGAGGGGGGGGGGACGGGGACCGGCTGGCAGACAGCGAGCGGGCGCCGTGCCCAGGAATTCGAGGATGGCTCGCAGGCTGCGCTGCCCGGGCAGCGGCGTCTGATTCAATTAAAGCTCAGTGTCACGAAGGGGGGGGGCCGGCGGCGCGTGGGAGCGGGGTGGGGGCCCCGCGGGGAGGGCGGCCATCTGGAGGGCTGCCAGGTCCCCTGGGAAGCAGCCCCCACACCAGCGGGCTGGGGGTGTCCCTTGTCCCCCCCCCCCCCGACCCCTCTGGGACATCTGGCACGCTGGGTTGTACTGAGGCTGGCACTGCGGGCAGGCGCCCGCAGCCCGGGGACCCCGTGGAGCTGCTGGGGGAGCGTCACCCCCCGACTGGGTGATGTTAAGGCTCGGACCCCTCAGGGTGGGCTGCCTGGTGACAGGAGGCAGGAGCAGCTGCCTTGCTGCGGTGACGTGTGGCTTCCCGTTCCCTCCACACCTCCTCCCCGTGCCCCAGCATCCCCTGTCCCCCTCCCTGGCACCCTCTGTCCCCTCCACGCCACCCCACATCCTCAGTCCCTCACCCCTATCCGTGTCTCCCCACCCCATCCCCGCACCCTCACTGGAAAAAAATGATAATAAACGACCATGAGGGCTGTGGACGGGGTTCAAACCCCTGCGGGTCGGGCACAGGGTGTCGTCTCGCCGCCATCCAGGGCTGATTTGCTCCTGGTGTTTGGGCACCGGTTCCTCCTCCCCCTTTTTGGACATTTTGTGACCCCCTGGACGCCTTTTGTTGGTGGCTTTGTTTCCGATTCCTCCAGCTGAAGGACGAGACCCCACTGGCAGCGCGGAGCTGAGGAGGGTCCCGAGGCCACGCGTGCCTGCGGCAGCGTGCGGCTGCGCCCGGCAGCCCGTGGCACCGCTGCCCGTGTGCAGGCAGCGCAGGTTTTCGGGGTCTCTTGCTCCAGAGGGACCCATCGGCCCTGAAAACAGCCCTGAGGGTGCTGCGTGGCCTGACCTGGGGAGGAACAGCCCCGGGCACCAGTACAGGCTGGGGCAGAACTGCTGGGGAGAAGCTCTGCGGAGAGGGACTGGGAGTGCTGGGGGACGACAGGGTGACCATGAGCCAGCAGCGTGCCCTGGGTGCCAAGAAGGCCAATGGGATCCTGGGGTGCATGAGGAGGAGTGTGGGCAGCAGGGCGAGGGAGGTTCTCCTCCCCCTCTACTCTGCCCTGGGGAGGCCCCATCTGCAGTGCTGTGTCCAGGGCTGGGCTCCCCAGTTCAAGAAAGATGAGGAGCTACTGGAGAGAGTCCAGCGGAGGGCTGCGAGGATGAGGAGGGGACTGGAGCATCTCTGCTACGAGGAGAGGCTGAGGGAGCTGGGCTTGTTCAGCCTGGAGAAGAGAAGGCTGAGAGGGGACCTTGGAAATGCCTCTAAATATCTGCAGGGTGGGGGTCAGGAGAACGGGGCCAGACTCTTTGCATTGGTGCCCAGCGACAGGACAAGGGGCAACGGGCACAAACTGAAGCCGAGGAAGCTCCAGCTGAAGCCGAGGAAGAACTTCTTCCCTCTGAGGGTGCCGGAGCCCTGGCCCAGGCTGCCCAGGGAGGCTGTGGAGTCTCCTTCTCTGGAGATATTCCAGCCCCGCCTGGACGCGGTGCTGTGCAGCCTGCTCTGGGTGACCCTGCTTGGGCAGGGGGTTGGGCTGGGTGACCCACAGAGGTCCCTTCCAACCCCACCATGCTGGGATGCTGTGAGTCTGTGATCTCCACCCGCCCCCGGTCCCGCTGGCAGGAGGGGAGCCGGCCCCGGGCAGCGCCCATCGCTCGGGGTCGGAGGGGCCCCGCGGGGCCATGGCAGTGCTGGCCTGGGTCCTCCCTCCAGCGGCACCGGGACCGGCTGCTCCGGCAGGCGCTGGCTGATGTAATTTTTGCCGTTACAGGTAAAACTGCTCCGCCTCGGGTGGCCAAACTCCTCCGAGACGGGCAGGAGGGGGTGGTTGTGTTCCCGTTGCTTTGCAGCGTCCTACAGGGATCCTGCAGCCTCCCCAGGCGTGGTGCCTCCTGCTCGGGCACCGGGCGGCTGCTGGTCCATTTCTGGAGCTGTACTGGGGGGCCAGAGGCTGCCCCGCGTCTGGAAGCACCCCCGCAGCTCGCTGCCTGCCCGCAGCGGGTGCGTGTGCCAGCGCAGCCCGGAGCCCACCGTGCTGGGCTGCGGCCGTGGCTTTCCTGCCGCCCCGTGTGACCAAACGGGGCTCGGAGAGGGGGGGACCCCCTGCCCGGGGTGATGGTGCATCCTCGGTGGGGGCAAGCAGCTGAGATGTACAGCCAGGGAAGGTTGGGGGAATTCTTGGGGCGTCCCCAGTGCTTCTGAGCCCCGGGAGGGAAAAGCAGGGGCTGTGATTAATCCGAAGGCACCCGGGAGCGCTGCTGGGGGGGCACAGCTCCCCCTCCCCGGGGAGGGATCACTGCCAGCTCCCCGGCAGAGCCCTGAAGGATGGGCCGCTGCTGGGGAGCTGCGGGCAGGAGAACGCGTCCCTGGGCATCGCCGCGGGGAGGCAAAGCGAGCAGGCGGTGCCGGGGGGGGGTAGCAGGCAGCCCCAGGACGCGTGGCGATGTCCCCAAGGGGGAAAGCTCCCACCAGTGCCGCGGGGGGGTGGCGAGCTGGGGACGGACCCCATCGGGACCCCCAGGGCACGTGTCCTTCCAGCGCAGGGCAGGGACCCCCTTGCAGGAGGAGAAGGCAGAGGAAGATGGGGTGCATCGCGGGGCCCCCCCGGGACGTCGCCCGCCGTTTCCCTGGCAACGGCGATGGCATCCCCAGCCCCTCGGGCAGAGTTTCCCTGCCTCCCCTGCGATGTCACCCGCCGTTTCCCGGGTAACCCCGCATCCGGAGCCGGCGCTGGCAGGCAGGTAGGGGAGGACCTCAGCCCACCCACCGCCTTCTGCTGTGCCCAGCCGTCCCCCACCCGACAGCAGAGCACCGGGGGAAGGGTGCGGTGGCCCGTGGTGGCGGTGGCCGAGCGGTGGGGACAAGCTGGCAGGCCCCAGGCTTGCTCTTTGCAGACCCAGGGATGGCAAGGCGAGGCGAATGGCCTCAGGGGAGCAGGCAGCCCTGCCCGCGCTCTGCTCCCTGACGGGGCCTCGTGGAAAGCCCACGTGCGTGGGCACCTTGGGGGGGGCGGGGAGAGGCACAGCTCGGGGACACGGCGGCCACCCCGTGTCCCACCCCATCCCTGCACAAAGAGCTGGGGTCTGTGGCTGGGCTCGTGGGGAGTCGATGTTCCCACGGGAGTCGATGTTCCCACGGGGAGAAAAGCCAAGGGAGGCTGCAGAGTGTCTTGGTCAACTGGTAATTCCCTGTCCCAGTCACCTCTGAGCAACTGGTCTTGGTGGGAGGCGTCAGCCTCCAGGAGGGTGCTGGTGAGGCTTGCTGAGCGTCCCGCTCCGTGCTGGTCGTGGGGCTGCTTTCCTCCAGGCGATGCCCTTCGCGCCGGGAGTCCATCCTGGGACGAACGCCCTGAGCAGAAAGTGTCCCGGCAGCTGGCACTGCCCCCCGCGCTCGTCCCCGACAGCTTTGCTCCGTCCCGTCGCTCGTGGCAGATCCCCCTGCTCCCAGCACAAGTCTCTGGGAGACCGGGAGCCCCGCTCAGTCCCGCTGCAGCAGGGCGAAGTGCGGGGTCCCAGGGCAGGGGAGGTCGGGAGCCCCCCCTGCTCGCCGGCTGGGAGCACCCCGGGGTGGTCCCAGCCCCCGGTGCTGTCTCCAGCAGCGGATCAGGAGCCTGGAGAGCCCCTTGCTGATGCAGAAATCCTCAGCCCTGGTTGCGGGGGCCCCAGCCCGGGCGCCGAGGCGAGAGGGAGGGATTGTGTTTGGGTGAAATCGGAGCCCGCGGTGCTGCGGGTGCCAGGATTTCCCTGTGGATCCATGCACTGGGGCCAGGGAGGTGAGCACAGGCAGGGGCTGTCCGCTGGGGGATTTTGGGGGGGGGGATACCACCGCCTTGCTGGCAGCCGGCCCCTCTCCTGCGTGACCCCCGCTTTGGGTGCATCAGCTGGCGCCTGTGCTGCCTGCACGAGGGCATCACAGAATCCCAGCAGGGCAGGGGCTGGCAGGGACCTCTGTGGGTCCCCCAGCCCAACCCCCTGCCCAAGCAGGGTCACCCAGAGCAGGCTGCACAGCACCGCGTCCAGGCGGGGCTGGAATATCTCCAGAGAAGGAGACTCCACAGCCTCCCTGGGCAGCCTGGGCCAGGGCTCTGTCACCCTCAGAGGGAAGAAGTTCTTCCTCGGGTTCAGCTGGAGCTTCCTCTGCTTCAGTTTGTGCCCGTTGCCCCTTGTCCTGTCGCTGGGCACCACTGGAAAGAGTCTGGCCCCGTCCTCCTGACCCCCACCCTGCAGATATTTAGAGGCATTTCGAAGGTCCCCTCTCAGCCTTCTCTTCTCCAGGCTGAACAAGCCCAGCTCCCTCAGCCTCTCCTCCTAGGAGAGATGCTCCCATCCCCTCCTCATCCTCATAGCCCTGTGCTGGACTCTCTCCAGTAGCTCCTCATTTTTCTTGAACTGGGGAGCCCAGCACTGGACCCAGCACTGCAGATGGGGCCTCACCAGGGCAGAGCAGAGGGGGAGGAGAACCTCCCTCGCCCTGCTGCCCACACTCCTCTTGATGCACCCCAGGATCCTGTTGGCCTTCTTGGCACCCAGGGCACGCTGCTGGCTCATGGTCACCCTGTCGTCCCCCAGCACTCCCAGTCCCTCTCCACAGAGCTTCTCCCAGCAGGTCAGCCCCAGCCTGTACTGGTGCCTGGGGTTGTTCCTCCCCAGGTGCAGGACCCTGCACTTGCCCTTGTTGAACTTCATCAGGATCCTCTGCACCCAGCTCTCCAGCCTGCCCAGGGCTCGCTGGATGGCAGCACAGCCTGCCGGGGTATCTACAGAATCCCACAGCCCTGTACTGCCGAGCCCCCGAGGCAGGGGAATGTCCGAGGAGGGGGGGTCTCCCCTTTCCAAACCCACCGTCGCAGCCACGCACCAGCCCCGCAGGGAGCAAACGCACGGCTGCGACCCTGGGTGCGTGGGCGAGCGTGTCGGCGCGGGCTGGCACCCGGGGCGCGGGGGCTGCCGCGTGCCTGGAAGCCCCCCGCCTCGGAAGGGGCTCGGTGGGTGCCTGGGGGCTGCAGGGTGCCCGCGGTGCCTGTGCACGCTGTGGCTGGGGAGTGCTGGGGCGCAGCCCTCCGCCCCGGGGGGGTTTGCCCTGCCCTGCAGTGAATGGCCCGAGCCCCCCCGCTCCCCACGGCACAGGGGCCGCTGGCAAGCCCACCCAGCTCCCTGCGCCGTGAGTGAGCGCAGGCTGGCGAGACCCCGGCGTGAGGAGCTGCGGGGGTGCCGAGGTGGGGGGGGGGCTGTAAATGAGCCGGTGCCGGTCGGGTCGGCTGCGTCAGCGCGCGGCCGGCGTGCGTGCCGGGAACACGCGTGGGCGATGCGCTGGCGTGGGTGACGTGGGGCGCGGGGAGCGGGCGCTGCGGGGTGGAGTGCAGGGGGGTGTGAGGGTGTCGTGGGGAGGTGTTGGCCAGTGTGGTGGGGGTGCATGTGTGGACAGGCTGGGGAGCTGGGTGCAGAGGAACCTGATGAGGTTCAGGAAGGGCAAGGGCAGGGTCCTGCCCTTAACCTGGGGACAGGGCTGCTTGCCAGGGGCTGTTTCAGAGGGGCTTGATGTCCCCATGGCAGAGGGTACCCCACTCGGTGGCATCTCCAGGTTGCCTTTCCCTTGGCAGGATGTGGCCCGTGGCTCAGGACCCGGTGCCTCTGGGCTTGCCTGGGCCAGGAGGGACGTCAGCGTGAGGCCATTTCCCACTGTGTTTCTGGCCGTGCAGGGACACGGTGACAGTGGTGACAGCGGCTCATGCCACTGCCTCCCTGTCCCCATCCTTGCAGGATGCCGGCTCCAGGCGTGGTGCGTTTGCCCCTGCCAGGTGGGCGACCCTGGGGGTCTCCGCTTCCCGCAGTGGCCGGTTCCTGCCCGTCCCAGGTGGGCTGCGCCAGTGACATGGGGCTTTGTGCCTCCATCGCCTGCGCACACACGCACAAAAAAAAAGAAGCTGGAGGTGGAAAACAGGGAGTTGCGTGGGTTTGGGAGGGTCTCCGTGGTGCAGCGCGTGCTGGTGTGGGGTGCTGTGGCTGGAAGGGGTGGCGTGGGGCCAGCTGGCACTGGTGGAGGGGACAGGGCTGGACCCAGATGGTGCGGGGGGACTTGCCATCTCGCAGGGCTGAACAAGGAGGGGCGGCTGGACCCGACCCTCTGCGGCCGTTGCTGCGGGCTGGGGTGTGGAGCAGTGTCCTGGAGAGGGATGGCAGTGTGGGGACAGCAGGGATGGCGTGGGAGCCTGCCAAGACGGGCAGGGCTGCCACGGGCTTGACCAGAGCAGGTGGACCCAGCGCTGCTGTTGGCTGGGAACTGCTCAGTATTTTCACAGGTGCTTTTAAGTAGTGCTTCTTGCAGCATCTCAGTGCTGTACAGCAGGTCCCCGTGGTGAATATTTTCTCCTCTAACCCAAGGGCATCACTGAACCCTCCCCTGCCCCACCTTGGGGGCCCAAAACCTGCAAACTCGTACAAATATTTATTTTCTTGAAGAACTGGGATTTTCTTGTTGGAATAAGATTGTTTCATGAAACATCTTTCAGCCCGGGGCGTTTGGTGGCGGGGGTGCCCCTGCTGTCCTGGCAACCCGTCCAGTCCCCCCCACCCGGGGCCGAGCGCGTGGGTGCTCCCCAGCCTTTGCCGTCCCTGCTTGCTGGTGGCAGGATGAAAGCCCCTGCAGGTATTTGAGAAGAAACATGCAGCTCTCCATGCCCAGCCAAACCAGGCCCCCAGCTCCGAGGGCTGCCCTGGGGTCCGTCTCCATGCGTCTGCCCAGGGTCTGCTGCCTTTGCTGGGGGTCTGCGGGGCGGGGGGAGCCCGTCCCTGCTCCAGCAGCCAGTGCAAACCTGCCGGGGTCCTGGGTGGATGTCTGGGACACGGCGCGTCAGAAAGGGTCTGGCTTGGCTCCACGGGCCCCTGGACAGACCCGTGGGCAGAGCTGGGGGTCGCAGCGCAGACGGACGCACGGCTCCTCTGAGCATCCCCGCGGCGCTGGTCCCCAGGGCTGGTGCGGGGCCACGGGGCAGGCGGGGAAGAGCTGGAGCAGAGCAAGTCCCTGGGGAACGCGTGTGCCCCGGAGCATGGCCCTGCGCCCAGCTTTCCGTGCTTTCTTCGGTGGAGCCCAGCTCTGGTGCAGATTGCAGATCGGGCGGCCTTGACCTTGGGGGGGGATGGGGCTGGATGCCAAACCCCCCGGGGTCTGGGGTTTGTGCTGCTGCTTGGGTCAGCGTGGTGCTGCACGTGGTCGGTGCCTTCGGACAGGACAGTGGCACCAGGGTGACGCGTGGCTGGGACCCGCGTCCCTCCCAGGCAGCTGGGGGACCCAGAGGTGGCGTTTCGTGACACCCCACAGGACGGTCATCTCCCATGGGTGCGCAAGCATCGCTGGGTGAACGGGATGATGCAGGCTGAGCTCTGCTGCTTCCCTCATCTTCCTCCTGCGGGCTGCAGGTGATGAAGTGGAGGAGGGTGGTTTCTCTCCAGGGAGCAGCCTGCTCCTCTGCCCGGGGGGATTTGGACCCCCCACGGGGGCTCAGCATCCTGCTTGGGGTGCCTTGGGCATCCTTCGTGGGTGCTGGGTCTCCCGGGGGTCTCTCAGCGTGGTTTGCTCTGCCTTGCCTTCGGGTCCGGAGCAGCGCTCATCTGCCCTGGGTGCACTCGGTGTGGGTGCAGGCAGGGCTGCCTGCGGGTGCTGGGGCACGCGTTGTCCCCAAGCCAGCCACAGCCCCGGTACCAGGTGGCGGGGAGGCAGCCAGCGGGGAGTTAAAATGGTACCCGAGGAAAAGGGAGCGCGGCTGCTTTAATTATTTGGCTGCGGTGAGAACTTGGTGTGGAGGAAATTGAACCCAGGGGAAAAAATACTGTAATTTCATGCAAAAATTACATGGCAGCTCTGAGTGATTTACTGCAGCTATTTTGGTGGCCAGCTCTGGGGTGTAATTAGAGTATTACTGGGTAAGTGGCTGGTGGTGGAGAGGGTCTTTCCAAGGTGTCTCACCTGGTCTCGTGTGTTGGAGAGGGGTCCAGGCGGGTTGGGACTGGGGTGCTGGGTGGGGGTGTGTTTTGTCCCCAAAGACAGAGGGGCTTGATGTGTCTCAGCTGGATGCAGGCACCTTACAGAGCGTCCCCGACTGCGCTGGCACCTCACAGCTCGCCAGCACCCGTGGGACCCTCGATGGAGGCTCCAGGTCTCATCCGTCTCTGGGGTGGCTTGTGCGGGGGGACGGCACGGCTGCGCCGCGTGGGTCTCTTGGGGAGGGGGTGCGCGGGCTCAGCCTCGCCGGGGAGCGGTGCTGGGGGGATTTCTCAGCGCCTGGCTCGGTGCCACGGCGTTTTCCTACCCAGCCCCACAGCCCATCCCCAGCGTCGCTGTGGGGCTGGGTGTGAGCAGGGCGAGCAGCGGGGTCTGGCGCGGGTCCCCGGAGCAGTGCCATGCCCGGCGGCACCGCGCGGTCCCCCTGCCATCTGGCCAGGGCCCGTGGCCCAGCAGCCTGAAGGCGAGCGGGCAGCCGTGCCAGGGCCAGCCGGCTCGGGGCTGCTCGACGCACGGCCACGGCTCGTCTGGTACCCAGCCCCCCATCCCGCTTTTGGCATCGCCGTACAGGGCAGGGATACGGGACGTGTGTGGGGCTGGGGGCAGGCAGGGGGTGGGCAGAGGCTCCTGGCTGTCCCCTGCCTCCCGCCAGCCCTGCGCTGGCCCTGGGGTGCAGCCTGCAGGCAGGGACCCCGTAGCTGGGCAGTGTGGGGAGCCAGCCCATCACCTTGGCATCGGGGCACGCTGCAGCAGCAGCCCAGCTCTGCCTGGGCCGTGTCTGTCGAGCCCACCGCTGCGTGGCTGCACCCGTGCAGCTCCTGCCTGCTTGCTGGGAAAGGGTGGGCTCCCCTGAAACCCCCCTTGCTGGGCTCAGCGCTGGGCTCTACACCCCAAAAGTGCAGCCAATGCCTTTAGCAAGGGGGACTGCGGGGACGGTGACACCGTATGGGGTCAGGCCGCTGCCTGCTGAGCCCCTGGCTCCCCCAGCCCTGCCCGCTCTCTGCCCGCGTCCCCAGAGACGAGCGTGCCCGCTCGTTATCTGCGCGCCCTGGTGTGAGCTAACGAGCCCTTTGGGGAGCGCGTGGGGCGGGCCAGGCGGTGCGGGGGGTCCTCGGGGAGGGTGGTTCTGCTGGGACGCAGAGGGATTCCTGCCTTACACATCCCCCCTGGGGCTCCTCCACTGCCCCCACGGCCCCGCTCGTCCCCCCGGCAAGGTCTGGTAGCACCGAGGATGGACGGTCCAGCCGGGAAGGTGGCATGGGCCCTCGGGGTGATGGCTGGGGCTGATGGGTGCGACAGGGCTTGGGACAGGCACTGTGGGGTGAAGGAGCGGCAGGGACTGGATCTTCTGGCCCCTCGTGTCCCGAACCAGCTTGGGAATGGCCGTGGCTGGAGCAGGAGGTGTCACGCCGAGCCCCAGGAATGTCATGGCGGGTTTTGGGGCTGTGCTGGCCCCATTGGCAGGTTCTCCTCCCCCTGTGCTCTGCCCTGGGGAGGCCCCATCTGCAGTGCTGTGTCCAGTGCTGGGCTCCCCAGTTCAAGAAAGATGAGGAGCTACTGGAGAGAGTCCAGCACAGGGCTACGAGGATGAGGAGGGGACTGGAGCATCTCTGCTACGAGGAGAGGCTGAGGGAGCTGGGCTTGTTCAGCCTGGAGAAGAGAAGGCTGCGAGGGGACCTTCGAAATGCCCCAAAATATCTGCAGGGTGGGGGTCAGGAGGACGGGGCCAGACTCTTTCCAGTGGTGCCCAGCGACAGGACAAGGGGCAACGGGCACAAAGTGAAGCCAAGGAAGTTCCAGCTGAACCCGAGGAAGAACTTCTTCCCTCTGAGGGTGACGGAGCCCTGGCCCAGGCTGCCCAGAGGGGCTGTGGAGTCTCCTTCTCTGGAGATATTCCAGCCCCGCCTGGCCGCGGTGCTGTGCAGCCTGCTCTGGGTGACCCTGCTTGGGCAGGGGGTTGGGCTGGGTGACCCACAGAGGGCCCTGCCAACCCTGAACATTCTGTGAGTCTGTGATCAGGAGAAGCCCAAGGGAGGAGCAAACCGAAGAGTGTCTTTGAGCAGGCTGTGGGAGCTGAATTTACCATCCAGGTGTCCTTCCAGCATTGAAATCACCCAGTGCCAGTCCTAATGCTGTCCCCATACACCCACCCCCTTCCCCCTGGGCTGGGGGGACACATCTCCGGAGCCCCCTCACTGGGACCTGGCAGCCAGGCGGATGTGAGCCCCACTGGCTGCGGTGGGAAGTGAGGAAGATGCTGGTGCTGTGTCTGTCCCCTCCGAACAGCGCGGAACGGCTGTACCACAGGGGGTGGGCACTGTGGGTGCTACCTGGGCTCTCGGCGAGGTGCCCAGGGATGGGGACGAGGTGGGACCCGCTGGGGCGGGGAGGATGCTCCTGGTTTGGAAGGGGACACGGCGTGATGGCAGCTGGCTAAAATCAACTGGCTGCCATGGCAACGGCCACACTCCCCTCGCAGAGCTTGGTAGCAACCAGCGGCTTGGCAGCGGCTGTAACCAGGGCTGGGAGAGGGATGCTCGGCCGCGCCTGCCACCTCTGCTTGGGTGGCATCCCGGCCACCCCTGGGACGGTTCCAGCCTGGGCACGAGGAGTCTCCTGCTGCGGCCGACCTGCCCTCCGCCAGCTCGGAGGCGTGCGGGGGGTCTCACCCTGCAGAAAGGGCTGAGCCAAGCACCCACCCGTGGCTTGGCACCCGCCTGGGGCTCCCCGCACTGAGCCAGGGCGCGCGGAGGCTGCGGAGCAGGGGCTGCGGAGCGAGCGCTGGGCGTGGGGGGGCTGCCCGAGGGGCACGGGGAGCGGTTTTATGGTTTGGGTTGCGTCGGTCCCTTCTCTGGTGGGTTTGGGAATCGCTTGCAGAGCTGGTGGTCAGGAGGGGGAGGGAGGCACCGAGCCCGTGGTGAAGCGCAACAGACTCACAGCATCCCAGCATGGCAGGGGCTGGCAGGGACCTCTGTGGGTCCCCCAGCCCAACCCCCTGCCCAAGCAGGGTCACCCAGAGCAGGGGGCACAGCACCGCGTCCAGGCGGGGCTGGAATATCTCCAGAGAAGGAGACTCCACAGACTCCCTGGGCAGCCTGGGCCAGGGCTCCGTCACCCTCAGAGGGAAGAAGTTCTTCCTCGGGTTCAGCTGGAGCTTCCTCTGCTTCAGTTTGTGCCCGTTGCCCCTTGTCCTGTCGCTGGGCACCACTGGAAAGAGTCTGGCCCCGTCCTCCTGACCCCCACGCTGCAGATATTTAGAGGCATTTCTAAGGTCCCCTCTCAGCCTTCTCTTCTCCAGGCTGAACAAGCCCAGCTCCCTCAGCCTCTCCTCGTAGCAGAGATGCTCCAGTCCCCTCCTCATCCTCGTAGCCCTCCGCTGGACTCTCTCCAGTAGCTCCTCATCTTTCTTGAAGTGGGGAGCCCAGCACTGGACCCAGCACTGCAGATGGGGCCTCCCCAGGGCAGAGTAGAGGGGGAGGAGAACCTCCCTCGCCCTGCTGCCCACACTCCTCTTGATGCACCCCAGGATCTCGTTAGCTTTCTTGGCACCCAGGGCACGCTGCTGGCTCATGGTCACCCTGTCATCCACAAACCTCAGCTGCCAGGTCCACAGGGGTGGTGGGGGGGAGCACTGTGCCAGGGTGTGCAACCTGGAATGCTCCTGGGGGGCTGCATGGGGGGTCAGACCCTCTGCGAGCCATGGGGCGTACGGCAAAGGTGGGCCAGGTCCGACACGGGGCCAGGCAGGGGATGGGCTTCGCCTTGGGGACCCATCCAGCTGCCACAGCACCCACCTCTGTCCTGAAACCCGGCCTGGAGCTCAGGCAGCCACAGCCAGTCTTGGGATAGGGCTGCTGAGTCCTGGCAGTGGGTTGGGGTCATGGTGGTGGTTTCCATGTGGACCTTCTCCTTCGGAAGAGCTTGGCCCGGGGCACACCATCACCCAGCCCCAGGGAATGAGATGGGCAGGGGGCCAGGCGAACATCGGGCACAGCCTGGCTCCACGGCGCAGGTTCCCAGCTCCACTCCCACACCTCACAGCATGGGGCTTGCCTGGAGCCATCCTTTGCCCCATGGCATCGTGGATTGGTGGGGCAGGGCAAGGCTGCACCCCCTGCCCTGTCCCTGCCAGGCTCTGCCCCGAGGGGTGGCATGGAGACAGGCTGTGGGGGGGGCTGTGCAGGGAGGGGGGCTGCAGCGTGGGGTCCCCTGTAAGCACCCGCTGCCCCTCTGCCCCCATCCCAGTGCACAACATGGTGACCATGAGCCAGCAGCGTGCCCTGGGTGCCAAGAAGGCCAATGGGACCCTGGGGTGCATGAGGAGGAGTGTGGGCAGCAGGACGAGGGAGGTTCTCCTCCCCCTCTGCTCTGCCCTGGTGAGGCCCCATCTGCAGTGCTGTGTCCAGTGCTGGGCTCCCCAGTTCAAGAAAGGTGAGGAGATACTGGAGAGAGTGCAGCGGAGGGCTACGAGGATGAGGAGGGGACTGGAGCATCTCTGCTACGAGGAGAGGCTGAGGGAGCTGGGCTTGTTCATCCTGGAGAAGAGAAGGCTGAGAGGGGACCTTCGAAATGCCTCTAAATATCTGCAGGGTGGGGGTCAGGAGGACGGGGCCAGACTCTTTCCAGTGGTGCCCAGCGACAGGACAAGGGGCAACGGGCACAAACTGAAGCAGAGGAAGCTCCAGCTGAACCCGAGGAAGAACTTCTTCCCTCTGAGGGTGCCGGAGCCCTGGCCCAGGCTGCCCAGGGAGGCTGTGGAGTCTCCTTCTCTGGAGATGTTCCAGCCCCGCCTGGACAAGGTCCTGTGCAGCCTGCTCTGGGTGACCCTGCTTGGGCAGGGGGCTGGGCTGGGGGACCCACAGAGGGCCCTGCCAGCCCCTGCCCTGCTGGGGTCCTGTGATTCTGTGATTCTGTGGTTCTGTGATTCTGGGATTCTGTGATTCTGTGATTAGCTGCTCCTAATGAGATGGCGGCCGGGCTTCGCGCTGGCCGTGCAGCGTGGGGCGGCGGGAGATGCTCTGGCCTTGAGGCTCCTGGCGTGTCAGCCGCCTGCGATGGCGGGGCGGCCGCGGCCCGGCACGCCTCGAGCGGGCGTTCGGGTCAATGAGCAGCACGTCCGAGCGGCTCTGCTCGGGCGAGGCGGTGACCCGAAGCCGCTCGCCTCTGCTCGGCCGCCGCCGGCGAGACCCCCGCGGCGGGGAGGCGGGCGCCCTGCTTCTGCCCCCGCCGTGCCCTTGCGGGGGGCACCGGGCAGCCCCTGCCGAGCTCCAGCAGCGATGGCCTGGGGGTCCCAAGGGGGACGTGTCAGAGGGGACCCAGACACCAAGCTGGGGTGCAGTGAGCTGGCTGCGGGGTGCCCGCGGCAGTGCGAGGGGCGGGGGGGGCCCTATGGGGCGTTGCGGGGGGGCTGGGTGTCGGATGCTGAGACTGATGGAGATCAGAGAGCTGACGGAGCCGTGCTGTGGGTTTGCGCAGCGGGGCATCACACACCCCTCCCCATCACATACACACACAGGGGCACAGCACAGAATCCCAGCATGGCAGGGCCCTCTGGGGGTCCCCCAGCCCAACCCCCTGCCCAAGCAGGGTCACCCAGAGCAGGCTGCACAGCACCGCGTCCAGGCGGGGCTGGAATATCTCCAGAGAAGGAGACTCCACAGCCTCCCTGGGCAGCCTGGGCCAGGGCTCCGTCACCCTCAGAGGGAAGAAGTTCTTCCTCATGTTCAGATGGAACTTCCTGTGCCTCAGTTTGTGCCCGTTGCCCCTTGTCCTGTCTCTGGGCACCACTGAAAAGAGCTTGGCCCCATCCTCCTGACCCCCACCCTTCAGATATTTATAAGCATTTATAAGGTCCCCTCTCAGCCTTCTCTTCTCCAGGCTGAACAAGCCCAGTTCCCTCAACCTCTCCTTGTAGGGGAGATGTTCCAGTCCCCTCATCATCCTCGTAGCCCTGTGCTGGACTCTCTCCAGTAGCTCTGGAGGGATGTCACCGGTGACCGTCCCATGCCTCCACCACCCCTGGACAGCATCCCTGGGGACGAGGCACCATCGGGGTTGTCAGCAGCCTCTGACTCCTGGGATATTTCCTCCAGGGTTGGCAGTTTTTATGTGCGAGAAGTAAATAAGCACCAATTAACCCCTGGAGCCATCCTCGTGCTGCCGGCAGAGCGCTCGTTAGTGGCCCCGTCGCTGCTTCCTCCCGTTGACCAGCACGTGCGTCTCCGCCGGGTAACGGGCTCATTAGCTGGACGGCCTGGCAGCCCGGACAGACGGACAGACCCCGGCCGCGGGGCTGGGGCTCGCTGGGGAGCACGCGGGGTCTCAGCGAGCGCGACTGGGCTGCGCTGCCGTGGGGAGGGGGAGGAAGCGCAGGGAGGAGGCTGGGGTTTGGGATTTGGGGGTTTTGTGGTTTTGCTCAGAAAAAAAACGGGTGAGGTGGGGATAGCCGGGAGGGGTGGCCACCCGGGGACGGTGACGGGGACAGTGGACGGGCCAGGGGACGTGGCAGGGACAGGGCAACAGGGCCCCCTCCTTGGCTCTCCCCAGCTCTGGTCCGCACCAGGGCTTGTGCAGTCCTGCTCTCGCCTGCATTGCCCTTCTCCCCCCCCAATGTCCAGCCCCCCCTTGCACCCCGAGACCCACGGGCACCCCAAGGCTGGAGGAGCAACCCCCGGGACATGGGTGCTGCTGGTGGCAGAGGTCGGCAAGGTGCTGGGGGTCCCGCGAAGGGCACCTTGCTGCCTGGCGCCGGTGCCCGTCTCAGGGGTCCGCCAGCACCCGGGCGCTGTGCCAGGCGCAGCCTCGCCAGGCAGCGTCCGGCCGGGCGAGGGGACACGGGGACGCTCCCGGCGCAGCAGCAGCGTCGCTGCCAGATGCGAATTGGTAGTCCAGTCACTCATCCCAGCCATGGGGTCCGGCGAATCCTTTTACAATGGGACTAATTGCTAATCAGGCCGATTTCACACTGCCTGTTCCCCTGACAATGAGGCTCCATGGAGAAGGACTCCTGGGGGGGGTGAGGAGGCTGGGTGGGTGCCCATGGCTCCCAGCAGCCCCCCCATCCCCATGCCAGGCCCTGCAGCCTCCGGCAGATGGGCAATGGGATGGCACTGGAGGCTTCCAGCTTGGCAAAGCCTCCGGGAGCTGGTGGCCAGGGGCTGGCATGGGCTCCATCCTCATCCTCCCGTGGTGTCAGTCAGGGCTGAGCAGGGCTTGGGTCCACCTGCAACACCTGGCAGCCCTGGTGCCGCCTCCGGCCCTCGCCCCCGCTACCCAGAGCATCCCCTGCCCCTCCACAGAGCTACGGGGGCCAGGGCTGGTGCTTCGTGTGGTGGGTGTCCTCCCCTGGCACCGTCTGGATGTGCGCTGGGGACCGATGCTCCTTGCCCTGCACCCTTTGGGTACCGCAGGGCTGCGGTGCCGTGGGGGGCCGGGATGCCGGGAGGGTTTCTCTGTTTTGGGGAGGGGTCTGAGCCATTGGAATGGGCAAGGAGAGGGTGCCATGGGGACAGGCGAGGATGAGGAGGGAGACACAGTAAGGGTGCAGGGCATGGCCAGGCCTGCAAAGGCGTAGGTTGCCAGGCTTCGGGTCGCAGGGCAGAGAGGGGCAGGCCGGTGTCGGGGGTATTGTGGGGACCCTGGGACTGGCACCAGCCTGTGCCTGCTCCCCCTGCACCCTGCCAAAGTCCGACAGACCCTGGCGCACGCCCCTGCCGAGGCAGCTGCTGTCGGGGAGGTTTTGCCAGCCCTGACGTCCCCTGCGCATCGCCGCTGCCTGCCAGCCCCGGGGCTGGGGGCTGCCGGGGGCTGCGGGGGGCTGCCGGGGGCTGCGGGGGGCTGCCGGGGCAGGGGTGGGTGGGTGACGCGGGTCCCTGCGTGCGGGGTGTTAATAAGCTCCCGGCCCGCCCTGGTGCAGCCCACTGCCCTGCACCCCGCACCCCGAGCCACGGCCAGCCGAGCACGTCGGGGTGCTAATGAGGAGAGAGCCGGGCTTGCTGCGCCTTGCGCTTAATTGCTGCTGTCTTTTGGCTCTTAATGAAGCTCCGCTGCAGAAGAGGCAGCAGCCTCCACTCCCTTCCTCTCCCTCGGGCAGCCTCCCCCCGCCAGCCCTGTCCCCTGCCCACACCAGCCTGGCCCAGGGTCCGTGGGTGCTGCGGGGTGCCCCGTGCGAAGGCAGAGGGAGGCAGCAGCCGAGGAGGAGGTTGGCACCCTGCTGAATGTCACCCCTGGCACCCCCACACCCCAGCCCCCCCCTCCGCGCTCGGCTTTGTCCCTCAGCCCCGGCCATGGAGGGCTGCAGCATCTCCTGCCTCCCGGGCTGGACTGACTCTGTAGGGTCCCCAGTCCCTCGAGGGGCCCAGCAGTGGCTGGGCATCACCCCAGCAAGCCCTGCTGGGGCATCCCCAGCCCCCCGGGTGTCTGCGTGGGTGCAAGGTGGCACCGCGGGGATGAGCTGGATGGTGACTCCAGCTCTGCAGACGCGGTGACAGCCACGCGCTCACTTCTGTCCCCCGCATCACGGCTCGATTGCACAGAGGGGAGCTTGGGTCACCCTGTGGCTCAAGGGAGAGGTGTCTGGGGGTCAGCAGGAGCTCTCCCTGCCAGCAGGCTGGCCCACGGCTTGGCTTGCTCTGCCTGAAGGTGATGAGCATCGGCATGGGCAGCCACCATCATGGTGTCCCGACCTGTTCTCTGAGCCGTGACAGCCACAGCCTGCCCCCTCCCCAGCTGCGCACGGGGACGTGCAGGAAGGGGTTAATGGCTAGCCCATACCTGTAGTTGCATTTTAAAGATGTGAAATTAAAGCCCGTAATTTATTCTCCCCACACACGAAGGAGCAATTAGTTCTAAACACGGCTTAATCAGTCAGCGCGAGATTGATTTCTGTAGACTTGGATTTGGTGGCTGCTGGCGAGGAGCCAGCCTGGGAGCAATCTCCAAATAAATGAAGTGCAGAGAAGTAAGCCATTACATAATATGATAGATGAGGCTGGAGCTCGCTCGCCTCTTCATTAGTATTCCACTGTACGCCGGCAATGGCACCAAACTTTCTCCCCAGCACCTTGGTTTCTTCCCTCTCCCCCTCCTGCAGCTCGTCCTGCCGCCCGTCCGCAGCCCCTGCCGAGCCCTGAGCCCGTGGGCAGTGCTGGAGCGAGGGTCTCTACACCACGGACCGATGCCTCTTGGGGATGCTCTGCCCTGGGTCTTGTCTTTCCCCTCTGGACCCTGGGGAAACTGAGGCACGGGGAGGTGGAGTGGCATCCCGTGGGCTGCAGAAGACCAGCGGCAAGAGGCAGATGTCCTCACCCCCTGCTCTTCCCCTGGCTGGAGCTCTGAAGGCATCTCCCCAGGGTCACCCCAGACTGTCGCCTCGCGGGGCAGTGGCGGCTGGACACGCTTGTGTTGGGACGTGGCCCCTGCTGCAAGCTCCCTGCTTCCTCCTGCCTTCTGCGAGGACGTCCCTGCTCCGGCCGGGGGCTGCTCAGCCGCAGCAGCAGGCGTGAGCCAGAGGAGCCGAGTGCTGCGCTCAGGAAAAGCCCTTGAGGTGCTGGGTGTGGGTGCAAGGAGCCAGAATCCCAGGACCCCAGCCTGGCAGGGGTTGGCAGGGCCCTCTGGGGGTCACCCAGCCCAGCCCCCTGCCCAAGCAGGGTCACCCAGAGCAGGGGGCACAGCACCGCGTCCAGGGGGGGCTGGAATATCTCCAGAGAAGGAGACTCCACAGCCTCCCTGGGCAGCCTGGGCCAGGGCTCCGTCACCCTCAGAGGGAAGAAGTTCTTCCTCGGGTTCAGCTGGAGCTTCCTCTGCTTCAGTTTGTGCCCGTTGCCCCTTGTCCTGTCGCTGGGCACCACTGCAAAGAGTCTGGCCCCGTCCTCCTGACCCCCACCCTGCAGATATTTAGAGGCATTTCGAAGGTCCCCTCTCAGCCTTCTCTTCTCCAGGCTGAACAAGCCCAGCTCCCTCAGCCTCTCCTCGTAGCAGAGATGCTCCAGTCCCCTCCTCATCCTCGTAGCCCTCCGCTGGACTCTCTCCAGTAGCTCCTCATCTTTCTTGAACTGGGGAGCCTGGGGAGAAAGCAGCCCCCAGCCAGCCCTTGTCCGGGCAGCGGGGGCTGCAGCTGGGTTTGCAGACCCCCCTGTGCTGTGGTACCCGAGCCCCTTGGGCAGGGTGTGTGCCTGCTGTCCCTGCCACCAGCGCAGACACGCAGCCAGCCAGACCCTCTCTGCCTGGGTCCCCGGCCCTGCTTGTGGGCGGTGACAGGCATTTTGGGGACAAGACCTTGCTGGCGTGGTGCTGAGGCGTTGCTCTGGGCCGTGATGGTGCCGGCGCCGGCTGCGCGACGTGCGGTTCTCCCTCTGCGGTGACGAGGGGGAAGGGGACCGCGTCGCAGAACACTGCCGGGCAGGGGAAGTGGTGTGGAGCCAGCTCCAGGGGGTTGGTGCCCGGTGGTGGGTGGGCAAAGGGGGTCCCTCTGCCCGTGGAGCTGGTGGGCTGCCTGGCAGTGGGGAGAGTGGGCTGGGACCTCTGCAGAGGTGCGCGAGGGCAAGGCTGTGCTGGGAGCATCCCGGTGGGCTCCACTGGGAACAGGGGTGGCTGGGGCTGGGAGGGATGGAGGAGACCAGGACCTGTGCATGGTCCTGCCTCTGCCTCTGCTTTTGTTGCCTTCTCGCCTGGTCCCTCCCCAGGCTCCTGCCAGGGAAGAAGAGTCCCCAGAGATCTGCTCCTGGCTGATGCAGGTCCCTGGGGCATGTGCTAAAGACCACCCGCCCCGCGCTCCTTGCCGTGGCAGTGATTGCGCTAACGACAGGTCGCTGATGGGTGCAGCAAAGGGCCGTGACCCGTGGGCTCCCGACGGTGCCGTGGGAGAGACCCACCAGCCCTCTGAGCCCCGGCCCCTCCAGCCATGCCCCAGGAGATGGAGCCCAGGTCCCCCGTGATGCCCCGTGTCCCCCCCAGCCCCACGGGCATCCCCCGCCTGCGCGCGGTGCTGGAGCCGGTGCTGACCGTCCCCTCTGTCCTCGCTGTCTCCGCAGAACTCCATCCGGCACAACCTCTCCTTGCACACCCGCTTCATCCGCGTGCAGAACGAGGGCACCGGCAAGAGCTCCTGGTGGATGCTGAACCCCGAGGGCGGCAAGACGGGGAAGACGCCCCGCCGGCGGGCGGTCTCGATGGACAACAACAGCAAGTTCCTGCGGATCAAGGGGAAGGCCAGCAAGAAGAAGCAGCTGCAGGTGACGCAGGAGCGCGGGGAGGACAGCCCTTCCTCCCAGCAAGCCAAATGGTCGGAGAGCCCCGCGTCCCACGCCAGCGACGAGTACGACGCCTGGGCGGACTTCAGGACGCGGGCCAACTCCACAGCCAGCACGCTGAGCGGGCGCCTCTCGCCCATCATGTCCAACCACGAGCCGGACGAGCTGGAGGAGGACGATGGTACCCCCTCCTCCCCGCTGATGTACCCCAGCCCCTCCAGCACCATGTCTCCTTCCCTCAATGCCCGCTGCTCAGTGGAGCTGCCCCGGCTGACCGACCTGACCGGCACCATCAGCCTGAACGAGAGCCTTGGGGAGAGCATGCTGGAGGACCTGCAGGACGGCTACACCATGAGCCCTTCGCAGCAGCTCCCTCCGGCCGCCCTGCGGCAGCGGAGCTCCAGTTTCACCTTCAACTCCAAGTGCTCCACCATGGGGGCTGCCACCAACACCTACTGCGGGACCATCTACAGCCAGCCGGCCATGAGCCTGATGCGCCGCCTGCCCATGCAGACCATCCAGGAGAACAAGCAAGCCACCTTCTCGCCCGTCAGCTCCTACAGGAATGCCTCGCTGCAGGACCTGCTCTCCTCCATCTCCTACGCGCACAAGGAGAGCATGGTCCCGGGGGACCTGCCCCTGCCGCAGGCCAGCCCCATGGTGCCGGCCCGTGGCCACAGACACAACCCGCTGCTGTGCGGGAGCGGGGAGCAGGGTTTGTCCTCCTACCCATCCCACTCGGGCTCTCTCATGAAGAGCAACGCTTTGTACCACCCGTCACCAGCCGGTCACCACCCTGCGGTCAACACCAGTGCCTTAGCTAATCCTGTCAGCCTTATGAGCTTGCCCAGTGACACGTGCAGCGTGACAGCCATGCCGCACCACGGGCACCTGCATCCCTACGCGAATAACCAAGGGGCACACATGAGCTTGCTGGATTCGCTGCAGGGCCCCTACCCGGGGGCTGTCCACCCCCCCGTGTTGGGCCAAGACAGGTTCCCAGCAGACCTGGACCTGGACATGTTCAACGGGAGCCTGGAGTGCGACGTGGAGTCCATCATCCTGAATGACTTTATGGACAGCGACGAGATGGACTTCAATTTTGACTCGGCTCTCCCTCCGCAGAATGGGCTCAACGTGCCCGCGCTGCCCGGGGGTCCGCAGCCCACGAACCAGAGCTGGGTGCCCGGGTGACGCCCGCCCTGGGGCGGGGGCTCACCACCGAGAAGCCACGAGGGGAACATTGAGACTAACTTTTTTTTTCCTTTCTCTTCTGCCTTTGTTTGTTAAGATGGGCTAGAGCCACCGGGCTGAGCTTGAGGTCGAACACGAAACGCAAACCCTAGGGTCAAATACTGAGACGGGGTAGGGCCCCCAGCTCCCAGCCCACACGTGTGCCCGATCTGCTGGGTCCTCCTGTGAGCATCCTCCAGGGCATGGCGGGCAGGCGGGCGGGAGAGGCAGCCAGAGCCAGGCGGGTCCCGGGGGGAGCAGGGAGGGGAAGCCTTTCCAGAAGGTCCCAGTGCCCTGCTGCGACGGTGCCGGTTGGGTTTGTCGCTGGGCTGGGTGGCGGAGCGGTGACAGCTGGTAGCGTGGGACCCCGCTGTGTGGGCATCCCTTGCTGGAAAGGGACCCTTTTCTCTGGGCCGCCTCGGGAAACGAGTCCTCCGAGTAGAAGTGTCAGGAGTGGGGACCCTGCCCCAGGGCAAGGGGGGGGACTCGTCACCCCCTAAATCCTGGTGGAGATCTGAGCTCTGCCAAGCCCACGCGCCCAGGCCACCTCTGCTGTGGGTCTCCTCGCGTGGCTCCAGGCAGGTTTTCTTACCAAGCAGTGAGAAGAGGGGTTGGTGATGGAGGGAAGGGTTGGATCTGAAGCCCTGGGGACAGCGTCTCAGCAGCCCACCGGTGATGGGGGATGCCATGGCCACACCTGCCCACGGGAGAGCTGCGGTCCCCTGCCCAGCGCCGGCGTGGGCACGCTCCTGCGCGGGGTGCGCAGCCCTGCACGGGGCGGTCCTGCCAGCAGTGACCTGATGCTGGCCTGGGTCCCCCGTGCCAGAGGCTCAGGGGGAGTTCACAGGGTCCGGGGGGCGGCGCATATTTATTTGATTTCATGCACTCTTTTGCCATTGAGTTTTTGCGTTGGAAGGAAGAAAAGGTCGAGCTTGGGGAGAGGAGGAGAGGCTGTGGGCAATGCTGAGGGCTGCACCCCGTTGCATGGCCTGTCTGGGCTTGGCCATGGCATTGGGTGTTGGACGATGGGGTGGAAGCTGGGGGGCTGTGGTGTGGGTCATCCTCAAGAAGGGTGTGTTTGCATGTGAGGAGGGGAGGGGTGCGGTGACCAGGCCTCTGGAGGCAGCGTGGGGTCCACCCTGCCCCAAACCTGGGTGACCCACGCTGCTTCCCCTACGTGGAGGGCTCAGGGAGGTGCCACAGGGCTCACAGCCAGGGCTGTGGGGTTCCTGGGGGGTTGCTGCTGGTGGTTTCAGGAGTGACTCCACCCAGCGTGCCTGTCCCGGAGGGCTCGCTGCCCGTCCCCAGGATGCCACAAGAGCTGGTCCGGGGAGATGGCAGCAAGAGGGGTCAGCCCTGGGGCACCCATCTGCCAAGGGCCCGTGCTCCATGGGCATGAGGACCACGGTTCACATGTGGTCGTGCTGCGTGTTGAAAGCCCAAGCTGGCCCCACTGCCTGGTCCCAGGAGCAGGCCGGGGTCCCACTCCCACCCTGCACAGCGGGGACGAGGGCTCCCTGCTGTGGGGCAGCTCAGCCCTCGGTGCAGTGGGGTTTTGGGAGTGGGGCAGCCGGGCAGGCTGATGGGCAGCTGGAGTGGCTGGTCCGGAGGAGATGGAGGGGCTGGGAGGAGAGGCTGTGGGAGCTGCTGCTCTGTCCCACGGGGCTCTCTGCACAGCCCGTCTGCCTCCTGGGCACCACAGGCTTTCTCGAAACCCCCTGCCCCTGGGCTGCAGCAAGGCTTAGTCCACTGAACCAGCACGTTCTCCCGTCCCAGCTCTTCCCTTCTCGCTCCAGCACCACCCCCTCTACCACAGCGCGGGCGCTGGGTCCCACCGAGCCGCAGGGGAAGCGCGGCTGCTCGGAGCCGGGGCAGGGTGGGATCCCTGGGTGGGCACCTCCTGCCCCTCTCCTGCCCCACGTGTCTGTGGCAGAGCGTGACAGGGGAGCCCCATGTGCCACCACTCACCTTCGTCCCGGGCACACGGCGGGCGTAGTCTCTAAAGACATTCTTACAGGTTAATTAATTATGTTTACATTATTTGATCATGTACAGAATTTAATATATTCTATTATATATAATCTTTCTTGAATGCTTTTTTAAAAAGGATTATTCTTTGGTCAGGATCATTACCGCATTCATTTTATACAGCACCTCTCGTTTCAGGCATATTTAAAATAATTGGGAACCGATCGCAAATGGCTATTTAATACCCGGCACCCCAGCTCTGCACGTGGGGGGTGAAGGACTGCTAGTGAGGAGGGGCAGCTGGGGCAGCTGGGGCTGCCCCGGGAGAAAAGGGGGGCTCTGCCCCCCAGGCACGGCAGAAAGGGAAGGGGGTGCTGGCTCCTTCAGGCGTCCGATCTGGGGGCACGCATCCGTCAGCACACCAGCACGCCGGGCAGCGCGGCCGGCTGGGGCCCCCCCGGCCGTCGGGCATTCGCAGAGGGGATGCTCAGACACAGGGACCCCCCCCAAAAACCCCTTCGGGGTCACAGGTATGGGCCAACCATCATCGCCGAGGGGAAACCGCACCAGCAGTAGGAGAAACCCCCCCACCGTGTCTGGCGCCTGCCCCGCTCCCCCCCGCCCGCCTCCCCCTGCCCCTCAGCGTGGTGCCCCTGGGCATCCCCCCCCCCGGGCGCGTCCCATTGCCAAGCTTCGTTGTGGTTCGTGACCGTGGGGTTGTCGTGTGTGCGGTGGAGTCGTCTTGGTAAGCGTCGTGTGTACAGTCGTCGTGCGGTGCGAGGGATGGCAGCGGCGGGGGGCAGGCACAGAGAACCCCCCCCCCCCAGGGTGGTGGGGACCCCGGGGAAGTGGGGTGGCTGGAGGGGGAGGCGAGACGGGCTGGCCCCGCCGCGGCGGAGGGGAGCGGAGTCGAGGGTCTGGGGGATGCCGGGAGCACGGCTGGGGTGGTGGTGATGGCACGGGGGGGTCGAGGCCGTGCTTCGCGCCCGTGGGGCAGGCGGGTCCCAGGGGTGGCTGGCATGGCCGTGCCCCCTGCGGCTCCCACCACCCCGCCGCCGGTGCTGCTGCGAGCGTGGGGAAGGGGAAACCATGGCTTTATTTCACCGGTCGGCGGTGGCCGAGGCTCCGGGTTCCCTCTCTGGAAACAGCTCCCTGAGCCCTTCGCATCCCACCTCGCTCGGCTTCAGCCGCCCTGCTCCATCACCCCCTCTCCCTCCCGGCCCCCCGCCACCCCACGGGGCAGCCTCTGGGGACGAGGAGCATCCTCTGCTCCCAGCCCTGCTCCTGCCCAGCCCCAGCCCTGCCCGGAGCGAGGAGCCGGCGTCGAGGGGATGCCGAAGGGGCCCCACCGGTTTGCTTCCTACGGCGGTTTTCGGTCCGTCCTTTCCCTCGTATTTATAACTGTACAGACTGGGGGGGAGGGTCTCTGACAGGCGTCATCTCTCACCACGCATCTATCGTAGGCAATGGTAACTTTCTTGATCGTGCTATTAGAGTTTGTGTATGTGGCAATGTAAAGAACTGTGTATAGTGCATTGTACAGCATATTTTCATGAATAAAATTGTTTTAAATATTACAAGGCGGGGCTGCTGCCTTCAGTGCTTGTGAGTGTCTGGTCTGAGATGGGAGGGACGGTGCTGGACCAGCGAAGCTGGAGGGGCCTGGGGAGAGCCACCAAGGAGATGCGATGTTTGGTTACCCTGAGCCTGCACCCAGCACGGGGGTGGCTCGGCTGTGGAGGTGTCCGTGCAGTGCCGCCTGGACACAGACCTCTGGACATCATCCTGGGAAGTCTATAAATAGATGTATTTACTGACTTTTACCATTATTTTCTGAGTCTGGCAGCCTGCCTCGATGTCACCACTCCCGGGTACGCTGGTGGGGGACATTGTCCAGCTCGTGGAGGTGCTTGTGCCTTGCACACGCTGCCCCAAGCCCCTTCGCTCCCCAGGGAGGCTCCCTGGGAGCAGCCCCCAGACACTGGCCTGGAAATCCCCGTTTTCAGCAGCCATTGGAGCTGTTTGGACTGAAACCTCCCCTTCCTGTGGGTGAATTTGTTTCCAGCTCTGAAAAATATTACCAAAGTGATTGGAGGCTGCAGCTCCTATTTTGGGCAACGATTTAGGGTCTTGGAGCAGAGTGGGTTGGGAAAAACCTCCGTGGTTCAGGGCTTAGGTGCAGAGATGGGTCTCTGCTCTAAGACTTCTCAGTTGGCCCCGAAATAGGACTTGACCACCCAAGGGACTCCCCAGCCCCATTAAATCGGGCTGGAGGAGCTGAGACCCCTCTGAGGTGCTCTCAGGCACAGAAAGCTGAATATTGCTCTGCTGCCAGGCACCGAACGGGGCGAGGGGATGGATCCTCTCCGAAACCCCTGTACCCACCCCAGTGGTGTGGCCAATCTCTGCTCATCCTCCCTCTCCCTGGGGACATTTTGAGACGGCTTCTCTGAGGGCTCAGCAGGGAGGGCGTGACTTGTCCCAGGCCACTTGGGGAGGACTTGAATTCAACTTCTCCATCAATAAGCAGCTAAAAGAAAGGTGAGGTAACAGGCAGCCTCTAAAGCCTATTTCAAAATATCCCCGCCATCTCCACACCCACGTGGTGCCCCGGGGAAGGGGCCGTTGGCTTTGGTTCGCAGGAGTCCGTGCACAGCATCTGAAGGATATGCCTCCAGCATACTGCACTTGTGGCCAAGCACCCCAGTGTCACCAGTGCAGCCGCCTCTGCTTGCTGGTGTTGCAGGCGGGGACTCTTTCTTTGCTTCTGCTCTTGTGGATCTGGCATAGTCCCCATGTCACTGCTACGTAGTGAAGGGCAGGCATGGGGAGTCCTGGTGAGGAGGCTCAAGACACCCAGTTTTTGTCCACTGATGGTCTTTTGGTAACTTGGAGAAAAAGTCATTAGCGTGGCAGGGCGGTCATGTCTTGGAGGTTCTCCCAGAGGCCTGGCGCATCCCTGTAAGCTGGTCCTTACAGGTCAGTGCTGGAGAAAACAATGAAAGAGGAAGAAGGAGTTCGACTACTAAAGACTTTCCTGTCAGAGAATTCAATTAGTGCAGAATCTTATTGCCGTGGGTCAACAGAGGAGCAGGGTATCAGCCCCTGACCCAGCAGTGAGCATGTCTGGGTGCGGGAGGGCACTGTCCTTGTCACCGGGCTGTCACGGGGCACATGGAGACCTGGCATGGCTGTATCCTGCACCAGGAGCTACTTCAGAGCCAACAAGGTCACAGTGGGTGGGAAGTATGGGGTCTGTCTCCATGGGGCTGGAGAAGGGGTGCTGCAGGGCAACCCCTCTGCCCGGACAGAGGGAAGCAGAGGGTTCCCTCCTCGGTGGCTGAGGTCCCGGGGACAGGAGGTTGTCTGGAACGGGATGTGGCATTGGTGTCCTGAGTGGGCAAGAGGTGGGAGCAGCCTGAATGTGCCATGGGCAAGCTGCAAGAGCCCAACAGGATGTCACCCCAGTCATCACATGAGGCTCCAATGCATAACCAGGGTGTCATCTGGGGGAGGACACTGGGATCCAGCTGTTTCTTGTGGGTTTCCATGGGGATTTGTGCTTGACACAAAGCCACTCATACCTCAGTCATAGAATCATAGAATCATTAAGGTTGGAAAAGACCTCTAAGATCAAGTCCAATCGTCAACCGAACGCCACCATGCCTACTAAACCCTGTCCTGAAGTGTCACGTCTACATGTTTTTTGAACACCTCCAGGGACGGTGACTCCACCACTTACCTGGGCAGCCTGTTTCAATGTTTCACAACACTTTCAGTAAAGAAATTTTTTCTAAAATCGTCTAAACCTCCCCTGATGCAACCTGAGGCCATTTCCTCTCGTCCTATCGCTAGTTACTTACCTCGCTGTGGGAAAACCTGCAACAGAACACAGGACCCCTGCGGGCAGCACCTGCAGAGGTTACAGGGCTGGCAAAGCCACAGTGATCACCGCAAGCCATTGGGTGGTGGGGCTCGGCTCTGGAGTGTGTTTAGCTCTGCGTTCTGTAGGAGCAAGGGGCAGAACTGAGACCCCTGTGACAGGAGCTGGAGGAAAAGAGACACCAGGAAGGGTCTGGGGGCTTGAACACCATTCCACGAGCTCCCACCGCAAGGCAGAGGAGGAGAGAGCATCTGCAGCTGGGGCCTGGAGGCATGGGGAACCTGTTGGCACAGCACAGAGACGGACAGGTTTCCCAGATAGGCAGGAGGCAAATGGGGCCACACAGCCACTCATTCCTCTGTGTTTTCTATGCCGTGAAAACTCCTGCCTCACCAGAGATGTGAAAGCCAGGATGTGCTTTTACCAAGAGAAGGTCCTTCACTCTTTGTCTGTGTGCTCCTGAATCCCTGCCTAGATTTTACACCATCCAGCATAAGACATGAGTGCTGGAGAGTCATAGAATCACAGAACTGGTTTGGGTTGGAAGGGACCTTAAAGATCATCTGGTTCCAACACCCCTGCCATGGGCACAGACACCTTCCACTAGACCAGGTTGCTCAGAGCCCCATCCAGCCTGGCCTTGAACATTTCCAGGGATGGGGCATCCACATCTTCTCTGGGCACCCTGTTCCAGTGCCTCGCCACCCGCAGAGTAAAGAATTTCTTCCTCATATCTAATCTAAATCTCCCCTCTTTCAGTTTAAAGTCATTGCCCCTTGTCCTGTCCCTACAGGCCCTGGTAAAATGTCCCTCTCTGTCTTCTGTATAAGCACCCTTAAAGTACCGAAAGGTCTACCCAGAGCTTTCTCCAGGCTGAACAGCCCTAACTCTCTCAGCCTTTCTGCATAGGAGAGGTGTTCCAGCCCTCAGATCATGATGATCATGGAGAAGCAACTCCAGAGAGCAGCAACAGGGGAAACGTAACTTTTATTCACATTCTCCCTTCCCACTGGCATTATTAGTCCTTTCCACGGCAGTCTGGTGCCCAGTGCTCCCCACTGCAAATCACCCTCGATGTCCTCCCGAGCCCTGTGGGTGACTTCCCGGCAGGACCTCCCTCCTCACAGCATTTGCTGCTGGGTCGCAGACATCCCAGCGCATCCTCCCCATCACTGGTGGGACCAGCCAGGGAGAAGAGTCCCCTGCAGAGCCCTGCAATGGCACCCCTCCAGGGAAACCAGCATGCTCAAGTTCCTCCCTGAAATGTCTGTACGCCAATGCATGCAGCATGGACAACAGGCAGGAAGAATTAGAGATCTGTGTGCGGTCGCAGGCCCATGATCTCATTGCAGTTGCAGAGACATGGTGGGACAGCTCGCATGACTGGCATGCTGCCATGGATGGCTACAGACTCTTTAGCAAAGACAGGCCAAGAAGGAGAGGTGGTGGAGTTGCTCTGTATGTGAAGGAGCAACTGGAATGTATTGAGCTCTGCCTGGGAGCAGACGAAGAACGAGTTGAGATCTTATGGGTTAGAATTAAGGGACATCCTCATATGGGTGATGTTATTGTGGATGTGTACTACAGGCCACCTGACCAGGATGAGGAAGTTGATGAGGCCTTCTACAGGCAGTTGCAAGCAGCCTCACAGTCACAGGCCCTGGTCCTCATGGGGGACTTCAACCACCCTGACATCAGCTGGGAAGAACACACAGCCAGGCACACGCAATCCAGGAGGTTCTTTCAGAGCATCGGTGATAACTTTCTGATGCAAGTGGTGGAGGAGCCAACGAGTGGAGGCATTCTGCTGGACCTTGTACTAATGAACAAAGAGGGACTGGTTCAGGATGTGAAGGTTGGGGACAGACTTGGCTGCAGTGACCATGAAATGGTGAACTTCAGGATCCTGGGTGGAGGAAGCAGGGCGATAAGTAGGATCAAAACCTTGGACTTCAGGAGAGCTAACTTTGGCCTCTTAAGAGGACCTCTCCAGGCTGAAACCTTTGGCCTCTCCAGGCTGAAACCACCCCACATAGTGGTCTGGGTTTTCCTGTTTTTGTAAGAAAACATCACAAGGCACCGAGGTAACCCGTTGCTGTTCTCCATGTCCTCAACAAACCCCACTGCCTCCCCGGGGAAACTTGTAATCCTGGATTTAAAGAAAAAAAAAGCCAATAACAGGAAGAAAGTTGTCAAGTTGGTTTGACAGGATCTGTTTTCCATAAATCCCTGTTGATTGGCATTAATTATATCACCCTTTCTGATTCTTTATTCATTGCATTCCATATCAGCCATTCCATTATTTTGCCTGGGATCAATGTCAGGCTGACAGACTTGTAATTACCCACGTCGTCCTGTTTCCCATTTTAAAATATTAGGCCAACCTAGATTTTTCTCCCAGGGCCCTGGAAATTCCCATGTGCTCTGTACCATACCAAAACTCAATGGCAGTGGTCCAGGATGTGCTTCAGCCAAGACTCCTGGCCGGTGTTTGTCCTCCCTGGAAGACCACAAACCCCCAATACCGGGCATCTCCCATCAGCTCATAAGCAGAGCCCATTTCTTTGCTCTCCATGGTTGTCCTCCTTCCAGACGCTCAGCAGACCTGCGTGCTGACAGCTTCTGCCTGCTCTGCACGCACTGACCTTCTCCCAGTGCCATCTCCTAATGCCACCGCTATGACAGGAGCCCGGCGGGCTCAGCCTTTGCAGAGCTCTCAGTGCACTGAGAGCCCTCATACAAGCACGAGTTGCAGCAACTGCGAGGGTGGGATTTGATGTTGTGCCGAGAGGTCGGACAGGGTGGGTCAGTAGCTGTTCTGGTCTGAAATGTGGTGAGAACACAGCCTGGCTTAATTTCCACCCAACCTCACTCCTGCTCTGGTGACATCCTCACCCCCTCTGCCGCAGTGCCCTTCCAAAGAAGTGAGCTGCTCCCTTGCCACCATTTCAGCTCAAACTTCACCTCTCCCCACCTTGCCTTGACCCTCTGCTCAACCCCACTTTTGTTCTCAACTCCATCTGCTCCCTGTGCTCTCACAGTCCCAGGTCTGCCCAGAGCTGGCCTCCACCTTGAGCTCTCTGCTCCCTGGCAGCTCTCATGTCCTTCTGCCCTTGTCTGCCGTCCTCCCTTCTGCCATTTTCTTAGCCTCACTGCAACGGATGGTAAGATGAGCATCACAGCAACAGGGTAGAGAACTGGATCCCACCATTACCTCTGTCATGGTACATGGGTGCCCTGGATGCAACCAACCCACGATGCAGATTTAGGAAGCCGGGGTGTCAGTGATGCGGTGGCACCCTGGTCTGTCAATATGCCTTCCCAGCCATGAGCTCAAAGCCAGGCTGCAAATGGACAAGCCATCAGCCAGATGTAGTCCCCAGTGTGACGCGCAGGCTGTAGATGATTTCCATCTGACTGTAAAGACGGACTGCTCTGCACATGTCTCACCCTCTGTCCTGCTCTGGGGATCGGCAGGAAAGGGTGGAGCAGGACCATGTGGCAGCTGCGTGGTCCTGAGCCAGGACCAGCTGCACACAAGGCGCTGGCAGTGCCCGGCTCCTGCAGCCATCACGACAGAGATGATGCGCTCAGGGCTGGTGACCATTGCTCTGTCAGCTCTCCTCATGCCCCAGTCTGCAAGGATCCACTGTGGAGGTCCTCACCTAGAATGGGCATCAGATGGAGGTGAAGGGGATACCAGATGGCAGCGAGCTGGGCAGAGAGCTGGGATCAAATTCAGCTCAGGTCTCAAAAAGGAAAGCTCTGGGGATGCAGAGTACGGCTGAGACATCAAGAGCTAATCCACCATCTGATTGCCCAGATCACACAGGACTGCCCTGACTGGCCAAGAAACCCTTCAAGAAGTTGCACAAAGCCCATGGTCCATGAGAGCCTTTCCTTCCCATCCCACCTCTCAAAGTGAGCGGGATGAAGTCAGCAGGGCTGAGGAAGGCAGCTGGCTTGACCCACACCTGTGCAGCCTTGAAGACATTAATTTATAGTGGGAAGGGGGTGCTCTTTAGTGAGTGTTGCCCAAGACCTGTCCTTCAACGGCTGCCCAAAACATCCCAGCGAGGAGGCCTGCTGAAATATCAGGAGATAACTGTGGACCCCTGAGCATCCATGCAGAGCTCTAAAGGGAGGGATGCAGGAAGGGGGAGCAGAATAGGGAGTGGACTGGGTAGGGGCAGAGGGGATTTGGTAGAGCCCCTGGTGACCTCCTCAGGACACAAATGGTCTGACACGGGGAGCTCTGGGATGTGAGGCAGCCCAGCGAGGAGGTGCTGGTTCTTCACGCCTGGCTGCAAGCCACCACCAGGGAGGAAAGCGGGTTTTGGAGCCAAGGAAGGCTGAGACCATTCAAGCAAAGTGTTGCCAGGGCTCTGTGTGCTGGGGGGAGGCGGGGAGCGGGGTCACCCCATGGGGAGCAGCACCTGGCTGAAACCTGCTGCTGCTGAGCAGGAGTAGGACGGGCTCATCCCGCCAGCCCCGCAGTGAAGCTGGGCCACCCCCGGCACTGCCCGTGTCCCGTCCCACCCCACAGAACGTGCAGGGTGGGGAAGAAAGATCGGCATCCCCACCGAGACGGAGGGAACGGGGAGAGCTGGACATGCAGCATCTCTCCTGCTGTTCCCACTCTCCCGCCCCACACCAGCTCAGCTCTGCCCGCTCTCTTGTGCCTGCGAGGCAGGGACATTGCCGTGGGGTGAAGGGGCACATCTGGGGCCAGGCAGGGGTTTGTCTTCATTTTTCCGGCCTTGGCCGGGAGAGCAGGAGGATCTCCAGAAGCTGGGGCTGTGCCTCTGACCCTTCCCACCCCATCCCGCCTCGACAGAGCTGCGGCTCGTTTCGTCTTGCTGGTGTTGGCTGCGGGCTTGTCCTGAGAGGATCCTTTGACACGTTTTACTATTACATGAGATAACTGGCACTTGAGAGGCTTAATTGGAGAGCTGCAAAAGTGTGCTGCTTCCCACTCCTTTGAAGACAGCAGTCCCTGCGTGGCCATGAATCCTCTCTCCGCTGCACCAGCCGCCTCGCCGTTGCCCCTGCGTTTCATTAACTCGGCTCCTCAAAGCTCCTGGAGGAGCTGGAGGGATCCAGCCCACAGGCGCGTCGCTACTTTATCCCTGGAGCTGAGGGTCAGGTCCTGAGGAGGGACAGGGGCTCCCGGGGGATGGGAGCCAAGTCAGGACGCAGCATCCCCCTCCCTGCGATCCCACGGGCAGATGTATCCACAGACGCCTTCGGAGCGCGCGGGAGAGGATGAGGACAGAAGGCTATAGACAAATAAGGAGGAAAGCCTTCAGGAGCATGTGTCTGTCATAAGATATTCCCTTGCAGAAATCTTGGAAACCTTAGAAAGAGTTTTTGCTCAATGTTATTAATTAAGGCAAAAGAATCCCCATATGGAAAGAGAAACAGTCAAGTTATATTTTTGCTAAATACGCGGCACCATATGGTAACATACAGAAAATTGGCCACATAGGCAGCCTAGAATATATGTTACCATATGTTCATATGTACTTTATAATTTCTTTGTTTTTGAAAGAGGGCATTGTCTTATGGGACAAAAATGAGCAGCCCACCCCAGGGAGAAGGAGGAACATCACAAGCTGCTTTTGCTGAATTGAGCCCAAGGAAGCAGCCCAACCACCTGGCCCGGGGGCTGCCTGCGCAGGCAGGACGGAGAAGGCAGCGGGAGGGCAGCGAGAGCTTCTTCCCCGCTCCGCATCCTCCACCGCAACTCCTGGGCATGGGCTGCACCGAGAATAACCTGCGTGTGCGGGCTGGGGAGACCCGGCAGAGGGGGGGAGGAGGAGCGAAGAGCCTCCCATTCGCGCTGTCCCCAGGAAACCTGAATTTCCCTGCAGCAAAAGCAAGAGGGGAGAGAAGGATGGATCTGCTGGGAAAGGAGCAGGGACCTTGAGAAAGCCCGAACAGCCGTGGCATGGGACCCCATGCTGGGGTGCTGCTGGGACATGCGAGGCGTGTTGCGGGAGCACGGGTTGTTCAAGCGCGTGTTTCCCCGGGGAGGTGGCTGCGGGAGGAGGGTGTGCATTTCGCACGGGACACGGGTGAGCGTCCACCCACACATACACACCCCAGACGCTTTGGCGTCGGCTGTGTTGCATCTCGCAGCCCCCCGAGGGGGTTTTGCTGAGCGGCCGGGCCGGGAGGCAGCTCAAAGTTAATGAAGCTCCAGCTGAAGTCTGCTGGCCCCAGGGTGCTGGGTGCCACAGCTACAGCGGGGTGCACGGGGGTGGCTTCGGGGCTGTGCCCACCTGCGCTGAGCTCTCGCTGAGCTTGTCCCCCAAAGCACTTGGACAGTGGAGCTCTGAACGGTGTGTGCACGCGCTTGTATGTGCGCAGGCAGTGGAAGACACCCGGTGTCTTCCTCGCAGTGCAAGACAGCCCGTGGCATGGCGTAATGTCCCTAGAGACCAGGTCCTCAGAGACCAGAGACTCCGGTGACGGCAGGGCGCTGGCATGGAGGTTTGCTGTGCAAATGTGTCCCAGTGTTTGGCCCTGCTTGGTACAGCCCCAATCACTACTAACTTTTTTTTTTTTTTTTAGCTCCATTTTCCCCAACATCTACCCTTCAACATCCCCCGAGGACAGGCTGGAGTTTTGCCTTTCCAGGCTGCCGCAGCCGGGGTTGCAGAGCGCTGACCTCCGGTCCCTGGCACAACCGTGGCCCCAGCAGCTCCCGGTCGGCTTTGGAGAGCCCCTGCCCTGCAGCTCCTCACGGAGCCGTAATTCAATCCGCAGCCCCGAGAGCTGGGTTTCAGGGCTTGCGGCCGGTTGATTGATAGCCAGCGAGTCTGCGGGCTCCTGGCCTTCCTGACTGCCCCGCGTTGCTGCCGCCGCTGCAGAGCTGCTAATGCAGAGCTGCAGAGAGCATTGCCTGGCTGGGACGGCTGAGACCGGCGCGGGTGATGCTCTCTGGGTGGTGGCAATGCATCCCCGTTCCCATCAGCACCCTGAGCTGGGCCCCAAAAAATCCTGCCTGGCGGAAATTGTGGGGCCACAGCCAGGTGTGCAAGGCAGGGATCTCTCCTAGCAGGCAGCTTCGCTCCTGTCACCACTGGGTGTTTGGTCCCAGGTCTGTTTGCAACTCCGGTGCACAACCCGTGGCTCAGCTCTCTCCTACAGATACACCTGGCAGCTGCTAAACATCTGCTGTGAATGCAAGGTCCTCTGTACGCTGAGCACCGTGCCCAAAAGCACTTCATGGGCTGTGACAGGCTTGGCTTGCGTGGGCGAGCGTGCTGGTTGTGGGCTGAGACACTGGACCTGGGCCAAACTCTTTTCAGTGGTGCCCAGAGACAGGACAAGGGGCAACGGGCACAAACTGAAGCAGAGGAAGTTCCAGCTGAACCCGAGGAAGAACTTCTTCCCTCTGAGGGTGATGGAGCCCTGGCCCAGGCTGCCCAGGGAGGCTGTGGAGTCTCCTTCTCTGGAGATATTCCAGCCCCGCCTGGCCGCGGTGCTGTGCAGCCTGCTGTGGGTGACCCTGCTTGGGCAGGGGGTTGGGCTGGGTGACCCACAGAGATCCCTTCCAGCCCCTACCATTCTGTGATTCTCTGATTCTCTGATTCTGTGGACTTGTCTGCAACCACAGTCCTGCAGAGACCCATGGGGTGTTTGGGGTGGACATGAATCCCAACCTCCTCCCATGATGCCGGGTGAGCAGGGCGGGGGCTCCCACCACTTCACCCACATGGGAGGTGTTTTTAGGAGGGTGAGCTTTTCCTCACCAGCTTCTTGCAAGCTGGAGGGTGGGCTGTGCCAGGAGGAGGGGGGCTGCGGCTGGCGGGGCACAGCACCCAGGGCTGGGACGGGGCGCAGGGTGCTGTGCACGGGGAGTCTGACCCCGCGACGCTTGGACGATGAGTGCCCCGCAAAGCAGCCTCCATATCTGCAGCCACTCCATCACTCGGTCCCTCTGGGTGGGCAAAGTGGGACGTCTCCAGCTGGACCAGGGAGCTGGGAAGGACCCTCTGCAAGGGGGCTGGCTGGATGTCCACCTCCCCAGAGAGGAGAGAGCAGTCGGGGGATGGAAAATGCAGGGTGCAGACGTAGCCAGGGCTGAGCAGAGGCCCCGTGCCCCCACCAAACCCTCGTCCGGGACTGCGGGCAGGGGGAGGGAGACCTCCCCCCTGCCTTCACGCCTGCCTCGAAGGCCAGCAGGACCTCCCGCTCTGCGGGGCAGCCTCTCCCCGGCACGCAGCGCAGCTGCGAGCCCTTTGTGCCGAGGTCTGGGTGGCTGCGGCCGCCCAGCCAGCCCTCCCCACCGCCCGCGGCGAGTCGGACTCCACACACGCAAAGGCAGGGCTCGCTTCCAGCCCCACTTCTAAGCCCCCCCTCGGCTTTGGAGGAGCTTCATTAAAAGGAAACACAAACCAGAAGCAGAAGGAAGCACTTTTAAGTTGCTGGCAGCTTTGCCTGTCTATGAGTTATGAGGTCTTGCTTTATTCATGGGGCAGGAAAAAATGCTTATCTCCTCAGAGTCCATTATGTTTCATTTGGAGCCCGGGTGCAATCGGTGCTTTGGCAGAAATATCCCCCTGCCCCGCTCACCCTCCTGAAACTTTATCTCCCTATTTCATTACTGGGAGTTGCGCTCGCCCCGGTTTATCAGCGGTGATGGAGTGGATTGCTGACTTCTCTGCTGTCCTAGCAAAAATGAGGATGGAGACATTCTGCTCCAGGTTCCTGCTATTTTCAGAGACCTTGGCTGCATGATTTATTCATAAAAAAGCCATTATTTATGCCAAAGAAAGAAGACAGAATGGGTTAGCTTTTTAAGTGCTTATAATGCATTATATGGTACCTTAGCCTGCCAGACATCATTTATAATTGTAGAATCCCTTAACCTCCTTTTTCTCTTTTTCCTACCCTTCACATCAGTGCGGAGGGTGATAGCAAACTCGGTAATTAGCAGAAGTTGACAGATGTGGCAAGGAGAGGTAAGGTGAAATATCATCGAAGGAGACGTTTCTCCAGCACCTAAGTGAAGAAAGACCCTCCCTCCTCCCAGCCTTGATCTCCCAGCACAGGCAGCGCAGGGAATCGAACGCTGCCACGAAGGCATTAGCTCCCAGGGTCTGACACCGGTATCTGTCCAAACCTCCAGTTCCCAGCCTCTCTTTTCCAAAGGCCTGAAGGTATCCCAGCTGGTTCTTATCTTGAAAATGGTCCTAAGAAACCCATCCCATCTCTCACTGGCAGCCGGCATCTTCGGGTGCTTCAGGTCCCCACTGCTGCCCTGAGCACCTTGGGCACTGCGGCTCCTGGTGCAGGCTGGTCCAGCCCTGGGACAGCCCGGGAACTTGCTGTGTCACAGACATGGGGAGGACCTATCCACTGCTCACCCTCACTGCAGTCCCGGGGGGATTTCAGACCCAAGCTACCCTTCCTAAGCTCTCACACAACGAAAACAAATGTCAGGACAGCATCAGCCAAAAAAGAACAAAACCCAAAACCTGTAAAATGTGATGGAGATAAAGAGCAGGGAGGTTCTGGACTGAGGCTGGGCAGAGTTGGGAGCTGGTGCAGCAGCAGGAGCTCAGCCATCTTGTGCTGACACCATAGCAGGTGCCAGGGCCACAGCTTCTCACCAACGAGGGCTCTCGAGGCTTTGCTCCTGCAGCTGGGAGCATGTTGGACCCTGTTGCCTGAGCTCGGTTGGACGGGTCCCTTCCAGCCTTCCTTCCTCACTATTTCTGCCATCAGCCCCGGCCACGCAGTGAGAAATGCCGTCCCGGGCAGCACCAGCACGACCTTCTGTCCACAGAGCTGAGTCGTCTCATGCAAAACAAGGCGCTAAGGAGGATTTTAAACATCTCCATGTTTCCTGGGTCTGCTGCTGTCATGTAGCCTGTGTCCCCATGTTACTGCTAAGGGTCTTGTCAAGGCTGCAAGCTGCGGGAAAGGAGATTATATCCTGGGTCTTGGAGGAGACCATGGCATTCCCAGTATAACCCATTCCGGGATGGGCACAGAGATGTTTCAAGGAACAGCTTTAATTCACAGGTACCACATCTACTGTGTGTTTGGGACCAGCCTGAGCATCTGCCCTGTGCCTGGACCCAGCCTTTGCAAGGACACAAGGAGGGGAGAGGGTTGTCCCAGCAGCGTGGGTGGTGCTGGGGAGGGAAGGGGCTGTTTTTCCTGGCTGCGGAGGTGGGTGCCCGGTGCCTTCCCCATGGGGTGCAGTGTGGTGGCCAGGGGGACAGAGCCCCCCCCAGGTCACCCCAAATCAGGGGAAGGCCATGCTGTGCACATTCCCACCTGGCACGAGGCGCCCACGCTCTGGACTGCGAGACGAAACGCAAGAAAAACAATTAGCTGCTTGGAGGTGAGAGGCAGCCTTCCCCTCCGGCTTCTCGTCTAAGCTGGTTTCAAGCAGGAGAAAATCCCCATTAAAAGGCAGTGCCATTTCCAAGATCCTTGAGTTCAAAAGCAGAGACAGAAATCTCAGCTCTGATTTTGCTTTTTAAGCCTAAGATAAATAAAAATGTAAGAGACGGGAAATAATGTAATGTAGTCATCAAGGAGAAGAGAAACCAAAGGCTCAACTCTCACAGACACACACAAATATAAACACACACAGAGAACACATTTAAAAACCAATTAAAATCCCTTTGCAGAGAAAGCTCTTTCACCCACTCTCCAGGATACAGGCTATCTGCTTCCTTGGCGCGCTGTATATGAATAATTAAAAGCTAAACATATGTTAAAAAATGCAAACAGTACATGATCCTGGAAACTTCCCCTCCTTATTATTATTTCCACAAGAAAGCTGTTAAATGGTTATAAAACTCATGAAATACGCCAACCTTGGCATCTCATGCGATTCCCTGCTTTGGCTAGGAAGGAGTTAAAACCATTTGGCAGAGACTAACCCATTAGGCCTAATAATTATGAAATTATAGAGGTACTCAGGTGACTGTTAATTTCACACATACTGTTCAGCTCTGTGGCTAATGAGAGCCTGAAGAACTCAAGTGCCTCATCTTTCTTGTTGAATGGTGACCTGCAATTAATGAGCTTCTGCAAGAAAAGGCAGCATTTTGCACTTGGGGCTAATAAGATGGCTTTTGTGCAGCAGCATTGTGATACCAGGAGCTTTCGAATGAAGATTAAGAACTTTTCCCCTTATTTATTTATGAGCGCTACGCGGTCCAAGAGACCACACATGCAGAGAAGCGGCCCTGGTGTGAGTCTTGGAAGAAACTTAAGAGCACAGTTGCTCCGAGGCGATGGCAAAAATCCTCCGTCTCCTGCGCTGGGTAGTAATAAGACGGAGATAGCAGGGAAACAACTGCGGAGCGCTCACCCGCGATGGGGAGGACCAGGGCAGGTGTGGTTCCAGGAAAAAGAGATGGACCAAGACCCCCTTTGCCCCCATCAGTGCACACACGCGTGCACACGCTCACCCAGCCCTGCAACAAAGACCCCTAAAGAAGCCCCTCGCCGCCAGGAGTGACCAAGCCCAGTTCCCACCTTCGCAGCGATTCACGGCCTGCATTGAGACCCTGAAAGAAATCCCAGAGGTTTCCAGAGACACCGACACAATTTCTGACTGTTTCCAGCCTTGCGTAAGTGCTGTGAAAATTGGCTGGCGGCGATGTGCGTGGACGAATCCCCAGGACCACAGCTACTGGGCAGCAGCAGCCCGGTCACCCAGCCGGACAGTCCCAGCAGAAACCCGTTGGCCGGCGGCAGCTCTTCAAGTACACATCTGTCAGAAATCAGGATCTCCTTGCCCTCTCTCTGTCAGTGTTTGTATGGTTCTTCTTGGTGGCAGCATTATCATAATCATTATTATTAACACCGATTTTATCTTTAAATGCCTGCTTGCATTGACATTTTCTTTACACACACACATAAGAAGTAATAAACCCTTACCAGCCGAAGCCAATGAGCCTTTTCAGGGTGTTGACTCCATCAGCCATGTTTGAGGAGCTCAGAAATACCTCCTCCAACAGACGTGACCATTTCCCCCTCCTTCAAGTGATCATCTGAACCTTGCCTTCACTCAAAGCTTGGGCGTTAGCAGAAAGAGGAGAAGCTGCCCCAGGACACAGGTAAGCTGGGATCCTGGAGACTGGGGCTGCTTCCCTGGTCCTTGTTCACTGGCCATGCATGAGTTGGGAGCCCATCCTGAGGAGGTCCAGTGGTGCCTGTCTCTGGTCTGTGCTCCTGCAGTTCCCTGTCATTAAGCCTGTGGCCTCTCCAGCCTTCTGGAGACTCCAGCTGACCTGCCAAGAGTTTACCAGATAAAAGTCTTATGGATGAGACTGATGAACACCTTCCTCAGCAAGGTCTGTCCTCTCTTGTTGGGTAGGTTCTGGTTCTCCATGGGCACATTCTTCTAGTGCTGTTTTGCCTAGATGAGGTGAAGGTGTTATTCAAGCTGAGCGCTCCTCGCCCTGGCAGGTCTCTGAAGATGCTGGCTGTTTTCTCTGTGCCTTCAGAGGGTGATTACTGCACCTCGGGAACCCTTCAGGACAGTCACCCCCTGCCTGACACCCCCATGCCTTGGCTGATATAGAAGCAGAATAAAGAACAGGTTATGGAGAAGCTACTGATCCTGCTCCAGAACATCCAACCTTTTCTTTAAAACCTGCTGTGAATAGATGCTCCTTCATTTGCCGCAGTTTCTTTGAGGTGGCAAACAGGGCGCATAGGTCCCTGCCTGGTGGGTGTCTGGTAGGTGTCTCCTCATAGTAATTGCTCTGCCATTATTTCTACAGTCTAATCTGCAACTTTTTGAGATAAGAATGAACCTCTGCCCATGGCAAAGAAGATCCCATGGAGCCCCATGCTAGTCAGATCTAGGGAGTGGCCAGGCATGACCATCCAGAAGAACTTGCAGCCAAAACAAGACCTCCCCTCTGCAGATGGCAGGCGCAGGTCCTCCCTGTTACTGCAGAACTTCTCTTCACCTTGCAATATTGCCCATGTCCTGTTCTAGTTGGATACTGGATGCTCATCCTGGCCTGGGTGAGGCACCAGAAACTCAGCTGCTCCGGAGCCACTCCACAAGCCCCAGTAACTCCAACAAAGTGCAAGGAGAAGGGCTGTTCGGGGTGGTCAGGGACACCCCTGGAGCAAAAAGCTTGCTTCTGTGTCCAGTGTGCCTGCCTGAGTCCTCCCAGTCCACTGGGTGAGGAACTTTGCTGTCCAAGGGCTGCTGGTATCAGCAGATCTAGGTTCAGAGATGCCCATCAGCTCCTGTTCCTCTGTTCTCTGTGAAAACTGTCACACCTGTGCTGAGTGGGGACACCTACTCGCAGGCAGTCCAGCACCGCATGGACACGCTCTCGTAAGGATTATCTGGCCCCCATGACTCCCTTTTGGATTTCTCCTGTCGCTGTGTGACCTTGGTCTTACGGGCAACCAGCCACGTAACCACGGCTGTGCCACTGCAGCCCAGAGGCACAGTTAAGGTCACCCCATGGGTTTGAAGGAAACGACCTTCCTTTCCAGGAGCAGTGGATTTCACTCTGTTAATACATCCTGACTTCCCACTGCTTCCCTGTCCCCATGCATCGACCTCCAGCATCGCCAAACCTGAAAATCCCTGCAAGATCCCCTTCCAGGCCGTTGCCCTCACTGCATTTCTTCCTGGCAGGCTGCAGCGCCTGGGATGCTCGTACAGAGTTATCTGCGCTCCCTCGTCTCGCATCCTTCCTTCTCTCCTCTGTGTGACAGCAGGACACACGCTCATGTCTCCACCAGAGGTGGCACGTACCCAGACACCCGTCAGATGCCGAGATGCTGGTGCACACTCTCCTCGGGGGCAAGCTCCCCTTGGCTGCGGTTTGGAAGCAGCCAGCCTGATCCAGCGAGATGCTCATTTGTGAAGCAGCAACCTGGGGCGGCACAAACTCATTTGCATCCTGGTCCCCCCCGTCGGGGACCTTGGCGAGAAGACTTCCGCCGGCTGACAGAGAAAGAGAAGTGTCATGTCAGGGGGAGCTGTACTGTGCTGATGAGCTGGGAGGAGGACGTGCGTGCTGTCAGAAGCTGGCACGCGGCTTTCCATGGGTGGCCTTTGGTTGTTTTGCCTTCTTATATTTAAAGTCAATCATGCGGCCGCGCGCAAGGCACCCTTCACTGGAACGGGGAGGAAGAGAGGCAGTGAAATGTATCTGACAAGGTGGGTGATGGCTGCCCTCCTGCAGAGCCCTGGACCAGCTGAGGGAGGGAAGGAGGAGCAGCGGAAATCTGCCTCAGCCCTGTTGGGACGGGGACGGGGACGGGGGGACAGGGACGGGGACGGGGACGGGGATGGGGACGGGGGACGGGGACGGGGCTGTTTGGAGGCTGCCTCCTCCCAGCCCTGTCCAGCATCTGCTGCTCTCTTCCCAGGTCCAGCCAGCATCCCCTCCTTCAGCCAGAGACAACCTCCATGATCAACTGTCCCTTTTCCTGGGCTTGCAGCTGGCAGACACAGATGCTCCCTGAGCCTCTCCTCCAAGAAAACCATATTCAAACATTTTGCTCATTGGTGCAATGACAAAAATTAGAACGTACGTGGGAGTCCCTAAAAACCTCTCGTTTTCTCTGTGGAAGAGCTGGAAGCCCAATGCTCATAACACTATGATGGGGTAGGGACGTGTTCCTTTCTGCCTCATGCACCCAGAGCTTGAAAATGAAGGTGTTCAGGTGGAGAAAAATGCTATTTTAGGAGTGTCTGAAGGTCTGCAGGGGAGCCTTGCTTTAGCCCAACAGCCCCTGCGTAAGTGCTGGCTCTCCTGCTGTTGTGCAGGAGTAAATCTGGCCTCTCCCTGGCTGGAGAAGAAATAGCCACCTGTGTCCAGGCTTAGGCATCCAGCAGACCTGGAGGCAGGTCTGGCAAGTGATCCTGGGTGCAGGGTGACCAGAGGTGGTCCTTAAAGTGGCTGTTCTAGTGTGCGGTCTCAGGAGGGACAATAAGGCTGGACTGAGCACCCCTGGTCCATCCACTCCCCACAACATCACCATTTTCCCCTTCGTCTTTGGGCTCAGTCCCTTTAGGCCACCGTTTTCTTGACATGTGGCACCCAAAGCTGATGGCTTCCCCAGTGGAGCCCGGGGCTGAGCTGATGCATCTGCAGGCACATCCTAGAAAACACTTGGCCATGCTGTCCTGTAGCATTGCTTCAGCTCACCGTTGGGTTTGCCTTCATGTGGCCCCTTCCTTGTCTCATTCCCAGGCTGCTAATGAAGAGAAAATCATTCCAGAGCCAGGAGGAGCCCTCAGCCCCCCGGGCAGTCCCGCCCTGCTGCCAGGTAAAGAGCTAATGCATCTCTTGCAGAGCTTCCCAAACCCCTCGTACCGCCTGACGTCTGTCTTCTCTCCCATCCACGTTTCCAGAACTCGCCTGGGAGAATATCTTGAGAAACTCTGTCAAAAGCCTTGTGCATATCTGGATACATGACATCTTCTGCTTCCCCCTCCGCCAGGCCTGCTGCTCTGCTGTATGAGGAAATCAGGTTGTGCAACACGCTTTGCTCCTGACAAACCCAGCCTGGTTGTTACTCATTTCCTTGTTATCTGCTACAGGCTTGCAATAGCTTGTTTGATTAATTGTTCCAGTGCTTTTCGGGGAATCAGAGTTAAGATGACTGGTAGGGAAGTCCCGGCTCTCCTTCCCTGAGTTTGCCCTTTGCCAGCCCCAGGAGCTCTTCGTCACAGATGGTTGCAGCCCTAGGATGACCCTGTCCCACCTCTGAGCCTCCCCAGACCCCACTGGTTAAGCTGCTGCTCCTGTGTTAGCCTGAGGGTTTTCCTTGTTGCCACCCATCCTGTCTGGACAACAAATGATGGAGATGCTAGAAACACTTTTGTCCTCCTCCAGCCACCCCCACCCTGGCTCACGGAGGGGCTCTCTCTGGTGCTGACGTACCTGGGCACCCCAAGATGTCTGTTCAGAGCTGCAGCGTGTTGTGGGGTGATACAAATGGCTCCTGTCCCACTATGCCTTCTCCCAACTTCTGGGACCTCAGCACATCCTGGGAAGGGGAAGAACAGTTTCCTGCTGTGCGACCATTGAGACAAGCCTCCATGCTCCCCTTGCAAAGCCCAACGGCCCTTGGTCAAGTGTGTGGTACCACTGAAACCACACCGTGGAGTACAGAGCACCTCTGCGAAGGCAGGTGTCTTCTGCACCACACACACAAGAGCTGCACGAGACCTGGGCAGCAGAGATGAAGACTGGACCTGTCTCATGTCCACCAGCAAACATGTCCCTTGTCAACGACGATGGTGCAGCCTGTGCAGAGCAGAGAGCAGATGGAGCAACAGGGGGTGAGCTGATGACTTGGTGGAGGATGAGCTGACATGGTGGCATCATGGCCCTCGTCATCCTCAGCTGGGGCAGGCAAGCACCAGAGGCCAGGGAGACTTACAGGTGGAGCAGAGTCCGCAAGGATGTGGGTGAGGTGGCTGCACCAAGCAGGGTTGGAGAGGGCTTTGGGAGGCTCAGCAGAAGAGACAGTGAGGCAGGACCTGGCTGGGGCTCAGCACCCCGCACTCCTCTTCCCGTGGTGGAAAGGCAGGGCAGGAGGAGGGCACGGGGATGGCACTGCCCGGCCAGACCTCCCAGGCAGTCCTGCACCAGACAGGGCACAGGGGTAGTGAGCTGGAGACCACATCTGGGGGATCCTACAGACTGCTCTGAAGTTCCTTCCCCATGAGAGAGGGGCAGCACCTCCTTGGTGCAACTGTGGGGCCAGAAGGCTGGGACAAACCCAGCATGTGTGTGAATGCTGCACTTCAGGTAGGTCCTTCTCCCCCTTCCTTCACTGCCCTTGATGGACTTGTTTTTCCCATCTTGGCATTCGGCCATGCCATTTGGACATGCTGTTGTCCCAGTCCCGGGTCATTACCAGTAGGCAGCCTGGCCCCGGCAGCACTGCTGTCCCTCTGTGCTCAGAGCTGGGGAGATGCTCCCCGCTGGGATGCCCTGGGGGCTTTGGTGCGGGACTCCAGTGGGGTGGTCCCCGCTTCCACCTCGGCAGGCTCTGAGAATGTGGTGAGAGCAGCTTGCCCTGACTCTGCACAGGAGCTGGTGCACCAGGGGCTCCTCTCAGCTCTGCAGTAAACTTATTTGCTACCCTTTAGTCTCGCCGTGCCTCAGTTTCCCCATCTGCATGATGTGGGCAATAAGCTGTCCTGAGGGAATGGGGATGGGGGGTGGTATCTTTAGCTGGAAAGCCTCTCCTCCAGGCAGAGCTGCAATATGCATTTTCATCTGAGCAAGGAACTGAATGCTGAAGAAGCAGAGGCGAGACAGGGAGGTCCGTTAGCTGCAGAGAAATGCACAGGGCAGAGGAGCCATCACTCCAGAGCCTGGGCAAGCCCATCGCTGGGGCTGACCCGTCCTGGACTGAAGGAAGCCCCGAGATGAGCCCTGCGTGTGGTTGGAAGGCAGGAGAAAGCCTTGCAGCGAGACACGCAGCGCCCACTCTGCTCAGCTTATCAGAGGCGAGACTGAAAAGTGTTTTGATTGCAGCCTGTAAGTGCCTTCATGGGGATAAAATCCCAGGTACTAAAGGGCTTTTTAATCTAGCTGTGAAAGACAGACCAAGAACCAGCAGCTGGAAGCAGAAGCCATGGGAGCTCTATTTAGAAAGGAGGCACGTTGTTAATGGAGGCAGAGAGAGGGGACCGAGTGCCCAGGGGTGACTCGGACCCAGACTGGACATCCCGCTGGCCGAGGAGCTTAGCTGAGCGTGGGGCAGGGGAGGGCAGGGGGGCTGGAGGGCGAGGACAGGCTCCTGGTATAGGGGTGGTCAGACCAGTGTTGACAAGGCAGTACGGCTCTATAACACAGGTGGGGAAACTGAGGCACGGAGGGGCAGATGTCTAAAACATGTGCACGCGGGTTCGGGAGGGCTGCGTGTGTGCACATGGGTGTCAGATATCTGTGTGTTTAGGTGTGTCCCTCAGCATCGCGCTGCTGACACCCAGCGCCATCTGAGACACCCTGGGGGAGCCCACCTGGCCACCATCTGTCACGCCAGAAGGGCACAGGTTTCCCACAGATCCTGTGTCACATCTGCCAGCCCCGTGGAGATGTCTCAGGTCCCCCAGTGCTTCTTGAATTGCACCGGACACCTCTGCTGAGCGGCTGAGTTGCACCCCTCATTTGAAAACCCTGCGATCGGCAGCGTGATTATTCTGCATAGACACTCGCGGCACCGCTCAGATGAACTACACCGTGTTTCATGTGCCTCTCCCCAGGCTCTTCATTATAACAGCCCAACACGAGGACTGCTCTGATCCAAAGCCCCTGGCAGGCTCCGTCTTGCCTCTGGAGAGCGGGTGCGATGCGGTGCGTGTGTCACGGGCCTGGCCGCGTCACCTTGAAGCACAGATGTTCGGGCAGTACATCTGATACCGAAGGATTACAGTCGTGTAATGAGGTGCTTAAGGACTCAGGTAGGCTTGTCCCCTGTGAGCTGCTTGGGGGTCCGAGGCCTGCAGGGTCCCTGTGGGTCAGGCACCGCTGGGAAGATGGGGTTGGCGGGGTGAAGGTCTGGAGGCGTTAATGCCCGAAGCACCTTTGCATCAGTGGGGGTGAGAGGGAAAAGGCAGCCCCAGCCCCGATGTCCGACGTCCTGCCGGCATCCCGGCCGTCTGAGCAGGAGGCTGGTTTTCCTGATGAGCAGAACCAGGCTTGGGAAGGTCCCCCAGAGCTGCTGGTCTGCGTCAGGGTGCCAGGCACCCCAAAACAGCCCCGTGTGGTGCTCATCGGAGCGCTGTGTCCCCAGAGACCATGGGACCGGGCTGCTCCTGTGCTCTGCAGTGCTGGAGCAGCACAGGGGGTGAAGGCAGAGGCCAGGCGTGCTGCCTGCCATCGTTCGCCACAGCCTTCAGCCCAGCCACGGCTCCATCTCCTCTGAAGGCAACACGCTGCCACCTGAAATGGGCAAACGAAGAAGCTGGCATCTGCGGAGGGGACGAGGGAGGCGAGCCAAGCCGGCTGTGCTTTAGGGCTCTGTCAACTTTAGGGGACAGAGCAACGTGCCAGTCCCACGTCAATTCATGCCACTGGAGATCCCAGCTGATACGGAAGGGCTCACGCGAGTCGTGGGACCGCGCTGTCTGTCTGAGGGAGCCAAACGCTGGAAAGACATGAACTTTCTCTACTAAGGGAAGATTTGTGTGCTTAGCGGCCCGAATGGAGCCAGGGAAGCAGCAGGAGCTGAACAAAGGGCTGTGCAGTGCAAAATGCCTGCTCGTAGATACCAGTTCACACCTGTTAACCGCTGCGAGAGGCTGCCGGCAGCACCAGGAGTGCCGTTTCGATGAGCTCTGCACGAGCAGGTGTGCCGTTTATCCGTTGTCTGGAGTCTCCGGAACGCGTGCGTGGCATCTCTGCCCTGGCAGTCTTCCCGTGGAAGCAGCTGCGTCGAGCCTCAGCTGGCTGCGCAGGGGAGACGGGAGATGCCCTCGGCCCTACAGCCCAGCCCGGGGATGGGCTGCTGTGCCCAGCAACAGGAGCTGCTGGGTGGCTGCGTCTGCCGGAGCGAGGTCCGTGGCCAGCTCAGCGGAGAGAGGAGATTCTGCTCCTGTGCCGCCTTGCAGCAGAAAAATGGGAACAGAGCTGCAAAACCCCAAGTAATCCCTCAATTTGCCCAGCTTGCAGGGGGCTGGAGGGGAACGGCACAAGCATGCAGCAGGCTTTCCAAAACCATGTCAGGGCTCTCCACGTCTCACCAGCTACGTCCCTGGCCGCTGAGCTGGGAAGCCACCTGCCAGCCTGCCTGGGAGGTTTGGGGACGCCGTTTCCTGGCAGGTCTCCATCTGCACAACCTATGGTGTTGACAAGCCCCACTGAGCTTTGGGAGGGAGCCAGCGCCTGGCCGCCGACCATCTCTCTCCTCCTTGGCTCCAGCAGCACAAAGGGCTGCAAATCGCCGCTAAAAAATACTTGGTGTGTGTGCATGTGTCCTCCGGGGACACCCCGCCACCCCGTCACTGTGGTACGGTCACAGGTTGCTGCTCTGCAGAGCATCTGGTGCCAAGCATGTGCCTGTCACACAGTGATGCCAAAGAGATGCCTGGTTTTGGCTGCCACCCTCGTGAGTCTCCTCTGGGAATCCTTGGCTCCTACCCCAGGAAAAAGCCCCTGTGACCAGGCTGGAAGACAACACTTCCAGGCTTAACTCAACAGCCCCGCCAGAGACCTCTGAGCCTGCAGCGTGAAGACTTCACCCTAGGGGAAAGCATGGCATCCAGCAGTGAGTCACAGCTGGGAAAGGTGAGTCTTCTTGAATAAAAAAAAGGCATTTGTTCGATGGAGGCAACGGAGAGCTGTCTGTGGTCAGAACAGAATCACTGCAAAGCCCTGGTGTGATTCTGCAGGTCCAGCCTCCTCCGGGCAGGTCTGCCCCTGCCTGCTCCTCTCTTAGGTGGTTGCTTCGATCCCCTTGCTGGGGAGAGGTGCCTGGGTCATCAACAAGGGCTCCTGTCCAAGGCACGTTGCTGCCATCCCCTCCAAAAGACACCGGGTCTCTCCCACTCCAGACACGAGCCCACTGGTACGTCCCCAAGCCGAGGAGCCCAGCGGGGCGGCGTCCCCTGCAGCCACCTGTAGTTCAGCTGTTGGAGCTTTGAGACCCCACAGAGCAGCGCAGGATGGGGGCTTCGCTCTGCTCCAGGCTGGGCTTCCAGCGTGCAGCCTGCCTGGTGACAGCCGTGGTGGAGCTGGACATGGCAGAGCATCTTCCTCGGGACGGCGGGCGGAGGAGAGGAGCGGGGTTGCAGGGGCAGGGCCAGAGCCGAGGAGTCCAGGCTGGAGGGCGCAGGGCCCTGGGGAGGGTCTGGCTTGCAGCTCTCTCTTGATGACAGCCATCTCTGGTGGCTTTTCCTCAAGGCCGCCGCGTTGCACCAGTTGCAGATGCAGCCTGCGTCATTCAATGACCAGGGCGCAGGGCAGGGGGAGCGGCACGCACAGGAGCCCTGCTCCCCCATCCCAAAGGCGTCCTCGGCAGGGCTGGGGGGCCGAAGGGGATCACTGGCCCTTGCCATGGCAGCACCCCCCTCCCCAGCCCTCTCCCCAGGAAAATTTCACTTCGTAGCCCAGAAAGCACTGGGGAGACTGGGATCCGCAGGAATCACAGAATCACAGAATAGTAGGGGTTGGCAGGGACCTCTGTGGGTCATCTAGTCCAACCCTCCTGCCGAAGCAGGGTCACCTACAGCAGGCTGCACAGGACCTTGTCCAGGCTCCCTGGCCTTCCTCCAGCCTCATCAGCACGACATTGCTCTCTCGCCTGCTCCGTTTCAGATCCTACCCTTCACATTTAACCACTCCCCGTTAATTTCCGAATTGCCACCCACATCGAGGAGCCATTTCTTCCCCGCGCCGCTCTCGATGCCGGGGCCGGGCTATTCCCAGGGAGGCCGGGGCTGGGGGTGCCGCGGGGCAGACCTGGCTGCGGACCCCCGTCCCGGGAGGGGTATGGGAACGGGAGGAGAGGGGAGCCGGGGACCTGCCGGCTGGCTTTGTCCTGTGGCAGACACATGGAGCACATTAGCAGCCTTTCAGTGGAAGTTTGATCGATGGGGAAGGCTTTCTAACTGACTATCAAAGCACGCATGGTATGTGAGAAGCAGACACCAATTAGTGATGTCTTTTTAAAGGCTGCCTTGTTAAGAGGGGAATAAGGGGAAAGAATGAAATTGGCCAGAAAACATGGAGCTATTTAACCTTAATTAGAAGAAAGGTGTGGGCTTTGTGAAAAGGCCATTTCTGAAAGGGGTTTTTCTCCCTGGGTATAAAGAGATCCTGCCTACTTGTTAGAGACTTGTTAGAGTTTATAAGGCTGGGCAGGAGGCTAACTTGTAGAAATGCTTTTTATGCCACTTGAATGGGTGGCTTGCTTATTATAGTCTGCCATCCTGCCAGGGTGGCTGGTGGAGAGGAGAGGAGAGGAGAGAGCAGCACTGCCAACTGGCTATAAATTTCATGAACATCATAAATGTAAGTGCTTTCTGGAGAGCTGTACAGATTGCACATAAAAGTCCCCCTTCTGTCCCTGTAAACTAAAAAGAGGGCTTTTTTGGCAAATTAAAAATTGTAGAGTGTCTTCCATGCTGAGCTAGGAAGCAGCCAGGCTACAAATCCACAGCTACAAAGTCACAGCCGCGCAGGGAGGTCTCCCGCACACGCTGGCGTCGTCGCTCCCCGGCGCTGCCGTGACTCGAGGGAGAGCGGGACCGAAAGCCGAGGGGGCTGCAGCCCCTCCGAGCACCCCGGCACCAGGACCTGGGGGGAGGCTGTGTCTGCTGCAAGGGCTCCCGGAGGGAGGTGGACCGTGCCACCTCGGCGCTGGTGCTGCTGCCAGCAGACAAGGCACGGCAGAGCGCGTCGCTGGATTGCATGCGGCTGTAGAGACAAGAGAGGGATTTTTCTCAGAGCTGTGGGACAGAGCGTTGCTCCTGGCTCTTCCCCAGTCCTCCCCTTGACCTTGGGGAGGCACAGCACCTTTGGGACTTGGTGTCCTGGCCCTTGGCCGGTCTGCAGCGTGCGATGCCCGGACACGAGACGTGTTGCACGCAGGGCTCGCACGCAGCAGCCCCTCCGGCAGCTCGGGGGCTGTGTGGCACTGAGTCAAGCAGAGCCCTTTGAGATGGGAACACGTGCTCTTCCCCTGCTGTGGACCCTGACACCGGACATGGTAAATAGGCACAGAAAGAGGCATTTTCTCCGTTCGCTAAACAAGACCGTGCTTTATCCCCGCCGCTGCTCGGCTGCGCGCTGCTGGGCTGAGCAGCCCTGCCAGGAACATTCCCAGCCTGCTCCCGCCGCCATCCTGCACGGCCATTAAAGACACAGAGCTCGCCCCTCGCGGGGATGCTGCGGGCGTCGAGGATCCGTGTTCAGATGGCGCCTGCTGTCTGCATATCCAAGTGAGTTCAAGTTCTCACTGCACGTATCAGATTTTTTTTTTCCCCTTGCTGTTTAATAAGGACCATAAATATCATCTAATGACTGCATCGAGCAAGCACTGAAAGCAGTCAGGACACAGACACACATACAAACACAGTGCCATGCCCCCATCAGCTACCTGAGTCCTGGGGGCAAAGTATTCCTGCACAGAGAGCAGGAGAAAGCGCATCCAGCCCAGGCTAACGGCCGTATCCAGGCTAGCCGCTCCCCATGCCAGGGAGGGCAGGTGGAGGGGGCACAGCACCTCTTTGGTCTTGTTCTTTGGTGTCACCCATCCCTGCAGTGCTTGCTCAGAGTCAAAATTGCTCTTGTGGGGGACGGCCAAGTGGGGCTGGCCAGGCGTGCCCTCGCAGGCGCGGAGCGATGGAGCCCTGCCACCACCCAGCTCCAGCAAGACAAGCTGCAGTAGGCTGAGGCTCCTTTTTAGGCTGAGGCTCCTTTTTAGGCTGCTGCCTGTGCACCATCAGCATCTGCTGGGATGCCAAACTGGGCCTCAGCTTTGCTGGGGTGCGGTGGACCAGGAGGAGCACAGCCACCGGGCCCGTGCCAACGTGCTCCATCAGCTGGGTTGTATGCCCAGCCTGCAGTCGGGGGATGCCACGTGCTTAATACCAGTGTAAGCACTGGTCTCACCACCTGCAGGAGGTCTCTGCAGGATGCTGTGCACTCCCGGGCTCCCGGTTGCCCCCAGACTCCCCATTCCCCAGGGGCTTGCTAAGGGACTTGCTTATCTTTGGCCCCAGGTTTCCTGGGGTTTTAAAGAAGAGCTTTGCCAAATGCACTACACGCAGATGGGCAGTGTTAACCCCGGGAGCAGTCCTGGGCTCTGTGGTCCTTACAGGACTTCTCTCGCCAGTTCTGGGCCCTCGGAGGATGATGCAGGGCTGTTTCTGTCCCCTCAGGCAGCTTCAGCCTTTGCTTCCCACGGGCTGTCCCCACTCAACATCAGCTCCTGCCTGGAGTCTTGCAGATGTGGGGGCAGCTTAACTCTGCAAGAGACCGCAGCGTGCACAGGTCCTGGACGCTTTGCAGCTTCCTTCCAGACGTGAGGGCATTGCCCTTGCTGCTTCCCGCAGCCATGAAGTGTCCAGCCGTTGCACCTCTTCAAGGGTCTCCCTGAACCAAATGGGTGTTGGGGGCCAAGCCTTGGTGGCTCCTTTCCCTTTCCGCAGAGTGCACGTGCCTGAGATCCCAGGATTCGCAGGGAATTGTGGCTTCAGCTAAATCCAAACCAGGGCTCAGCAAGGCTGCCTGCTCCAGCGTGACAGCACGGCAGTCTGTGAAGGAAGCGACCTCATGCTCAAATCCATGGCAAACGCGTGTTTCTTGGGGCCGAGCGCTGATTCCCTTACAGCCGCCCGGTTTTGCAGTAGCGGCACATCCCTTGGGATGGTTAACCGCTGGGCAGCCCCACGCTGTGCCTGGCGCAGACGCTTCCCCAGCACGGGACTGGCGTTTCCACCATGTGCTGTGGTTCCAGCTGTGCGGGAGAAACACTTTCTGCTGGGAAAGCAACCCGTGATGCCGCGCGATCCTGCGCAGGCGCTCAGTCACTGACACTGCTGGAGCACAGCCTCGCCCCGAGACAGCCAGCTCCCGGGCTCCGAGGAGACACGGCGTGGGCAGGGACACACAGCACGCTGGGGACCATCCCCAGGTGGTGGGCTGGACTCAGCACCCCGCTTTGGAGGCTGAGGGCATTCCCTGGACGTGGTAGGGACTTGTGTTGTGCTTTTCCCGGCCTCAGTCTGCAGCAACGCCCCTGGGCATGTCCAATTTACCACGCAGACACGGCTGAGAGGGTGACCCCGTGTCCGACCCTAAAGCAATGAGGCTGGGCTCGTCAGACAGGGGCCGTGCCAGGACGTGCCGTCGGTGAGTGCCGGGATCTCGTGGCATACCTGCACGCCGTGCCATGCCACGCACAACCCCGCAGCAGCACGTCCTCCCCAGCCCTGCTTTTGGGCAGCTCAGACTGTTATCACCTCTGCACTGCTGGTCCCAGCCACCCCAGCCCTTATCCCACCCCAGCGCTCCCCAGTTTCGCCCGGGGCCGTGCGTGTCCCGAGGGATGAGTGGCTGGCAGCAGCAGAGGAGGGCAGACACGCCGGTGCCAGCCGCACCGAGCCGCTGGGACGGGAGAGGGTGAGGTCTGTCTGGCCCATCCGGAAGGCAACGCTCCCCCAGTGAGGCTGCAGAGACCTGCCAGGTTTTATGGGAATCAAACCAGTGCTCATGGAGGGCTGCGATAGCCGAGTGTCACGGGTGGGCAGCTAAGCGTGACCACGGCTTAGGATGGGGCTGTCACCAGCTGGGCGCGTGTCAGCCTGTTCTGAGCTCAGGAACATGCTTTAGAGCATCCCCAGGGAGAACGGGCGTCCGTGCAGGGCTGAGGATATTCCGAAACTGCAGCTGAAGTCCTGTGCAGTTTTCCTGGGTTGCACCTTGGGGGTCTTGAGCACCCCCAAAGCTGCTGGGCTCAGGCAGCGAACTTTCTTTAACCCGCTGCATGGATGGCTGTGACCCCCTGCAAACCCTTGCTGTGCACAGATAGGCTTGGATAGAGCATGACCTGTCCTCAGATGACTGGAGCTAAACCAAAATAACCCCGGTCCAAGCCAAGTCAGACTGCCAGGACAGCCTTTTGCATCAGTTCCCTAAATTAGAATAATACTGAAGTGAAGCTGGCACGGGGACAAGCCTGGCTCTGCGAGGGAGGCAGGAAGGACACCAACAAATTCCCAGGCCCCTTTCGCAGCGGTGGGTCGGGCTTCCTCCGGGGTGAGGAGGCTCCAGGTCTCTGGAGCACGGAGCTCAGGGCTGCGGCGCGGCTGATGGCCCCGCTGCCTGGCTCAGCATCCCCCAGCCCGTGAGCTGCTCCTGCCCGCCCGGGTCTGTAGCCCAAGGGCAGCTGCCTGCTCCCCGGTGCCGGCTGCCTGCTTGCAGACGGCGAGGGCCCCAGTCCCAGCAGAAGCGGCTCTTGCTCGGGAGCACCGTAGCAGCTCTCCGGCATGATGCTGGCTCGTTTCTCTTCTCGCTTGGAGAGCACTGGAGCCTGATGTGCACAGGTGGTGACTGCACCGAGTCCTCCAGGCACCGCAGGTGTCCCTGGGGAGGACATCCTCCTCCGCACAGCCCACCGACACCCTGCAACGCGTGCGGGGAAGGGCTGCGGGGAGGGGATGGTTCTGCTGCTCGGGGTGAGTGGTTGGAGTGGGAGGCAGGGGGTCCCCTCGCAGCACTGCCCTGCGCGACATCCGGGCGGGGAGCTGTGGCCTGGGGACAGTCTGTGTCTGCAGCGGCGCTTGGAGCCAGCAAAGGGCACGGGAGGACGCGTGGTCTGCGGGAGCGGGGAGGTGCTGCCTGGCGTCAGGATCTGTGGGGCTTGGAGCCAAGCGGGGAAGTCTCTCGAGATCAGAGGGGCAAAGCTCACCGCCGTCCCGTGGAGGGGATGCCCTGGGCAGGGAGCACCCGCTCTGTCCTCGGCTGCTCAGCTTTGCTTCAGGCCCCTGACCTGCAGCCTCAGGGTTCGGCACAGGAGATTTGGGAGAAATGCAGTTTGGCCTGTGGTCTGAGGAGGTCTGAGATACCCTGTGGCGTCTGCTCCCAGGGCAAGGGGGAGGGAGGTCGGTGTATCAGGACCTTTCTGTTTTCAGTTGCTAAGCGAAAGACGTCTTGGTTTCCCCCTTTCCTCCCACATGTCAGGGATCCTGCTCGGAGCCACCCTGTGAGGAAGGCTGGATGGTGGCTGTCACACTCTGTCCTTGCCTGGGGCACTGGGGATGCTGCCAGGCCCCTTGCACGCACTCAGCAGGATGAGCAGTGTCCATCACCAGACCTGTGCCCCAAACGCCGGGCCATGGGCAGAGCGTGGCTGTGGGGACACGTGTTGACACAGACCAGACCTGCTCAGAGGGCTCTGGCACGGCTGGAGCCGTGCAGCCAGCTCCGCTGCCCTGTCTGCCGGGAGGCGGGTGGGGGTGAATCCCTGCTGCGGTCGTGGGTGCAATGCACCGGGGTGGGAGCGGAGCAGAGTCAGACCCCAACACAGGGCTGGGGGTGCTCACGGTTCCCCTCAGGAGCCCCATCATTGCCTGGGACAGTGTCATGCTGGGCCACCATGCGCAGCCACGTGAGATGTCCTCAAAAGCTGCCTCTGGACAGTGGCCAAGGGACCACAAAGGTCAGGAGCGACTGAGCGCTGGGTTTGGGCTCCAGCAGCAGAGGGTTTGCAGCTGGGCCACCACGGGGTCCTGCCACCCTGGGGTTGCACCATGGGGACACCCCAGCTCTCACGGTGACGAGAGCCAGCTGCAGAGTGCCACTGCCCTCCCTGGAAAAACGCCCTGACTTTGAAGCATGGCTCGGTTCAAGTGAAGGTGAATGCAAAACGTGAGGGGTTTGGCAAGAAATTTCTGGGGAAATTCCAGCCTGGCAGAACGGAGACCTTGGCATGCCGTGGAAGCAGGGTCGGGTCCCTGGAGGCAGGGACCGGGCAATGTCATTGCGATCTTCCCCCCTGGAGAAAAAAACAAGAATTCAGCAGGCAGTTTTCCCCCACAGAAAGGTTTGAGTGTTGGAAGAGAAGCCAACAAACCATCGTCACCCACGGCAGCAGGCGCTGCCATCCCCGATGCTGCGCGCAGGGCAGATGGAGCAGCTCCGGGGGGGGGGGTGGACCTGCCACTCAGCCACCAGCGACACCAACCCCTGTCAGCAGGGCAGTGCCAGCTGATGACAAGCAAATTGCTGGCTGCTTTGGGGGCGTAGTGTTTTTTTCTGGAGTCACATTAGGGAAATTGGATGCCTGGGCACAAGATTTCCCCTGTGATTCTTGCAGGAATCAATGGGCATCCTAGGGGGGGGGGGGGGTTTGGAGGATGTGCAGAACTGAAGCTGAAATCATGGGTCCTTCAAGGCTATGATGTAAAATGATTTTACTGCGTATGTGCAGGCTGAAAAAAGCAGAGAAAACCTGAAGTTCCTGATTCTGCCCTTCCTCTGGTGGCATGCAGCGTCACACTGTCTACGCCGTGCTTTGGAGAAGCTGCCCAGAGCCTTTCCTGTGGCACCGGGACCCACAGAAACCCAGCCCTTCCTCCATGGGTGCATCCACCGCATCCCACCAAGAGGAGCAGCCCCTCTTACACCCCCAGCCTCGGGGCTCCCGAATCAGGCCCAACCCCACCCGGGAGGGAGAAGGGGTCCCCCCAGCCGCGCAGCCCACCCCCCCCGGCAGCGCAGCGTGTGCTGTGCGGGGGGAGCGTGGACCGGCAGATCAAGGGGACAACGAGCAGCAGGATCCGGCCCTTGGGCAGCTCGCTGGGAGCGTTGAGTCCTGTCTCTCGGAGGCTCTGATGAGCATGCCAGCATGCCGGCTCCTCTTCCCAAGGCTGACAGCTCCCAGGTCCTGCACTCCCTCTCCCTTCGTTCTGATGGATGCGGTCGCCCACATCGCATTTGCTGGGATTTCTGTCCCACCCTTTGGGTTGCTCTGAGCTGATTCAGTAAAGCAATCGATCAACAGGACGGTGGCTGATGTCTCTGCATTCAGCTGCCCAGGGCAGATCTGTCCTGGCCAGGGGAGGGCAGGGGATGGACAGCAGTGGGTCAGACCAAGGGGTTTCTCTGCCCCACGTTGGTGTTGCTGGATCAGATGCAGCGAGGCACCACTGCAGTCCTGCTTGGAGGGAGGGGAAGGGGACAGAGGGTCCTGCAGCCTCACCAGGACCCAGCCTTCCCTGGCCTTGGCTTCTGGAGCCAGGAGGCTGGTGGATGTTTTTCGTGATGCTCAGAACTCCCAGAGAAAAACCTGAAAATGTGGCAGAAAGGTCAGAAGTCAACACAGCTTTTGAAGGATGTGTCCATTAAAGGATGCACCAGGCAAGCTCTGCCTTCCCACAGCCTGAACACCTGCAGCAGTAACCAGTGATGCCGGAGGAGATACTGGTAGCTGCTGTCCCCAGTCTCCTGTCTCTGTGATCTGGAGGTGCTCTGGCAGCTGCTGTGGGGCAAATAAACGGGCTACAAAGGCAGCCAGGCCAAGACAGCAGCTGGATCCTTAATGGGCAAATCCTTGTTTGTGGCTGATGAAGACAGGATAAAGCCAAAATAAATGCGGCCATGGGGCCATGCCTCCCTGCGCGGCCATGCATGCAGCTGCCACCGTGGAGCTGGGCGAGAAGGGGTGGACATGGCCCATCAAGGCTGACAGGGCAGTGCCTTGGCCAGCAAGACTTCTCCTGGCTCTGGTATCCCAGGCCGTGCAGAGTCAGGGGTCCAGGGTGCTCAGCCAAATGTGGCCCCTGCCCAGCTGGGGACTGCAGGGCAAGAGCCAGCACAAAGCCAGCACAAAGGGCTGGCTGAGAGCAAAGGCCAGGCCACGGCTGACAGGAGTCAGTGTCCCCACCAACAGCTGCTGCTTATCGGGTGGACATTACACTTGGATGGTGGATGAGCGACAGGTTTATCTCAGCATGGCACCCGTGGCGGGATGGGTGAAGGCTCCACAGGGCAGAGGCACTTGCATGGAGAAGCAGGGAAACCACCATGAGAGGGTAAAAGCAGTGGTGTGAGACAGCTCCGAGCGTGCTCATGGGACGGGACCGAGCTGCACGGGGCAGAGAGTCTCCAGGGCTAAGGATGTGACCTAGCATGTGAAAAGATGCTGCACAAACCCTGCAGCTCCCAAAGGTTTCTGCTGTAAGCAGAAGCTTCCTGGGCAGATCGCACTGCTTCTGCACCATCACTGAGCCGGTTTTGTCCTTGGAGGGTGGGATCAGTGTGGTCACAACATCAGCAAAGCTCTGGCACACCGCTGATGGCTGACCCCAGCCCGGGCAGCCTTGCAGCGCTCCATGGTGCTGTTAGCTTTGACGTGCTCCACCCCAGAAGGGAGCGTGTTTCCAAGATGAAGCACAAGGTGTGTGCTCTGCAAAGCGGGAGGGATGGGCTCTTGCTGCAAGCACAAACGACACGGGGGGCTCGCGGCAGCGCCGGACCCTCCCTGGGCTTGCTGAGCGCTGGCCCAGGCTGCGCGTCTGCTGCACCTGCAGCCTCGCAGGGCACCTTACCGGGCTGCTTGTGCCATCTGCCTGACCTTGGCGGTGGGTGGGGAGGTGGGATCCACACTGGCCGTTAATTTCTCACCCAGACCTGTGAGCTGAGAGGATCGGTTGCCCCATACCTGAGAGCTCTCTCCAACTTGGCTATTTCTTTGTGCCTTAAATAGCAATTAAGAATAAAAGTAGAGCTGCCTTTGCCTGTGAAAGGCTCTGTCTGACTCCTGTCTCCGTACTGCAGTGCTGCTCTGATTTCCATCTCATGCATATCTTATTTAACATTCTGGATACTGTTTTGAGTGCCCCAATATTTTAAAATAAATTGCTGCATGTAAAAGACTTAATGTCACATTCTGTTATTCTGACTGTTAAAAGAAAAGTGAAATCTTCAATGGGGCTAGTGGAGCAGAAGCAATCACACAGAGGGAGGTCCTATTAATGTGTATTACGTTTCATTATTCCAGCACTGCATGTCAACTAGCTTCTCATCAGAACTCACGCAACAGATCACAGTATTAACTCCTTGCAACCAAACAGGGGGGCAGGCTTCTTAAACTCTTTTCTGTGTTCCTCGCTTCCCCGGCGTTGTCTCTCTGATGCTGTTCCCGTGTCCTTGGCGCACACCCGCGCGCTCCCGTGCACGCTCCTTGGCGTGCTGCAGCCCAGCCCGGCCCCGCAGCCTTCCTCCCTGCTGGGGAGGAGCGTGGGTTGGAGCAGGCTGCATACCCCAGCGGGGAGGAGGGGGCCAGCCAAGGAGAAGGGAGAGGGAAGGGGATGATGGAGAGGGATGCATTTGGGAGCAACAGCAGGGAGAGGGTATGGGAGAGGGGGAGAAGAGGACTGAGACACAAGAAAAGAGGGTCTGCTGTGCCGTCAGCGCGTGCTGCCCCAGCTGCCCTACTGCATGAGATATCCCATCAGGTGAGCAACCCCAGTGGCTTCCTACCCCTGGAGGTCTCTCCAACCGCCTCGTAGTTTGGTCTCTCCAACCCCTTTATCTCGTCTCGTCCTCCTGCCAGAAACCGCTGCCTGGGCAGACCTACAAAGCTGCAGGGGTGTGATACGTGCTGTGGGAGAGAGACCCTCACGGTGGGGAAGGGCATGTGGGGAAGAGGAGGGAGACTGCAGTCTTGTGTTGGACACACAGACTGTGGGGGAAGGGGAGGTGGAGGGACCCGCCAGGTAGTGGAGGGGATGGAAGGAGGTTACAAGGAAAGAGAAAATGCCTGTGCTGAATTACAGGTGGCCCCAGTGGGCTTTTAAGCTTCATGTTTCCCCACTCCCTGCAATGAAGAGGCTCCAGCTCCACTGTGATCTGGAAGGAAATGGGCAACTCAGTGTTCCCATGCCCTGCACATGCTGAATTGCAGGAAAATGGGCTGAAGATCCAGGTCTTGTTATCAGCCTGAGTCCACTGTGCATGGGACTGTGTGGACCCGTGCTGCTGAGGGGTAGCTCTGTTCAGGAAGGGAGATGCTCTCTGGAGAAGATGGGCTGATAAATGCAACATCCAAAATCCCTGCTGTAGCCCACTGGGGGTGGAGAGGGCTCGGCTGGGCCTGAGGGCTGAGCTGGCATCGGTAAATGCCAGTTTTCTGGGCACAGAGCCTGAAGAAGGCAGAGGAGGACCCACAGTAACATTCCTCTGCTCCCATCATGGGGCCTGGCCAGCCCCAGTATGAGAGCGGGGAGCACTGAGGTCCTGGCAGAGCCTCTGGGTACAAGCCTACCACTGCTGCTTCCCCGTCCTCCTGCCCACAAGATGTGACAGATCTGCCTCTAATCCACCTTTTCCCAGGGCATCCCTCCTTCATGTTCCACACCCTACCAGGGCACAACTCTTTGGGTGGGGGCTTAGGCATCAAACACAAGCTGAGAAGAGGTGGCAGGTTTGTGGAGGGGGTGCTGGGCAGGACCTCGTCCAGATGAGCACGCAGGGCACATGGGACAAACCTCCCCGGCTCCACTTGCTCGCTTGTGTTAAGCCTGGTCTATGCTGGGAAACCCCAGCTGTGTCTGAGCCCAAGAGTCCCTGAACAGTCTGGGCAGGGGAGCCTTGCCAAGTACCCCTACTCTGCAACAGATTGCAAAGCATGTGTATTTAAATCACACAGTGCGGAAACATCCTTACAACGCGTTTGGGGAGTGAAAAGCCACCGCAGGCTGGGACACCGCTTAGCGAGGTGCCACACTGCTGCCGTAGGGAGCAGGGCACAGGGCAGTCAGCGGCGACGTGGGACCTGGGCCACGGCTGATGGCGTGTGTGCCCTGGGGATCCCGCTGCTGTCGGGAAGCACAGAGGGGAGCTGGCAGGAAAGGCTGCAACAGCCCTGGGGAAAAGGGATTTTAGGGCAACGGGAAGGGAGGGCGTGTGGGGTGGAGCAGGGAGGGCACGTGAGGTTGCTTGAGGCCAGGGGGTATCCATCTGCATCCTTGGGATGAGAGGGGTTTGGAAGGTCACACAGGATGGTGCTAAAGCCCTGAGCCTCCACTCTGACCCCCCTTCTGCTCTCCAAGCCGGTGGGCTTGGTGCCGTAGGAGCAACAGGTACAGATATGGGAGTGTTGGAAATGCTGGAAATGCACGAGGCGCGCGCAGGTGTGCAGCCAGCTGCGTATCTACGTGTTCTCAAACTCACCGGCCAGCACCCGCCCAGCACCCGCAGCGCTGGATCTGCTCCCTGCATCTCGGGGCTGGGCGGGAGCACGCTGCCTGCGCTGCCGTCCCTCCCCAGGGGTGACCTGTCTGCTTGGGATGGGTGTCACAGGGCTGGCCCCCTCTCCAGCACCAGCTCTGAGTTTTACTGTCCCGCTCAGCACCCTTCCAGTGCCAAGTCAGGGGTGCAATGCCCAAGCAGCTGAGGTGAGCCCATCTCCAGGGTCATGGCTCCCTTTGTCAGGGAGCAGTCGAGTGGCAATTCTGTGGCTGTGGCTTGGGGAAGGGGATGCTAGGAAGCCCAGGAATGGGGAGCACACTGGGGTGCTGGGGCTGCTCATCGAGTGGCAGAGGATTTCTTCTGGGGAAATGAAAATCCTCAAAAAATAATATATATCGTAGCAATGAAAGTTGGGTATTTTTTATTTCCATTTTATGCAGGCTTGTTTTGTTTTCTGCCCCAGCTTTTCACAGCCTCTGTTCCCGTATTTGCTCCTTTTTTTTGTTTCTTCTTGTGGTTTTGTGGGATTGAGGCTTTTCTACAACAGCAATTAAAGTCTGGGTTAGGAATTTCATGAGTGGTGGGAAAAAAGATTGTTCTTCTGTTCAGTCCATTTCAAGTTAAGTACCTGATGCTCCCAAACCTCCGCCCCAGCTCAGACCAGGGACTTCACCAGTGCTGCAGCAGGAGGGGGACGCAGATCTGCTGGGTGTTGAGAGGAGCTGGTGTCGCTGAGGACTGTGGGTGCAGAAACTTGTTGGGATGGCACCCCTGCACCCCAGGAGTGCCCGAAGCCCACCTGACATCTCCTGAGCTGCTCCCACTCCAGCGTGGGTCCCTCGGGGCTCAGGTCTGTGGCAGGGAGGGGGGGACAGCAGGCATCACATGTGCTCTCTCTCCCCACACCTGCCTCCACTTCTTCCTCCAGTCTTTCAAAGAATGCATTAAAAAAAAGAAACAAGAAATCTAACCAAAGCTTGTTGATTCTTTCCCCTCTTGTTTTCCTTCTGTGCCTCCCCAAGTGCTGCAGCTGGTGGTCCTGCTCGCCTGACTGTCCCTCACCATCCCAGGAGCCCCGCTCTCCTCCCCAACCCCTCACGTTTGCACCACAGAGAACCTGCAGCAAAATGAGGGTTTGGGGACTGAAGCCAAGCCCAACAAACACAGGCGGTGGGACATCTCCGGGCGAGGGATGGGCTGAGGCTCCAGGAGCAAGGCAAGGTGAAGTGTGCTGCTCAGCAGCAGGGAGGAGGGGGGGAGGAGGAGGGGGGGATCCCCCCGCTCTGTCCTTACTGGGGTCACAAAATGCGGCATCAGGGACTCTTGTACTTCATCTTCATCTCCTCCTGGCTGCTTGGGCCCAGGAACGTGCAGCACTTCAGAGCTGCCCACACCAGCCTGAAGTCTATACCCCAGGAGGACAAATGCCACATCGCTTGCTCCTTCCAGGGACCCTTCGCAATGGGCTGAGCTCTGTCCTGGCAGGAGTCAGGAGCACAGAGAGCCTGCGAGATGAATCACATCACGGTGGAAAGGTTCCGTTTTTAGAGCTGTGGCCCCCAGTAAGTCAGGGAAAGGTACCCAGCCCCAAAAGGCTCCTTGCTCTGCCCTGGCTTCATGGCACTGCTTGATCACCAAGCTTGTCTGGTTTGTCCACACCGAGACCCTTTCTGGTCCTTCTTATTAAATCTGGTTTGCTCAACACCAGCTGGCAAACGTGATGGCCAGTCCGATCTGGAGTGGTCTCACCCCATGCATGATGTGGTACTACAGCTTTGGTTAAGCTGGGAGATGCTTTGGCTCAGGTTTTGCCACTTGAACCTCTACCAACCCTATCCAGAGCCCAGCTGTGGTTGCTGGGAGAGGGTCGAAGCTCATGTTATCCAGATCATCATGCGCCGAGCTGTAACAGCAGCAGCAGTAGTCCTCGATCAAGCACATCACAGGACAGCCTCTTCTGGGGACAGACGGGTCAAGAGGTGGCTGGAGCAGGATGCACCCCCTCATGCAAGACTAGCCTGGATAGTCCATGTCTCTGCTCACACTGAAGCTAAGCGGGATGCAGCATCGCTCCCTCCCTGTCCACGCTGCCTCCCTCCAAGCCATCCCTGTGGCGTGCGTGACCCAGGACACCCTCCATCTCTGTGGCCATCTCCAGCCCAGGCCCCAGAGACCCCTGGCTCCTGCTTTTGTTCCTCGGGGCCGGCCTCGCCGTGGCTGCCTCCTGTTGCTGAGCGGTGCAGGAGGCTGTGAGGTGACCCCTGACATTAACCTAATTGTTCCCTCTCTTTGATTAGATGCACCACAAAGCTGGTAAATGGATCAAATTAAATTTGAGTGGCGGCAGCACAGCTTTGGAACGCTGATTAGATTTGAAAATACCACATTTAAATATCTTAGCATTTGTGGGGATTAGGAGAGAAAGGGAGAGCGTGAGCCAGGAGAAACGGAGGAGGGGACGATGGGGGAGAGGTAGTGCCCACCCCCCCTATGCACACAGCTCTGCACTGGGATGCCCAGCCCAGACCTCCCGCTTGCCCCTGGGCATCGGCACCAGCTCTCCAGCTTGGCACGTGGAGGGTCGCTTCTGAGCTCCCGGACAGGGCACGTTGCTCCAGGTTCATCCGAGGTTTAGCATTGCTGGATGCGATGGGTTTGCTCCCCCACCTCCTGCCATACCGCTGTCCCCCTCTGTCCCCACCCGCCTGCTCTTAAATGTCACCCGGCGTCGCTGAGATCTGTGCTGCACAATGAACTGCGAATGGCAACACGAGTCCGTAAATGGGAAGGAAAACTGGAGCCCAGGCAGGCAGACTGGTCCTGGGTCTGGGTGCTGACCACGGCAGGGCTGGCCCCTGGGCACTGAGCTGTCCCTCCTGTGACACCATGTGTCCAGCCAGAAAACAGCCCCCAGCACCCGTCAGTCACAGACCCCGATGCGCTGGGACCATGAAAACCCATCCCTGCCCCTCTCCAACCAGCCCAGCTCTGCAGTGCTGTGGGGGGAAGCCCAGGGCTGGACACCCCATCCCAGTGAGTGCTGGAAATGCTGGGACCAGGCTGTGGGGAGTGATCCCCACATGATGGGGATGCAGGCTGCATCCCCCTGGGACCCCCATCCCAGGGCATGCAGGAGCCCGTCTCTGAAAGCACATGGAGGGAATATTGCAATGATATACATCTTGTGTGCACGTGTGCCTGTCTGTCTGTCTGGAGGGAGGGCTGGAAGCTGCTCAGAGGCTGGTGAATGATGGAGGAAAGTGTCTGTGGCTAATTACTCCGTGGAAGAAGCCAGGTGTCGCAGGGGCTGCCGCTGGCAGGGGATTTTGGCCCGCTCTGGTTCCGTGGGATCGCACTGATGCTGGGAGCATGCGGAGGAAGATAAGTGAGCTCAGCTCCCGCCTGGTCCCTGCTGGGGAGAGGGACACTTCAGGCAAAGTGCTTCGCCAAAAAGAGGTGGCGGCGAGCCCCCTGCTCCTGCCATGCCCCTGTGATGAGTTGGAGGAAGGCAAGGCTCCATCAGAGCTCAAAAACCTCTGCTTGCAGTGGCAGCTGCTGGGCAGCCCATGCCGGATCTGCCCATGCCCAGAGCCGTGCCCTGCAGCGACCCAGAGAGGGTCCCTGGAGGTGCAAACCCAGGGAAGGTGCGTGTGCGTGCACATACGTGCGCTGGGCTGCTCCGCATGCCGTGAGCGTGTGAGAGCATGTGGAAGGCGTGCAGAAGTAAAGCCAGGGGACACGTGCGTGCCCCTGTGCCAGCGCCTGTCCCTGCCTGCTCGCGTTCGCTTGTGCGTGCAGCACGGCCGGGAGCTCTGCGCACGCTCGAGGTGAGCGCTGCGTGCGCGTGGGAGCACCGCGGCGACGTCACCGAGACACACGCACGACCTTCCAGCGCGTGTAGGACGCAGGCCAGTGCTCTGCTACGCAGAAACATCTGGGGCACATCTGGTTCCCATCAGAGGGACTCCGAAATATCTTCACAAAAAGGGAGAGAAAGAAAAGAGAGAGTAAAGCTCCTGCTGGGGCATTCCTGTGCATCCCAGCACCTCGCGCTCAGTCCAGGCACCGCCCGGAGCCAAGTCCCCGCTCGCCTCCTTCCAGCCGTCCTCCAGCCAGAAGGGTTCCAGGAAAGGGAGAAGCGAGATTCCAGAGGAAAACCGGCACGGTGGGGCGAGGGGAGGAAGGGAGGAGCAGTGAGGGTTTGCAAGGAGCTCTGTGCTTCCAGCCTCCCTGCAACAGGCAGAGCTGGAGCTGCTGGGAGCAGCTGGGAGTGCTGGGGGCAGGAGATCAGACTGGGAGCCTGCTCTGCAAACCTGTCCTGGGGAGGAATGGCAGCACAGGCCAGCTCTGCCAGGCAGCAGAGCCCGGCCACCCGCACGTCAAAAAGGGCTGTGGGGTGCTGCGCTGCCCTTACGCTGACCACGCTCCGGATGCCCGTCTGCCATCAGATCTCCCAGGTGGTCTTGGTGCGTCTGCGAGCATCCTCTTCCTCTTGGAGAGCACTTGGATGCCAGAGCTGGGGAGGACCCCAGGAGCGGGAAGGGCTTTATGGTAATAGCAACAAGATGTGTGTGATTCAGTTGTCAGCAATAAATCCCAGCCCAGAGAGGACACTTAAATAGGGAATGTCCCACTGGAAATTTTGACATTTCAGTGCTATTTCCATCCTGAGAAAATAATAAATGTTAAAAAGTGTAGAGTCCCAACACCTCCACGAGATGTGAATGCAGGGGTGGGATTGAAGTACATGACTTCATCTAAGCAAGATGCTTTTGTCTTCCTGAGCAGAATCACTGACATCAGAACAGGATGTTTTGACTTCATCTCAGTCTGCAGTGGAAGCCACAAGTTCTTCCTCCCATCCTAGATAGCTACGATGTGTCCAGACAGGCTGGGCAATGCCGGGCAGAGTAGATTGGAATCCAGTTTTTGGTCTGTCACAGATGCTTGCCCTGAGTTGAAGGCTCTAGCTCTTTCACTCCAAGCTGCTGAGTCCCAGGGATGCTGTGTTTGCGAGCACTGAAGACTAGACAAGGTAAATATAAGATTTATGGGGCTTGTGTAAGGTTTGCAGCCTTGGTGCTGGCAGATCTGAGTCCATCCAGGCGCTGAAAGGCTGAGCTGAGCAGTGCGGTTTCACTGCCGGGCGAGATACACAACCTACAGCGAGCTGCAGGTGCCTCGGCCGCTCCTCCTTCATCTCCAGGAGGAGCCAGGACATCTTGCAGGGAAACGCATGGACAGACTCGGCTTTGCTGTCCGTCAGCCTCCTCCAGGACGGCTCCTCCCCTGCCCCATGCACCCAGAGCCTGCCAGGCCATCGCTGTCGGGCACCCAGGGAGCCCAGACATGCCTTGGGGCTCTCCCATCTCCTGGCAGGGCTCAGCTAGCGACGTGGGGACAGTTCGCAGGAGAAGGAGGGATCTGGGACGCGTCTGTCGGTGTTCGAGCATGTGCTGGGGTTTGAGCCCGGGGCTGGAGAGAGTCCAGCGGAGGGCTACGAGGATGAGGAGGGGACTGGAGCATCTCCACTAAGAGGAGAGGTTGAGGGAACTGGGCTTGTTCAGCCTGAAGAAGAGAAGGCTGCGAGGGGACCTTATAAATGCCTACAAATATCTGCAGGGTGGGTGTCAGGATGATGGGGCCAAGCTCTTTTCAGTGGTGCCCAGTGACAGGACAAGGGGCAATGGGCACAAACTGAGGCACAGGAAGTTCTGTCTGAACATGAGGAAGAACTTCTTCCCTCTGAGGGTGACGGAGCACTGGAACAGGCTGCCCAGGGAGGTGGTGGAGTCTCCTTCTCTGGAGATATTCAAGACCCGCCTGGACAAGGTCCTGTGCAGCCTGCTCTGGGTGACCCTGCTTGGGCAGGGGGGTTGGACTAGATGACCCACAGAGGTCCCTTCCAACCCCTACTATTCTGTGATTCTGTGATTCTGTGATTCTGTGCGTGCAGCCAGCCGTCGGCCTGCCCGTCGCTGCCTGTGCAGGCAGGGCTGTCTCGCTCCGCGGCGGTTTGCTCACGTGTGCGTGGGTGCCGAGGGCTGGGTGTGTGCACGGCACGCGGTACACACGGTGCCTGCACGCCCTGCTGTGTCTCCTCACCGTGGAGCCCGTGGGCTGGTGGGTGGGGTGCACGCAGGCTGTGGGGCTCGGTCACCCAGCTCAGGGGTCAGATCCCCCCTGTGCCCCACAGTCCGTGTCCAAACCCCTCGGTGTGGGGTGGGATCTGCCGGATTAACGCCTGACTCTGAAACAGGAGGGTCCAACACACCCCCTGGCCTCCTGTGACCCCCCCAGCACTGTCCCCAGCCAGGGCCACCCGCGATGTGCGGGGAAGGGGCAAAGGCATTTCCAGGGCGAGCTGTGCAAGGCGCAGATGAAAAGCTTGGAGAGAGGGAGTTGCAGAGGCTGGAAGGGGAGCGGCGGGCAGACAGCAGAGTGGATTTCTGCTTGAGTGGTTATTATACCGTCGATTTGAAGAGACAGATGACGGCAGTGGCAGAGGAGGCAATAATTGAAAGCGCCATGAAACATTAATGAATGCCCAGGGACTGGATCAGGAGTTGTTAACGCTCACTTCGCTCTCTCTGTCTCGCTCTCTTTTTAAAGTCAAAATTGTTCCACTGCCCTCTAGGCGAAGGATTTTTTTTTTTCTTTCTCCCTGATTTAAAGGTGTAGGCGCCCACCAAAGGAGCCCTGGCTCGATGGCTAATCACGCCTGCTCTCCGATGGCTCTTCCAGGAGGGGTAGCACGAAGCGGGTGAATGTGGAGAGCGAACGGCAGCGCTCGCATCCGTGATCAACAGGTTTGGTCGGCGCACTCGGCACGGACAAAATGGGAGAGGTGCAGGGGGTAGGGGAGCGGTGCTGGGGCGAGGGGTGGCAGGGATGGCCAGCAGTGACAGCACGGTCCCCTCTGCACGCGCATCCATGGAAAGCATCAGATCCGCTGGAGAGGAGCCGGCTATCCTGGTCTAAGGGGCCACCCTGCTTGCGGATAAACCCACCACCCCACCAAGCAGGCACGGTCAGCCGTGATGCTGCCTGTGGCTCGTCGCTGCTCAGAGGAGCAGGGAAAACAGCCCAGGGAGCATCTCTGCAGCAGGGCACCCTCCTTCTGGGCTCCGCAGATGCTCTCTGTGCTGTTCTCCACTTAGCGGGGCCTTAGGGGTTGAGGAACAAAGAGCTTTTAGCAGAGCTGTCAGCAGCTCCGAGGAGGTCTCTGACCTGCGGGTACCGGGCTGTCACTCAAACAGGGCTTAGCCAGAGGCTGGGGGATCCCCTGGCTTTGCACCAAGGGATCTGACATAATTTAGTGTTGGCTGCTCTGGCCCTAAAAGGAAATTAAAAGCCCTCACCTAAAGGAAGGGTAAAGTGGAGGTGAAGCAGTAAGTACGTCTGTCCTCCTGCTTTTCTCCCTGGAGACGAGCGGAGGGACAACACAGTGAAGTCCTTGTGTCACCTGTACAACCAGGGCACAAAGAGTGGTGGGTGTCAGAGGGAACAAGATCTATTCTAGGGCACAAGAACACAAGAACCAGTCCTGGGGACAGCAGGGCTTGGGGGCTGGCTTCTGGTCCCTGGGGAGTGCCTTTCCCAGTCCCTCCTGTCCTGCGCATGATCAGGGCTCCACAGCTCCTAGAAGATGGCAACATGCGATGGAGCAGGGAGCAGTGATGCCCACCTCCCAGCTGCAGGTCTGCCACTGGACAGGACACAGTGGCAGGGACAGGGGCAGCCCAGGCTGCGCTTTCAGGGACACGAGGTAGCCCCATGTCAGTGGGACATGGAGGCAGGCTGCACGATTCTCCAGGAGACACATGTAACCCTCAGGGATAATCCAGGCTGTGCACCAGAGGAACTGATGCCCTGGGTGCCAGGGTGGAGGAGAGCAGGGTGAGCACTGGCCTAGATGGGGCCATCTTGCCCTGTTTCACTGTGTCATAGCCCAGGACAGCAGAGAGCTGATGGGGCTGGTTCTGGCTACCTGAGCACCCCAGGAAACTCTGAGACGGCTCCAGACACCGCGGCACACAGCTCATCTCCTCCAGCATCTTGTCCCTGCAGGGGCAGCACTGGCTGCTGCAGGGCCAGTGTTTGCTGCGCAGGGCAGGAGCCAATGCAGTGATAATGATGGTAATCGTTCCTAATGAGATGGGGAGACCAAGAGCTTAACCATCACCCAGGTGAGGTCTTCAAGGCTATGTGATGACAGCGATTGGCAGTGAGAGCGTTCAGGAGCCCTGCTGCAAATTGGCACTGTCATTTCTCCTCGCTGTCACCATAGACTGCACTGGTGCAGACCTGATTCATGTGGGGATGCTACTCACATCCCGGCTGGGTCCCTGTCCCTGGGGTCACACCGGTGCCCCTTGACGTTCCCACACTGTGCATTCCCATGTGCCCGGCTGGAACAATTTTAGTTGGAAAGTATCGCTTTCTCATCCCTCAGTCCCTCCCATGGCATCTCCACCGTGGGAATCAATGGTGGAGGGATGGCCTCAGGTCTTGGGCTGGGCTCTCTGTGACCACAGGAGCCAGGGAGTAGCGTGCGAGCCCAGAGCAATGCCAGAGCCCTCTGACCACAGCCTACACTGCCTCTTCTCAGCCTCTGTCAGAAATAAAACCTGAAGTATGAAATTCAAGAGGCGTAACAGGATTTTTCTCATGAGGCCGGCAGGTTGCACACCCGAATTTCTAGGACTGGTGGGCCAAGTTGCTCAAGGTTCGCAGATGAACCATTTGTTTCTTGGGGTCTTTTCTGGCTGTAGAGATGAGGTGGAAAGAGCTGTGATAAAAGAGGCACAACAGGGGCCGAGAGAAGTGAACAAGCGTGCTCCCACCTCAAGCAAAATATAGGACCAAGAGTTGCAACATCGTTGAGAATTTCTTTCCCATTGCAGCTTTGAGCACTGCAGAGGCAGGGCGGCTCCAGAGGTGTTAGCAGACATGTCTGCTGCACCGTAATGGAAAGCATCACACTACGTATCCAAGGGGCTTGGGGCAGATGGTGCCTGTATCAAGGCAGATGAGAAGGTCCTAATGGTGAATGTCACCTCTTCTTCTCCAGGAGCTTTGTCCCCAGAAGGTGGTGGGATACTCCCAGACATATGACCGTGGGGCATGTCTCCTGCCTGGCTGAGCGTGACCACCAACATCAAGGGAAAATGCTCTCTGCTCAGGTGTCCTGTGGCTTTGATATCTGTTAGGGGTCCCTGAGAGCGAGAGCAGCAGGGTGAGGTAGGGTAATCACACTGGCTTTTTGCTAAAGGAGCATGTCTTGTGTCTCCAGCTCCCCACCTGCATCATCTGTGGCATCTTGTTACCTTCTTGTTCTTCCCTCTGTCCTGTTGGTCCCTGATGTCCCAGCTCCAGTGCAGTTTCCCTGCCACCTCCTCCACAGTCTGACTTCCAGCCTGGCTTTCCAGGCTGCAGCATCAACCGGCTCCTACCTTATCCCACTGACCATTAGAGGATCTCTGATGCTTCTGGTGGTGGTGTCACTCTGCGCTTCCCTAGTCACACAGAGGGATTGGAGAAAGGGGAAGACCCCCCCTTGCTGATCCAGGCATCCATCCAGGAGGGCAGCAGCCCTGTTCACATCCCACACCCTCTTCCCCACCAGCCATGGCTGTCACTTCCCCAGGAGAGAATTGCCAGGGAGGTGCCGAGTGTATTTTTAGCTTTGCTGTTCGTGTCTGATAAGTGTTTTGATCTTTTTGAGCAGAGCTAATCGTGCCGTCTGCTCCTCACTCCATCTCAGCTCGTGCTCTGCCTGCCAGGGAGCAGAGGCAGGAGCTTCTGACTCCCCTTGCCACCCGATAGTGGTGGGAGAAGGCTCCTTGCCTGGGAGTCCCAGGTCTGCACGAGGTGTGTTCCCTCGCCCCAGCACAAGCAGCGCTTGTATGGCAGCTTCATACGTGTGCTCTGGGAGCAGATGTGATTTGAAGTCCTAAAGGGATGGGATGAGACCACCTCACCCGTGGGACAGGATGAAGGGTGCTGGATGGGGAATTGCAAGGGGTTGTCAGTGTGGTCAGGAGGTTGGGTTGCCCCTGGGCTGGAGGTACCTGACCGTGTTACCTGACATCTCTGATCTGGCTGCTCTACCTTGCTCAAAAGTAGCATCACTTTCATGGAACGAAGTGTGCCTCCAGCACCATGCTCGGGTGGTAGCCCAGGGCTGTGCCCCACGGACAGCCTGCCCGCGGGCAGGTGGGATGGCTGGTGGGAAAGAGCTGGCACAGCCTAGTGCAGACACCACAGCTCTCACCCAGGCAGCGACCAGAGCTGAGATGTGGCTGCAAAGCACCCAGAGACAATGTCAACGGCCTGAAAGCCGCTGTCAGAACTGGCTGTGCCAGAAAATGGGGAGTTGGGCCAAACTCCTTGCCTGTGAGAAGTGTCTCTTTGCCAAGGGCAAAACTGAATGGAGGGGAGGTTGCAAAAAATGAATGGTTTCACCTCGGTTTCACCCGACTAGGCAGGGAGTGCTAGGAGAGGCAGGAAGGGGGTGAGCTGAAATGCCCTGGCACTGCAATGGGGTGCCCGGATCCAGCCTCCTGACCATGGGGACACGGGGAGGAAAGTCAGAGCTTGGCCATGTGCAGTTCACTGCGTAGGAAGGGAAAAAGGTCTTCATAGTCCTCCTGGTCCTCAGCCACCCCTGCAGCCAGTGCCCAGTGCAATTTTGCTATGATTATCGTAATTACAGCTTCTTGTGCCATAAACATTGATGAATGCCACCCAAACTTCCTGTGTTCCCATCTAGCCCCTTCTGTCAGAAGAAGAGACTGGACATGCTGACCACAGCATCCTTCCTACGTGGTGCGGGGTCACGGGGACCACGTGAGCTGCCTGCTCGGGTGCCCGGGGACAGTGTCCTTCCCCGGGGGAGGCCAGGCCCGGGCCAGCAGCGTGTCTGCGCCAGGAGGATGCTCCGTGGTGCAGGAGGGAGAGCTGGAGGCAGGGAGAGCAGGGACTGGTCTGGCAGCTCCCTGCAGCGTGGGATGCCTGCCAGGAGTGGGGAAGAGCTGGTGAGATTTGAGGACCCACCACGATGCCCTGGGTACTGGCTGATCCCTGCTCTGTTCCCCTCAGACCTGCCCAGCCCCTCCCAGCGCCTCCCCAGCATCTCCCAGTCCAAACCAGTCCCTTCCAGTGACCCCACCAGTGACTCCCAGTCCCTTCCAGCCTCTCCAAGGTGTTCCCAGTTCCTCCCAGTGCCCCCAGATGTCTCCAGATTGCTCCAGTGCCCCCAGATGGCTCTGCTCGCCCATCCTGTCTCCAGCCTGCGTCCCTCCTGATAAAGCCTTGCAGAGAGGAGATGTCGGGAGGGGACTCTGTGGCGAGGACAGAGTGGCACTGAACTCCCATCCCTGACCTGCTGATACAGCTGTGCCCCATGAAAATCCTACAGTCACGACCGGGATCTACCCCCTCATCATCTGCTTCGCTCTCTCTGCTGCTTCTGCAGACAGCCTGAGCATCACGCAGAAAAGCTGCTGTTGCCTCCTGGACTTGCACCAGCCTCTGTCAGGGTGGGTTTGGCACAGAGAGGCTTTCGGAGGCTACAGTTTTTTTCCGAGCTGCTCTCACGCCTGGGCACCTGGTCTGGACAGGCAGACCTCCGGGCTCTGCACGCACAGGCAGACCTCCTGCGCAAGCCTCCCTCTCCAGGGTGTGGGGTCAGGAATTGCCTTCTGCAGATACCGCTTTTGCACGTCTTCTTTCAAGACTGTGCATTGGAGAAGGCAGGGTGAGGTGTGCTCCTGGCTTCCCTGGGGCCAGCCCTGGGAGCCGGGAGGCGGGTTGCTCTGAGGATCACGCCAGACAAGCCTCGAGCCCACACTTAATCTTGCTGCCTGGGAAATTAGGCAGAAAATGCTCCGATTGAGTGTGAAGGCCTCCGCTGTAATTTGGAGTGAGCAGATGACATGCACTCATCGTCAGAGGAAGATGAAAGCTTTTAGAGCTGGGGAGCACTAGCAAAATCTGTGAAAATCTCTTTTTTGTCAGGAGTGGTAGATACACAGGCAGATGAAAGACAGAAGATAAAATTAGCCCGTATGCAAGAGGCAGAGAGGGAGAAACAGAGAGAGAGGGGGAATGTTTCTCAGAAGACTCTTGGCAGAGACGGTTTCTAACACTGGTGACTCAAAGGCAAAGGGGAGTCGTATATATGTCTGTGTGTGTGTGCGTGAGAAGATACATATCTGTGGCTATATTTGGCTGCCCTCCCACGGCAGCCTCAGCACCTGGGGCTGATCCTCCTGAAAGCACGAGATGACGCTGCGCTCGCCTCCTTGCCACGGCAGGCAGGGAGCCTTCGCCGTGCTGCCTGTGCCCGTGTCACAGCCCCTCCGCCCTGCGCAACGACCCCGTCGAGGGCAGCGTGTTGGCAGGTCAGAGACGCGGGGCTCCTGAGCAGGGCAGTTCCCAGGGAGGATGCGGGACATCCAGCCTTCAACACGAGAAAACCATGGTGGTGTCCGCTGAGCCCAAACTGATGGACAGTGTGAATGTGCTGACCGGCAGCCACACACTCTGACGTGACTTTGACCCCTTTTTTTTGTGGTTAGGCTGCTCTGATGGAAGTGTTCAGCTCCAGATTGCAGCAGGGACCATCCACGCTCAGAGGGACAACAGCAGCAGGACATCCCCTGACCACTAAATCTGGCTGCCAGCATTTTGCTTCAGGCTGCTCCAGGTCTTCACCCTGGGACTGCACCTCTCCAGTGGTGAGGCAGGAGAGACCGGGGCAGCCGCTGTCTGCAGATGACCGATGCTTCAGCTCTGACAGCGGGTCCTGCCCAGACATCCAAGGCGGTAACACAACCCCCTTCACTTTGCTGCTGGAAAGGACAGGGATGCTGGTGGCTCTGCTGTCTGCAGCATCATGAGGGAGAGTGGCTGGAGATATTTCTGTACCCAGCAGGATGCTGGATCCAAAAGTGCCAGTGGCATCAGGACAGAAGGGTCCCTGCAGGGTTCCCGCTGAGCTGCACTGTGCTCACAGCCAGCCCTGCTCTCCTGGCAGGGCCAGGGTGCTCTGAAACCAGCACCCTCCAGCAGGCTGTGGGGACATGGGAAAGCAGCCAGGGAAAGCCCCTCAGAAAGTCCCCTCAGCACTGCTCAGGACCCTCCTCCCTGCAGTGATCAGCAGCTGGATGATGGACCTTCAGTGAGAGATGGAAGAAAGGGAAACTGCCCTCAGACCTCCTTGCTCTCTGCACTGGTAGGTACCACAAACTAGAAGGGTCCTTTTCCCCAGCCCACAGCTTTTTCTGCACCAGGGCAGTGTGTTGCCATCAGCACTGACGCAGATGTTACACCTACGGGACTGTTATGGCCCTCAGGATGCTGCAGCTTCAACATACCCACCTGCCACATGAGAATGCAAATGAAGGCCAACCACCACGTTGGAGTGGGTGTAAGGACCACTGTGGTCCAATATCACCCTCCAAAACATCCAGACTCCATAGGCACCAGGGATGCCGTGGATGCTCCCCGTCATCTCAGGGAGCAGAGGCGGGAGGACTTCCCGTTGTCCTCACGATGCAGCCCCAGGAGCTGCAGCATCAGGAGACTCCCTCGAGTCACACGACACCCACCAGTGTGAGTCAACATGAACATTAATAACAAACAGAAAAATCTTAGTGCTTCCTCCCCCGCCTTTCTCAACGTGCCGTCTAGCAGGACGTGGGCTCGCTGAGGAGCTGCAGGGTGGGGGTTAGGTGCCAGGAGCTCGAGTCTTGCTCGCCTGCCCCATTGCCTCGTTACACGGGGACGGTGCTGTTAGCAGCTGGCTGGGGGACGCAGGTGGTCCTTCAGCAGGGTGGGCAATGGGTGGGAGATGTCCTCAGCCCAGGATGGGGCTGGTGGATGCCCAAGGGTCTGTGGGAGTGCGCTGCCAGCGTGCGAGCGCCTGGAGAGAAGCGTGCAGTCGTGCAGGCGGCTGAATAAAAGAAATAAATAACCCAGCCGTGAAAAATAAGCACTGGCCAAAGCCTCCCAAGAAGCCGTCTGTACTTCCCAGCTGCAGTCCCTGTTCCCTGGCTCGGTTAACCCTCTGGGAATGACAGCAGGGATAGCTGCTCCTGCAGCCCAGCAAAGATGCAAACCTCTCCCTCCTCCAGTCCTCCAAGGGCTCCAAAATGCCTTTCACCAGCAGAATAATTAGAAATCTAATTCCTATTTCTCCTGCTCAGCTAATTGTCTGTGGACGATTTGATTGTAAGAGTGTCCAGTGATGCAGAATAACCATCTTATTTCTGCTAGACATTGCCTTTGCAATTAGCACTATTGATTGCATCGCCCCGTTCTCTCACCTGCCGGGTCCCGGGGGATGAGGGGAGCGGCTCTCACCTGGCTCGTTCCTCCCAGGGTGATGGGGCTGTGCGCTCCTTTTCACAGCACCGTCCCTTGGCCCGTCATGTCCCATCGGGGTGAGAGGGCAGGAGGATGAGCTCTGCTCTCCCATGCTGCTCCTGCACAGCTCTCTGCTCCGCAGGGGGGAACCTCTCTCCCCAGGACTCACAGCCACACGTAGGAAGGCCCGAGAGGGTCCCCCCAAAAGCACCAGGGAGCTCCCGGTGAGGACAGAGCGCATCTCTTTGCTTGCTGGGAATTTGAGTCTCTGGAAGGCTAAAGATGAGAGGGCTTTTTTTTTCTGTAAAAAAAAATAAAAATTCATATTTGACAACACCAAAAGGTTCTGGAAGAGTATGTCAATTCTGCTGAATGGTTTGTTTGGAGGGAAAAAAAAAACCCAAAAGATCAAAACATTTCATTTTAGCATTTTCAGAGTGAAATGTTTTGATTTTTTTCTTCTTCCAAATGACTTTGTTTCAAAGTTTCCCTTAATTTCATTTTTTAGAACATCAAAAAAATTCTGTGAAATGGCTGTGGTTGGAAGAAAATGCGTTGGCTTGGTCACAACTAAACCTCTTGTTTAACCCCTGTCCCCCAAGAATTTCCCCCCCTGTTTTTTTGATTTATTCGCATTTCCAGGGATTTTTGTTTGCAGGCCAGCTCTAAATTACATATGGTCATGCTTTCCCAGTCACGAACGATCTGTTGCCTTGCTCTAGACAGGGACAAAGATGTCTTGGGGGGCTGCAGACCCGCTCTGCCCGCCGACTCCAGCCCTCCCTGCCAGGGTTCAGTCTGGGACCGACTTTGTCCCCGTGATCTGGCCCAAAGGTGTGTGGCAGATGTCTGTCTGCTGATTTTCGAGCCAGCCTGGCTCTGCTTGCCTCAGGTACGACTTGGGGAGAACGAAGGCTTGCTGGTACTTAGAGAAAGCAGAGCTGGGAAAGGAGCTGGTCCCATCTGAGCTCCCTCCCGAAACACTGGGCAAGGCAGGAGCCCTCCTGCCTGCGCTGGTGATGGGCAGCGGCGATGCGGAGGCAGCTGCCCGCTCGGCTCGGCGCATCCGGGAGCGCGGAGGAGAAGATGCTCATCTTATGCAACCCGTTGAATCACTACCTGAACAGCCACCAGCTCTGGGCCAAGGCGGCTTTGGGCTCCAAGGTCCAGATGGCTGCAGTAGCGAAGAGCTTTCCAGAGCAAGAGGAAATCAGCATAATAGCAGACTGTGCAATTCATTTCACCCACACCAGATTTCTGACCCAGCGGAATGCGAACAGCCAAAGCGCTCCCTCCAGTCCTGTGCAGGTCCTGGACCCATCTCCCCTCTCTCAAGCCCTGCTTGCAGACCCACATCCACCTTCACAACCTGATGGGTCCGTTAGCGACCGCCCGAGCACAGAGTCCAGCACTGAGCAGGGAGCACCTAGACACCCGAATCTCCCCTCGCCATGATTTCCCATCGGATGGAGGCACGGGGCATCCCTGCACAAGTAGTCCTCCACCCCATCGCATGTGGGTCACACAAGTGCCCCAGCAGCCCCCCAGGCTGGGAGACGCCTGGCAGCCGAGCAGGGAGGAGCGGCTCCCAGGGAGGGAGAGGTGCTAGGAAGGAATTAGTGTCCGGATCTATAAAACACTTGGTCCCAATTACTATAATGCACTGATTAGGGGAACTCAATAGTTCTGCTGGTGGTTAATGGCAGTAATTACCCAGATATGACTACAGTGGCAATATTAATAACTCTGGGCCATTAGTATTTGTGAGCAATGAGCAGAGTACGCGTCCATGAGCCTCTTGCTCGGTCTCTCTCTCTCTTCTACAGGCACAGCCTTTAGCTGGGCTGTGAGGAGCTGGAGCTTGGCTGCAGAGGAAACGGACCTGGCTGATGTTTATCAGATCCAGAAGAACACGGTTGAAGCCACCTCTGCACATGTGGAAATGACCTGTTTTCCAGCAGTAGTGTCTGTGCTGAGGGTGGAAATGACTACTCAGAGCAGAAAGCACTTGCTTTGATGGTGCTGCTGCAGCGTGGGGCTTCTGGCCACTTGGGATGCCACCAGCTGTCCCCTGAAGACCTGCAGATCTGCTGTCCTGCAATGTGGGTCACTTCTTTGATGCAAGCAACCCAGCTGCCCTACCTGGTGCAGTGCGGCTGGGAACATGGGCAAGGGGCTGAGGGCTGGGCTCTTGTGCTGGCATGAACCCCTGTCTGCCTGATAGAGAGGAGGGACCTGTGATGGTTCTTCACAAGCATGATGAATGACCAGCCTTCGGCATGGTTGTTGATGACCAGGTTTGGCCCCTGCAAGCAGCTTGGAATAGTTTCAGTGTGAGAGAGGAGAAGGGGAGCGGTGGGCACCGTTTCTCTCAAGAAGAGGCAGGACAGGGCTGGTGCTGCCAACACTGGTGCTCACACACCCGCTGTGAAACCTCCAGGTCTCTGGTGAAGGTGTGGATGGAGGAGCCCCCACAGTGCTGCACATCAATGATGCTCACCAGCAGCCACTGACTGCAAAGCCCACCCAGCACTGCCCTTCCCAAGCCCCAGGCTCCACTGACGTGGACTTTTGCTGGTTTGTTGCCTGAACCAGAGGAGAGGGCTCCCACACAAAAGACGTTTCTTTGTTGCTTGTTTGTGGGAGGCAGCTTCTCCACAGCAAGCCCCAGCCTCCGCCACGCTGTGCTGCCCAAAGCACCATTCCCCAGGGTCAGGCTACCAGTGCACTTGTGGCTGTCTCCTTGGCTTCCCCGCTACCTTCTCCGTCTGCGTCTGACTTGCAGAGACACATGGCTCCTACCACCTCACATCTGTATTCCCCCAGGGAAACCCCTCCAACCGCATGGCCCGGCTCTGACTCCAGCCTTGGTCTGTGGTTTCTCAGCTATTTCTAAACAAAAGGGGCGATTAATTGCTCCCTCATTTGCCCTCAGCAGAAGATAACTAGCTCTTCCACCAGCCTCTGGGAGTTTGGAGGTGGTCGAGAGAGCAAGGGCACGCTCCTGGAGAGATGCCCAACCTCCACGCGGCAAGCGATGCTATCAGCTCTCTGCTTCCGAAGGCCAGGAGGGTTTGGGCATGGGGACAGCAGGGCACCGGGCACCGTGGCCAGGCACCGGTGCAAGGGGGATGCTCACTGCCTCACACACTCTGCAAATCCAACCTCCATCCTTGCTCCAAATACCGCAGGGAACTTTCCCATTCCGTCTCTGCAGCTCAGTCGTAATGATGGGAGCATTTAGCACACGGCGCAGTGTATTCAAACACTCCCGCAGTCAGAGACACCCTGTCACCCAGGTGACATGCCTCTTGCACGCTGCCAATTTAGCAGCCGCAGCAGCATGACGCCCCTGGAATCTGGGTTAGCGCTGGCTGCCGACAGCCCCGGCTCCGCGGGAGGAAGGGCTGGGAACGCACGGCATCCCCGCCGGCGCACTGCCCCACGGACAGGCTCCCAGCACGCCGGGTGCGAGGTGTGAGGCCATGGTAGCCCCCTCCAGCAGGGAGGTTAGAAGGAGCCGGATGAAAAAGAAAAAAATCTCTGGTTATTTTCCATTGCAAATTTTTGTGAAGAAATCTTCTTTTTCTCTGTTTTCCCTGCATTGCCATCATGTTCTCCCCCCTCTCCCCTGCCAAACCCTTTCCTTTCATAAATGAAAAACCCCAAACAAAAGCTGTCAGGACAGAAGATGGTGAAAATGCCCAGCTTTCCAACAGCCAAAGCCCGATTTTCCTAACCATGACCAGAAACATTTTTTACCCTGAGAATTTCCAGAATTTCTTGGTTTCCGTTACAAAACAAGGAAAGATTCTCCCCAGATTAGCATTCTGCAAAAGTCACTCAGTGAGAGACCAATGTTTTGACATAATTACACAGTGATTAAACTGTTTGCCGCGGTTTCAGTCCAGATGCCAAAGGACAACACCCTGCCCTTGTTACCCCCCCCGGCTCTTCTGTCCTGCCCTGACACAGGGGTCAGACCCTCACGTCTGGGGCGACCCTGCTTGCAGCCAGACCACGTAGGGCTGCAGGCTCACCGGGGCTTGCGTGGGGCTGCGTATGGCGAGGGCTGGCCAACGTGACTCACCCTGATTCATCCCGAAGTGACCTGTCCCTGGTTCACAGCCGCGGGTGGGATGAGATGTGTATGAGGTGACAGGTGTGGAATTAGGAAACTTCTCATTTATCTTCTCCTCACTGCAATACCTGTCATCAAGCACAGCTTCTGGAACATGAAGCCTCACCTCTCCTTTGTGCCCAGGAGTTAGAGCAGTGGATTAGACCAGGCATTTTTTAAATGTGTTTACTTTGTGGCTTTACTTTGTTTGCTATTCAATTGTAACCTTTGTCAAGGGTCCTTCTGGCCATTTCCTAATTCCTGCTGTCTTTTAACGTGTCTCGGCTCACGTGTCTTCCAGGACCAGACCATTGCAAGGTCTGGGGAGTTGGAGCACCTGAGGCTGTCAAGGTGGGCGGTTGTGGAGACATCTCCCAGCTCTCCTCCACGTGCACCAGGAGTGTACTGGGGCGCTGCAAATGCTGTGTCTTCACTTCTGCACCCTCTGTTCCCACCGTGCCACCTCCACTCTGATCCCGTGGCTGAGGCTTGAAAAGGCTGGATAATTTTATGATCAATAATAACATTGGTAGTTATTCCTGTCAAGAGAAGGTTAATTGCACCTCCTGCCTGGGGGCACCAGCTGATCACCACAGGGGCCAGGAAGGCATTTTCTGCCTGTGTTTAGCATTTCACAACCCACTAGGTTGCAGGATACAGGGCTTAACCATGTGCTGAAGCATCAGGTGCTGCTGAGGGAAGCAGCAGGGGAGCATTTCCCCAAACCTGCTATCGGATGGGCCGATGTCATTATGGGCACAAACTGAAGCACAGGAAGTTCCGTCTGAACCCGAGGAAGAACTTCTTCCCTCTGAGGGTGACGGAGCCCTGGCCCAGGCTGCCCGGGGAGGTTGTGGAGTCTCCTTCTCTGGAGATATTCAAGACCCTCCTGGATGTGGTCCTGTGCAGCCTGCTCTGGGTGACCCTGCTTCGGCAGGAGGGTTGGACTGGGTGACCCACAGAGGTCCCTTCCAACCCCTACCATTCTGTGTGATTCTGTGATTCTGTTTGCTGGCGTGGGTCCCATGCAGTGATGATGCCCCAGGTGTGCTCATTGCCCATTACCCACCTATGGCTACAGGACTGCCTGGGAGGTGGAGGGAGGGAAGCCCCTGCATGCATTCCCACCATGATGGGGTGTCTTGGGGGTCACCCTGGCCTCTCCAGCCTGACACAGGGGCACAAGGGCTGCCCAACACCCCTGTGGGGCAGAGGGATTTGTCTCCCTATAAGTGTGGTGGCCAAGCAGCTTCTCTGCCCCCAGCCCTGGTGCGACTCCGTGTCACAGTAAAATTTTAGGACTTGTGGACATTATGAGGATAAAGGCTGTTCTGCACCCAGCAGTGAGAGCAGCTAGAGGCTGCATAGCTGTGAGCATCCTCCCCGCATCGATCCCAGCAGGCAACAGCTCCGATACTGGGCTGTGCTGGGCGAAGGAGTCAAGACAAGACTTCTGCTTCTGCGCTGGAAGCACAGCAACGGAGCGAAAAGTTAGGATGCTGCTCATGGCAAGAAAGACAGCAGAGACTTCTGTGCCGTTGCATAGCTGGCAGGAACATGGTCCTGCATGTCTGTCTGTCTGTCTGTGAGCCCCCCTGTGCTCTCTCACTGTCCGTTCCCAGACATCCCCACCTCCTTTTCCCCTCTCTTCTCCCTCTCGCATTTACAGTCGGCGCCTGTGGCCTCGTCTCCAGCCTCGCGTGTGACCTACTTACGCGCTCAGCCCCAGTTCTTGCCTTTTCTCTCCCGAACAACGCTGCCGTCCAAGCTGCCGAGCCGCCTGCTCCGAGCACAACGACAGCAGCTCTCGCAGAGCCTTTCACCGAGCCCACGTCGCGCCCGTCGCGCTGCATCCACCGCCACCAGTGTGCACGGAGCTGCTGGGAGAAGGCTCAGCACCCCGGCTGGTCTGGATGCTGCCCAGGGCTCTTGTCCTGGGGGTAACACGAGCGAGGAGCCTTCTCCGCTGCAGCTGGCGGGCAGGGGAGAGCAGCGCAGGCAGGAGCAGGCTGTGCTCCTGCCTTGCAGGCTGCCTGCAGACAGCAAGGGCAGCAAAGCAGCCTGTTCAGGGTGCTCAGAGGCAGGGTGCTCAGACAGAGGGTTCTCCCAGCTGTGCCTGGGGCCAGCCTGCAGCAGCACCAGCTGTGCTCACCCCCATGCCGAAGCCAGCCTGACAGTTGCCCGTGGTGAAGGACTGCAGAGAGCGAGGTGAAGATGTTCTCCCTCAGAGGCCCCTGCTGCAATGGGAAGCATCCTCCCTGCCACGTGGAGTTTGGGTTCAGGACAGAGCGGTGGGAGAGGCAGGTGCCACGTCTGCGCTGGAAGCGATGCTGGTCAGACCCAGTCTCGGGAACAGGTCTGGGTCATGGGGACGTGGTGGCCTGGCAGCAGGTGGGATGAGTGCCACAGCAGCTGTATCTCTGCCCCAGATCAGGGCTGCTGCTGCTTACTCTCCTCCGTGCTGCGGGGATGCCGGGGAGAACAGCCGCTCCGCAGAGCGAGCGCTGCTTCTCTGGGGAAAACCATCTCCCTGAAAAATCCCAAGGGAAGCAGGGGGAGAGCTGCCGCAGCGTGCACACAGCACACACAGCGTGCGTGCAGGGGCATGCACACACACGCCCAGCACGTGCACAGAGCATGCTGCACAGATGTGCACCCGTGGGTGCGTGCTCTGGGTGCTAAGGACGGAGCTGGAGTTACGAGGCAGGAGACTGTGCTGCCACACACCAGCTCCGCTATACGAGCCTATAAAATGATGGCGACAGGCAGTCAGAGCGCTGGGATGCCCACGCTCAGGCCCGGGCCCAGGCTGCCTGCCGGGGCATCAAGACAAGGAAGCTTCCCACCTCGGCTAATGGAAATAATAAGGTAATTAGGGGCTGTATAATCAGCATGAAGGCAGGATCTTGTTGCTATGCAAACACTGAGTCAAGAGATGCCCCTGTCTCCCCTTGCACACCTGACAAGTCTCTAGAGAGATGCTCTCCTGAGATCTGTGGTACTCTGGGCTGCTCCTGCTGCTTATTGCAGAGCAGAGAAAACCCTTCTTCCTTCCTTCATCCACCGCTGTCTTCATCGGCTCTGTGATGGGGAGGCATTGCAAGGGGTTTCCACTCCAAAGAAGAAGGCAGTGGCAGAGTTCCCCTGTGCTGTGGTCACGCTGGCTCATATTTGGCCTCTGAGCAATGCCAGGCAGCTCCTGTGTGCTTGGCTTGAAGTTTCCGCTTGCACGCAGAGATGACAAATCATCTGAGATCCACCTTGCCCCCGAGGCATCTCCAGCCCCATCTGCCTGGAGCTGTCATCCACAGAGGGATGCCTGAATCAGGGATGGGGGCTGTGGGGAGCAGGGATTGCAGCTCAAATCACCACCTGCCCGTCACGTAGCACCCAAGGTGCCCATCACACCCAGGCTGCGCTTCCAGCCCCAAGCGGAGACCTGTCGCGGTCGTTGCACATCCCTGCAGAGCAGAGATGGTGACATAGCATCGCCTCAGTGGCTTTTTTTACGTGCCACACATAGCCCCGTGCTGCTGGCCCCCCTGGCTCCGCACACCCCGGCTGGCTCCTGACCCTGTGCCGAGGCAGGGGGGAGCAGGGACCCGACCCCTGCCCGCAGCCGTGCCGCCGCATCGTGCTGCTCCACCGCCGCAGAGGCAGGGCGCGCAGCGCTGACAGGGGCTGTAAATTGTCAGGCCCCGTAAAGCATTTAATGATTTTGAATTTATCTGCATCGATAAATACATGACAAGGTAACAGTCAAATAAATACCCATTAGTGCACTCGCTCTCTTTTTTTTAATTACGAGCTCGGGTGTAACCAATCATTTTCTGCTAAGCGAGAGCTCCAGGAAATCTTCATTAGCACCAGCCCTGGCCATGGTGAGCTCTGCAGCCTGGAGAGGAGGGAGCAAACCAGGAGGGAGGTTTGCCCCCAGCTGCATCCTGCTCTCACCCAGCCCAGGGAGAAAACCTGGCTGCTGCTGGGTTTTCTGGGCATCCACCCCCTCGCAGAGTGGGCTGCAAGGACCGCTTTGCTGTTGTGCAAAGAGCTGGGCTTGTGGAGCTGAGCTCTCTGCTGTGGGCGCTTGCTGCCCAAGCTGTGCTGGCACTGCTGAATCTCCTGCCTTCCCCTGCCAGCCTGGGGAAGCCCTGGAAACCTGGTAATGCAGCGAGGGAAGCGGGGTCTTGGACCAGCTCAGGCGGATGGTGATACCTGCTCTTCCAGGCCAGGCTGCAGGTAATGCCAAGGGAGTGGGGTTTGGGGCAGTGGTCCTGGCTGGGGCCTCTGTGCACCCCAAGGGTAACTTTTTCTGGAGGCAGATGCCAGATTATCGAAGTGTGTGCAGAGAGGGGTGGATCTCACTTATTGCTGGGCCATCACTGTCTTCAGGCATTCCTCACCACTCCCCTCCATACTGGGCAAGCCGGAAAGTGCCGGAGGGGTGCAAACCACCCAGGTCTTCATCTCAGAGCAAGTCTTGCTCTGGCAGGTGTGCCAGACTCAAGAGGGGTCATAGAAAAAAACTAAAAAATGCTGAGAGACAGGACTGGGCAAGTCGATGGGCTGTGAAATCCCAGCGCACCAGCTTTGCTGCTGCAGAATGACCTCCCATGTGAGCCCCGGTGCTGCTGCCGACAGCGCTTGCTGCCAGCAATAAGGAAGAGTGAAAGAACAGGCAGGGCGACTTGGGTGAAATACAAGTCCCTGGCAGGTGTGGCCCCGGCAGGGATGGTGCAGGGTCAGGCTGCTGGCCAGCCACTCTCCCGGGGCGTGGAGCTGGGGCACCGCTTGGTGAAGGAGCGGAGTCAAGGGTGGAAACTGCTCTGTCCCTTCAGAGCATCCCTTGCATTAATCTTCCCTCTGTGTCAAACCACCGGCTCAGAGAGGGGGCAGAGGGAGAAACCAGCTCCTTTACTCTGTCTTGTTTCTGTCTGGCAACATTTTTCCAGCAGAGCAGCTTTTAAAATCTGAACATCTCCTGGGAACATGTCGATCCTGATGATTTTTTTCTATGGAGAAGTGTCAAATCAAATGATTTCAACTTTCACATTTTGTTTCAATAACGTCGAAAGGATTCTTTCCAATGAGAGATGAACATTTCAATTTGACATTATCATTTGGTTTCATTCCATTTGGGCTTTTATATTATCATATTACTTCAAATCTACATTTCTATTCTATCTAGCATTTTACCGTTTAATGATTCAGCAGCAGCATCAAAACCCAGCTAAACATTGTGATATTTCTGGGTGGAATTTCCCCCTCCCCAAAATTTGTCTGTTCTTGAAAAGTCTGCATTGGGAAGACCCCAGGCTGCCAGGGGAGGGATCTGCCATCTTGCAGCTGGCTCTAGCTCCGGGAAAAAGCATCACAGCAGAGGCAGCAGCAATCCAGGGGCACTTTGTCCTACGCTGAAACCAGAGCAAGGACACCAGATGTGACCTGCTCCGTGCTGTACAGCCATAAATAGTGAGTGACAGTGCTGTCAGGGAGGAAGTTGAAGACATTGTACACAAAGTGGAGAGAAACTCATCAACAGGAGTCAGGAAAGAGGATGCCCCTGTTATGCAGAGGAGCACCAGGAAGGCTTTGCCCCTGGACAGCAGGACAAGCTGACTGCAAGAGCCAGGTCCATGAACTGGGGGACGAGCAGCAAGGTTTCCTTGAGGGGGTCTATACGGGGTTTTGTTTGAGGAGTGATGGAGAGGAGCCAGGTTTTTTGCTCCATGAACCACCAGCCTCCAAGGGCTAGGACGTGGCTCAGCTCCCCAGTACCGAGGGAAGGCTTGACCTGCTTTCTCCTTTGCTGGGGCATCGCTGGTGGAAGAGGGGCTGTGGCTTCATCTTATTGTCTGGGCACAGACTGTCTTTCTTCCTGACGAATCGGTGTCACATCAAGTCTTGTGCAGCTGTGCCCAGGGCTGCGTGCTGGGCTGGAGCTCTTTCCCTGGAGGAGGCAGCACGGCAGCATGCCCTCCCATCCCCTGGTGCTGCCCCTGGCTCCATGCTCGGCAGAGATGGCTCATCCCTTCCCTGGGCAGTGAGACCCCCATGCTGGGATGTCGGGGTGCCCTGCTGTCCGCATGCCACCTGTTCCCTGCACGCAGCCTGCCAGGCTCCTGTCTCTTGCTCACCGGCATCCCTGTTGTTAGCGGGATAGATTAAAAGCTGGTTTAATGGATATTTATGATCCTCATCACAGTCTTTTACTGCCTGTCCTTTCACATTACAGGAGGTGCTGCCGCCATGTGCCGAAGCAGTGGGTGGGGATGAGGTCTCTCGGTCTGCACAGAGGGACCTGGCTGCCTGGAGCCATCAGCATCCCCCGACATCTCCAACAAATGCTTCAGCAGACTCCCTGTGCCCATGGGGTCTCTGTGCATCCACCCCACTGACCTCATACGAGAGCCATCACTAAATGCCCCCCCATGCCTTTTGGTTCCTACTCACCAGATGGGGAAACTAAGGCAGGGGGAGGAGTGAGCGGACATGCCGTTGCCGTTGCAGCTGGATCTTACCCCAGCACGCAGGGCTGGGGGCTGGCACACATGTGTGCACTTGGGCTAGGAGGTGTGCATGGGCAGTTGTGTGAGTCAGGGGTGGCATCTGAGAGGGGCTCTGGGCAACAGCCCAGTGGCCATGGGGACAGTGTGTGCTGCAGGGCAGAGAAGGAGTGGGTACTGGCTGAGCCGTGGGGACAAGCCAGGTCTGTGGGAACTGCCTCCATTGGCATTTGATGAGCACAGCCTGCTGCCTTTTGAAGCTGGTGATGTTCTCGGACTACATGGGAAACCCTAATTGAATCCCCAGTCTCCCTCTCACTGGCTCTAAATGAAACTCCCCCAGGATAGCATATTAAACTTGACCTGTGCACCACCTCTGAGATTAACATCAGAGGAGAAAGAATTAAAGGTCTGTGGAGGGCAGCGCAAAGGGGGAGGCGGGCATGTGTCTCCTCTCCTGCTCCGGGAAGGGGTGGAAGGGCAGCTCTCCGGGGAGGTCTGCAGTCCAGCACACTCTGCCGAGCCGCCAGAGGAGTGTGGCCGTCCAAACGCCGCGCTCGCTGGCAAGGAAAGTTGATGTTCTCCTTCCCCAGCTCGATGATAACATGAAAGGCAAAAAAAAAAAAAATAATCCCCTCTGAGGCAGCAAGGGAAACCAGGCATCATTTGCTTTTCCGCTGCGCAGATGCTGCTGCTGGGCTTGCAGTGCCCTGCTGCCCGCAGAGGCTTGGAGCGGCTGGGGCTTCGCAAACTCTGGGGACCCAGATGGGGTGAGGAGGAGCGCTGGGGCTGGGAGGAAGGCTTGCCCCCAGGGTCCCAGCAGGCATCCCATGAGGCTCACGCTCCCTTGTTCGCTCTGCACCACAAGCTGGGCTACTCTGGGGAGCTGTGCACGCACGCTGCCTCCCCACAGGTCACTCATCAGCTGTGTCTGGGACACATCCAGCCCGTCTTCTGGGGAGCTGAGACAGCTCTGCTCAGACACTCTGCAGAAGGAAAGGTCTGACTGAGGCAGTCCCAAGATGCACCTGCACCTTCCTGTGATGGGAATCTTGGGCCTGATCCTGCTCTCCCTGAGCCCTCACAGCAACGGAGGGAGCATTTTTGAACCAGCATCATGCTCACCCCATCAGCGAGCAAGAGACACCGCAGACACTTACAGCTTTCAAGAGCTGACAAGCTTGTGAGAATGAAAAGTTCAAAACCAGTGCTCAGGACGTGTAAGTGTCTGTGAAACTAACTGCCATTTGGGTCGGAGCACGCGTGCCAGGACCCATCTGCTCCCGCACGGCGTGCGCCTGGAGAAAAGGTCACCCTTCAGCAGGCTGGAGTCACCCAGCCTCCCCGAGGTGGGGGACTCGGCTCTCGCTCCTCTTAATGAGGTGACCTTCGCATCGGCGAACGCGAGCAATTCTCCCTGAAGAGTCGACAGGTCAAATTAAGCAGATGTTTTATTCTGCCCCATCTCCGGCTGTCGGAGATCGGAGCGCAAGGTGGACAGAAGCTGAAATAAAGGTGTCGCTTGCTTTCCTTCCTCCTGTATTATTTTACAGCCTGTAAATGACTGACAAGCTTCTCGGATGTTTTGTCTCAAGGCAGAACCCATCCAGCTCTGGCCCAGGGGTGTGCAGTGTGTGTGCTGCAGTTAGGAGAAGCCGTGCAAAGGGGATGCCAATGCTCCCCACCTCCTCTCCAGGCTCACTGGGCAAGTGCAGGTGTTGATCTCCAAATTGCTGCCACTGCTGGGGAAGACTTTGCCACCCCATGCAATATGCTAGGTGCAGTCCTAAACCTGTTCAAGCCAAGAGCAGACCCTCCTGGCACCAGACTGCTCTACTCTACTCTCCCCTGAAATTACTCTGCCTTCAGCACCAGAGTAGCTCATCTCAGTCTCATCCTCCATCCTCTGGCGAAATGTCTGGGGACAGCAGCTATCTGAAATAGACTTTTCTATTCAGGAGGGCTGAATAGAAAAGGCTCCTGTTGACCTGAGCCAGTAAGGCTTGTCCTGGCTCTTCTTCAACTCAAATGCCTGGAGTTGGCTCTTCCCAACCCAACAGGGCTGCAACGACCCTTCTTCACTCAACAGGGCCACTGACACTTCTTCACTCAACCTTACGAAATGTCATGGCCCTTTATAGGATGTTCACTCTGCCAGCAAATGGGGTGACTGCACTCCCAGGAAGGGAAGAGATGGCAGTCATGCTGAGCCGTGATAGAGGAAAGATCATGGGACACAGTGAGGAGTCAGCTGGGTACGTTGGGAACCTGTCCTGGAGGGATCTTGGGCACTGGTCTAAGGCAAAGCATGGATAATGAAAGATAAGAGCAAGGCAGGAGTATCAAGGCTGGTTTCTGGGCACACTAAAAGAAGTTTCTAAGATGGGTTCCTACTTCTTGTGGTGAGCAGGGACCTCTCCTGGGCTTAGTGCAGGTCTGACTGGAGAGGACTCTGTTCAGATTGTGTTTGGCAGAGGAGACAGGGAGCTCTCAGCCATGTGCTGCTTAGAGGCCAGACTGCAGTGACAACACGGGGACATTTAGGACTTGTTCAGGCTTAAAAACTTGTAAGAAGCTGCTCTGGAGTCACTATATGCAGAAGCTATCTCAGTTCCTTCACGAATGTTCACAAAGCTTCAGGACACATCTCTGCATCCAGGCAGCCTCAGGCCAAACCAGAGACATGGTTGTGGCCCCAGAACCAAGCAAAGGGACCGCTAAGTATCAGGGGGTTGGGATGGGAGCATGAAGCTTAGAGAAGTGAGGGAGTATCTCACTAGGGGAGTATTTGTTATACGCTCTCCAATGGGGCACATTTCACTGAAGGCTCCTTCCACAAGCATCAGCCCACCGTGATGAGGAGGCCAGCCCTGTGCTGGAGGCCACACTTGAGCGGGGAGAGACCTGGAGAGCTGCTAAGGCTAGTGATGTGCAAACACAGAGTGCAGCCAGCCACAGGGTGCTATTAAGCTGGTATCCTCAGAGCAGAGCTGTTTCATCCAATAGATTTATACTGCCACAGATTCCCCCCACAGCAGGTCTCCACATATTCTCCATAGAGTAATGCTGTTTTTCAGGGTAAAAACGCTGAGCTTGCAGAGTCCAGGACCAGAACTGGAGCCCTCACTTCCATGGGTGTATTAATAGAGCCCCTGGGCACTGTCAAGCTGAGGACCTGGTAGAGACAAGCGGTGGAGGTGAACAGCTCCTCCCTATTGCCCTGCATTGCAGTGGGGGTCTCCTGCCAGGAGAAGCAATCCAAGGCAGTTCCTCAAACAGAGAGGTGAATCTGAAACTGCTGCGCCTGGTCCATGGAGCTGCCCATACAGCCAGGCTTTGCAAACATGTAGTGTGTGTGGCCAATATTCCAGAGCCATGTCCCTGAGCAGGGAACATAGACCCTACTCCAAAATCTTTATTTGCAACGTGTTGGTCACGCCTAGTCGCAGAAGAGTCAGAATTGGCAGGGCCCCATGTAGCATTTGCATTGGCAAGACCTACCTGGCATCCAGCAGAAAACAGTCCCATTACCTGCTAAACTAGTGCCCCAGCTGTGCCCAACCGCAGGGTGCAAAAGCGGAAGCAGAGATATTTGCAGAGTTGGCTCAGCACAGGAAGCCATTCTCTGTCCAATGCAGTTCCCACAAAGATGGCAACAGTGTCTGACCTCCCTCTTGCACCACAGCTGCACTGCCTAAACTCAGGCATTTGTCTATAAGACAGGAAGAAATTCTGCCTCCTGGGCTGCAATTATAATTTCATCTTCTTAGAAGACCTGTCTGCTAGGTGAAGGCGACCTTCATGTAGAAGATTTTTGTAAGACATTTCTGGAGGGAGAAGAGCCCTAGAAACCACAGCACAAGGCTACCAAAGTGTCATGGGCTCCTGTTGAGCCCTTGATGAGCTGAGCCAGGTCCAGCTCCAGTGAACCTCACTCCCTCCCTCACCAAAACATGGTCCTACCCATGGATGATGGTGCCCACTGGACAGGGCAAGCCACCCTTCCTGTCCACGTTTTGTCATCCTTCCCATTGAGCCATCTCTTTATCACATGTGCTTCATCTCCAAGCCCCAGAGCATCTGTCCTGGTCTCAGTTCCATCTCCCTAAAATTCCCATCCTCCCTTATCCCAAGACTGCTTTTCCTCCCTCATCTCAGCACCCAGTGCAGTGGTAAACAGCTTTTGGCGTGGGAGGCGAGTGCTGTCCTTAGAGGAATCAGATGTGGCCGCTCTGGCTTTGCCACTGGGAAGCTGCCATAGGAACCTACGCAATAACGTCACCTTGTCAGAGGAGACAGAGGGACATCCCTCTGGGCCCTGGTGAGCGCTTGCAGGAGCCGGTCTGTGCTTCTCGTGCGACAGTAGTCAGGGTCGAGATGAAAAGGACTTGGGGGTAAAGCAGCCTGGGTTTGTTGCCGTGTTACTTCCCAAGGGAGACGGTAGCAGTGTGGGTGAGGAGAGGCAAGAGACTGCAGCAGCAGCCAGAGCAAATGGTTCTTTATTTTATCTCCAGGATAAAAAGGAATACGAAAACTAGGTTCCTACGATGAGGTGCCTTCATCTCGCTGCACAGCGTTTGATCATTTTAGATGTTTTACAAGGAAGTGTATGGTTGAATTATCATTAGAGGAGGCGATGGAGCTGAAGAGTAACAGAAAACTTCCCCCATGGCGATCAGGACTCATGTTACGTGCTTGAAGGGAGAAGAGCAGCAGAGCACAGGAACCGGCGTGGCTCTTGGCTGGGAGACCAGGAGGCAGGAGCAGCTCCCAAGCCCTGCGGCAGAGTCTGGCTGCACCAGGCTGCCCGAGAGCTCTTCTGTACCCTTTGTGCTGGGAGACAGGTCTGGGAGTTTGCAAGAGCAGACGTGCCACAGCTTTCCACCTCTCCTGTCTGGGGAAAGGGAGCACAGCACGGAGAAAAGATGTATAATGCAGATACCTCAGAGCTTTCCAACCCAAGAGAGGCTGAAAGTACAACTCAGCGTCCTGGCATGGTGGGAAGCCAGTACAGCGTGATGTGGATCCGTGTCGGCTGGGGTGGTGGGGCTAAAGTGCTCCTCCGTGGGGGGATCCCATCGGTGGCTGCGGTCCAGCGCAGTGGCATGTAGCAACGAGGAAAAAGGGATCTTGGAGCCAAGGATCCTGGGGCTGGGAGCTCTGGCATCCCCATCAGAGCAGGGATTCTCGCCTCTTTTTCCACATCAGTGCCCCTAATCATCCATCCATCACCCACCCCTTCTGTCCTGAGTCCTCCAGCAGGTGTGAGGATGGATGGCATGCCTGAAATTGCCAAAGCCTGCTATGTGTGCATGCTTGCTTAGTAATAGAGCAAGTGCCATTTCCAGAGCCTCATTAGTATTTGCATTGTTGCATGGCTGTCTAAGAGAAGTAGCAACTAAGTGAGCCAGTCAGATCTTGCTAATTTGCATGTTAATGAAGCCCACAGAACACAGCTTAGAGAGACTGGCAAGTAGACCTCCAGTTGATAGATCTATACATGCAGCCTGTATATGCTTTAGAGACACAGCAAACACTGTAGGCAGACACCCAGATGGCTAGAGAGACAGACAAACAGATGGCTACATACAGACGTACTGGATGTGGGGAAAAATCTTTGTGGAGAGAGGTAGGGTGAAGGGCTGGAGAGAGGGGGTAGCAAAAAAAGACGGATAGATGGATAGATAAAAAATATGAGTGGAGAAACAGATTAGTCAAGGATTGTGAACATGCTTGGAAATAAGAATCTTACCATGTGTCGTTTTTTTTTTTTTAAAAAAAAAAGAAAAGGTTGTGCATAATCACTTGCAGAGCACAGGTCCTGATGGGGCTGTATTTACGTCTCTGCACTGGATGATGCTGCCTTGCCGTGCTGCAAAGGATGGGCGTGCAGACAGACATGGCATGGCAGGTGGACAGACATACATGGGGTCTGCTGCTTAGTGCTCAACTGCGCAGCCCTGACTTTGAAAGGAGACTGCCCAGAGTGCAAGGACTATCCAGACACTGAGCTCCTTAACCCTCGCCTGGAGGACTAGAAAGGTTGCAAGACGGATTGTGACGCACATGTATGGATTTTCTATATAAAAATTTTTAGTGTGAGTGAATGGAGTCATGTGCCAGCAGTAGAAGGCAGCAGTTGCAGCTCATGGGGGAGCTGGTGAATGAGGAATCCCTTGTCCTTCCTGGGGAAAGGGGCTCAAGCAACCTGGAAGCTTCCTGCTGAAGGGTCAGGAGAGTGTGATGTTCCTCCCAGCCCAGGGAACCAGGGTGAAGAGGCAGGAGACCTCTACTCCAAGCCTTGGTGGCCCAGCTGTGACATCCTGCATCCCACACTGCACCTCCATGGGGACCAGCACCACCAACACTACTTCCTAACTGGGAGAGCAGGGGGGAGAGTTGAGCATGGAGGGAGAACACAAGAACACATCTCCTAACAAACTCTATATGCTGGTGGGTTGGGGGTGGGGTACTATGGGGGCGGGTGACACTGGACCAAGCAGGCAGTGCTGCCTTCCTTGGCCAAGGAGTCACTTCACTGAGCATCCCTGGTTTTTGGACAACTGTGTGTCAGCTGCTCCATATCAACAAGCTAGAGCCACCAGTCAGTCCGTCATGGGTACCCAGGAGACTGATACTCATAGTCCCGTCTCCCCTCCTGCCTTTGTTTGCCCCCCTCCTGCTCTGTCTGCGTGTTTTCTGCTGTGAGGGTTGCAGGGTGCAGGCAGAGCGGGGAGGAGGGCACCCTGTGCCGTGGAGCAAGGCTCCCTGCAGGTCTGCAGCCCCAGCCACAGAGGAACAAACATGGATCCACTAGGTCGGTGTGTTTTGTCTACATCAAAAGGGGTCAGAGGATTGTGGACATATCTTGACATATTCCAGGCTCGCTGGGAGAGGAAGGTCAGCCCCAAAACTACAACAGTGGCTCCCGGTTTTAAAACAGGCTGCCCTGGAGCCCAAGCTCTCCCTGCTTGCATGGTCTGGGTGACTGAAAGCCAGACAAGGCTGGAGCCAAAAACAATGTGCACAGAGGCCAGTGTCTCGTCCCTGGTCTCAGGCAGACTCAGATGCCCCTTGGGCTCTCCGGAGAACACCGTGCTGTGCAGAGGTGCTGCAGGCAGCTGGCAGAAGCACACACAGGAGGAGGCGAGGGACCACTTGGGCTTCAGTCAGCGTGGACCATCTCCCATCACTGATACTGGTCTTGTATGCCCAGGAATTACAGGGGGAGGAGGAGGAAACTTCTGCCCAGGATGGGGCTGTGGGGAGGGCTGGCACGCAGCTCCGTGATGGTGCTGCCAGGTCTCGCACAGCTCTGATGTCTGACGCGTCCGTCAGCACAGCCGGCCCCTGCCATGCCCATTAACCGCAGCGCTGATGCGGATCGGCCCTGAGCCCTGACAGCCCCTGCAGAGGAGCCTGACAGGGCTGAAATGGGGAGCACAGGCACAAATTACAGATGGCCCCCCTGAGCCATGCACAGTCCCTCCAGAGCATCCCAGAGCTGGGAGGGACTGGGGACAGGACTGTGGCATCCCGAAGCATCACTCCGAGCTTGGATACCTCCTTCCACGGCTGCACCCACCTGGCTTCTCCTCATTAGTGCCTGCAAAGTGCTTTGAAATCTCCAGCTGGAAGAGCCCGTAGACATGCAGAACATTATTAATTCATGGCAATGATTGTTTCAGTGCCCTCGGCTTCGCGTCGCAGTTCTCACACCCCACGCTCTCTGGGGCCCGGGGAGCCTTGGACACAAAGTCCCCTAAGCTATCAGGGCCACGTCGCGTAATCGAGGTGATGCCTTGACAATCCATCCCTATTCTGCAGGCGGGATTTGTATGCAGCGGGGAGCACGAGGCCGGGCGCTCCTGTGGGAGTCGATGGCAGTGGATTAGAGGCCATTGACGCTGGGTAATCACCCCGTGCCACAGCGCAGGAATTTGGCTGGCGGGATGGCTCTGCAGCGTCTGCTCAGAAGGGCTCCTCCCTGCCTTTTTCTTTTGGAGCATTTCAAAGGGTCCCTGTGAGCACTATGGGAGACGTCTTGCGCTGTCTTTGAGCTATCCCCGGAGCAAGAACAAAAACAGGAAAAAGAACGCTGAAAGGACCTGGTCTGATCCAGCCCTGGCTGCAAACATCTCCACACCTGCGTCCATGGGAGAGAGGGAGATTGGACAGGTCCACCCGTGTGTCCCTTGGCCTTTAGGCTGGCAGAGGTGGTGATGGCTGGTGGGTGGTGCAGAGCTGGGGAGGTGTCCCAGCCATTCAGAGTCCCTGTATTGGCTTCCTGGGGCTGATCACAGCTTTGCCTTAATTTCCCAGGCAGGAGAGGATGGGCAGACCAAGGCAAGCAGACCCTGGCACACAGAGGCTCTTCCCCAGATCCCCACCTTCCTCCAGGAGCATCCTGCCATCACTGGCACTCCTGGGTGTGTGAGATGACAGCTCTCTTCTCCAAAGACAGCCCTGCTCTCTCCTCCTTCAAGCGCACCGAACCCCCGGCTATTTACAACATATTTTCCAGTGTTTCTGAGTGGCTCTCAGAAAGTTTCCATCTCCGTTTCAGATGGGAGGTGCAGCACTTGGCAGCGTTGTTTGGGAGCATGTGTGTGCCCATGTGTGTGTGCAGAGGTGGGTGACAAGCCACTTGGCAGTGCAGGGTCTGTGTATCCACTTCAGCGTGCGAGTGCATCAGTGCCTTCGCGGGAGATGGGTGACAACAGGGCTGAGCTCAGAGGCGCCCGCCGAAGAACCAGCCGTTGCTGACGACATCTGACGTTTTCTTGTACTGGTGCTGCAAGTTTTCTTTTATTTCCACATCCCCTACACCCTTCCCCAAAGACTTTTATTGAGCAAATTTCAGTCTCATGAACCCAGCCAGTGACTGGAGATGCCAAGTGCAACTGCTCCTGTCTGGCTGCCTGTTTGCAGGGCAGAGCTCTGTAGGGCCATTGCGTGGGGAACCTCTATTTCAACCCAACTTGGGAATTCAGAGCCTTGCTTCCATCACAGAGGAAGGCAGGAATATCTTGAGCTGCTGGCTGCTCTTCCCAGCTGGTGTGAGGACTTCAGCCAGCCACATGGCCATGCCATTTCCTCTGGGTGAAAGGAGACCCTGACTGCATCCTGACCAGAGACACCCAGGCCAGGGGTTTGCACCTAAATGAATGCCAGGTGAAGCACGTGCGCCATGCCTTGCCCGTTGTGGTTGAATTTAGGACATGGAGCCCTCAGTGTCCTGCAGACTGGGACCACTGGCACCCTGGGCATACACCAGGCCTGAGGTCCAGCACAGTTTGAGGATCTTGATGTTTGTGCCTGGCGGGAGAGATGAGGTGCATCATCCCACCAATGGAGCCAGGCTTTCAGGTACAAGTGTCTCTAATTATTAATTACTTGATGAGAGTTTATTACGTCTTAGTACAGCTCTCCTGTTGTCTATGACACTTACTGGCAAAGAAGAGGAGAGGGGGCTTGATGCTCCTGTTCCTCACACACGTGCAAGTGTTGTGCAGGAACAACTGATCTACAGAGCCTGTAAGCCCTTGTCCCATGCTGGCAAGGGGGAATTAGAGCTGTAACACATCCCACAGTGGGAAACCCCAGCCCCACGATGGTTATCTGGCCTGACTTAGCCCTGATCAGTGCTGTTCTCCATCAACGCAGGCTTCAGCACATATAGGATTCCTTGATGACATCATGCCCTCACCAGGGCTTCTCCAGGCGAGGATGAGCCCAGGGGTGAAATAAAGGAGCTGGCAGCCAGACATCTCCCTCTCCTGGCCCTGAGCTTTCTCCCAGCTGCCTCTCCGCAGCTGTGAAGGGGTCCTGTGCTGTTCTGGCACACGGCAGAGAGCCACTCTCCCCGGCCTCAGCCCCAGCCCCAGCAGCTCCCCACCTCCATGCCTTCCCTGCCAAGTGAGGTGGTCCCTGCTGTGATCTCAGCTCTGCTCTCTGCTGCCTGGGAAGATGTGGAGAGGTCCCACTGGCTGCAGCCACAGTGGCCGGGAGCTGGCCGGGATGGCCTGTGCTGCTGACTCAGCCCATGCTGGGCTGCTGGCATGGGCTGGCAGAGGGAAGGGTTAAGTGCGACTGGGAGGCTCTGACATTTTGCTAATGTGCTGTGTTAATTGATTCGCTCATTTCCATTTGTTCCTGTTAAAGAGAGACAGATGAGAGTGGTCCTGCAGTGCAGCGACTTGGCAGGGAGCGTCTCTGCTGCGTGCAGATGTGCTCCTGACTCATTTATTACCATCAGGCCTCTAAGCTACCAGCGAGCCCAAGCATCGCGTGAGGCTGCTTTCTCCAGGACCAGAGAAGAGCAAAGCAGCAGACCCCCAACATCCCTCCTGCGGCACGAAGGCCACGTGCCCCATCTCAGCACAGGCTGCGCAGACTGAGCCCGGCTGGGGAAGGGGAAGAAACTGCTGCGTTTGGGAGGAGAGAAAAAGCCAAACGAAGGGACAGCAGCCTGTTTGGAAAACACATGTCCCAGGAAAGAGCTGGACTGCCTTCAGTCAGCATGGCCCGAAGAGAAATGCCAACCATTTCCATGCCAGCAGCTTTTGATGTAGAGCAGTTATGGGTACCAGGAGACTTTGGTCCAGCCTGTGGCCAGCCCTGGTGTCCCAGCCCCAGCATTGCCCCAGGACAGCAAGCTCCACTGAACTACAGGACTGATATTATCAGCTCTAAAAAAGTCAAGGCCAGGCACAGGTAAATGTGCAACTTCCCAGAAAGGACGTAGCCCTGTGCACAGCCTCCCACCATGCAGCACATCAAGGCAAGCAGGGATGCAGGCAGTGGCAGTGGCTGGGGGAACCTGGGGTCGTGGCCTGCCCTTGTTCTTGCCCGCAGCCCTGGAAATCGGGGGCCAGCTGGCAGTAAACCCATGCCCTGCACTCTGTCTTGCCAGACCACACTGGTGCAGGCAGCGGTGTCATGCCCAGAGCCTTTGCTCACACCTGCAGGACCTGACCAAGGTGTGATGCCCAGTGATATGAGTCACTTGCCTATTTACTTATTTTTGCTGTTGAAAAATGCTATTATGACAAAAATAAAATTGCTGCAGGGGAAAAGCTCAGTTTCAGCCAAAATGCTTATTAAAAACGCATCTGCTCTGAAACTTCTCGACGCCTGAAGAAAAATATCTCAATCCAAGTGTCGTTATTTGCTTGAACTTTCCGTAGAAGAAACACCTCCTCCAGGCAGCCTCAGAAGGGACGAGTCTATGCCTGGTCCTGGCAAAAGCAGCACCAAGTCCGGCTGCAGGTGGGAGAGCGGGCAGCAGCGAGGACTGCAGGACGTCGGTCTGTCTGTGCCCACAGCAGAAAGGCCAGTGACACCTCAGGTGGCGAGATCTGCTTACCGGAGGCTGCCGGTCGCGGTCCGTCACTCCCGCGTCTGCCCGTGGCATGCTGCATTTACGCAGCTGCTGTTGTCCGAGCAGAGCTGGGAACTCAGCCCTTTGCACATCTCCTAAACCCTCATCCCTTCGCCCGTCTGAGGCAGAGGGCACTGCCTCTGGCTGGGGAAGCGGGGTGCCCGGAGGGCTCGGACGCTGGGCTCGCTGCTGTGAAGCACTTCCCAGCACGAACTGACCACCTCTGCTTTTCTGCTCATGTATACGTGGGGGTCTTCATGGGAAGGTGTGCATATGTGCGTGCAAGTGTGTGTGTGATCACACGTGTGTGTTCACATGTACACATCAACCTGTGTCTGCTGTGCACATGAGTATCTTTGTGTCCATGTGCTGCGGTTGTATAAAGCCAGAGGATCTTCACCCAAGTGGGGAGATCTTGGTCAGAGTCATTTGGAGAGGCTCCAGCAAGCAAATGCCTTGCAAGATTTGCCTGCATTTCAGGAAATGTTAATAATGTGCATCCTCGAGTCGCTGGTGCTCCTGCATCTTCACCACGTCTCTCTCCCAGGGAGCTGATTACAGACAGTATTACTGTTGCAGAAGGGATAGATCAGAAACACAGGCAGCTGATGCAAAATATAAAGGAGAGAAAAAGATGCTCAGGGTTGAGTGGGTCCTTAAGGAGGAAAAAGCAAAGTGCAAAGACAGACCATACTGAAGCATTGCTCTGGGGAAGGACAGCAGGGCTCTGGCATGGTCCAGTTGCCAGTTCTAGGGGCCGGGTCGGAACTGGTCTACATGGAAATGTGTATTAACGCACCTTTGCTTTATTTTGGACCTAAGAGGCAGAAATTTTAGCACTGAGCACATGAAATTTCCTGTGTTGCAGGACTTCAGCCCCTTTGCCCACCTGTGTGAAGAAGATAAAGCTCACGAGAAGAGCTGGCAGTACTACACGTTAGTGAATCTCAGCCTGGCTCTGCCTGAGGTTACAGGCTGCCAGTTCTGTTTTAGATGTTCCTTTCCCACGGTGAGAAATGGGCACCTCTTGATTGCATCAGATAAGCTCTTGCTGCCTGTGGCACCAGCTCTGAGGACTCATCCTTGGTGGTGCAGGATGCAGAAACACCCAAGCTAGCTCCATGCAAGCTGGTGTCTCCGGGATGCATGATCCCACGCTACACGGAGGTATCAGCCTGGAACCCAGAGAAGGAGAAAGGGAGCACTCTCCTGACCCAGTGCCCTGCATGGCCTCCCACATCACTGCAGTCAGACAGCTGCGGGTAGAGCATGGGGGCAAGTGTGGGGGGTTAGAGAGTGGAAGAAGCTGCGCAAATCCACACTGCTCTCAAAGCATGGGGCTGGTAATCCCAGCCTCTTGCTACATCTCTGCTGATGGGTAGGAATAAGTTTGGACAGGATGTGAGAGCTCATGTCCATATGAAGTCTACTCCAGATTTGCCCTGCTCCATGGTTCATAAGGCCACTGATCCCTAAGCTGTGCCCATGTCCCGTGCAGATGAGCTCAGAGCCCCCTTTCCTCTTCCCAACCACTTGCTGTGGTGAATATATCTTCCCCTGGGGTGGAAGCTAGAGAACATCTGGTAGCCAAGATCCTGCAAGCAGAGGAGAGGAGAGGGGAGGGATCCAGCTCAGCAGAGAAGCCGAAACATGTCAGGGTTTTTTCTGTGTAGTTATCACTTTAGTCTGAGTGATGTGCGAGCCCTGAGGCCATAGTAGCCTGCTCTGAGTGATGAAGGAGCAGGGATTTCTCTGGCACAGCCCTTTATTGCTGTGTGGGTTGGAGATGGGGGCCTTCTCCACCAAATGTGGGTGGCACAAACATCAGCAGGCAATTCGCCTGCTGACAACGCCTATGGCTTCTTGGCCACCGAGTCCTGCTGCCAGCATCACTCCTGTGTCTCCGCTTGCCCTTTGCTTTACAGTTGCCTCTGCCAGACCTTCCATCTCCAGTCGTTCTCCTAGAAGACTCTAGCTTTCCTCCTGGGTCAGCTTTTGCTGGGCTTTTCCCTTGTTTAGCATTTCTGTTCCTGAAGTCACTTTAATCCAAAAGGAAGAATAGTTGCCTCTTCCATTTAGCTAAAATACAAGATCATAAACTTGCCCATCAGAGGCAGCAAGGTCAGGAACTGCCTGCAAAAGGCAGAGGCCATTTATCACTTCCAGAAAAGCAGATTTCACTCCCTCTTTCTGCATCCCCACCCTGATGCCTCCAGTAAGATCTCACTCTAGAGCTGGGTGGATGCAGCAGGATAGGCTGGCTAGAAGAGGAATCCATCTTTTTTTTTTTCCCCCAGGGCTAAGTATCCCCAGACAAGATTTGTACCATACGAAGCTCTGCATCGCAGCAGCACTTTTGGCTGTCCTCTCTGCATGATGTACCGTGGGTCAGGGTCATCCCTTGGTACCATGTCTGTTCCTGACTGGAGAAACGACTCCGTTTGTAAACCAGGGTTTCAGAGGCTTCACAGATTGCAAAACGCTGCTGTGACACGGGGAAGTCTCCACCGTCAGGGCATTTTGCTAGAAAATGAATCTCTATTGAGATTCACTGCTGACAGCAAGAACCAGCGCTCCCGGAGAGGCTGAGTGCGGAAAGTCTCTGTTGCCTTTCTCTCATGTGAGGCTGGTTGGTAAAAACTTACTCATTTTGAAAGGAAAGAAACATACATATGCAGATTTTTTTGTCAGAATTTTTCATGAAATTAAATGCAGTTTTAAGGGGATAGACTTTTTTCTCTCCCAGCTCAATCCCTCTCGCTCTCTATCCTTTTTTCCACCCCAGAAGAACAAGAAGGGGGTGAAGTGGTAGCAAACTACTAGGCTAGTTTCTGTTGTCATTTTTCGGAGGAAAAGTGTAATCATTCCATTTGGGAGGAGAAGAGGGGGTAATATTCCACTGCTGGGTTGAAAACATTTCAGCTCTCTAACAAGCTGAGATGGAAAAATTTGATCTTCTTGACTTTGATGCCTAGTAGGTGTCACTTAAACAACATGACAGACGGAAGCAGACTGCTCCTCCCTCGAATCCACCCACGGAGAGCAGTCCCCTGTGCCAAGCATCCCAGGAGGAACAAACCACGCTTGGGCAGCACAGCCCTGCGCCTGTCATTGGGAACACGTGGACAGTCGGGATTTGGAAAGGGACCCTTGGTCATGTTCCCTGGGTGAACAACCTCATAAAGCCACACATCTGCCACAACGGGTGTGCCCAGGCAGTCGCTTCCTCGCCAGGCACCAGAACCAGATGGGTCTAAACTTATTTGGGAGATCCTAGGGAGAATCCTCCAGTCTGATTTTCTGTGGTCGAGTGAAGCTGCAAAGGCAGCCAGTGGAGGGAGGGAGAGATGCCCCACACCAGTCCGGTTTGTTCCCACACTTCAGAAGGGGGATGCCACCGGCTCCAGCCCAGTGCACAGGGCTCACACGGCACAGCCCCTCTGCACTCATTGCCCCACACAACCCCAGAGCCAGGATGTTCTGGACTCAGCATCCATGCAGGTTGCTGCCCCCACCGTCCTTCAATTTGGGCTGCACTGGGCTCTGGATTCATGCTGACGGTGGGCTCAGGGCTGCTGCCCACACCGGTGTCACTCCTCCTCCTCTACACCCGTCTCTGCAGTGGTGACCAAGTCCAAGCCCAAGAGATCGGCCCCACCGAGCACATCGCTGCTCTTTGTCTGTCCCCATCACACTGAGGTCAGACGATTCGCGTGATTCATGTGGCATGACTCTGCGTACGCCTGCTTCAGCATCGTAAGATGTCAGTTGCCGTGGCAACGCGATGCAACACATCCTGGCATCGCTTGGGTGAGGTTTTCCAAGCTGGCAGGGTGGGGAGGTCATCCTCTCCCCTCCTTTCTGAGGAAGCTCGTCATCCGGGCAGGGACACAGTGGGAGATGCATTAACGAAAGCCTCCCGCTGCCGATATCCACCTCCCTCACCCTCCTGGAAAGGTCCTTTTCACCAAGGATCACTCGCCAGCCACATCCTGCCTGTCCCCGGCAGCTGTGCAAATCCAGCTGAGGTCCCCTCACCCTCCACTGCTGCTGGCAAGTGCAGAGCTTGGCCCTGTCGATAGCATCTGCACTGCTTCTGCTGGGGGAACCTTTGTCCTGTCTGATCCAGAGAAACCCTGGGTGCATCCCAAGGAAACTGTGCCCAAAACGGGCCCCCAGAGCTGAACCGCTGCTGGGGAAGAGCATCTTCATGACGCTGTGTCCCTTGCTGACCCCAGACCTTGGGGCTGGTAGAGATGGAGAGCCTGGCATTCACCAAGAGTTGAACCTGCATCCTACGTGCCAGTGAGTCTCCAAATGTTGGCTGATTCCGGGTTCCTCTTTGGTGCTATCATTTCCCGTGGAAAAAAGCCTGGCTTTCATCCCAGTGCTGCATGGGGTTGATCTGGAAATCTCTGACCGTTTCATGGGAAGGGATGGCCATCTTCACCCCAGCTGTGGTTACAGTGGATAGATGGTCCCATATGGGGAAGGTGTCACCTCCGAGCATCTCCCCTGAGACTTGGAGCAGGCTTTTTGAAATCTGTGGGGTACCACGCATGCTGGGGCAGGAGCAGCTCTCCAGGAGCACATAGATGTGGAAAGATTCAGCACTGCTGGGAGCACGGCAGGAGGGAGACTCACCGAAGGCCCGAGCATGCTGCAGACGCAGCTCCAGCCAGGCTTGCTGCTGTGTATGAGACATAGCTCCAGTGTGAGACAATGGGCTTAAATCCTTTCAAAGTCTGAGCCCAAGTGATTCAGGTGCTCAGATCTCATTGTCATTCCCACTAACGCCTTTCCAGTTTCCCTGGCCTGTAATTTTTAATTTTGGAATTGTAAAACTGTGGAAAGCTCCTGAATTAACCCTTCGTGGGGGTGGTGGTAGCCCAAGGATACCAGCGCCCATGCATCTGTCTGAGGGTTTGGCCCTTGCTTGGTAACTCCAGAAGGGAAAGCTCTTTCATTATCCCCAGCCTTGAAGGTCACTTCAGGAGGAACCTGTCTCTCTGCCTGGCTCTGGCATGGTGTGTGAGTCCACAACTATAAAGTGAGACACAACAGGTGAGACATGGGCAGAGACATGGAAGGTTCTACACCCATGCAATGTGCACAGAGGGTCAAGAGCCACAAGACTTTGGAGAAAGCAAGACACATAACCCGCTCTTTGAGAGGTGCATAAAACAGGTAAGAGGTATCCCCCACAATGAACGTGGCTTCCTCAACTCTTGATACACAGGACAAGAGCAGAGAGGAGGTGGGACAAGAGGGCAGTGACTGGAGTTTGGGTGAACTGCAGATCTGGTTGAAGCACACCACTGCCTGAGTGTGAAGAGGGCCTGCTGGCATTGCTGCCCCCATGGCTGGCAGATGCCGGCATGACCACATCTCTCTGTGGAGTGGGAATACCCAACCGATTGGCATGAAGGTCTCCCCAAGCACTCACCTCCTGCCCACATCCCGTTGAACAGGGAAGAGACACAGGTCCCCAGAATAAGATGCCCCATAGCATCTTCTAGGACAAGCCAGGTGCTGGGGCTGCCTGGTGCTGTAAGAGCAGAAGGAAAACAGCTGTCACTTCTTTTGATTCTCTTGTCCCTTCCACTGCTTGTCCCAAAGTGGAGAATGGCAAAGTGGGGAGATGTCCATGCCTGTCGCTGCCAAGTGCTCTTCTCCCTCGGAAGTGGCTCCACAGCAAGCAGCTGCCTAAAGAGCCCTCAGCACAGTGGGGACAGTTCTGCCAGAACCTGATGAGGACAAAAGTGGGAGGCCCTTACTGTCTGCCCACTGTCTGCCAGCAGGCAGAGAGATGGACAGGCAGCCCCCAGCCCAGGCAGGGCAAAGCACTCCTTTGGGGAGGGGACTTCAGCCAGGAGTGATGTGAGACTGAGGGCAATGCCACCCAGAGTGCCCGTGCACCACAAAACGATTCGATGTCTCACTCTCCCTGCTCTAAAAACACCCCAGACTCTGCCTACCTGGGTAAAAATAATTTTCTTGGTCTCCTCCCTCCTCCAAGGCAGAGGCAGGCTGGGCAGGTCTGGGGAGCCTGGTAGACAGTGCTGACCCAGGCAGCGGCTGGGGCGTCAGCTCTGGCAGCAATCACTGTGTTCCTGCCATGTTTCTGTCCTCCTGGGAGCGGAGGTTAGTGGGCAATGTCTATTTATAGATCCCTCAGAGCAAAGCAATCATCTCCCTGGAGTCAAGAGCAACAGAAAATGCCAAACGTGTCAAGGATGAGCATCTGCTCCTGCAGCCCCTTCACTGAGCACTGTTGGCACCCAGGCTGACTGGGTTCACGGGTCCTGTTTTAGCACCTTTCTCTCAGGGTGCCAGGTAAAACTACAGCCTGGGAGAGTCAGACAGGATGATGTGGGGAACCAGGCAGATGGGTGTGCTGGGCGCTTGGCCTGAGACAAGGGCTTGTGGCCCCTACCTATCTCCATGGGCTCCGTGACCGCACAGCCCTGCTCCAAAACCCCTGCTCCCGTGGGAATGACCCCCCTGCATCTTTTCACGTTGTACGGCTGGCCCCACAGCACCCCACGCTGAACAGAGACCTGGCAGGGACCTGAGCATATATTCAGCTCTCAGCCCATCAGAAGCCAATCCTGACCATCAAAGGTGTCAACAGCAGGACTCAACGGTGACGCCTGGCTCCCAGGGTTTCGGCTACGCTGCTGCTCTGGGATTTGGCAAAGAAGCCACAGAGAGCACAGCCCAGACGATGGCTCTGGACTGCTGCAGGTGCAGGTGTTGCTCCATGCTAACCTACAGAGCTTCATCCCCATGCCCAAGATTTGGAATGGGGGCTGCTCACCCTGGTTTGGGGGAGGCAGAAGGACGAGCTTGGATGTGGCTGTGAGAACCTAAAGGGTGTCTGTGGCTCCCTCCATCAAGCTCTGCAGGAAGGGGCCGTGCTGGCAGGCACAGGCGAGCACATGCCAGCTCCATTCTGGCTGTTCACTGCCGCAGCCAGCGTGCGAGTGCCACAGCCGCCGGTGCCAGCTCCTGCAACCAGTGTTTGTCTCTTCTCCCAAGTAGCTAGTGATAGGATGAGAGGAAGTAGCCTCAAGTTGCATCAGGGGAGATGTAAATAGGATATTAGGAAAAATTTCTTTGCTGAAAGAGTTGTGAAACATTGAATCAGGCAGCCCAGGGAAGTGGTGGAGTCACCATCCCTGGAGGTGTTCAAAAAATGTGTAGATATGGCACTGCAGGACATGGTATAGCAGGTGTGGTGGTGATGGGTTGACGGTTGGACTTGATGATCTTAGAGGTCTTTTCCAACCGTAGTGATTCTAGGATTCTATGTGGAGAACCCTGCACCAGGCACATACTGTGGAGCAATAGGCATCAGCCTATCCACACTTCTCCATCCAGGGGATGCCTGTCCTCTCCTTTCTCATCTCCAGAGGCATCCAGCATTTCCAGCAACCTCCTTCCAGTAGGGTTGCTGCCAAATGAAACTCTCCTTGTCCTCAGATTTTGTCTTTCTCTTTGCGGAACCTGACCTGTAGGAGACAGCCTGCAAAGTCTCATCCACTGGCTTCACTATGCTCAGCAGATGCTGTTGGTTTTCTGAACAGGAGGGATGATCTTGCCTGCAGTGGAGACAGTGGGAAGATGGAGAGGGTGCAACTACCCCTGGAAAAATGCCCACACAAGGACAAGCTACAGGATCCTTGCCGCAGTCGCTCTGCAGGATGGGAAAGGGGTGAGCTGTAGGGAGAGGGTCACTGCCAGGATGCACAAAGAGGTGTTCATCTTTGCCAATAAGAGCTTCCCAGCATGGAGACCACAGGGCTTGTTGTGGTCCTGGTGAGTCCACACAGCAAGTTTGTGGGATGCAAACAGCATTCCATTTCATGCCAAGGATTTTCTCCACTGTGAGAGGGCTCATGGAGGGCTCATTACAGCAGAAAATTGGATGCCTTCAGTGCAGCTTGGTGACTGGCATGGGGTTACAGAGCTATGGGGAAGATGGGGCTGGGAAGACCAGAGGCGTGAGGCATGCAAGCAGCAGGGCAGGGACCACGCGGGGCTGGTCGCACATCACCTCCAGTCCTCCATCACCAGCAGCATGGCCAGGGCCAGGCAGGCTGGGTGGCAGCGCCCGGCTCCCCTCCTGCCCACCCGGGGCTTTCCCACAGGGCAGCTCTCACCCGGGCCGAGGAACATCGCCGGCAGCAGCACCGCGGCCTCGCGAGGGAAGCAGTGGAGATTGAGAGCAGAGCCCTTGGCTGTTGCCACTTCACAGCACCGTCTTCATGATACGGCGTTGCCTTGACAACTGCAAAGGGTCTTTTACTGCCTGTCGGCTGCTGAGACAGAAAGGGGGGGGATAAAAAAAGGGAGGGGGGGTGGAGCATTAACTCCCAATTTCTCAAAGTGTTTTTCGCCATGGAAGAGGGGTCCAGAGTGTGGGCAAGTCTTGGTCGGGGCATGCCCCAGCCCCAGCTGGCCGTGGGCATGGACTGGCTTGGACAGGGAGACCAGTGGCTGCTCGTGGTCCAGTGCTGCTGAATAATCCCCAGCAATGAGTGTTCTCCCGTTCCTCCCCCTCCCTGTGTCTTCCCATGACCTTGGCATCAATCAAGAGCTGTGGCCACTTCATGGCACGGCACGGCCTTGGACCAGCGCCTGAGATCAGCTGGGCTTGTCAGCTTGATCAATCAGTCTGCCCTGTGAAGAGGGATTCGTGTCATCTACCCTCTTCGACACCCGGCACACTGGTGTCGCTCATGGCTTTTCCCAGACCCCATCATGGTCCTGCCTCACCTCTCTGCCAACAGCCCAGCCACTTCCCCATTCACAGGTGCTGGAATGGGGCTGCCCCACAACACTGGCTCCACGCCCAGGTTCTCATGGCAGAGCAGAAGGAGCAAATTTTGTTGAGCTGGGTCAAAAAAGTGACGCTAGGAATGGACACATCTGGGGGTTGTCCCACATGACTGTTTTATGGGTGATGTGACCCATGTCTGATGCATGTGGTCCTTGGTTCTGCAGGCATGGATGGCACTGCCCATGCCACCCTTGGCCTGAAATGCTGGGCCAAAGCCTCAGCTTCTACCTAAAAGAAAGAAAAAATTGTTTTCTGCTGCTGCTCTGAAGCTCGTTGTCACTTTGTGAGGAGCTTGGCAAAGCCTGTGGTCACTTCTGAGCACTCAGACATGAAAGGGAGGGACAGGGAGCCAAATAATTTCATGCAGAAGGACCAAAGGCTCCTGGTGATGCAGGGTGTGATCACCTTGCCTGATTTCAGGCAGCTTAGCTGGAATTAGACATCCCATGCTGGAGGGTCAATAGCAATAAATAGTTTCTGGTAGAATAGACTCATTTGACCTACTTTGGACAGCCACGGGCTGAAGGGCACCCCACCAGCCGTCCCTCCATGGAATGACGGCTGTCTAGACAAGGAGTGCCACTGCAGACGCCCGAGTGCAGTCAGATGAACCTGACCCTGCTGACCTTCCCTAGGCTGTGGAGGATGGCAGAGGGAGGATGTAGACCCAAAACAGGAGTCTCTCGGACAGCCAGTCCTTGTTCTGCCATCACCCCCAGCTTCCAGGGCTGAGCATGCGGCACCGCGGCGTTGTGTGCTGGATGAGCAGACAAGCCCATGGGGTGAATTGGCTAGATGGCGGCTGGGCATGGTGACTGCAGCCTGGGCTGGGCTATGGACAGTTGCTGGTGAAGTGACTCTCTAGGGTTTGCTGTAGGGGGTTCGAGGTAGCACCCTTCTGAACACGAGCAGGAACGCTGTTTAGGATGGTCGTGCTACAGCCAGTGGCCTGAGTGCCCCAGGGCTCTCAGCAGCACTTTCTGGTCTGGATGAGCTCTCTGTCATCAGAGTGTCCCATCTGCATCTCCACAGCTGCCCTGCTCCATCCCTTCCCTGAGGTATGTGGGCACAAGCATTGCACGCTGCACCCACAAGCCTGGTGGCATCAGGTCACCTGTGAGGATCAGGCGTGCTGTGAGTCCAGTCATGTAGCATGGGATGTGCCAACAGGGACAGGCATCCTTTGACATCCTGACCCCGCTGCATAGCCTGTGGAGGTCAGGGACAGCAACATGCAATATTATTGACCCTTCAATAGCATTAGGGAGGGTTGTTTCAGCCCAGGGCAGTGGGGCAGACCCACTCCTGCCTCAGTATCTTTCCCCAGAGGAAGCTCTTGTGAGCAAACAGCTTTTCCAGAAATATTGCTGTGCCTTAATGGCTTGGGAGCAAGAACGAGTCCTGCTGAAATTGTCATTCTGAACAGAGAAGCGTCTGCTTTCAAGCGTCATTGGACAGAAAAGATGCACTGAACTGAGCCTTAAGCACAGCATCATTCTGAAGAATCCATGAGCCCTGAGATGGCCCATGTTTGGAGGCAGATTCATATGGCCCCAGCTGAACCCTGTGATTTCCCAGCTGGGTTACATCCTCCAAGTCCTGGCCACATCTGGAACGTGCTAAAATCCAGCTATGAGCTGCAGGGCATGCTAACTAATGTACGCAAAGGAGTCCTAACTTGCCTTGCCCCACGCAGTCCCCAGCAACCCTCATGGCTCCTGCAGATCCCCTGGGTGCAGCAACGCTCTTTCCAGCCCTGGATATCGCGTAGTGGGGGGCTCCAGTGTGGAAGGGTTAAAATCGTGCCGTAGCATGACAAAGTACCAAGGTTTCTGGTGGCTCCTGTGGGTGCTGGCAGCTCTCCAGCTGTTTGGCCACCTGTGGCAGCTGCTGCTTTCTTCAGATGCTTCTGCTATTGCTTTTAAATTGATGATGCAATTGGGTCTTATTTAAAGCAACAGCTTTTTCCCTTCCAATACTGCTCCATGATGGATATTGGCTCTACTTCTCTCCCTCTCTTTCTCTGCCTCTTCATCCAGACTCTGAAATGCCCAGGGATGTGTGTGGAATGACTTTCTACCCATTGTCAAGCACTTACAGTATCCCATAAATAATCTAATACTTGTTTGGTCTAAATGTAATTAAGATCCTTACTCCATGCTTGGCGACACTGACCGGCCATAGCGCCGGTGATTTATTGTGTTGTATTGTTTAGGGCTTTAATTGCATGCTGTAGTTTGGCACTCCACTGACAGCTTCTCCCAGGAATGATATGTTTACGCTGCAGAGGAGTTTGGGGTGATAACTGTATAAAACAGTTTAATAACGAAGAACACACTTCTAATATGGAAACCTGTTGAAGGTGTTGCTTTAGGAGGCTTATTCCGAGAGCAGAGTAGGAAGTTCCCCAGAGAAAAATCAGCTCCTTTTCATGCACAGAATATTTGCAAGCTGCTTGCGACTGTAGTGATTGTTACGGAAAATTATGTGAGAGTTACATTTTCTTTCAAATAATTTAACTCTGTGGATCCTGTGGGTATTTAGTGTGGGCTCTTTGAGCTGTGTTGGCCACATGGTAATCAGTCATGTTAAATCACATGGCTTTGCTGCCAGGGTTGGATTGGAGAATGCACTGGTACTTACTGAGAATATTCATGAAGGCAGATTAGAAATTCAGTCCTCCTGGGCGTGTGTGTATGCAACTTTGGTATTGCTTTTGTGCCAGGAAACCAGCGTGGCACCACTGTTCAGGTGACGCGCGCACAAACCCACCCGAGGTGAAGCCCCAAAGCCTGCAGTTTCCTCCTTGCTGCAACGCCGCTGTGGCCTCGGGCCAGCTCCGCCTGCTGAGGCTCCTTGCTCCGAGCTGTCGCATCGATGCACGTCTCTCCCCACACTGTCATCCGCACGCAGGCGATTCAATTCGCCCATTTTCAGCAGCACAGGGTATTACAGAGCTCAGCTGGGGAAAGCCCTGGGTCTCCTCAGCCCTGCAGCTTTGCTCTGCTCTCTCTTGCATCCTCAGCGCCTCCTCCCTTTACCATCGCTCTCCCTTATCGACACACTCTGCTTCCAAATTAGGACAGATGCTATCCTGCTTCTCTGCTGGGCTGTTCTCATCTCTGCATGGCACTGCTTCCACGGGGCTGGTGGAAAGCAAGCCGGCTTCTCCTAGTCTTCCCAGATAAGAAGGATTAAAACCCTTGCTTATTCCTTCTCCACCTGAGCAAGGGCAGGAGGGACAGAAGGGGGGTCCTTATCTTTTTCTTATCTCTGGTGCAGCTGCTTGTCTCTGGTTGTGGAGGACATATGTCCCCAGACCCTGCTCACGTAGACCCGTATCTCTTCCAGTGCCTGACAATGACCTTCCTTGTACGAACAGGGGCCTCTCTCCTAACACCGGTTTCTTTTTAACTGTTGTTGAGGCCGCTAGGGAAAACCTTCAGATACCTGATTGCAACAGATACCAAGGGAAAACCACAGCAACCCTGATCCCTTTTCCTCACATATATGCAAACAGATATGCTTAAAATCATCTGAAAACCACAATGCACACTGCTCTTATAGCTCTTTCCCCTTCTCTCTCTTACAGATAAATATCCAAGATTCCTTGTGATTTCAATCCAGCCCCAGAGGGACTGTTTGGTCCAGAGGTTTCTCCAGGGTATGACCTTTTATCTCCTCTCAGCTGGACCGTCTCACAGCTAGCATCCTCAGCCAGCTGGCCAGGGCACTATAAGGGCTGCAGCACCTATATCCTTAGCTACCCACGTCTGGTGTCACAGTCCGCTTCAGGCTGGGTAAGTGTCTCCAGACAGAGAAATTCCAAAAGGTTCAGGGCATTGGTGCTGTGTGTCTTCTCATCACAAAATAAAACTCGTGTCCATAAATGCATGGAGCAGACCTGTCAGAGCTGGATGCAGCAGCGTGGCTTGGCCCATCTTGGTTAGAGATGCAGCTGCACACACCCTCACCACTCCTCCTGGGTCACTCCTAGGGCTGCCCCTTCACACGCCCTCCTGCTGGGTACATCCAGCTAGTTGCTTTCCAACTGAAATTAAAGCAGGGCTGAGAGAAAGCCTTTCTTTCCCTTGCCAAGCTCCTGGCATTAGCCTGATCCTTTTCCTTAGATGAATTGAGCTGAAATAAGGTTATTTGGCACCTGCAGGACTGTTGGCCATTATAGAGCACCTTGAATTATCACCACACTTGTACCTGTGCCAAAAATATTGAGCATGCTGTACAGAGCCTTGCACAGTGGTTTTGGATAAATGCTGTGGCCTCCTTTGTAATGTATGTTCAGATTTACTGATGGAAAGTGCTGTGCAAGAACTAGAATAGTGAATATATTAGATACTGAGATATAGAGAAGTGCACACACAGAGCCCATCGAGGGGAATGGGGTTCCAACCCCCCTGCACGGCTCAGCCACCAGCACCTGGGTATCCCAGCCAGACCTCAGCAACGCCGTGCCTGGGAGGCGAGGAGGTGTCGGGGCTGGGCAGTGTCCTGGCGCTGGGCTGCCTGGAGGCAGCAGCTTGTTAAAGGAGCTGGCCTGTCATCGATCCAGCCTTGAGAATGACAAATTCACAGCTGCAGTTTGCAAGAGTTCATTAGCTCACAGGCCAGATCAAGTGCTGGGCCCTGGCATCGGCCCTCTCCGTGGGGGGTTAAATATCCACCCAAGTGCTGTGGTATGGGGCCATGCCCAGACCTCAGTAGTGTGTAACTGCCCTGTCTTGATCATCTACTACGTGGTACAAAGGAATGGATCAGGTCAATCAGATTGAAGGAGGTGGAAAATGCGAGACTGGACAGACTGGGATGTCCACAAAGACCCCCGGCTCACAATCCCTCCCACATGTACATGGGAGACTTGCATCAAGCTGGAGCAAGGAAAGGCTGAGGGATCTGGCACGTCTCATCATCTGTTTGCTTCTTCTCTTTATTGCTTTTTTTTTTTAATATCTCCAGCCTCAGCTAAGAGCACAGCACAGTGTGCCTGGCACCGTGCAAGGGCAGGCAGGAGATACCAGACCTGGTGGTGTGCACCCTAAGGCGGGGAAGCAGAGATGGGACCCCAGAGATGCTGGAGCAGGGAGCTTCAGGGAGAGCTTTGGACTTCATGCAACAGCATCCTCGAAATCGCCATGAGGCTCAGTCTGTGCCCTGGAGGGGTAACTCTGACTGTGAAACACAGGGAAAGAAGGGGCTGAGAGAGGAGGAAAGTCAGGCGAGAGTGCTGACCCCATCGACGCTGTGACACCATGTCCATCACATCTCCTACACCAGGACTGGGAGGGCTTTGGTTTTGCTTTCAGATGACTTTTAGAAACCAAAATTTTGGCTCTTTGATAAGCAGACGTGCATTTGCACACACACATCTTCACATGCATAGACATTTATTATGCACATACATGTTCACATGGGCAGACACCCTTGTGCACCCCCATCTTAAAATCTGTGGCAGATGTCCCTGATGCTGAGGACCTGAGTAAGCAGCCCTGAGCACCACCAACAGCCCAAATCCTCCTGCCCTCACACCTGGGCTCTGTCTCCCCCCTCTCTCTCCCTATCGCACACATTAAGGGATTACACTGTGATCTTTTCAATCTCTCTGTCAATAGATTTCTTTTTTTGCCAGCCGATTTTTTTCCAGCTCAAGCTCTTTCACTTCATTAATGCGCCCAGAAGGGAAGAGCAGCTGCCTGCATTGTCTGTCTATGAAAATTTCTTGCGCTGCTGGATTTGTAAAACAACTGATTAAAGACAATGCAATTAATTATTCCTTGATGAAATAGTGAAAATTATCCTGAAAAATGAAGAAATTTAGCAGTGGAACATTAAATCCCCATAATTATGTCATTTCTACAAAGGGGGCAGGGAGGTGAAGTATAAAAATAAAATCCAGCCGTAGTCTTCATGTGGCATCTTGCTGGGTGCTGTGGGACACGGTGCCCTCCAGCCAGCTCCTGCCTTGGATGTCTGCCATGCAGGATACCCCCAGCACCCTGCGGAGACCCCCAGCACAGGCAAAAACCGCAAGCCAAAGGTGGCTGGTCCCTGTTGAGCCCTTGCGTGCCGGGCCAAGACATCTCCTGTGCTGCGGGCTGGGTGTGATCACCCAGCTGTGCTTACAGCATCCTCCGTCATGCAGACCCTGGGGTGGGGACGGGGAAATGCCCACACCCTGGCACCGCCACCACCCCTGCTGGGACAGCCCTGGAAACTCTGAGATCCCTTGGAGAGGAAGCTGTGGCTCAACCTTCCTCATCCTCACCCCTGCTCCTCACAGAGGGGACGAGGCTTCAGCTCCAGCTCCTCCCAGGACCCCGACACCCACATCCTGCCCTGACATTGTGGGCAGCGGCACGTGGAATTGCCCCAGATGGGCTCCCGGGATGTGATCCGTCCCCTTTCACCAGCTGTACCTCAGCCCCTGAGGGGTCTTCCAAGCCAGGTTCTTGGAGCTGTCCCCTCCATGCCTCCCCAGCATGACCTCCATCCACCCACCTCCTCCAACACCCTCTGCCCCCCACTTTCCTTTAGCTGTCTCTCGCCTGTCATCAGTCCACGGGCCATCCCCTTTCTCACCACTGATTCCCGTCTCATTTTTGTCTTGCTCAGCTCTGGATCCTCCTGCCACTGTCTCCCTCTGCCTTCCCTGGTTCCCCCCCATACTTTTCCCCGCTATATCTTGCTGCCTGCATCCCTGAGAGACCCATGACCCTGGGAGCAGAGCTGTCTCCGTGTGCCCCCGCTCCACCCACCCTGCCTCTCCCCATCCCGTCTCATGCAACTGCGTGTGCCGGTGCGTGTGCCGGTGCGTGTGCCGGGGTGTGTGAGTGTGCCGGTCCCTGTGCACCGTCAGAGCGGGGAGAATCCCCAGCACGGGAGGGGGGGTGCAGCGCTGAATCACAGCCCCGGCGCGGGGGAGCGCGGGAGGCAGGGGGAGCGCGTTGCATGGGGAGAGGATGTGCCTCCTCCGCACTCGCAGCTGGGGACTGTTGATTTTATTTATTTATTCTATTCTGAGATTTATCAAACGTGGGACTGGAGCCTTCCCGAGCCTGGTGTGCGTGGAACGAATCCAGGCCCCACATACCACCTGCCGAAATGTAATTACCAGATGCGTTAAATGAATAAATCTTCCGGGCACCGTTTTCTGTTAGCGCTGTTAAACCCACGAGGAAAGCCTCCTACTCTGCTCCAAGCTGCCTGTGCCACTGCCATCATTTTGAGCCCCCTGTGTGCCCCTGACACAAGGTCTGGGGTATGGACAGTTCTGCACCGAGCTCCCCCAGGGTTTCACCTCTGGGTCACTGCCATCAGGTCCAGCTTTATGTCCCTCAATCCTTCTCAGCATGAGGGGTGGACCTGCAATGGAGGCCCTACCCACGGTGTGGATGCTGTAGCTCTAGGAGGGGTAAAGCAAACAGATGTCTTGGTTTATGATAGTGAGCAGAGCGCTGCAGGGATTTGAGAAGGGACAGGGTCCCTGCGGGATATCAAGCAGGGGACAGGCAAGGGGTGACGTGAGGTATGCTCTATTTATGACTTTGGTGAGCGAAGCATGGTGCTGGGGCCTGGGAGTGGGAGTGGGTCTCCACCTCAGCCTTGGAGACCAGACACCCTCATCACAGACCTGGCACCAGGAATGGGTCCTGGGTGGGGGATCCCTGCAGGGTGGCTTATGCCTTTGTCTTTAGGAAAAGCACCTAAGCAGGATGTTTGTGCTGTTTTGGGAGAGGACACTCTCATTTTCCCCTTCATTTTCACTCCGTCCCTTATACCTCTGCCCTGAGATCCTCTTCAGGCTAGCTGAAGGCTGAAGATGCAGCGCTCGCAGAACAGAGTTGAGTCTCCAAAATGCTCTCCAAGTCAGCCGCAGCCAGGCCCATATTCCTGCCTGCTCAGCCTTCGAGAGGGTTCCTGGGCAGGCTTTGCTTGCTGCTTATCAATGCGTTTCAGAAAGGCCTGCTCTTTCTACAGGCATCAACTGCCCTCCTTTTAGAGCTTTTAGCTAGAAAAAAAGCACAAAAAGTTTGACTAATCATGTGCTGGTTAACATTTTTCTAATTCCAGTTAAAAAAAAGAAAAGGCAGTGATGGAAATGTAAGCTTGAGGAGCCTGGGTGTTGAGGACAGCTTGTAAAAATTGTTTTGCACCCATTTTCTGACCATTCCCACTAATCACATACCATGAAATGAACAGTTTGCAAACACCCCATGGGCTGAAATTTGTTTGCATAAACTATTCAGTGAACACTTGCAGATAACAAATTCATTTGCAGAAATCAGGATCAGCTTCTCAGTAACTCGCAAATGGGAAATAAAAAAAAAAAAAATCTCCAATGAATCGTGCACGAGGAGCTTCTTCCTGCAGGACCACAGTTGTCTTTCCAGTGATGCAGATGGTTTTGGCGGTGGTGCAGAAGGGCTGCGTCACTTTCTGGTGCAGTCAGAAAAAGCCAGGATTGTCTGTGGTGATTTTATTTTTAAAAATGCCATGGGTTGTGTCAGAAGGTTCCCAAGGAAAGGGGTAGGGATTTCAGAGCTGCAGATCCAAGATGGGTCTCCAGGAGAGGTGCTGAGCTCCCAGGGAGTCTTTATGCAGTGCCAAGGGGGATTAGGTTGTAAAGAAGACCTCTGCAACACAATTTTCTTTCAGTTTTTAAATAGAGTGGAATTATTGGAAATTTGACTGGTTTTGGGTGCTGGCAGCTGGTAATCCCAGTCATGGGTCCTGCTGAATGGGACCCTCTTTTTTGGTGCCTCCCTGGGGTGCCTGTGCCAGGAACAGAAAAGCCAGTGGAGATCCCTGGCGTGGATGGGGTGAGCAGGGCTTCGAAGCTCCCTCTCCACCCAGGGAAAGCTGTGTTGGATGGTGCTGGCACCTCCGTTCCTGCGATGTCCTCGTGCTTCCCCCAGGTATCGCTGCTCCTGGCGCTGTTCTCTGGTTTCTGTTGCTTAAGAGTGAAAAATGCAATTGGGCTAGTAGAGTGTGCAGGTATCCCAAAGCAGACAAAGAGAGTACAAAGAAAAGTCAGGTTTCTAATCATCATTTTTCCTTAAAAAAAGAGAGATATTTTTCCCCTCCAATGAAGAAAATTTTATTTCAGAAATTTAAAATTTTATTTATTCTTCTTGCTAAGCCTCCAGTACTGAGAGGGATGTGCTGATACCCAGACTCTCACGACTCTAAAGGGGAGCCGAAAATGACCCACCTCAGCTGCTGGGTCCTATCTCCCTTGTGGCACCCATGCTGCTGGTGACGTGTCCTGCTTCCGACTGCCTGGCCTGGTGGCATCAGGAAGGGTTGTGTCCTCTGTTGTGATGGATGCTTCTCTGCAGGGACTGGAGCTTAGCTGTCTCTGCTCGGCTCAGTTCATCGCTGGGCAGGTCCTGGGTCTTGGCACGGCAAGTGGTGCTGGGGTCCAAGAACAGAGATGCCTCCCAGCCACCTCTAGCAACTTCAGGGTGGGCAACAGGGCAACGAGAGACCAACAGAAGATGATGGGGCTGAAACCAGCCGACACATGCCGAGCACCAGGACCTCCTTCCTCCTCCTCTGCCTGCCCCTGTCCCAGCTGGCAGGACCCCAGCTGCCTGCAGGGAGCCCACCTCCCTCCATCACAGCGGCTCAGACTTTCCAGGAAAGAACTGAGCTCCAGGAATTAAAAGCTTTGCTGTGAGATGTGACAAAAAGGAAGAAAATGCCTTCAAACGCACCTCCTTCATCTCTCCCAGCACTTCACCTTTCCATCGGCTTCGGTTTTTTCACAGCCTCTGGAAAAGAAGAAGAAGAAGGGAAAAAAAGAAAAAAAGTGGTTAGGAACTCGCTGAATAAATCATATCCGTTCCCTCCCCCACCTCCCTCCTTTCTTTTGTGCAAATCAAAGGCTGGGAGCTGCCAGGAGCTGACAGCGGTGCCCCCAGCCCCCACCTCGCCGTTTCTCACGGCCTGGGTCCTCGGGAACTTTGGGGGAATACGCGGCGGTTTCAGAGGCAATCAAACTCTGACAGCCCAGCCGGAGGGACGGCGGGGGGAAGCGGGGAGAGGGGAGCGGGAGCGCTTGGCTGCTGTCGCTCCTGCAGGCGCTTGCTGGCTGCTCCCCGTGGGTCTTGTAGTTGGGAAGCAAGGTACCGAACATGTGGGGAAGGCTGATAATCTCCAAAGTGTCTGTGATTAAGTGAAACCAGCAAATTGAGATGCTTAGACAATTAGTAATCTTGGCGTGAAAAAACTGGAAGAATCAAAGAAAAACGGAGAGTTTGGGGTTTATTTTTATTTGGTTTTATTTATCTTATTTTATCCTTCCCTCCCCCCTGTCTTTCTAATTTCTTAAGCTTGTTCCAGTTAGATTTGAAGTGAGATCGAAGGCAGGAGTACTCCCTGCCCCAAAACACTCCTGCCCACCGCCCGTCTCCCGTGCAAGAGCGAGGGGACGGGCATTGCTTCTGCTGGCGCCGAGGGAGGTAGCCCAGGGCTGCTGGTGATGCCTGGTGAGGCTGCCAGCCGCACTGCCATCGCTGCCACGCTGCTGAATCCCCCGCCGCAGGGCAGCGGAGGTGGCAGCGTGCCCATCGCAGCCCACGCGCTGGCAGGGTTGGCCAATGGCCCTCTGCCCGCACCAGGCTCCTGGTCCGGCAGGGTGGGCGAAGCCCCTGGAGCTGCAGACGCTGGACTGCGTGCTCCCCGGCTGCTCTCCTGCCGCTGCCTTCCAGCAGCTCTCTTGCAGGGATGCAGGTGGTGACCGGGCCATTTACACAGCGAATTCCAAACACGAGGCCAGCCTCAGCGCGGCAGCTGTTGAATGCCCATGCCAGGTCCTGTCTCTTCACCGCTGTGTGCCCAGTGCCCTCATCTGCTCGATAACACCCTGCTGTCAGGTTAGGATAGAACAGGGGAGTGCCTCTGTACAGCATACGGCAAGCTCAGGGCATCTGCCAGCACAGCCTGATATCAGCAGAAACGCAGACAGGAGTAGGGCAAGGACATCTTGCAGGAGTCTCCTCTGACTCTGGGCAATTCTCGTATTGTCCCTGTGCCCCTGCATCCTTGAAAGCCAAACCTGATGTCCGTGTCATTGGCACTGCCTCACCCACTGCCATTGGCGTCCCAGGTATAGCTCTATGCAGCTGAGCACGCTGTCTGCCTGTGATGAGCTCCCCAGCCTTGGCCAGCCTGTGCCTTTGAAGGACTCAAAAGCAGCATCACGCCAGACTTGGAGGCTTCAACCAACGCACGCTACATAGAGTGCAGCCAACTTGGTCTCCAGTCAACACACATTAGGGCTGTAAGTCATCATGGGACCCACCATCTCCTTTCCGTAGAGACAAGGACTCTTGGGGCAAATGCAGACCTTCAGGGCACTCCCATGCTAACACGGGCAAGGACTCAGCCCCCAGCGTGGTGGCCCTGCGCTGCCCTGTGTGGCTGGACTTCCCTGCTCCCCAGCCTCTTCCCTCCCAGTTCTTGCAGCCCAGAAGAGCTGTTATAAAAACTAGAGGGTTGTCTCAGGCACCTGTGCTTGACTTTCAGGCTTCATGCTCTGTTCATTCTCCCCAGATAAAGCTTGGAAGAAGTGTGTGTTTGCAGGACTCTCCTAAAGCTAGAGCTGCCCTTGCTTCCCAGGTGACCCATGGGACCTTCCACTGCTCCTGCCCATCAGCTCCACCAAAAGCTCAAGTGAAAGGACAAAATCCCATTACTCCAAGGGTAGGGAGCTGCTCTGCTGGGAGCTTCTTCCCCTAAACCACAGCATCTAATGGGGACCTCTGAGTTCACCCCAGTCTCCTGACACCAGCACCACTGGAATGCAGAGGTCTCAAGTGTGCAGAGAGATGCCGGACTGGCACCTACAGCCACATTCCTGCCTGCTCAGGGAAGCTCTCTGCTTCCAGCAAACATACTGGAGAGCTGGACACCCTCGTCATCCTCACACTCCCCTATTTACCTGACATCAGTTTTATCCCTTTGCAAAAGCACCCTTCATGACGCTAGACTTCTGTTTTTCAAAGGCGACTCAAGGAGCCCTTTGTACACCACTTTTTGACCAAGTTTCATTTCTTTTTCCTTCATCTCCTGTCTCTTTATTTGTTTAGAGTTTTATCTCTGGGATTCCAATTCCTCCTCGGGAGGTTGTTACATAAGTAGCCTCCATAGCGATTGCAAGGATTTTAATTTGGTAGCTTTCATCTTAAGCTGTTTCTAAGGCACTTCCTCATTTGTTTAAAATCACCCTGCCTAAAGCTTTCGAACTGTTTTTCTGGCTTGATACTTCCCAAAGGGCTGTGGGTCTTAATTAGAGTCCCTGCTCCTTTGTGGTTCAGTTGCAGTTGTCTGGATTAAGTCAAGAGTTGCCACTCCACTTGCGTGCCCGAGACCTCGCTTTGCAGCTCTGACATTGCGACATCTCCGTGTGGTTTAGATCTCTTAACACATAGGTAGCTACAGCCACTCGTAACTGTTCCTGTCATGGCTTTGCAGCCTCCCTGTGACCTCCTGGCCCTCTGAGAGCCAGGGGGACACAAAACCCCAGTGGACAGAACAAGGCTCTTTCAGCCAAGGTGAGGACGGATGCCTGGCCAGCATCCAACAGAGAAAGCCCCTTTTTAGAGAACAAGGGTGCAGGTGGAAAGGAGAACAAAGCAAGGAGCATAAGCAGAGGAGGGAGAGGAAGAAAGCGGAGTTCAGACACACACTGTTCAATCCCCTAGGTTGGTAACTGCAAGACCAGGACCGGCCTGGGATGAATGCACAAGGGCAAAGTCAGCTATGCAGCCTGCCTGCGTGATTCCACTCTGCACAGCACCCCAGAGCTGCTGGAGCCCATCCAGGGCAAGGAGGATTTCTGTAGGGCTGAGCCCGGGGAAGGAGGACTGGCTCTGGGGAGGCATGATGCACTGGCACAAGGAGCGTCACAGTTCAGGGTCCAAGGTGACCCTGTAGAAGATCTCCAGTGCAGAGAGAAGCCTGTGCCAGCTAGTACCCTTGCTCCACAGGTGAGGCCACCTCTGTCCATCAGACTGCTACCCCTCTCCCTTCTGCAGTGCTCCTTCTGGTACAGGTGCCCACCCCTCCCTTTCTGCTCCCTGATGGTGCCTCCATGATCTGGCTTTCTCTGAACGGGAAGGGAGCTGGACTGTGAGGGTCAACCTCAGGCCAGCTCTGACATCCTTTGCAGCGAGGGTGTTTGCCTGAGCCCCACCTCTGGTTTACAGGATGTGATTTATGCTGATTTAATTGGTGTTGGTTTAATTGGCTCATCCAGCTCCCATATGTGTTGGGAGGGGGCCAGAGAGAGCATTAAAGGATCATTACACATTATGAGCATCTTTCTCCATCTCCTCTTTGCCACTCCTTCTCCTCCCTTACATTTTAGGGAGCCAGGACACTCTGGCATGAGATGGGAACATTTTCTGAGAATCCTGACTATGGGAATCCTGTCAAAACCAGATAAAATGGTAGCTTGTGTCTGGAGCCACATCTGCAGTACCTAGTTCTCCCCCTTCCCACTGGTCCCCCAGCAGCTGCCAGGCAGGGACATCTCTGCAGGGAAGACACTGCCCAGCACCAGACTGCAAGGCCTGCAGGAACTGTCATGACTCTGGTGCTGGCTGCCGTCGGTCACAAAGCCTGGCACGAATCCCTCCCAACACTGCAGCCCTGTTTGCAATACAGCTCTGCATGGTGGAGGCAGCCACAGCTCAAAGAGGGACATGGGGCAGGTGATGTGTGGTTGTGTGCCTCAAGGGCTTGAGATGTCTATCCTTGTGCAAGGTGTGTGTTGGATGGGAAGGTCCTGGGACAGGCTCAGAGGACAGTGATGCTTTACAGCACATAGGGATAGTGAAGGTGACAGGGACTGGGTCTTCATGCAGGTAGGGGTATTATACACTTGGGGAACATGAAGGGAGGGTCAAGGATGTTGGGATCCCATGTACTCAGCCCTCCAGATATCTGAGCTCCAGGCTCTGCTGTCACACTTCAGACCTGCAGGGCATCATCCTCATGCCAGCCACTGTTCCTGGTGGAACCTGTCCCTGCCCCAAGGCAGGGCTGGCATACATCCCCTCCCTCCTGGGACCCTCTAAGACTGGGGATTGAACTAAACCACTTTGTTTCCCCTGCTGAATCTCCTCTGATGTCCAGGCCTCTGTCTTGTGTGCAGTCCCCTGCGCACACACCTCCATAGACCCCTTGCTAGTGTGCAGATTCCCATGTCATGATGCCTCCTCCCCTCACTCACCTTTCCCAGGCTCCCTCCTGGGAGTCCTGCTGTGCCTTACACCCACAGCCAGCAGCAGGGCTGTCCCCAAAACTCCCTTCCTGCCAGATGTGCCCAGTGTTCCCCAGGAACTGTCCCTGCTACCAGCATCCCAGGGCAGAGCCACCCCCTCAGTCAACTCCCAGCTCTGTGCAAAGTCAGTGCAAGAAGTGCCCCAGCCCCGTGTGCCCTGGCGCTGCACTGAACACCCTGCAGCAGCGCAGATGTCTTCTGAGCTAAATAAGGGAATCATCCAGAGCTGTTAAGTTCTGTGCCCTGTGGATGCTGGAGGGAAAAAAAGTGGCAATTATGTGCATTACAGCAGGAACCCTACTACATCAGGCACTGCACGGGCACCGAGGGGAGCAGCTCTGCCTGGGCAGCCTCAAGGCATTCCCACCACTTGGTCTCAGGTGCCAACATTTTGCTGCTGGGCTCCCCAGGGCAGGGATTCACGAGTCCCTGAGGTGTGCTGTAGGCAGGGAGCAGAAGCTTTGAGCTTCTCCTTGACCGCTGGCTTCCTTCAGGGTTTTACTGGGGACACCACATCACTCTGTCTGGAATTTAAGGAGAGGCAGCTGGGGGGAAGGACACAGAATGGGGGGTGACATTCCCAAGGCTGTACAGAAGGGACCCTGGAGGGGCTGGAACTAGATGATCTTTAAGGTCTCTTCCAACCCTTACCATTTTATGATGACCCTGCCCACCCCAGGAGGAGGGTGATCTCTGAAACAAGACACAGAGTCCTCATTTTTCCCCTCTAGCCAGACCTGCTGCTTTCCTAAACTGCCTGTGGAAATCCACAGTGGAAGGAAACCCCAGAGATGCAAGCTGGAGTCCTGGAGCCGGGCGAGTGCCTGGGTGCAGGCTCTGAGACGAGCTGGCTGGGGAGCCTGGCGATGCTGCCAACTTGGCATGGCTCAGGAGGCAGCCCCAGTCCCAAGCCACCCAAGCTGTTGGGAGTGGGTACAAAACAGACCCTGCTGGCCGGTCCCCAAGGGGAAGAGCTGGCTTAGGCAGGAAACATCATCACTGACATTTAAGAGTGGGGAAAAAGTGCCCAGTTGGCAGGCAGGGAGAGCAGCACCCAGTATTCCAGCAGCCCTCCTCCCCCTCAGGGCTGCAGTCCCCTTTCTCACGCCTCACTACTGTCTCCATCTCCCACTGCTGTTTCCCTTCAGCATCTACAAAGCAGCCCACAGAGGCCACGCTCCTGCCATTGTTGCTCACTGTGACCGCTGGAGAATCACTCGGTCCCAGCCCTTCCCAGCCCCCTCGGAGCAGAGCCATCGCTGCAGACCATGGTGTGCCAGCCACAGGATCAGGGGTATTTCCCATCCCATACCAGCCCGGGCCACACAGGGCAAGGCTGGCCTGGGATGGGAGCTGAACTTCTAGCTCACACAGGGTCCTGGGGCAGGACAAGGTCCTGTGCAGCCTGCTGTAGGTGACCCTGCTTCGGCAGGAGGGTTGGACTAGATGACCCACAGAGGTCCCTTCCAACCCCTACTATTCTGTGATTCTGTGATTCTGTGACCAGCCCTGTCCTGCAAGGGAACGCCTGGGAGAAGGATGCCATGCACCAGTCTGACCACAAGCTGAGGATCCCCCCACCCCCAGTTGCCCCAACCTGAAGTGACACTCTCCCTGCGAGCGAGCATGTGGCAAATCCCATCCCACTGGGCTGGGAGCCAGGGCAGCCTCCAAACTCAGCTCCTGGTGGGTGGCTGAACCTGACTCAGTGGGAACTGGAGCCCCGCTCTGCAGATGGCTCCGGCTCCTTGGCAAGGTGACTCACCCTCCTGCTGTTGGAGCAAGAGCTGGGGTGAGCGACCAAGGGCTTTGCCGGGCCCCGCAGTCAGGGCAGGAATGTCTGTGGGGCCAGCTGGGAGCATCTGGTGGATGAGCTCTGCGGCTATGGGGCAGCGGAGATGAAGACCCCCCCGGCACTGTCGAAGCTCAGTCGCAAAACCCAGCCTGTGCCCTGCAGTGTCACACACCCCTGAGGACCAGGCTGAGGCAGGAAAACCCAGAGCTTCCCCTCCTGGAGAAGGGAGTGTGAATGGGCAGAGGGCTCAGAGCAGGGATGCTGGGCTGGGTGTCCCTGATGGGGCGCAGCCCTGGAAGAGCGGATGGAGATGGGGTGGGCAAGTGGAAGGAGCCCATAGGCAGGAGATGGGGATACCAGCTAGTGTGGGGAGCTGGAGGTATCAGAGCAAATCTCATCACTGCAGAGCCCAGAGTTTGTCCTGGGCAGCCAAAGCCTCTTCCCGGGCAAACTCACATGCTCAGACTGGAAGTCAGTAAAGAGCAGGATGGACATCAGGGCCCTACTTATGACAAGGGGGCTTGTTAGCATAAGACCCTCTCATCCCACCATCATCCCAAGTGAACATCAAGCGACAAACTCCACTCAGGACTCTGGGGGATGCTCACGTGAAGCCCTCAGGGCTGGTCGTGGTCCTGCCGACATCTCCAGCGGTGGCTGGTGGCTGCAGCACGTGGCTCTGGGGACAGGCAGTGGCCAGGGATGCTACCTGAACCCGTAATCCCAGAATGTTTGTCCCAGCCCCAGGGGCTGCCAGCAAAGCCCAGCCTGAGCATCTCTCGTGGTGCCCACTGTGTCGAGACGGAGCGTGTACCTGCAAGCACAGATGGTAAACTCCAACAGCAACAGAAACGCAGAGATCATAATTATCTGAACATAATGAAGGGTTTCATTAAATACACTTGGAAAACAACTCAGCAGCCGCACAAAGTTAAACTGCTGGTCTCAACTCTCCAAACTATTTAAAATTTATTAGCTTCCCCTGCGGGTCTCAAGCTTTTAAGTACCAGAGAATTCTTGAAAATAAGATATTTTTTCCTTCCCCCCCCCCCCCCCCCCATCTCTTTCCAATGTTTTTTGGCCTCTCAGAAACATCTGTGGGGGGGAACCACCAGCCCACACTTTGTTGCTCTCTCTGCCCCTGCAGACACGTTTTCACTCCCACCTGTCACCGCTCCCCCTCCCCGGGCTGCTTTTCACTTGGGCTGCAGAGCGCAGCCGTTTCCAAAGGGATGATCAAATCAGAGACACCTGCACACTGATCCCTGCTAAATCCTGGACTCCAGACTGCAGGTGGTTCTTGTTGCAAAGGGATTAGTGGGAGGCTGAATAAACCTGGGTTTGATCTAGTGCTAACTGGCATGGGGTAATGCCCTTGGCTAAGATGAGATTTACGGAGCTGTATCTCTTCATAATGTGCAAGGGGAGGCAGCGCTGGGAAGATACAGTTTGCTGCTCAGAAAGAGAAATTCCCATTTCTGAAGAACAGCAATAGCTTGGTGCTTGGAGAGGTGCTGGCGTCCGGCACTGGATCTGCGCTCAGCAAAGCTGAGGAGGGGCTGGCTGCACATAGGCAGAGCCAGGGGATGTTCAGGGGCTTTCTTCCCCCCCCCTCATCTCTGTGGGGAAGGGTTTCGTATTTGGAGAGGCAGGGAGCTCTGTCATGGGCCATAGCACACTGGGAGGAAAGAGCCCTTGGTCGCTGCTGCAGCAGTGGAGCTGATGGGAGGGGTGAGGTCGGTTCTGGTGCCCCTGAACCATCAGGGGCTGGGCTGGAGCATCACCTTCCTTCCCTGAAAGACTGCAGTTGGTGATGTGGGAAAACTTTGTGGCCTCAGCCCTGCTTCTGTGAAGTATTTGTGCTGGGATTTTTTTCATAGGAGACTATAATGCTTGGTGCCAGACTGCTTCATTAAAATATTCTGATTTATAGCCCTTGGTTTCAGGCTGGAAAGGAGCTTCAAACATAGAGATGATGCAGTGGGATCAGGTGAAACTTAATATTTCTCCTCCTTGTGTGTTGGAAGCGCCAGGAGTTGTCACTGACAACCACAGTACTCTATTCTCCCACATTTTTGGAAATAACAGTGAACTAAGAAATTCAGGTTTTGGCCAAGCTTCTAATGAACTCTAATAGCATCGTCCTGGGACTGCACTTGACTGTGAAGTGAGATCAGCAAAAGCTAATGGGAGTGGAAAGATGTCAGGGGGGAGAGAAGGAAGGTACCCAGCACCATTGCATTGGGGTAGGAGAAGAACATACATCTCCCATTTAATATTGCGTGTGCAGCCTTGCTGTGCATCTCAACTCTTTCTCTCCGTGCTCCAAGCCCCAGAGGCAGCATTACCTGTTGCTCCCAGCTGCGTTAGTCTGGGCTCTCCCCTGCTCGGTCAGCTTGCAGCAGGCGTCTGCCAGCAAGCGATCATGGAGGCACGCTGCAAAGGACGTGTCTGCAGGGCAGCGCAGGGAGCAAGCTGTGTGCCAGGAGCTGGGGGAATCGAGCAGCGTTCACACAAAGCCAATAACGGGGTTGTTAAGTTGTGAGAGAGCAGGGCTCAGGCCTTGGAGCACTGCCTTGCTGAGTGATCCATTAGGGGAGAGGCTGTATGATACAGGCGCATTTGTAGTACGCTCTGCAGAGAGTTGGGCTGAGATAACGCAATTATGGGTAAGTGAAAATAAAGCCAGCTTCCCAGTGACACCCAGCAGCTACCTTAAACCTCAGAAAACCAGGGACAGAAGGAGGGGTTTCTCCCCGCTCTTTTGCAACAGGGAAAGCTACAGAGCTTCACAGGAGAGCAATATGGAACATCCTGCAGGAGGGAGGCAGATGGGGCAGGAGGAGATGAGGAGTCCTTGGAGCAAGGATGTCTTGTCATTCAAAGTGATTTTGAGCCCTGAAAGGGGATGTGTGGGGTTGATGTCACCACAGGGATAGTGGGACAGCAGGTCTGCTCCCCGTCGTGGTGCTGCCAGTCTGGTTTGGGGGGCAACTGGTGGAGGTAGAGAAGAGAGATAGTGAGTGAGGAGGGGGGCTGGAGGGCATACTGCTGCCTCTGGAGAGCTTTGGCTTATTTTTCTAGCACCCCATGTTGTTGCCTTGCCTGGAGAGCTGGACCAGGACTGGAGAGCTGGGAGGAGAGGAGCACACATGGCACAGGCAGCTGCTCCCCGAGCCAGGGTCCCTGGGGCACTGTGGCAACAGTGGCAAGAGATGGGCATCAGGTGCAGTTATACGGCAACAGAGAGGGCTTTTCCTCCAGCAATTAATGCAGAAGCAGGGCCAAGACTTTCAGAGCACTGATTCGAGGAGGATTGACTGGGATGTGACGTGCAGTCCTCTGCTGCAGGATCACTGCTCTGCCACACGTGCAATGAGCTGGCGGGTCTCAGTCTCTGCAGCCCAGAAAAGCGGGCAGCTGACCCTTACAGGGATGACCAAGGAGAAGTCCTTAGAAAATCGGCTTGGTCTCACTCATCAAGATACTTGGCCCCCAGTGTGAAGGTCTGCTTAGCACAGGAGAAGGGATTTCCCAGTTTTATTGTCCTTTAAATGTGGGGGTGGAGCTGCTCCCTCTTTTGTGGATGCCCCAAACCCAGCAATTTCTCCTCCCTCTTTTAAAAAGCCAGATGAGAGAAACTACTTCTTACGTTAAATAAGCAGCTCTGTAAAGTGGCCTTGACTGTCTTCTCACCCAGAAAGGGCAAACTGGAGGGAGACAGATGTGAGTCAGAGGCAGTAAGCAGGCAGGGAAAGTGCCTGCGTTGCCTCTCGGGTAGTCAACCCCGCAGACGGCAGGAGCCCTGCCCGCAGCTCGGCTCATCAAAGCCAGGCTTCTGAGCAGAAGGGGCAGCTCAGTGTGTAAGTTACACACTGCCCCGAGCAGGGCACACATCTGCAAACCGGCAGTGCTCCGCGGGCATGGCCCTGTCACCGCGCCAGCCTCGGCCACGTGTCCCTGGCTGCCGGGGCACGCGTGAGAGCAGGGCACTGCAGGCAGCAGGGCAGAGGCTGGAGCTCATGCTGGGCCCCGGGAGGAATTTGCAGAGTTTGACTGGGGAGACGGAGGGCCTTGTCCCCAGGAAAAGGGTTTCCAAAACTCGTCAAGTTCTGGGAGCAGCAAATCAGTCTTGGTGATGAACCCGTGGGAGATGCAGCAGGGAACATGAGTGCAGAGTGCTAGCACAGCTTGGCAGCTGGACCTCAGCTGAGCACAGATGCTTCAGCAGCCAGTGGTGGTCTTTCCTGACCCAACAGCCTGCCATCTCATCTGTTCCCATCATAGCACCTTCTAGGGAAGCCATGGGGAGTGCTGTAGGCACTGATGGGTGGGAAGGGCAGGGACTTGCAGTCCAAACCCTGCCAGGTTCTACTTTGATCTGCCCAGAGTGAAGTCTGTGGCTGGCTGGGGACAAGCCCTTTGCTTCCAGGGCAGAAGATACCAGCCTTGCTGTGAGGATGGCACAGCTGATAGCTGCTTGATGCCTCCTGTGAAGGCAGTCCACACCACAAAATTCCTCTGCTGTGCCCCACCAAAGGAATTCCAGGGAAGGAGCTCATCTGCGGGGCTAAGCCTGGTGCCTCCTGAGCAGAGACAGGCTCTGTCCTGCCTCGGCTGTGCTCGCTGTGTCTGCTGGGGGAATGGCCTGGAAAGGTGGATCTGGAGGGAGACCAAGCTATATGCTGTGGGTCGACTGCGGGTGAACCTCCGAGGCAGCTCTAGCTCCAGCTCCCAGCTGGAATGGGGGGGGGGGGTGACACTCGTAAGCCAGGTTGGTGCACACGAGGGGGCTGAGCTTGCACAGTCAGGGCTGTGCACGTGTCTGCGCGGAGGAAGCGCAGAGGATTTTGTTTTCCATCTCAATCAGCTTGGTCTCTTTAGCGAGCTTTAACAAAGGGACGGTGGCTTTTCATGCTGCTCTTGATCTTGGGGCCAGTAGCAAAATCCTCCCGGCAGGTCCCTGGGCACTGTTCCCTCCTCTCTCATCCTGTAGCGATGCCGCAAACACTGCAGGCGGTACAAATGGAGGTTAGCATTAGCGATGCAGAGCGGTGCAGAGCCAAGAGCGGAGCTGTGCTCCACGAGCACGCAGCCCTCCTTGCCAGCTGCCTCTGTCATCCTGGTCCCAGCAGCCAGCACGGGCTGGGTGCTGGGGGGCAAGGATGAGTGCAATGCAGCAGCAGGATCAGGGGGCTTTTGGGTCAGTGTTTTTCTCTCAGTTGAATAATTCCCATGATTAGAAGGGATGTCCCATGCCAGTAGCACAGCAGCTGTGGGTTTCTGCAGGTGGCAAGGCAACTTCATGTGCAGGAGACACCAGATCTGTCCTGACTGTCACCAAAGTCCTTGGTGACCTTGGGGGAGACTCCTCCTGACTCCACATCTCTTCTGAATCTCCTCTTCATCAGTCCTGCCTAGCTGAGACTGGGGGCTGCGTCCAGCTATCCTAAGGAGCCGTCCTGTCTCCCAACCAGTTCCCACCTTCTTGTTCCCTGGGAGGCTCCAGCTGATTTCAGTGAGGAGCCATTTCCTTTCCATGCTGCAGAATAAAAAAGGATTTCACTTATTTTTTGTTGTTTATCTCCCCTCTATTACGTCTGTGACTAGAACATTGTGGCTTTTAAGTTTATTCCAACTGTTTGATATTTTACATAATCGTATTATTTATGTGACAAGATTAGAAGTACTCTGCATGCTGACAGGCAACTAGCACACACGCAATTTCTTGCCAATCCTTCACGAATTTGCATTGTGTTCCTGACTTCTTTGAGTCTGTGCAGATTGTAGCGTTAGGCAGAGAGAGAGAGAGGTATGTAGAAAAACCGGGGGGGAAGGTGGAGAAGACGAGAGGCAAGCTGCTCCTCTGAGAGCTGTTGGCTTCCTCCTGTCCTTCGAGATCTTTCGACCTCTGCAGAGCGGGTACTGGGTGCTGGCGCCCGTCACAGTGGGGCTAATGGAAATACCTGGCCAGGCTTCAAACCCTTGGCCTCTAACAGCGAGTGCTAAGCACACAACGGTGTTTGGTTTAATATCCCGCTGCTCGCCCGTGGGATACTTGATTTATTCTATGCCTGTAAACATTCATTTCACACCTAAACAGGGGCAGGTTCATCACTTCTGCAATCATCATTTATTCATGTCGTGAGGGTTGCAGGAAGCAGAGATAAATGGATTTCCGTGAAATTGGTGCTCCAGGCTGCTCAGGAGCCTCCGTCCTTCTCACCGGGCTCCAGAGCAGGGTGGGATAGCTTCCCTCTTCGGCTCCTCTACCCTGGTGCTTCGGCACAACATCCTCCGCAGAGCTGTGCCGTGCCTCGGGCCAGGACGCGGTGCGGCTGGAGGGCTCCGACCCCAGCACCAGCCAGAGGACTCCGGGCTCCCTCATTCCCACGTGTCACGAGGTCTCACCCATGCTCAAGAGACAGCACATGCGCAGATATCTTGCTGTGGGTCCTTGCTTTGCTGGATTTCCAGTGCTATCTATGCTTTCTTTCGTCTGTATTAAGGCAAGCTTTTGCTAAATATCCTTTTTGGGGGAGTGGGAAATACCCACCCCTTTCTGGAGTAAAAACCCCTGCCTTTTGCGCCCCAGGCAGAAGATGACTGGCTGAGAGGGGCTAGTGCTGCACTACACCTCACAGCCATCCTGGAGGCCACACGCTTGGCACAGAGACTGGGACCTAGCTGCACCATCCTCTGTCCATCAGGGCTGGAATGAAACCTCTTCAGTGCCTAGAGGGCATCGCACCCCTGATGGGGAAATCCTACATCCAGCTGGTCCTCAGCCAACTGGTGCTCCCCCAGTGCACCCCGGGATGGCAGAGCAAACCCCAAACCACCAGAGATGAATGTGCCCTCCCTAAACAATTCATGGCTCGAGCTTGCGCTTGGCTTCCTTTGTTATCTCGCTACGAATGAAAAAATGAACCAAGATTAAAGAGTTCTGTCTCTGTTTCCAAATTTATGGGCATTTAAAATGTGATGTTTGAGTCTGTTACTCCTCTGACTGTTGTCAGGCTGATTCAGTGCAGAGCAGCGTGGGCACTGCACTCGCAGCCGGCCCGGGGCATCGCCGTACTCAGATGTGTCAGGCGGTGGTCAGCATCCTGAACTCCTACGGCGATGAGTGGATCCACAGGGTTCACAGCTACGTGGCCACAGGACTTCATGTAGTCCCCACAGTACCCAGCTTCACCACCGCATCCTTCTCCTCCTCCTCACCACTGCACCTCCACCGTGCAACCCTTTGCCAGCCTGCACCCCTCCAGGTCAACACTCTCCACTTCTGAGCAGCCCACCTCCTGCCCCTGGCACTAAGCTCGTAAACCTTGCAGCGCTAATTGGCTCTGACTTCGCTCTGCTCTGTAGAGGCTTCCCTTCTGGAAGTGACCGCTTCTCTCCATTCAGCCTAAAGCGAGCCGAGAGGGCTAGCTTAGATTTAGACCTTGAATTTCTAAATGGCTGAAATTAGGTGAGATGAATCCACAGCTTCTCTGTCATCCTGTCCCTGTGATTAATCACTGTCTGAGAGCAAAGCTGGGTTCTCCCTGCCCCCTAATTCAGCACTATTTTTTTATGGAAATAAAAGCTGCCACTGTGTCCAGCTCTGCTGATGCCCGGGGCACCAGTGAGACCCCAGCCAGCTCTGCAGAATCGCACCTGCACAAAGACCTTCTGCAGAGCCCACCAGGTAGTCAGGACAGTCAGGGAGAGCACAGAGCTTCACCTTGTTCGTACAGCCTCTGTCCTGGGCCACAGCAGGTCCTCGGCTTGGGCTGTGTAAGAAGCATGCATCCTTCATCAGACTGTGTGCCAAGGGATGCTCTCCGGGGCTGGTCACACAGAGGAGCTTTGGGGAAGGCTGAGCTCCCTCTGTCCCACTGCCCCCCACTCCAGTACTGGAGATGGGTCACCTCTCGGAGCCACGGCTTCGGAGAGGGATATGGAGAAAATCCTACGGGACATTGAAAATGCGGGACAAAGAAATGGCTTTGATATTTTCTGCCAAGACAGTTTGCTTCTTGAAACATCAACATCTAATTGCCCCACACAGACATCAAATATCTTACTTTTTTAATGAAGCTAGGCTATCTGCTTAAGGCCCATTTCCACACAAGGACAATGCAGCTTTTAAAATAGAAGAAGAGTTAAAGATACGGCATCACTTGGAGCTGACAACACCATGCACAGCTAGAGCTGCCTCTCTGGGAAGGGAGTAACTCTGTGGTGCCCTGTGTAATGACATGGTAGTGGCCTTTTTCAGTTGCATTTCCTATGTTTTCTCATCTAAAAGGGACCCAAGCACCTTCTGGAGAAACAAAGTGCACCATAGGTGTGGTGAGAACATGGGGTGACTGCTGGCACTGGGCTCTCTGCTGACCTCATGGACATTTCAGGACAACAGCGAGTGAGCCCATTTTTGTTAAATACAGTAATCTACACCCAGAATGGGGCCAGCTGACTTGCAATGTCCCTGGTTGTTAATGAACACACTGGAAACATGCACCCAGTGTGCCTGGGCTGGGGCAGTTTCCCCCAGCTGCTGGAGCAGAGTGAGGGAGAGATGGTGCAGGTGTTCCTCATCGCAACGCATGCGCTGCTGGGAGTCTGCCAGAGACTGGTTCCTGTTTGGGCACCCTTTGCAGGGACAGGCAGGGCTGAGCTGAAGCTGTGGAGGCAGCTCTGCAGAAAGGCTGCATGGGATAATGCTTCTGAGCGTACCCTCTGCCCTGGAGACTGTTGTGAGAGTTGTGTGGAAAGCCAGCCCACGGCAGGAGAGGGACAGGGCTTGTGAGTGTTGCTGCAGCACCCTGATAGCAGGATTTACCCTTCTGCTGTGTTTCCCTTTCCCTTCCACTAATGCAGCTTCTGGTTGTTCACACGGTTGGTCCCATTGCTTGTAGGTGGGACGCAGCACTTCCAGTGACCAGCAGACTGAGGTACTTGGCTTCCCTGTATCTCTGACCAACCACAGAGGCAATATTAATGGTGTTTTTGAAAGGGTCCAGGAAAGAGAGCCAACATAAAGCAAAAAAGGGCTGTGTTCCTATGTACAGGCCAGTGATTTGAGGATCAGAAGGACTCAACGTTCAGAGCACTCGTGAGGAGGTTGTTTGCAGACATCACTGTTCCCATCAAGCCCGTGACTGATGCTACATGTTCTTGAGCACAGTTACGGTTTGTTGTATCTTACCTGCCCATCTGCAGATGTACAGGTACCCTGTGCTCTGATAACATTCTCCCTGCCCAGAAAACCAGACCCAGATGGTCGCTTCCTAAATTTACAGTTCCTGACATTTTATTTGGAGGGGGAGAAGAGGGGCAGAATATGGGTGAAAATCTCTTCTCTGGCCAGCAGCCAGTATGTTTCTGTCCTACATTGCGTGCTACCTCTCTGCTTGCTGCAGTGGTGGTAGGAACCAGGCAAAGGCAGGCAGCGCCATCCATCAAGGACAGCTATGCCATCGATGTTAACGGATTCTGAGCCAAGACACCCCCCCCCCATCAGTTTGCATCCTAAAATTAGCCTTTGTTGGGAAGGTTTGTGCTCTCATCCTGCATCAATGTCCATCTGACAGGGGATGAGCTAACTTAGAAATAAAGAGCACAGAGCAGACAGGGCGAAAGGAAAATAGCTCTAATGTAAAAATAAACGGTGTCCAGCCACCCACTGCGTCCAGCTGAGCTCCCAGTAGGGTCTCACACGCCTGACACAGAGCAGCAGCTGCCCTTTCATTAGAAGCCTGCTCATTTTCTCCCCCTACAGCTGAATTCGCCTTGAAAAAAAAAGTCACAAAGTGACAGGAAGGAGAAAGAGCCCCTGACTCCAGCGCTGCAAGCCCAAAGCAGCCTGGTGTGCTCTCGGCCGCATGGATGCACTGCCTGGGTCCTGCTGAAAGCATGGGGAGGTGAGAAGAGACCTTTCATCCTGCCCTGTCCCACAGACCCTGCAGGAAAGGGATGGAGGGACCACTGCTCTCCTCTTTGCCCCATCCATTGCTTCTTCAGGACCTCTCTCTAGTCCCAGGGCTCTGCTGCACGTTTCCTCATCTTTCCACAGACCTTGCTTCTCCTGTATTTATTCCCTGCTTGGTGGATGTCTCCTGAGTCCCAGGGACACCACAGACTCCAACCTTTTAGATCCAGGGTGAACGGGGTCACTCCAGTTGTCCTTCAGAGGCACTGCGAATGGACTCCTACCTCCTGCGCGTATGCTGCTGGGAGCTGACAGGACAAGCAGCTGGGAGGAGCAAGTGGAGGTTGGAGGAGCAAGGTTCTGGTTCTTGCAGAAGTGTCTTTGTCCTGGGTTTCTGAAGAATTCAGTCCAACAGTGTGGCATGGGCTCACATCAGACAGAGCTGGGTGCATGCAGGGTGCTAAGCTCCTCCAGCAGCATTATACTGTGCAAAGTGCCCTTGAAAATCTGCTCTCTGGTGTCTGTTCTGGCTGTGGACACAGACTTTCCTTTTCCAGGTGTTGAAGGTTCTGTTCATCTGCCCACAGTGCGAATGAGGCCGAGGACACATTGCTGGAGAAGCCCCAGGTGCTGGAGTATCTTGGCTTTGAATTCAGGATCAAGAGAGCACGTCTCGCTGCACTGCCCAGACATCAGCCAACCCTGAGCAAAACCCTCTGCACCCTTCACATCCAGCCCTCAGAGCGGCTTCCCTGGAGTGGACCTGTGTCCACGTGCTTAAAAATGTCATGACATCTTTGGAGTCACCAGATCCAGATTCCCACCTGTGTTCCTTTTGAAGCCCCAGAGAAATTGCCCTCCTGACCTGCAGCAACGCAGTTGCACAAGGAGCAGCTTGTGCAAACCTTCCTTGCACTGTTGGTGAACATTTATTCACGTGAACCGTCCACAGACATGGACAGGACTGTTGGTGCTAGCAAGTGCTCGCATGTCTGAGCAACGGCTGAACAACACAGCCTCTGGAAATGCAACGAGCAGACGGAAGAAGACCTTTAAGTCTTTTCAGGATATTTTGCGGAGATGTAAGAGCTCAAATTTCCTGATTCTCTCTCTCTTCCTGAAAAACCCACAGCAAACCCTGCAACGCAGAGGAGCCAGGCACAATAATCTCGCTTCAGCTCCCCGAAACTAGCCAAGCAGAGGAGAAAAATGATTTAGATGATTTACAGCACTTCGGAAGAGTTGAAAAAAGTGAAGTAAATAATAAATCAAAACCAGCAAAAAGAACAAGAATACATCCATCTTTTATGAGCTCTATTCACTGCTGTATGTACAGTTCAGACATAAAACAAACGCGCCGTGCAAAGTTGCTGCTGCTTCAGAAGTGTCTGTGCCCAGCAGTTTCAGAGCGCTTCCAAACTACATAAAAGCGGAGGCAGAGGGAGGCGCAGGCGTTGTCTGCTGAGTGCAGGAAACCAGCTCCTATTCTCTGTCTCCTTATCAGCCTTCTGCATAGCCCAGCGTGGGGATGATTTCAGCGGGGAGACAGGGCGCACCAGGAATCCGTGATAAAACAGATTCCTTCCAAAAAACGTGTTTTATCTTCAGGGTCCTTGCCCCATTGAAATTGCACCTGAGGAGTTCTTCAGCTGCAAAGTGTCCTCTCAGTCTTAGCACAAAGTCTTGCAAGCGCTGTTGTCTGAAGGCTGCCCAGAGTCCCTCAAAAGGTTCCTTCATCCACCTACAAGATCCACTTGCCATGCTTCCCTAAGAAAGGGGCTCCCGCGGGCCTGTTTCTCTGATGCTCCGTTTGACAGGCACAGTTACTGCCTGGGAGGCTGCTGAAGGGTGCATCCAAACTCTGATCCAAGCGTGGGTCACTCAACAGCAGATCATGGGAGGCATGTTAGCACAGGAGAATCATACTGTTTTGAAAGACAGACACTTTTCCCCAAAACAGCTCTGCTTCACAAGAACAGCGTGATCACCCATGGCCTCATGTTTGAGGAGCTCCAGATATCCTCTGTACCAAATCTATATCAAATCTTCTCCAGTAGCTTTCCTAGCAAACTGAGTCCAAACTTCTGCTTCAAGGTCCTTGACAGAGGAAAAATCCTCTAAAAACACTGAACCAAGACATTCCTCCTCTTTAGGGCTGAAGTCTTGCAAGGACATGGGTATGTTTTTGGTGCACCTATTATAGCAAACAGAAATCCTGTTTAAATTCCAGAGAATCAGCTTTCCACTGCCTTCACCGCAAGGGAGAACAGCCCAATGTAATGTGACCAAGTCTATGACCTGGTCAGAGATGTCTCAATGGGGGCACAAGGATCAGCCTTAGTGTGGAGGATGACTCTGTTCACCCCCAGGCAACCCTGGTCATCTTCTGGAGGGCCTGAAAGTCTGTGCCTGAGCATGATCTATGGCATCTTGACTCTGAGGGCTGCAGAAATTGGGCATCTTTGGATCAGGAAACAGTCCCACCCTCTGTTTTTCCTGTTGTTCCACCGGCTCTCAAGGGAAATAACAGTTAGGTTTGAAGCACATCAGCTTTGAAGGACTCTCCCCTGGTCTGTCTAGCCCAGTGATACACAGGCCCTGGTATGTTCAAATCCTAAGGAGTTCAGTAGAACACGATGTTCCCGATCTGCATGGGAGTGACAGGGACCACATGGGTGAACTTTGCTGACATCCTTGTGAGCTTTGACAAATTGTAGCAGATGTGTCAGAATGGGGCTGGTCACGTCTGGGTTTGGTAGCTGCTCACCCACATCAGGGACTGGATGGCATGGCCTATTTTATCTTGCTTTAGGCAGGAAATCTGAAAGACCAAGGAGGAAGGAGCCTGAGGTTCCGCCTTCATCCAGGATGCCCTGGGCACGCACAGCTGTTTGCAGTGAGGTCAGGTCCCGATCGGCTGAGTCATGAGGCCAGTTTCTGGCTCACCCTAACATAGAGTTCCTATCTCACACATTTCGCAGGCATCTGTGGCCTCTCTTGAGCTGGCAGGCTCCTTGCAGGGTCACATCCCACTGGCTGTTGGCTATAAATCTGTCTCCTGGCTGGTGGTGGCTTTTCCTGCCGGATACCACAGCAGCCTGTCCCTTCAGTCCCAATGGCAGTTGGCTGGTTTTGTTCACTGGGCAGATCCCCAGTCCTACCCTTTGCTATCAGCCAGCAGTCACAGCTGCCTGCCTTTGAGCCAGGCTCTGATCCAGGACACAGGTAGGCTCTTTGGATAGCAGCTTCCAGCGTCACCTTTCTGGTTCTCCAAGATCCCAGCGGAAAAAGCTCTGGAGAATCAGTCTCACCACTGAACTTCTGGACTCTAAACACAGCTCCACCTCTTCAGGCTCCAGCAGGAGCAGGGGTGATTTCTGGAGAGCCCTGATACACTGCACTTTCATCACCACTAACCTCCAGCAGCCCTTCTATGGAGGGAATTTCTTTGCTCAAAAGCATCAGCTCATGGCAAGAGTAATTTAACTTCCAATCCTATGAAATCAGTGCTCTCCTTGATCACTGTAACCCATCTTAGGTCCACAAATCCTGTGCTGAAGAAGGAGTGGCTCAGGAGGATCTTCTCCACTCTGCTAGAAGCAGAGCTGGGAGCACGGATGCTCTGACCATCAGGAGATAAATGTGGGATGGGGCTGGTTTGTCCCCATCACCACAATGGCAATGTCTCTGGTCATATTGGATCCTGACATCCACCAGAAAGAGTGCATTCTCTAATACCAGTGCCCTCTGTGAGAAATGGAGCTACTTCCCACTGCTGGGGAAGCCAGGTTTCCAGTGGAAGCCATTTGGGACACACAGCATTGCCCTAGGAGCCAGGATCTCTCATCAGATGATGGACATTTGCTCAATATTTTCTGTCTCTGGCCTCCTCCAACTCCAGCATCTTTTGGGGCTTTTCTCGGAAACACTACTCTCAGACACCCATTCTCCTCTGAGCAAGCTCAGGGTCATGGTGCAGCAGCCAGCAGGGTCTAGCAGAGGGATCCTGCCCCCCAGCACACCCTGGGCTGATGTCCTGCAGCACACTCTCCTGAGCACCCTTGCAGTGCAGCAGACAGCAGCCTCCCGCAAAGCACCACCACGCTGCAGTGCAGAGCAGTGCCTGCCATGGCCCGGGGGGCTGGAGGAGGTGGGGCACCAGCCGTGAGGACTCTGTGCAGAAGGGCAGGCTTTTCCCAAAAAAGTCCCAGTCCCAGGTAGTGGGGCTTCCCCCACAAAAGCACCTCTCTGGGTAGTGATGCAAGACATCCAGGCTCAAGACATGCCACCTCCCTCTGACAGAGTCCCACCAGTAACGCCTAATTAACAAGACACCTTCTCCCTGCCTTTCTCAAGCTCTCTGATTTTCCAGCCCTGTCCAGAAGGACATTTCTCCTAATTCAGATATGGAGAAACTGAGGCACAGACAAACGTGTTCTGTGCAAAGCCTCAGAGTGCCTTGGCAGCAGAGCTGGAAGGAGAGCCCTGCTCACCACCTTGGGACCTACCCTGTCACAGCTCCCATTGACAGATCCCGCAGAGCATCTTCATGCCAGGCTCTGGCACACTGGGCCCCCTCCTCAGGGGCACTGGTGAGCTCTAAGGCTGCTTCAAGTGATGTCCTAGCACATGCTCCACAGCTTGCTGGATCACACCTTGTCAGGACCAGCAGTTCTGCCCTTTGTATGCGGCACAGCGTGTGGCATGGAGAAATGGGGTGGGCTGGGGGGACGGTGCTGGGCATGCCGGGCTGTTCAGCTGAGGCCCAGCACCCAGTGTGGGCAACCTAATCAGCAGCAGAACAGATAAAAGAAAAGAGGAAACTGGAGCTTTCTGTCCTTCCGCCAGTTCTCCAAAGCAAGCGGTGCTGTGTGCCCTTGGGTTGCCTGGGACCTCCCTTGCAAGCTCAATGGCAGAAGCTGCCTGTGCCCTTGCCGTGCTGGGTAGCTGGAAACGGCCTGTCTGAAGCAATCTGCAATGCGTGCTGCTTTTAATTAGAAAGGGCTGCACGCCCACCTGCAAGACGCTGTAAATCTGGTCTGCTCTGTAAAGAATGTCCTGGATTTAAGTTGTAATTAGAACTTCTATTGACGGCGCAAAGCCTCATTTTTCATGTGAAGCTGCTCATTGCTCCCAGTCAAGAAATCAATCTGAGCCCGTTGAAGACATGGGGCCGTCAGATTTGCAGGATGGATTGATGGTGGAGAATGCAGACTCTCTTAACTCCTCTGCTGCCCTGGCTCTCAGTGTGGGTGGAAAGGGGCAGCGGGCAGGGAGCAGAAGGACGGGTGCCTTCATGGTTCCCTGCACCCAAGACTCTCTGCAGGCCCTCTCAGTGCAGAAAGGCAGCAGGAGCTCTGCTTTATGGGACAGTGACTTGCAGCTTGCCTGCACTCCCTGTCTGAGCAGTGCAGGACAGGGACAGAGCCTAGCATCCTCCATCTAGCTGGAAGAACAAGAACACTTAGAAGCTATTGCAGCTCTAACATACTTACAGATGCTTGCAGCATCCTACCAGCTGAACTTGTTACCAGTATTTCACCAGTCTGGGCCTCCCTGGGAAAAGCAGTGCTGCGGGTCCCGGAGGCTGCGTACTCACTTCTTGGGGATGCTGTCATCTCTCTCTTCTGAGGATGTTCCTTGTCACAAATCCTTGGGCCAAGGCCAGAGCTGGCTCCCCTTGTCCCCTTGCTGGACTCTGAAGGAGGTGCTGGCTGCTCATCCTATCCAGCGTGACATGCTCAGGGGCTGCCTTCTGCACACACTGCTGAGACCATCGTTTTCAGCTGGAGCAGTTCTGTTTGCCACAGAGAAGGTCACCAGGCGACAACCTGTGCTTCGCTGGTGCTTTGCCATAATTTAAAACATTGCCTGTCCCTGCTGGAGGGGGATACCGTGGATTAGCAATGCATTTAGCCAAGTCTCTATGCCACTGCAGACTGATTAGACTTGTGCCCACTTAATTACAGCATGTTATGAACGTCTGCTACAGCAGCAATGGTCCAGCACAGTCAGCTGGGGACTTCACAGTGAAGAGAACAGAAATCACTTAGGGCAGTAAAGTTAGCTTTTTTCTCAGACAACATCCATGGATCTACACTTTCTATTCCAGCAGCTGACACAATCTCTGGTTTTTGGCCCCTTCCTGGTCCTGCTGGCATCTGGTGCAAACCTTCAGACTTTCCTCAGCACCATTGCTCAGCTAAGGCCATTATAAAGGGCTTCTGGTTGTCCCCAGCAGCCTGAACTCTGTCAGTGCTCTGTTGTGCTCTCTAATGAAGCCTCTTGAGCATCACTCCTCTCTTCTTTTTCTTCTTGTTCTCTTCCAAGGAAAGCAGTGTTCTGTGGAGGCATCCCTCCTCATTCCACAGACCTCCAAGGGTCTTGCAGAGGAACCCAGAGTGGGGAACTTCTGCACTGATCTCTTCAGCTTGGCCTGAGTGCCCCACCTGGGGTTACAGCTAAGGGTCTTCAGCAAATTCCCTACTTGCCAGGCTTCCTTGCTCCACAAACAGCAGCAGCAGAGCTGGGTCTTTCCCCTCAGTGCTTTGCTGGGACATAGGAAATTGCTGCACTGTCCTCTTGAAAGTATTGCCATTTTTGTGAACACACACGTGCGTGTCCCTGTGCCTGCACCAGGGATGCCTTTCTGCGTGGGTATACGACCCTCTTGACTTTATGGCCATCGGGGCTTCGGCACCAGTGAGTGTCCTGGTGTGTCTCTGTGGAAGGGGCATATGTCAGCCCATGTCCCTCTGTGTCTGTCTTCACTCCAGTTGTGCACGAGGGCTGCGTCTTGCCTGCAGACTGGGAGGTTGCTCGTCATCTGTGCCCCCAACCCTGCCCACCTCCCCAGTAACAATTTCAGGTCCCTGACATTTGCTGCTGGAATAAAAAATGGACTCATCAAAGGCTGGGGCAGAGACTGGAGGAGAAGATGATCTCTGCCACCATCTACTGAGAAATCAGTGGCACACCTTTGGGTGTTTGGGTGGCACAGAAGGACCGGTCTTACCAGCTTTCCAACAGACAGCAGTGATACTTAACATGTCTGAGCAAAGAGTTCACCATGTCCCTGTCCCAGCTGGCTTCCTTGGGACCTAGAGCTGTAAGGTTAACATGCAAATGGGAAAAGAGGGAGAGTTTTTATCTTGAAGGAAGGTCCCTGACTCTTTGCAAGGGCTCTGTTCACACATGCCCCTGTTTCTGCACCCATATATAACCGGGGCCTCTGATAGCATAACTCTGTCCCCGCCAGCCTAGGTGCCAAGAAGCTATGGCCAGGGAGGAGGCAGAGAACTGAGAAGGGGAGGTGTTGGGATGGCAGGTACTGGTCAAGGGTGTCTGCTCACACGGGGAAACTGTTTCAGTGCTGCCCTCTCTGACCACACGCTCTGCCGTTGTGTTGCCATCTCCATGCCTGTTGTATCTGCTTTGGCGTATATCCCGAGCGAAGCGCAGCTGGGGACTGGGGATCTGCTCCAGAAAGGAGCTGGTCAGACCCACTCCACTCGTACAGCACCAGGCACAGGGGACAGATGATTGCCCTACCTTCCATCTGGCTGTCCACATCTCTCGCCTCTGATCTCCATGGAGAGCATCTCCTGAACACAGAAACGCTCTGCAGAGACCACAGGACTCCAGCTCAGGGGCCTCAGTAGCCAAGGACAGCAACTGGGTGGCCTCTCCTTCTTTGGAAACTGTAGTGGTTGCTCTGTGGAGTGCCTAAACTCTTGTCTATTTAGGGAAAGGAGTGGTTTTCCTTCTGTTGTCCTTTTATTTCTACCCTGTCTGCTTCGCTCAACTGCTCCCTGGGCTTGCCTGGTCCAGCTCCATTCAGCATCATGTTCACGCGTGGAAGCAGCGCACTCCAGTTTGGTGTTCCATGTACCAGTGGAAATGAGACAGGACAGAGGTGAAGGATGAGCAGGGGCTCTGGAGAGCTGAAAAACAGGAATCACCACCCAAAATTTCCCTGTTTGTCAGGAAGGTGACAGGCATCCTGTTGCTGCCCTCATCTTTCTGCTTCTTAATAATGGTGATGGTGGTAGCTCTTTCCACCCTCCGCATCCTGGCTGCTTGCAGCTGTCTGCCCTGCGAGCTCAGCACCCCAGACCTGCAGGGAACCCCAGCCGGGCTCCCAGCTCACAGGACACTCTGCCCACCAAAACAGGAGTCCCTGCGGCACCCACACCTATCTGTGCTCCTGCTTCTCCTGTGATCTTTCTGGTTGTATTTTGGAGTTGATCCTCCCCCAGGATCTACACTGGTGGGTCACAACCACAACCATCATTTTCTCTGACATCCTGGTCAGAGGCCAATGTCCAAAACGCCTTCCCGTTATTGTACTTGCCTCATCAGGGTACACCCATGTTCCCAGTGCTGCTCATGCTATGGGACGTGGTTTGGCTGCCAGCTCCTGAAGAGCAGCACCACCCACCAGAAAACAGCCTGAGTAGTGCCAGCTCCACATGGCTGGGCCTGATTTAGGCATGCATTCAAGGGTGCAGGATGCACTTCCATCCCATGTGATACTCTGGTTGTCAGAGGATGCTGGACAACACCTTCCAGATAGTGGTCCATAGGGAGGCAGGAGGCCAGGTGGCATTTTCAGGAGTTGCTCTTCCTGGGGACTCTTCAGGATGGTTTCACTGTTGTGTAAATATAAAATATTGAAAATCTGAAGACAGCCTCCTCAACAGAGGGTCAGGAAGCTGTAAAGAAGGTGAACTAATCAGAGCCGACATAAAGCTGCCAAGACCAGAGTTAAGCCCACAGTGGATTTGGATTCACACTGGAGATAGAGGCAGCTCTCGCAGAGCTGGCCTCTGGAGCTGATTCAGATTAACCCGGATTTTCAGCATAATTTCATGCTATTCCAGTCCACAAATCCTAGTGGCTCTCCAGTGCCTGCCAGGCCGGACCGCAGAGCCCTGGAGACACATGCAGCTCTGCCACCCCTCTGCCAGCCCAGCCTGCCCTTGCCTTCCCAGCACCCGGTCCTTGTGCTGCGAGCTGGTGCTGCTCTACCGAGACACAGGACCTTCTTCCTTCTGCCTTCTTCAGTGGATAAAGCAGGTGACACTAAGGAGACCCCTAAGCTGTAAGCCTCAAGGAAGGAGCAGCATTCCTTCCCCAGACACAGCCTCCCGAGGTGGGAGGGCGAAGGGCCAACCGTGGTACCACTTTACAGCATGACTCACATCCCTGCATCCCTCCGCAGCCCAGTCCCTGCCGTCACCTCTGCTGTGCACCAGCCTCTCTGCCCTTGCCCGTGCTAATATATCCCCCACAGAGAGGCAAAGCCCGCGGCAGCTTTCTTGCTAATGCCCCCCTGACATTGTCAGAGAGAGGAGGTCCCACGTGGGCAGGTGCCCGCGCAGGCAGCAGGGCTGGCATTGACCCCAGCCCTGACGTGTTCCCTCCTGGCTGCCTCGCTGGGGGACCCCGTGGCCACAGCACTTCTGGGGCTGCTGGAGATGTCACGCCGGGGCTGGGGCTTGGGTGAGGCTGTCCCTAATTGAGAGGCTGGCACGAGCTGCCTGCCTTATGAATTCCCACCCTGGCTTCCAGCTGAGCAGAAAGAGCAGATTAGTCATCCTTTCCCGCAGTGCCGAGCTGGCTCCGGGCTCCCGCACGCAGCTGCTAATGCGTTGGCTCCACTTGGGCTGGCTGGGAAATCCCAGTTCTGCAGCCTTCAGGGAGCCGAGAGCTGTGTGAGCTGTGGGGTGCGTGTGGTACAACACCCGCCTTGGAGAGATCCCCTGGCTTTGGCCTTTCTCTCCAGCTTTGTTCTGTGGTACTAAAATATGACGTGAACCTGAAGAGCGAGGAGGGAGAGAGGTATGTGGAGTCGTGAAAGGGGGAACAGGAGCAGAAACAGGCTGAAGAGTGCCATGGGGGAGAGGAGGGTTCCCCCATCCCAAGTATTTCTGGATGCCAGCAAGACTGGGCTCCCTTTGCCTTGCACATCCCTGTGCAGATACCACCCTGGAGAGGGGGATACTGCCTGTCCCCAGCTGCCTCTGGAGGGAGCCTCCCCTTCCAAAATAGCCTCAGCCGCTGCCCAGCTACTAAAGAAACTCCTGGCCAGAAGCAGAAGACCTCTTTGTCCAGGCCACCTCACAGGGTTGGAGAAGGGCATCGCTGCCAGAGTGACTCCCTGCAGCCAAAGATGCTGGGCAAACGGCTTGCTCCAGCCCTGCTCCGGGTCTGGGAGATGCCCTTCCCACCTCCACTCCCTTGCCGAGGAGACCCAGAGGAAGGAGAACGTTAAAGTTGTGGGAGGTGGGGATGGGTATGGCATCCATAGGTTTCACTCTGCTTCAGTGCATGTGTATGGCCTGGAGCAAAGGCGTGCTCCAGGACATGAGAAGGAGCATGTCTGGCAGGGAGCAATGGGTAAGAGTGACCACGCCACAGCGGACTGCTCCTTCAAGCGCTGCAACAGGATAGCTCTTGCTGTGACAGGCGACGTGCTGCAAAACCATCTGAAAATAGACTCCAGGAGGGCTTCATCTCAAAGCCTATTATCTGCACTGGATGCTAGATTAGTTAGCAAAGCCCTCCTTGGGCTTGGAAAATGCTCTCCTAAGAAGGGATAATCATGTCATGGAGGCCTTCCAGGAGCCACCATGGAGGAGCTGCGGACAGCAGTGACCTCAGCAGATGCTTTATGTAAGGCGGATCAGGGGAGAGGGGGCACGGCACCTCAGCTCAAAGGTTGCTTTCCATGGCCACCTTCACCAACGATCATCCATTTCTCTGCATCCTGAGCAGCCACCCCTCGTCAGAGCTCTCTGCTGGCTGGCAACACACCCCGGCATCTCTCACCCTTCCTCCCAGCTCCACAAAGCACTGCTGATTTGGCAGCGGTAAGGCAGGACGGGCATCAGCATGGGAGGATATGCCCTCAGCAGGCAGAATTGCAGCAAACCCCCACGGCACATCTTTCCCATGGGCAGAAGAGGCAGAGGGTGGAGTGTCCTCCTTCAGCAATCCCACACAGAGCCTGAGGTATCCCATTGTATCCCCAACCAACTCAGGGCTGCCCTCTCCTTCAGCCTCTGGCTCTGCCCGTACCTCTCCGGGGCTGCCTCCTACCCTTATCACGACATGCTGGCATGGGACCAGCCCACTCCACACATTGCTTGGCTGGAGCACTTTCACTCCCACTGCCAGTCAATTATTGAGTCCGTTGGGGAAGGAGAAAGCAGCGTGGCTCCTGGTGCACTCTCCTTCCCCATCTCCCTCGTAGATCCTCGTGCCAGCCTCAGGCTGACATCTTTAGCCCGGTTGTAACATCATCACATTCCCTTCATGCTGTGGAATAAGCAGAGCGATGACTTATGGGCAGGTGGCTTTATTTCAAGTACGGGAAATTCCCCCAGTCAGATCACATAAGCTGTGAGCAAGTTAGAGACGAGCTTCCACTGGGCCTCGCTAAAACCCTTACTCGTAATGTGCACCTAATCACGGGATATTCCTGGGCTTTTGGATCAGGTCTCCGTGCCGCATCGGTAGCGCATGCTAGGATTTACTAGGTGTTTTACAAGTTACAAGGAAGAAAAGAAGAAGCCTGTGCTCTTTATGGGGCAGCTTTTATGCTCTGCAGTTTCCCCACCATGTTTTTACTGCTTGCAGTCCTAAGTCCCATCAATCCAGAGCGAGCACCACGGGAAAAGCTCAAGGGCTGGATGGTAACAGGCAGCGAGCAGCAGGCACCAGGCTGCTGTGCAGAGGCTTGGGGCACAGGCAGCAGGAGACTGCTCTCATCAGGGTCTGGGAGGCTGGGAAAGGGGGTTTGCTGGGATGGGGTATGCTCGGGGGGCAGGGGATTCCCAGCCAGAGAACCCCCTCCCAGCACATCTGCATTGCTATTCTGCTGCTGCCTTGTAGCAGGGCTTGGTGTGCAACCAGAGCCAGCTCAGGGCTCCTCAGCAGCACCATCAGCACTGCATGTTGCTGTCTTGAAGAGGGAACAGGGTGTCCCAGCCTGGAGAAAGGTGAGAGAGAGTTTGTAGGGAGGGTGAGAAGACCTGGACTGGGTCCTTCTGCTACCCCCAATCCCACCACACATAGCTGGGCACCTCTTTAGCAGCCAGCCCAGCTTTTCAGGGCTCCAGCATAGGCAAAGCTGTCGGCCAGGCAGTGGGGTTTTGTCTGTCCGACCTGGCTGCTGCCACAGGCAGTTGCATGCTTGTGCCCAGAGCATGCTCTGTCAATGACAGGAGAAACACAAAGTCCAACTGCTGACACTCAGGGATGTCCCCAGAGAAGTTCTTTGGACAGTAGGTGACTCCACATCAGCGCATTTGGAGGGGAGAAGTGTTGCTCTTCATCACCAGTCGTTAATGAATTGCCTGTATTGCGGTGAAGCCTGGGGACATGGCCAGAGCAAGGTCTCCTGGGAGAGGTACAGTGCAAGCACTGTGGTGTGGTCAGTCCCCACCCCAAGGGAACAGTCCCCAGATAAAATCCGCATTTCACCAGCACAGTGTATTCCCCGTGTCTTCCTGTAGCCTTAACCGCAGGCAGCAGCTGGGTTCATGCACATCATAACATGTTGCTTCTCAGATCAGATAATGTGCTCCGCAACCTCCATGCACATATCTTACAATATTTTGTCACCCTTTATCACTGCAATTTCATTGCTATCATGGCCTAGTGAATCATTATTGATAGACTCTTAATATCAGTGCTATTCCTTCAGAGGAATGTTTATTTAATGAATTTTCTTCTCACCCAGCAGTACGGCTGCAGTGTGATATGGTTCAAGGGGTTGGGCCGTAGCTGTAAAGCCGAGTACATCCCACATGGTGTAGAGGTGACTGTGCTGAACTGCCCGGTGCTTCATCATCTGGCACAGTGTGTGATTCCCACAGCCAGTGGCTGCGATGTAGGGACACGCTCATGGTGCTCAGGAACTGTCACGTCTGGGGATGCCTGAGTTTCCACTGCAGCTCCACACCAGCTCAGCTTTGGCTGTTGGAGGGTTTTCTTTGAAGAGTTTTCATGTTCTGTTTTCCTTTCCAGAAGACGAACAACTCCAGGACATTCAAAGCAGGAGGTTTGCTCGGCAGTGCCTTCCTTTCACGCCCTTATTTTCTGGTGTTGCCTTGGAGGTTTTCTCTGCAGGTGCAAAGCACATCACTGCCCGATCGACTGAGCCACCTTGACCTGTTTCAGGGCAGCCATGCTCACACGGGGAGGCAAAGGGAGAGGCAGAACCTGCTAGAGGCACATTTCTGACCTGAAGCTGTAGGAGTGATGGATGGCTCAGCCAAGAAAAGGAGAGTTTTAGGCACACACTTTGCTGGGACAGCAGTTCTTTGGACACGTCTGTGGTGATGTCCTCTGCAGAAGTCAAAGGAGCCTCCCCAGGCAATCTGCAGCCTTGGGTCTATGATGCATCCTGCCAGCGAGCAAAGAGGGCAGCTGGTCTGCATGTAGAATTCCTGGCCTGGTTTCAACTCCAGTATAAGCTGAGCTCATCCTCCAGGCTGCTATGCCCCAAGCCCCCGGTTCAGAAGGCAGGGTGCAGAGCTGTCTGTCTCACAGCTTGTAAAGCGGCTGTCACTCTGAGACGGTGACAGCTCGACGGGCTGGATGCACACAGCCTCTGTCTGCTCAGAAGAGCAGGGCTGGAGGCTGGATTGCCGTGACAGTTGTGGAAATGCAGAGCGTTGGGAAGCAGTCAGTCCGCGGCAGAGCCAGGCGTCAGGTTTGCAGCTTTCCCTGTTGTGGGACCTCCCAAGCCCACCTCAGTATTTCTTCTCTTTCAATGCAGACTTAGGGCAGAGCAAAGCAGCTGCTTCTTTTTATTATGTTTGCTGGTAAAGAAGTCACCGAAGTGCCTGGCTCTTTTGTGGAAATGGCTGAGGGACACGGGAAGAGACAAAGCCAAGGCTCCATCCTCGTAGCCCGCGTGGGGACCTCTGCATCTGTGCAGCTCTGGAATGAGCTGTTCTGTTGCTTGGAAGGTTGTGCTGTAGGGCACAAATCAGTGTGAGCAGGAACATGACCTCCTTGGAGCTTGGCCACAGTGCCAGGAATAAAGGGAGCCAAAAAAGCACGCTGAATGGGCAAGTCAAATCAACAGCTCCTCAGAGCCGAAGCCCTCCAGAAGGGCGGAGGGCAGCTGGACAAGGTTAAACAGCGCTTTGCTCTGTCTGCCAGCCAAAAGGGAGGCACTCGGGAGGTAACCCTATTTTCTGACAATGGCTGGCTCTGAAGCACTTGGTGGTTTCAATAGCGTTTGGCGAACTCGAGCGGAGCAGAGAAACCGCAGCACCAGCTCCTGCGGAGAGCTGCACTTCACGTGATAATGGATCTCTGGAAGAGGTGTTTGTCAGAAAGAACACAAATAGGAGATGAATGCAGAGAGGAGCCTGAGACTAACCTAGTCTGAGTTCTTCAGTTTTGGGGATGACAAATGGGTCCTCGATGGGATGCCAAGGCTGCGACAGGGAGCCGGGACACAGCGTTGGGACAGACCACTCCAGACCCAGAACGAGCTCTTTAGAAATCAATTTGAGTTTGCCAAGGAGAGCAAACCAGGCAGCGCAGGCCAGCGCTGCCAGAGGATGCGTGGTGCTCAGGCAGGGAGGTCTTGGCGAGTATCCACTGCACACAGGACCTGGAGCTCATGGGTCTGGATGTGAGACAGGGTGGGAGATATTGTCCACACAAGTGTGGAGTCCAGAGCTATCCTCAAATTCCCCTCACCTACAGCAGAGGCGAAGGTGGGCTTATTCTTCTGCTTAGCCCTGCATACGCGGACAGACAGACAGAGTGAAGGTACTTGCTAAACACCGTGAGGAAAAAATAAAAGACTCAATTATTCTCATGCATATAGACGCAAATTAATTAACTGAGTATGTCACAGGGGGACATTTCCCATGACCTGCAGAGAAGAGTTGCATGGAGAAACGGCTGATGATTAATGCTCTGCTGTTCATGCTGCATCAACACGATCCTGGGAAGGGCTGTTTGAAAAAGAGAAGCCTCTATACACCTGCAGCACGCATGTTGCAAGACACTGTGTATTTAGGCAATTGTTTCCTGGTAGTTTTTGCCAGAATTTTGCGACAATTTCTGATGGCACTGAGGTTGGCATGACCAATGTTTTCCTCTGTGGAGAAACACTAGCAAGTGTGACCAGAGTGTGGAGAAGTTTTAGAAAGAGTCAGTGCAAATTCAGCTACTGAACTAGAGCTAAGCAGGCCAAAATGCCAGCTCCAGTTCTGCAGATAAACTGTCTGGAAATAAATTAACACCACAGAGGACGCGGGAAGGTGATAGCTGGGTTAAGCCCCTCACCACTGTGCTTACGTGGTGGTTTAAAGAGCTGAAAAATCAACACAACTAATTGATACTTCACAGACCCGCAGTACTATAATGATAAATGTAAAAAAGGGCTGTATCCACCTGCTTTTAAAGGGAATGTCAGGGCAGTTCGCTTACCACCAGGCAGCCAGTCAGGAGTCCAGCAGCTCATGTGTTGCAGAAGGAACAAAAGAAGAGATATGAATACACTACAATAGAAATGAAGTTCATGGCCATGGTAACTGGTATTAAAAATTTCAAATTTAATCATGATGAGCAGTATCAGCTGAAAGCAAGGATTACTAGACAGTGGTGTCAAACACTCCCCACACACAGAATGCATAGATTATTTTTTTTATTTCAGCTACAAAAAGCAAGATTTATAAATTGAATGCTCACCTGAAGACAACCACTGGCTGCGGGGATCTTCAAGAGCATTAGGCAGAGCTCAGGGGAGCAAAGGCCAGGGATAGGTTTTCTACACGTTGCTTTGATAGGAAAAAAAACTGTCTGCTCTCCCCAAAACATGGAGTCTGATTGACAGCGTTGCTGCTTTGGATGAGACCCTGCAAAGGGGTCTTCAGCTGCTGCTGAGTGACTCGTGCAGCACATTCCCACCTCCTGGTGCCAGCACAGGAAAAGTTCGTAGTTAATAGTTCAGGTTCTGTGTAAAGATTGTATGAAAGTAATTTTTAAACTGAAACGTCTAAGAAAAAGGACCAGATTGCACTACACTGCTCTCAGATGAACGGTGTCACTGCGAAGGGTGTGATTGCTTGTGCCAACAGCATATCTGGGTTTGGCAAAAAGGAAAAACAAGCCTTTAGGGAAAGATGGTGGCAAAAACCTCCAACACTTGTTCATTCTTGCTTTCCTGGAGTCGGATTTACTAGGTGACACTACTGCTAGAGAAGTAAACATGCCCAACCAAGCCACCTGTGCTAGGCAAGGTATACCTGAATGAGTGCTGTCCTGCAACAGGCGAGAGTTTATCAGACATGGATTTAACCAGTGCAGAATGAAGCCTGACATGTTGTCACTGCACGCTGGACGATGCAGTGCAGTGGGTCTGTACCAAATAGAGCCAAAACTGAAACTAGTTTCTAAATCTAAATGTGATGTCAGGCTCTGATCCATTCTTAACTCTGTTAAATTACAGAGCGGCACCAATGAAGCATGTGTTGTCACCTGCTGACATTTTATTTAACAGATATATGAAAACAAGGATGCCTTCAGTGTTGGAAGCTGCTGTCAGAGTCACTGGGGACTTGGGGATGCATAAAGAGACAGACAAGGCAAAACAAACAGCTCAATCTGCCTCAGAGCCCCAGGAGCTGGCGGTGCTCCGGCAGAGTGCCGTCACGCTCGGTGCAGCGAGGATCTGGGATCCCCACGGCAGAGGCTGCCCCGGCCGCGACACCAGGGCTGCTGGACCAGAGGTGGGCTGGCATGCACTGACCCATCTGCAAAAGATGCCCTTGAAATCTCAGGCGGGTCAAGCTCTGTCCTCTCCTGCTGCAGTGAGCAGAGCAGAGCTGGTGCCTCCAGAGCATTGCTCAGCACCTCTTTCAGCAGGTGCTGGAGGGGTGGGTAACTTTTTTGGAGGTCCTGATCTCTTTCCACTGTCTGTAGAGACGATAATCAATATTAGCTTCATTTCTGACTTTGAAATCTAACATAGACAGCCATGCCAAGGAAGGGGAACCCACCCCCATGGAGAATGTGTAGCAGCACAAAGGACTAATTACACTGGAAATTACATGTGGGAAGCTAACACACAGCAGGTGAGGATGCAGGTTTGTCCTTGCCACAGTCTCAGGGACTGAGGATGTATATCCACACCTCTGAGAGAGATGTGGTGACAACTCGTGTCTCTGTGTGACCTGCTTCTCCCTGACTTCACCTGCCTTGCATCTCTCCTCTGGAGCTTTCCCTTCGGGAGCACGTTTCTGTTCTGCACGGGATGCACATTCACAGTGTGAAAGCCCCTTCCTCCACCCAGGAACCTCCTGCTCCCAGCTCAGGTTCGTCAGTCCTGACAAGGTCCCTGGAAAATACAAAGTACTCCTCTGTGTCCTTCTGGACACCCTTCCTTCCACATAACCTCAATTCTTGGTGCCAGAACCCTCCTCTGAGCTCAGGGGTGGATACAGCCGGGGTGATGCCCCACTGGTCTGACCCAGGAGGATTTGCTGCAGCATTCACTGTCTGTATTAATCATTAGTGCTTTGGAGCACAGAACTAAACCAAAAGTAAATATTTTCAAAGGTCCAATGTGAATTAGCGGCCCCTCGGCTTTACCAACAGCTAGCTGTAGGCAGTTACGTGGCTTCTTTTGACTGAATAGTTTATTCACCAGAAATACTAAAGACGTTTTGGTGTGACTGAACCTGTTTTCAAAATTCTATAAAGTAACAGAGAAAGTTGAATCATTAACAACAGGAAATTCTAAAAAGTAATGAGGTTTTGATTTCCAATTTTAAATCCTAGTGTTTTCTTTTCAAACTCATTCACATTTCATAAAAAGAAAAGGTAAATAAGCTTACCTGTGCACAGCAAAAGAAGTGTTTGGTCAACCAGTTTGTCATACCCTCAGTGGTTCTTAATTCCTTTTTCAGTTTAACTAATGAAGTGAAGAATCAATTACTCTCACAGCTTCCAATCTGCAAAGTTATGAAGGTAATCTGGGGCCAGCTTCACAGAAGTATTAATGTGCCTGGCACTGTAGAGAGGCACCTTACAGAAACCACCAAATGCGCTTTGCAGAGGTATAGTTCAGCATTTTTCCAAAGACACTCGTTAAAAGTCTGTGAGACTCATGCTCAGACAAGGCCTGGTGCTTCCAGAAAATGGGACATGAACTCTTAATTACACAGAGGACTTCTGAAAATCTTATCATGGGCTACACTGTCAATTGTCCCTAATCACATGCAGAAAAACACTGTTTTGCAGGTGCTTTTCTCTATAACCAGACGGTGACCAGCTTGGATGCAGGCTAGGTGAGAGACTGGGCTTCTTGTCCCCTTGGTGCTGAGATCTCTGCTGCTCAGTTCACACATGGTGCTGCAGTGATTTGGGATACAGGATGGGGGTACAGACTTCATACTGGGCTGTGGGAAACCACCGCTTACTGGAGTAGAGCACTGGGGGAGCTCATTGGTGTTCTGGAGTATTGCATGGACTTTACTGGTGTAAACATGGAGCGTTGCATCAACATTGCCAGTTTTTAGTGTAACAAGAAACTGCACCTGGTTGTGGGCTCCTCTGTTTAAGTCTGGAAATGAAGAAAGGTGCAATTCTTCCTAACACAAAGCCATCCGTTTGTTAAGGTCAGGGCAAGATCTATGCACAAAGTCAAAATCAAAAAATGTTTATTGCCATGGTGGATGTTGCGCTTGGGTTTGGATTCAGCATCATTTCCCTGCTCGTGTACGCAAAGCAGCTCTGCTGGAGCCATCTCTGTGAATCAGTGCAGGTCCATGGAGCAGGAGTGCAGGCAGCTGAGTGGGAGCTGCTTGACTGGTGCGCATCTGGGCAGGCAAAGCAGGTGGGGAACGTGTGTTTAACTGCAGTGTATAGAAAGGTGAACCTGAGTGGGAATTAGTGAGAATACTATGGAAGAGAAAAAAAAACAGATGGAAGTTTGAACTCAGAGCCTGCTTCTCTAGGCCACCCTCCTACAAGCTCTTCCAGAAGAAGGTTCAGATGTTCTGCAGGGAGCAGCACACAGTCACCCCCTGAGCGTACCTGAGCCCTTTGCACAATTTTCACACTAGTTTGGAGCCCTGTTTCCAGGGACTCACTTACCTGAGCCCTGCTGACCTGCTCTCCTGGGCCCAGCCTAAGTCTGAGATCTCCTGCAGTGTATACACAGTGGAGGGCAGTTGCCCTGAGGGAATATGGGGTCCCTGCAAAGGCTGGACTTCCTGGAAAGCAAAAAATAAAACCTGCCTATGGAATACTGAGGTCAGTTCATAGAGGTTTTGGTGAAGAACATATGTATTGTGGTGTTTACCCCATGGGCAGAAACCGCCCTCCCCAGATTCTAGCTATCCTAGAAACAGCAGAGAAGAGCTCAACTCTTTTCTAGACCTCAGTAGCTTTAGGTGAGACTCTGCAGGTTATCCAAACGCTGGTGGTACACTAGCTGGAGCCACTGACAGGAAAAAACCCACCTGTCACCTCTGTCCCCAAGTCTCCATCCATCTCGTCCTTGTCGCAGTCCTTGGGGCCCCCAGGGCAGGAGGCTTGGCTGGGGCGATGGCTCTCCCCGTGGAGCCTGTCAGGACTTGTTACAGCTGCCGAAAGATCATCGCTGACCGTGCCCCCAGTGACATTAGTGCCCGTGTGTCGTTTCAGTCTCCTAAATGAAGCTGTAAAGGGGAATGGATGAGGGATGAGAAGGAGATTGCCTCCAGCCTCTGCTCCCTGCCTCTTCCCCAGCGGGTGTGATGGATGGCAGGAGCGGGGAGATGAGGCTGAGTCAGCTCCCAGGTGACCTTCGCAGAATCCCTCCCGGTCCCCGTCTCCCTCGCTGTTGCACGGGGCCGCCGAGCCTGGGCAGATTGATGGCAGCTCATGCTCAATTTCTCTGATGCACTTTTGCTGAGAGACACTCGTACATCTTCCCCACGTCGTCTCTCCATATCTGAGGTCAGGCTTTCAACAGGCAAGAAATGTTCTGAAATAAATCACCGCCATTCCTCTCCCGGGGCTCTGCCAGCTCCAGGGGAGTGGGGTGAGAAGGACAGTGAGTTGGAGAGCTGGCAAGGCGGGACCAGCACGTGCAGACCTGCACATGGGTCCAAGTGCACTCACTACATGGGCTTTCTGCCTTGGGGGTAAGCCCACAGCAGGCAGCAGGCAGCAAAGGTGCCATTCCCAAAGGATTTCTCCAGGCTCCCCATGTTTCTCTCCCGACCCTTCCTGCACTGGGGCTCAGCATCTCTCAGCTAGCGACCCACTTGTTCTGCACACCTTTACACACTCAGGATATCGAACGGGAGATGATGTGCACTGAGCAGCACATCCTTCGCTGTGGCAGGAGGAAAAGATATCCCAAAACTCATCTACCGGGGCAGCCTGGGGCAATCCTCACAGAGGTAGGGGCTCAGCCAGGATTTGCCCCATGCCTCCTTCCCTTTCCCATGCCAGGTCTGAATCTGCCCTGGGGTACAGCCCGTGTCCCCAGAGCTTCGGTTTGGGGAGCTCTTTGATGCTTTGAGGGTTTCTGCTGTCAGAGATCAGCACCTCCAGGAGCTGAGGGAGAGGGTGAGACCCTCACAGCAGTGGGTCAGGGCACCTTGCTGCTAGTCTGACCCTCAGGTGTGTTGGACAGCTTGCACACAGACAGACACATCAGGCCCTGGAGCTCCATCCCTTCACCTGGCTGCCTCAGCCCTAGACTTGCTCATGCACCAGGGCCAGGCAAGGAGACAAGGAGCTTTGAAGAAACCCAAGAAATGTGTCTGTGTTTTCTCTGCATTGCAGTTCTGCTCCTTTCCAGCTTGATCATTATTTAGAAATGGGGAAATAAAATAAAAATAAATGTACTTTGCTTTGCTCCAGAACCTGTGAGAGAGCATTGAGACTGTGCAAATACAGGCAAATGTGCACATCCTTCTTTTGCTCCAGTGCTGCTGGCACAAGTTGTCCTTAACTGACCTGGTCCTAATATTTAATCTCTACCCTATCACACTGGGAAGTGAGGTGGTAAAGGAGGAAAGATGTGATTACTCTGCACTGAAAATCCCATGTTCATATTTCAAATGGTGCAGAAGGATACATCAACGACCTAGTTTAATAGGTGGGGAAACTGAGGCATGCAAAGGACAGGGAATTTCCTAAGCATTGAGGTCAGCTCCAAACCCCTTGCCCTGTCCTTCCCCCATGAGCCACAGTGTCTCAGCCTGTGGGTAACAGCCTGTGGGTCACAGCCTGCTGAGCTTCAGTCCTGACATTTTGGCATGGGCGTGATGGTGACAGCTCTGAAGGCTCTTCCAGAGAAGTTTGTAGGTTTGTGAAGCCTCAGCCCTCCGTTTTTTGGCCACCCAGAGCTGCTGCTGATGGAGGTGTCTCTGCTCCTACAGCATGAGTGAGGAAGGGCATCCCCTGCTGCTCCCCAAGCTGGTCTATTCCAGGTTGTCCTCTGCTGTAGGGTGTTGAGAGCGGTTGAGTTGATGGAGTCCTGGTTGTTCGTTGGCCATGGTCTTAAGGCAAATTTCCTACTTAAGGGCACAGCAGGAAGCTCAGACACATACATAGTGTGGTGTCACCCATGCGTGCTGGGAACTCAGCACCATCTTTACCAGAGTGTGCAAAGCTGGTGGCTGCAGCACACATTGCCCATCCCTGGTGCCCTGGGTATTTTGGCATGGCTGAAGCCCTCTGCTCCCCTGCCTCTCTGCCTTTGGCAAAATCCCAGTTTCCCTGGCAGGCGTGGCACCAAGCAGCTCTGGGGGCAGCAGGAGCTCTTGCTGGTGCTATGACTCCTGCCCATTCTGCAGGTTGCCCTGGAGCACGGTGCCCAGGACAGCTCTTGCTCCTTGTCCCCAGTCACGGCGATCAGCTACTAGCAGTTATCTTTTACACGCTTGACTTTCCAGATGGTGTGGCCATCCCTTGCCCCAGTATCTGTACCCCTTTCTCTGGACATTGCACTTCTGTGCCCCCAAAATGCCTCTTGGAGCTCAGCAGATGTGCAGTGAGCCTGGTAGTCACCACAGGACTCTGCAGCACTTCCCTGGACACCTTCGTGCTCGAGGCCCTGCACAGACTCCTTCAGCACATGAACCTCCCTTTCCCCATCCCTTATCCCAAAGCCCAGGTACTCAGTGGCCTCATCCTGCTCTTCCAAATGACATCTCTTCTCTGGAAAAAGCAGTGGCCACAATAGAAACTGCCTGGAGCAGAGACCCTTCTAGTGGGAGCAGCAAGCGGCAGTAGGGCAGGTGGGCAATGCCATGGGCTGGTTGCACAGCCCAGCCTCAGAGGACGCTGTGTCTCACTGCATGAGCCCACCTTCCTGGGAGTTTGATGTTGCCAGTCTGCTGTTTTGAAAGCCAAGCTACTGAGCCTAGGGAGAATTGGACTTTTCTTTAATGAGAAGCTACATTCTGGCCTTTCTGATGGTGCTCAGCCAAGTTGGAAATAGAGACTGAGAGTGTGCCAGAGACTCTGAACTGGAAAACAAAAGTCAGCCTTGAGCTGTGCAAGCTCTATCATTTTTTCCAGTCATCTGAAAGCTGGGGCTAGATGAGCTTCCTCAGTCCATCCTCAGCACAACTGTGGATCCCAGTCCACGTGGGAGTTCTAAAAATGTACTTAAGAAGTGATAAGGTTTATTTCACTACCTCTGGAACATTTCCCAATTCGTAGTGCAACTGAAGCACAGAAACAATCACAGAGTGATGAAGAGTGCCTCTGGGTCCGTGCTGTGCTGGAGATATGTCCCAGCTGCGTTTTTGACTCCTCTGCAAAACACAAGTGACCACTACAGATTGTGCCAGTTTGAGCTCTGATGGAGGCTCAGACCAGGATAACAGTGTTTTCATCACACTTTTCCTCTGCTTGAATCATCAAATACCGTCAAAACAATGCCTTACATTGTCCAGTGAATTTATTATTTGTGTTAAACCAGGAGACACCCGAGCCTCATAGCACTGTACATGCTGGATGACACTGAGGGAAATAGGTCCTGAACCATACTCTAAGCTTCAGTGGTTGGACTGACCAGGTCTCCACCGACCGTGATGAGAACACGGACACCTGGCTCAGTCCTTGGCATCTGCCAGGCAGGTCAGTTACAGCCATGTGTGCAGAAGTCAGTAGCAAGGATGGTATTGGGGGAAATTGCCTTCAGAACAAGTGAATGCACAAGATCCCTCATATAATATTCTGGAATTCAAATTCAATTCTGGAATCCAAAAAAAGCAAGTGGCAGGAGGAAGCAGAAAGCCGCAGGGCCAGACTTCACTAGCCTGCACTTGTGTGTACACAAATCCAAGAAAGCTGAGGACATACTTTAGAAAGACCAGCACATGACACACTTCTGTGCCTGGAGCTCTTCAGAGAAGAAAGAAAGGTCTCTTGGGAGGAGGGAACATCCTTTGCTGCTCTTGAAAATCATGTCTGAACCTCTGTCACAGCAAAGGCTATGTTCTGAGCCAGAATTGCAAATTTTCCCTGCTTTGCTGGCCATCGCAGGGCAATGTAACCCTCAGAGTCCTCCCAAAGCCATGCAGCAAGTCCTCCACTTTTGCAGGGGGAAGGAGTGCCAGGCAGTGGAGCTCATCATCGTCCCCCCAGGAGGGTACCCCAGGTGCCACAGGGTCATAGGACTCCTAAGGCAAGATGATGCATTGCCCTGAGCTGTTTCTTTGTGAGGAGTCAAAGAGGAGAAACTCGATGAGCTTTTCCCAGGGGAAAGCAGAGGTGAAGCAGTGAAGGTCTCCTGCTACGCAGCTGTGCCAGCTGCACCACCCTACGGATGCTGAGGCATTATTGCAATGGGAGAGGTATGGCTGGCAGGAAGCTGCTCCAAGTTCTTCTCTTTGCTTTGCCAGTGACTGCATATTGTAACTTCCCATCTGTAAAACAGAAAAAAAGCCCATCCTCCCTTCCCTCCCAGAGGCTCTGTGAGGATTCATTAATTTGTGTTGGAGTTAAAACATGCAAAGTGCTGTGTAGATGCAAATTCAAGCCTGACCTCCTGGCTCCTGGCACGCTGACCAGCCTGCAGCACGCTGGCTTTCCAGGATGCTGCTGTGTGCAGTCCCCTGCCTGTGGCACCATGAGGACACATCAGGCATGGCACAACACAGAACTGGTCCATGGCCGGGGTGAGAAGGAGGGGTGGTGCGGGTGGGGTGATGCCTTTTGAAATCATGGGGCATTCCTGCTTCTTCCAAAAGTGAGAACAAGTAGGAGTGGGATGGGACTGGAGAAGGGACTCCCCCACCCTCTGAATGGCTTGGATTTGCGTATTTGATAGGGTGTAACTGGAACCAAGCTCATTTTAAGTATCTGCTTTCAAAAGGATTGTTGTTTTTCTGCTCCCACCCAGCGCTGCAGAGCCAGAGTGCCCACTGTGCCATGCCTGGGCACCGCGCCGACCTCACGGCACGTTGCACCATAGGCAAGCAGGGCAGGGCTGTCCCTGGGGACAGCAGGGCTCCGTGGAGCTGCCAGCTGCTGCCCCGCTGTGCAGGACACCACCAATCCTGGAGACCCCCGTGCACAGCCCTGCATGCCCTTGCACATCTCCGGCACTAGCTAGCCGTGAGCTGCACAACCGGCGCGTCCATGGACAGCCACCACCCGCTGCTGGGTGGACACGGGCCGGTGCAGGACGGGCCCCATTCCATTGCAATCTATGTCCAGGGCTTGGCTCAGGCAGGTCGGATCCTGGCAGTCTCTGAGAGAGCAGAGCTGGATGCTGGCACGTCCCCAGGGAAAGCTCCCGAGCTCCGTCTGCCCTCCGGCACGCTCCCGTCTTTGACAGCATCTCCGTGGAAGCAGCCAACAGACGTGACAAACACGCCGACTGCACGATCTCTCCCACATCCCCCGGAGCCTGGGCTCTGCCTGCTGAGACCCCTTCACAGCCCATTAGGCAATTCAGGTTCGGGAACACGCTTTGCCCTCCCGGCGGCTGCAGGAGACGGCAGCAGCCTCTGGACCCCTCCTGTGCCTGCTGAGGGGACCGTGGCTCCCGATCATTTCCAGCTGCTTAGCTCTGTGCTGGCTGGCAGAGCTCGTGGGGAGCCGCCGGTCGATCTCCCGTGGGTCACCCGGTGACAACAGGAGGGAGAGGAAGGGGACACAGGAGGGAGAGGAAGGGGACCAGCTGTTGTGCTGGGGCTGCCTACACCGTGTGGTGGAGGCCAGGCTTCCACCAAGCCTTAGAGCAAGGTGGGAAGGAAAATGAGTTAATCGCACAGAGGAGCCCCTCCACGCTGCTCCAGTTTCCCAGTCCAAGGCGGTGGTGGCTGATCCGGCGTGGGCAGCGGCCAGGCTCTCCGGAGGGTCTGCCCTCAGAGGATGGGAGGCACCAGGCACCCCGGAGCCAGATCCCATCCTCCAGAATTTCAACCAGTCAGAGGAGGGTTTTGAAGTTGGTTCAGTGAGACGCTGTGTCTCAGACCTTCTCTCAGGGCCTTATTAAAATGCAGACTGCAAATTCAGATACTGTAAACAAGGTCACTGGAGAATGAAGATCAACAGAGTGCAAGCACAAGGAATGCAGAGCATTAATATTCTGATGTGTGAGCCCGTCCTAAATATTTTATCAGGCTAAGCTTTTTTGTATTGAGGCATCCTTCCCCTGCTCTTCCTCCTCCTCTTCTGCCTGCTTCACGTCCTTTTCTCTTGCATTCACAAAAAGCACTTTGTATTTTGGCTCAGGCTTGAAATGTATGCAAACCTTCCCCTTCTCCCCCCCATCCTCCGAACAAAACCCTTGCCCTCTTCCAGGCGGAGGGGGAGAGATTTCCTAACGGGGTTTCTTTTGTTTCTGTCAACGTCTCACTTAGGCAGCGGGCTCTGAGACTTGGTGAACGCTGCCAGTGTGTTATCACCCACGTTTCCCCCCCTGCCCGCTCCGCAGAAATGCAGGGATTCCCTCCCACCTCCGGCACGTCCTGCGCGCCGGTGCGCGATGCGCAATCGTCCTCTCACTGGCTCATGGGCTGTCGCCTACGGCGGGTGGTTTTGGCTCGGGGAGATGATCCGGGTCATCTTGATCCCGTGTCAGAGCAGCCGTCGCAGGGTCGTTGGATTTTGCCCTGTGTGGAGCACGGCTGAAAACCTCTTAGTTAGTGAAAAATGGACTGAAATCCAGCCCATCCTCAGCTGGTGGTGAAAATCTGCTTCCTGACCCCAAGAAACATGTCCCCATGCCCTGAGGCATAAGATTTGATTTTCCTTATCAAGGTGCTCTGTAGCACAACTACAAATGCATCACACACTGGTGAAAGGATCTGTGCCTTTGTAAATCCACAGTGGTTTGGGGTTTTTATTTTTACATTGGGCCACACAATCCTGAAAGGATCCATGCCATTACAAATCCCCAAATGGTATTTTTTTTCTTTTACTTCAGGCCAAGCTGGGAAATTTGCATCTTGCTATCAAGTCCCCCCTCCTGCAGTCATTGCATGACACGGGAAAACCCTGCTTCAGAGAGGACTCAATGTGGCTCTCCTGGCCCAGGTGTGAGCAGGTTGCTGGATGTGACTGTTCAGATGAAACCCAGACACTGAGGGAAATGTTTGCTGATCCTGAAACTTCCCGGACCCGAGTATTTATCCACATTGCCAACTGGTGGTTGTACGCTTTCCCACTAACCCAAAATTTATCTTGTTTGAAAAACTACAGTCATCCAATTAGCAATAATACCCAGTGAGTGGAGTGGCCAGCCACACATCTCAAGTAATAAATAGTGGAGGGTAGAAGTGAACAGTTTGGGAATAGTCAATTGAATGGGAATTATTCATGCAAACTGTAGCGCAGACTCTTACAAATACCAAATGCACTCCAGAAAATGAGGGCATTTATGTAATGACATCTCATTAAAAAAATAATCATAAGAAATTGATTATTAATAAAATATTGAGAGATAATTAACATTTTTTTTCTCAGCAGAAGATTCCAGAAAAGGGGCCACTTTCCCTTTTTAACTTCAACTCTGGACTTGAAAGGAAATCATGTGAATTAACCAAAGAAATCTGGCCTAAAATGAACATTTAAATGCAACACGAATTAATGAATAGGCTTTCCAGTAGGTGAAATGTTGGAGTCTATTGACATTTTTTGATCATAAATAATAGTGTAGACCCAAAACAGCTGTATAATTAGCAGTTCTTGGATCTGCAACCATTTTGCAATTGTGAAGAGTAGATTTTTTTTTTTTTTTTGAACTATAATGTTAATAACACCAGCAACGTTGCCGAGCTCCCAGCAGAATAGCAGGCAGTAAGGAGTGGATGTGTTCATGCACCAGCAAAGGTGGCTGGAGGCATCATTTGGCACCTTCTCTGCACTGTTGAGAGATTTTGCTTTCACTGTGCCGACCCCTGAGAGCTCATCCCCCGGCTGCTGAGTGCTGGCGGTGGCAGATGAGAGCCCCTGCATGGGTATGGACAGACAGGCGTGACAGCGGTAGGAAATGAAAGAGGAAAATCTGACTGTACTACATGCGTTATCTGAGCCAGAACAAGTTTGTGCCAGGAAGAGCTGACATCCCTGCTCTGCTCAGGCTTGGGTGTCTGTTCCCAGCCCTGTCCCCAGGGCCAGGGAGATGTTTCATCCCAGGGTGGTCAGCTGGCTGAGCCCATGGCTCCTGCACAATCTGCTGCCAGGAAGGAGATGGGGTGGTTGGGGTCTGGGGCATAGGGTCTTGTTGTGTAGATGCAGCCAAAGCCCATGCCCAGGAGGCTTTCCAGGCTAAGCCTTAGAGGCAAAGGATGGAGAGGGATATGGACTGTGGAGAAAGGATGGCCCAGATCCACAAATGCATGTGTACCCCAAAGTCCCTAACAGCTGGAGACATTGTGAAAAGGGTAGATGCTCCAACAGCTTAGACATAAACGCAGGCGATGTCCTTGCTCCTATTCCAGAGCACGAGGCTGCTATAACTAAGCATCACACCTTGGGTCACGCATTACACAGACACGCACAGAGCCCTGCATCCACTGGATCAAGGCAAGGGAATAGTGAAAAGTCAGATTTGAGCTGCTGCAAATGATCCAGCCTGCACAGCAGAAAGGGGTACTGACCTGTTTGGCCCCATGTCTTGGGCAAGTTTGGTTACCAAGAGTGCAGGAGCCTCCCTGCAGGCCAGCCATCAGTGCTGCTGAGGATCTTGGCAGCACCGGGATACAGGGAAAACCCTGACATGTTTTCACTCGCTTCTTGGCACAGCTCGCTGGAAAGGCCTGAGCACGTCTCCTCTCCGTCAGTGACTGTGTGCTGCGGCCCTCCAGCCCAGCCAGGGAGACCCCGGGGAATGAAGACATTTATACTGCACATTGACTGGCCTGCGCTCTCTTCTCTTTTGAAATATAGCAGTTTATTGATTTATATTTAAAAGGGATGAATGCAGCATATATCAGTATATTAGACACACTCCACACAAACAGAAAGGGCACCACTGCCTTCCCACTAGAGCAATTCATCACCTACCAGAGCTCTCCCAGGGTAACAACTGAGCAGACCAAGGGCGAGAGGGGATTTCTCCCTTGTACAGGCTTCGCGAGCAAATTCCGTGGCATGGAAGAGAAGTGGTGTGGAAGCACCATCTCCAAAAACCGTGCACTTCTGTGTTGTTACCCTCTGAAAATGGCTTTCACTCCTGGACTCTGGAGTGCAGTGCAGAGCTGCCATCCATGTCACAGCTCGGGAAAATTGAGGCACGTAAAAGCAACTTGCCTTAGATCACATTGCAAGTCTGAAAAGAAGCAAAGATTGAACTTAGATCTCCTAAGTATTAAAGCAGTAGCCTAGCTGACAAACACGTTCCCTCCAAGGGGTCCTTCGGTGGGATTCAAACTGCTGCTGCAAATCATCCAGCACAGCAGAAATGGGCACTGAGCTAGCCCAGCCCTCAGCCCTTGGGCAGATTTGTTTGCAAATAGCACAAACCTCCACCCGGTGCTGACAGGCTGATCTGGAGCATATACAGCACCTTGGGCACTTGGCTGAGGGTGCTGTCAGTGATGGGAGAGCAAATGTCTGCCCAAAGGGTCACATTTGCGCTCCAGCCCTTGTCTGTTAGGGGCTTTGCAAAGCTTCCCTATGCCTTGGCATTACAGCTTCTGTGACAAGAAAGGAAAGAAAAAGCATGGCCAGCCACACTGAGAGGGACAGGTGCCCTGCTAGGAGTCAATTTTTCATCTCCCAGGGATGGCAGGGGATTAAAGCAAGCAAAGCCCCAGACCTCCTAGAGTGCCAGAGGCAAAGGGAACTCCCTCAGCCCCCCTAACAGGGCAAGAACTCCTGGTAACACCACGCACAAAAATCCTCCTCCCTTCCCTTTGCTGCAGGAGACAAAGCACTGCAAGCACCTTTTCGTCTCTCTGCCAGCCGGTCTTGGGCTCGGCGAAAGGGGCTGTTTCTTGGCTCCAAGCTGGGTCCCAGCAGAACATGCTCCCCACCACGCTCACACACATGCACCCAGCTCCAACAGCTACAGATGAAGCCCCTCTCCTTCTTGATCAGAGACAGGGAGGCAGGGATTTCAGGTACCAAAGTGAAAATTACAGCATCTCTTTTGACTTACGAGTATTTCTGTTGACTCTTGCTTGTGCTGGGTTTCCATTAGCAGCACGAACGTGGTAGTTCATCTATCACATTTGCCAGCCACAGAAATGACATCGGGGCAATACGAATACATTCTGGTGCATTAGCATTCGGGATAGATAAGGGCAGTAGCAATCCACCAAGAGGGCAGCTAAGTGCAGCAGATAGAAGGGAATAGGCGTAGACATGCCATGCTCACTGAGCACTTGATATCTGAGTCAAATTCAGGCTGCTGTCTTCATACAGGGGAGCATGCCTTTGATATAATATCCCCCTGAGATATGATATACACCTGTGATTATCCTGACTCGCAATTCCATGTCCCTGTGCTGCCCTAAGCTGGCTCTGCAAGCTGCAGCGTTATTTATCTGGCAATAAACGGCCTTCTGTCTGCAAAATGAGGGCTTCAGCTGGGAAAGTAATGGGCAGTTTCAGCTCAGCTGGAGATGTGCCCGGAGGTGAAATCTGATTGGGAAGGAGCGTTGTCCTCCCAGCTGAACGAGATATCCCTGTGACCTGCTTTCCAAGGTGGCCAGACAAGGGCAGCCCAGGGAAGGGGACCTGCCACTGCCTGCCAGCGAGCCGTGCAGCCACCGCAGCAGGGATTGCACGGAGCCGAGCGTGATGCCTCTCCCTCAGCGGCCGTCCCTGCGGAGGGTGCTTCTCCCCATGGCTGATTAACAAGGAAGAAGAGCATATCCATGCCCAATAAGGGTTAAAAGGACTTAGCCACTCTGCACGTTGCTGCTACTGATGCTCATCCTCCTGCCTTAAGTCATGCATCCTGGTAATGCCTTCCCTGTCGGTTCCTCTCTTGTGCTAGAGGAACAGATCCTGCCCGTCTTGTTTCAGCCCACAGTGAGAACTTTGCACTAAGGCTGGAGAGGAGACCCCACTGATGATTTACCAGTGTCATGGCCATGGGGTGCTTCTTCTTCATTCATGGGCTTGGGCTTTATCTCTGGGGAAGGAAGGGTTAATAAATTGTGTGTGATGGGGAAAAGAGCAAAGAGAGAGTAAGACTTGTCTCCTCCAACGTGCTCCATCTGGGAGCAGCACACGGAAGGAAGGGGTGAAAAGTCCCTCATCATCAGGGAAAGAAGATGGATGGTGCCAGCCCTGCTAGCAAGTGTCTTGGAGACTTGGTCCCCTCAGGGGACAACAGAGGCAGTTGGCAGCTGCCTAACGCAAAGGCAGCTCAAGTCTGGCTCTCAGCTGTGTGGCATTCGTGATAGCCCAGCCTGTGCAAGAGGAGTGACAACAGCAACTCCATTTATAACATGCTTTGGGATCTGTCTGTGCAGGATGCTGCAGGGAAACCAGGCACAGAAATATTATCGTTAGCATCATTATTATTATTATCAGTATTCCCCTGCAGCTGGTGTGGCTGCACAGCAAAACCATCCAGAGCTGCTCTGGTGGCATTTCCCTCCACCCACCTCAACTCCCTATTGCTTTGACTAGACAGAAATTGCCCTCAAGAACTTCTCTCTTCTCTGAATGTTGATTTCTGTTTAGTTAATTAAATGGTTTTAGTTCTAGTTTTCAGTTTTCTGCACTTTCAGTGCAGAAAGCCAGTTGGTTGTAGGGCGAACACAATTATGCTCTTCCACAGTTCTCAGGGAAGAGGAAGTCTAAGTTTTAAGTAGGTCTACAGCCATAGAGATAAGGATCTGTTTCCACTGCACCCACTGCCATGCTGTGGGAAAAGAGGCAGCATCGGCCCCAAATCCCTACTCACTGCCACTTTCATTGCCACGTTCCGCCTCTGGGCAGCAAGGGTGATAATTGCCTCCCACGGCACAGGGAGGGTTAATTAGCCAGTGTTTGTTCAGTGCTGTGAATAGGTAAAATGCTGTCTAAGTGCAGAGCATTATGATTAATAATATCCAGCCTGCTAAAGCAAAGTGCTTAGAAGGATTCAGAAAGGATTATTCATTTATATGAATACAGAGGATATCTACAGTTACATTAAATGGGATAAAAATCTGCAGGGGACCTAAACCCTCACGCTTCAGGACATAAACCAGCCATTAGCTGCCTGGGTTGGGAAGGAAGATCTCTCCGAACACTTTAGCATAGTGTCATGGTGCTCAGCGGGAGACCCTCATCTTCCTCATGAGCTTCCAGAACCAGCTCCTCATCTTGCAGAGATGAGACCAAGCCTGTGTCTGTCTGTCAGTTCTAGTATTGTTCCAGTGCTGTATTTTCTGGCTACCCTGCCTGTGCTAGCCCTGTTCTAACGTTGTGCTACCAGTCACTGATGCCTTGTTCGTGTCCTGCACAAATCTTGGAGAGCACCCAGCTCCCGCTTTGCTCCACAACCACTGCAGCCAGGGCAGTGGGACGAATGTGGCCCGAAGAAGAGAGATGACACTGGTTTTGCTACCTCATGCTTCTCTATAGAAGGTGATTCAGAGGAAAAGAGGGAGCCTAGGTGGTGGTATGTGATGCTGAGAGCAGGAGAGGTGAGTGGGCTGAGCTGTCTCCATTGGAGAGCTAGGTGCCCAGACACTGATGGCTCCTTTGACTGGTTGCATGGGCCTTTGCAGGCATCTACACACCTTCCAGGCTGGTGCTGGCTGGTGCTTACCTTGCTGGCGCATGGGCTAAGCGGAGCTCTCCGTCGCAGACCACAGGAGAACTCTTAGCTCTGCTGGGCATCTCTGACATCTATACTGTGGATCAACACTTCATCTCACAGGAGGACAGCAAGGATAACAGCCAGAAACTAAGGTGGAAAGTGTTGTAGATTGAGGAGACCTCTTACAACTCAAGCAGCTCTGTTTGTGCTGATTCCCCCCAGCACCTCTGACTCCCTTCAGCAAAGAAACACAGGTCCTCACAGTGTGTATCTGCTCAAAACACTCCCCCGCCACAAATTTATTTATTTTGTTGCTCAAACAGGAACATCTTGAGCAGAAACTCCGATTTTGCACCCACCTTCAGAAGCTGATCTGCTATGCTTAGGAGCTTGAAATTTTTCTGCACTGTTTTTCTCTTTTTGTTGTGGAAAAAAAAAACCAACAACACTGCAGGTGCAAATGGCAAAATATTGCAAGAATTTCTGCTTATGTGGTATTTTTGGTCTCAGTGGTGAGAATAAAATAGCCCAGATTTGATCTTGGAGCATGATGAAAAGATAAGGATCACAAGAAATTAAACTCAGGAAATGCAGAAAATCATAATGCAGGAAATTAAAAGGCAGTAAATTCAAAACTGATACAAGTTTTTATGCAGCGTGTGGTTAATCTGTGGAGCTTATTGCCACAAGATATTAAAAAAGGTTGGATGTGCATATGAACACCATCATCTGCAGTTACTATAAACGCAGTAAACATTAAGCACTTTAACCCTCTTTCTACACAGCATAGACTGACCACTCTTGCGCTTGTGGTTAGCAAAGAGCTTCTTCAAGCGGAATTAGAGGGGAACACTGACTGATTGTGTTAAGACTTAATGAAACCCTCTATCCAATATCTGCACCTCCAGATACGATGCCCCCATCTCTCTGCTAGGGATCCAGGCAGGAGTGCTAGAGGAGAGATGTTCTGTGCATGTCATCTACCCATTTGCTCAGAGGAGCTCAGAGCATCTGCAGGATCCTGAGCAAAGGGCCAAGGCAGCAGTAGGATGGGGTGCTGAGGAGCAGCCCTTGGATTGAAAAATCTGAAAACAGAGTCCTCTAGAGCTCTTCTGGTTCAGACACTGCTGAGGCTTGTCTTTGATCTCAACAACAATCCTCTGCAACCCTGAAAGGTCTCCTACTTCATGAAGAGCCGACCTTAGGCGTAAGCCCATAGTGTCCAAATCAGTTATGTTCTGGGATGCGTTGTTTTCCTCAGACAACCAGGCCTCTGCAAATGACTCAATGCATCCCTCATCCAGAAGGTTAGGTCAAGGCGTTTGGGATGGCCCTCAAGACCTGGGTGAACTATGAGCCGTTCTGCTGTAGCCAGCTGTGAGGGGTTGCCCAAGCAGCACTTCCATCCCATTTTGCATGTTAAAGTGGTCAGCAGCAGCGTGTGACTTATTCTGGGCTGGATGCCTCAGCCCAGAGGGCTCCCTTAGACAGGGGACGGCCTGGATGCCCGGGTATTTCCTTCTTGCTGTGCTCATTACAATAACTGAGGCCCTTTCATTTGCTAGGAAAGAGCCAAACTCAATTTGTGTCATCTTATAATGTGTACTCTAATACGTTACATTGGATCCAATTAGGTAATGGCAGCCCCAGCAGCAGAAAGGCGGGGGGGGGGAGGTGGGTGGGCTTCATCATAGTTTGGGCTGTGCCTTCAACATTGATCCTAATGAACGTCAGACAGAGGGGTGTCCCCCAGAGCCGCTCTTTGTGATGCTGGAGCAGTTCAGGACTGGTTAATGTGCACTTAACACGATGTGTTACCTGAAAAAGATGCTCCGTGAGAGGGAGCCGACATGGTGCAGTGTAATTTATGCCTTTAGAACAGGATCCTCCATGGGCGTTACAACAGCATGCTCAGAAAGAACTCAGCTGCATGCTGGAGAAGAAAGGAAGGCTTTAAGTGAAGATTTAAAGAAGGAGATGGAGCGTCTGCAAAGAAGAGGAACACACGCCCTCCAGCTGTGGAAGAAGGCAGAAGGGAGGCTGAGATAAAAAGGGAGCTTTGATCTTCCTCGATCCATTGGGCTTCGATCAGCCGTGTCCTGCTGTGCCGGGGCTGGCCGAGGGCTGGTGTGCGACTGCCTCGGTGCTGAGCTGGCTGCCATGGAAGGCAGGCTCATCGCTCCCCTGGCCTGTCCCCGGGCTGGGGTCCCCCTGCTCAGCTGGGTGCTGCTCTGCCCTGAGACCCCCGCGGGGTCCGGCCGCTGCTCACCAACCGTTTCTGCCAGCTGTGTTGGAGCTTTGCTGAGGAGGGGTAAAAGCAACAGTTTTCCTATGCCAGAAGCTCAGACAGGGCTAGATGGGTTTCCTCGTTGCTGGTTTGCAAGTATTTAAATGCATTCGCTTTTCCATCTATATTCTACTGCAGGATCCATGGGAGTTCATGGCCACGGGAGAGGAAAAATTTACCCTGAGTCCCAGGGCTTGTCCTGCTAGAGTTCTAGGAAAGACAGCAGAGTGCACAAGAAGCGACGACATGGTGGGTTTGGGCATCGTTCAATCAATACAGAAAACCTCATGCGCATATTCAGATGCCCAGTGTAATACAAACCTGCCTCAGGCTAGCGTGCCGACTTTGGCAGCTTGTGATGGGCTCAGGGCAAAATCTGATCACTGATGTGGAAGGGAGAGAGCCAGACCTCCCATCATCACAGCCTCCCAACCCAAGATGCTCACAGCACTGGCACCTTCCTGTTGGACTGCAAAATCTCCTCGGTGGTAAGGAAATGAGAGACCAAATTTGAACAGTGGGCATGTCCCACTGCTCCAAGAAAGCCATCGGGAAGCTTCAAGGCCAGTGGAGAACCCACAGTTCAGGTATCAGAAGCACATACAAGAAAGCAGGTGGCTGAAGGTGTTTCGAAACAGCTTTACAATGTTTTAATTGACCTGCAGTGATGCAGGGCCTGTCCACACAAGTGACATAATGTGCAGATCACATCAAGCCTGCAGATGCTGTTCATGCCCGTGGATGACATGGTCACAGCAGAGCAGGGAACGGATGCACGAATACCTTGAGAAGTTCTTGCACCCGCTGAGACACCTTGCCTTAGTCAAGGCAAGACCATGACGCTCCCATGACACCCGCTTCTCAGTATTGGTCATTTACTGTACACCAGGAAAAGAGGAGTGAAACTCTGCCTGTCCGGCCGCTCGCCCCGGCTTGCCACAGCTTGCCCCAGGCACAGCAGCACCAGCATTTTGCTGGGTCCCAGCGCTCTCTGCAGTCCCGCTGCTCCTCTGTCCTCACAACCTGGCACAAAGTGCCTGTTTGGTGTCACTGCCAGAGCAGCTCAGCTACATTTATAAATCCTCTTCGCAATTTCATTCATTTCAAAGCTCCCTGTTACCAGCTTCAACCCTTAATCTCACACTCCATAAATCAATCAGCAAGGGAGCTGGGGAGCAGAAGAAAATCAGTTCCTTTCTCCCTGGCTGGGCAAAGCTGGGCAGCTCATGCCAAGGGATGTGAGGCTGGTGGGAGGTCTCTGTCCCCTCTGTGCAAGCCAAGGGGTGCTGGCAGGAGCCCAGGGGAAGAAAGCAGGAACACATTACCGGAGAGCAGGCGAGGGTTGCTCCCATGCCCAGAGCTAGCCTTGCATTGATTTGTGGAGACTAATGAACCTCAGACTTTCAGCATTAATATTTGGAGGGTGCTCATATAAACGCTGTCTCACCCAGGAGTGCAGCAGTGGGTGTTGCTGCAGCCGCGAGCGGAGCTGAGGCTGCCAGAGCCTTTTCAGCCCACAGAGCCAAGCCTTGGAGCTTGACACTCGCCACAGTGATGGATTAGCTCCAAAGGAAAATGCCCCTTCGGCGACCATTAAGCAGACACACTGTTTAGATTTGTGCTGAGGTGTTTTTACGTCTCATCTGAGGCTTTCAGTGAAATGAGGCTGGTGGACTCCAGGCAGCTCCCAGCCAGTAAGGGAAGGGTAATTATCCATGGTGACAAACCGGGGCGCTGACATGGAGAGGATGCTGCCCAGTTCAAACCACCACAGGTCAGCGGAGACCTAAACAGTCTCCTTCCAGCAGGCAGGTGGGCAGGGCAGAAATCGCACGCTGCCTGCTGCCTCCGCATGCTGTGTGCCACGCATGCTGATAGGGCGAGCTGCAATTTATCAACAAAAATTAGGAGTGGGAAATGCTGTTTATCTGGAGAGTGAATGAATTCATTTTTGCCTGGGAATTCCAATGTTTTCATTTTTGGAGATCTTTTTCCCTTGAAAGCCACACTGGGAGTGGAGATTAATGAGTTTTTCTCATGCAACTTTTCTATGGTGGAAACTCAAGTTTGTCAGCTCTGAAGTATTTTGCAAAATTGTGGTGATTTTGCCCAATTTTGTTTATTGGAGAAAAAACATGTGAAAACATTTAAAATGGCCAGTTTTGACATGTTCAGAATGAAATGTTTTGATTTTTTGGGTCTGAAACATTCTTCAGTTTAAAAACTCCCATTCATTTAATTTTGAAAAATCCAAAAGCTTGATTGAAGCAAAGTATTCCGATACTGTCAAATGAAATGTTGACTCCAAACCCTTTAAAAATCAATTTGACAATGATTTGGAAAACCTTTATCTTTGCTCCAAGCTTAAATAACATTAAAAATAAACAAACAAATGCACACTTTGCAAATGAGCTAAAAGGAATTTTTTTTCCATGCAGCTCTTGTTGCGAAAAAAATTTCGTTTTCTAGGTTTTCAAAAAAGGTCCAAAACCAGTTCCAAGTCCAAGGAACAATCTGTCCTTTACAAACAGAGGTGACTGCATCCTACAAAGTAAAAGACTTGAAACGGATGTTGTGGATAATGAGCAAACCAGAAGCCACCATGAGACGGCTGCCAGACCTGAAACAGTTCTTGGCTCCATCAGCAGGGAAATACCAGTTTGCAGCAGGGACATGGCATTACCTTTGGGCATGGCTTACCAAGGCAGTCGCCCAACTGCCTATTTATGCCAGAGGTCCACGTTTTTAAAAGATCGGTGGCAGATTTGGAAATCATCAGAAAACAACCCAAGGGATGGTCTGGGGCACTGGAACACTGTTGTGCAATGAGAGAGGAAAGAAGTGCAAGGTATTAACATCGCTGCTAAATCCAAGGCAACATTAATATCTGACTGAGTTTATAAGTGCCTTTGGGAGGAGGAGATGCCCAAAAGCCACCTGGCTAGCAGACAAAGGCAGAATATCAGCTAGCAGCTGGAGGGTACAGCCAGACAAACTGGGAGTGGGAGCTGAGTGCCACTGTCAACAGAGAGATGAACCCCTCGAACAGATTGCTCTGGCACGTAGTGGAGTCTTCATCACTCAAAGCTGTTCACTCACTTGGATATCTTGCTGCAGGATCTGCTGTGATCAGGCAGAAACCCTGGCCTCAAGAGAGGTGAAGTTCTCCCTCCTGGCCAGAAAAATCAAACCACATTGTCTTTGCAGCTTTTCTTGGCCTAATCTTTGGAAAGAAGAGGCCAGGGAGGCTGTTTTGCCAGACACACCACGTAACCTATGGCAAAGAAGGTTCTTTTCCCAGTCCAGCTTCCCAGCAGCCTCAAATGGGCACTGCAAAGAAAAGAAAGCACACGTGCTGAATCTCTGATTCATTCCCAGTCGCCACGCAACTGTGGCAGCCAAATCCTTCTTCCCGGGAGCACGAGTGCCCCTGACATGACACAATCCATCATGCAGATGTGACCCACAGCTCTGACCAGCTTGTCTCCAGCACAGCCCCACACATAGGCTGGGATGATGAGTTCAAGGCTGCACCAGGCATCCTCCTCTGTGTGTCAGCTCTGCCTTTCACCAGCACATGACTGAGCTGATGGTTCACAGACCCCCATGAGTCGGGTCACTGCAGGTCCTCCAGTCAGACTATCTGCATGCACAGTTAGGGCAAGGAAAGAGGGAGAAAATGTGGAAGAGAAAGCGTGAGAAGGGGGATTACTCTGAGAAGATAAGGCAGGTGATGGGAAGACGCAGAATGGTCCTTCCACATCCTCACCAGGAAGCTCTGGGTGGCCCCATGCCTGGCCCTGCTTGCTCCTCTCATGGTGATGCCACTGCTGGTAGCCACAAAAGAAACTGTTCCCTTGAACAGTGAATGCATTGATCTGCTGCCTGGTGTCTTGGCCCGTGCCCTTTGCGTGCCCGCTCACAAGCCAACTTCTTCACTGCAGGCAGATGCATGGGACGGGGCTGCTTTAACGAAGCAGGGAGCAAACCTGCTCTTCTGCGCCCACTAAGCCTGCCCAGTGGTACCAGGGAGTCCTGTTGCAGTGGGAGGAAAACGAAGGCCAAATCTCCAGCCCTGCAACTTCCTTCTTGTCCAAAGCAGTTCTGGGCCAAAACAGATAAAAGAGTAGGGTAGTCCCTTCTGATTCATACTACAACAGCCAGCAGGCAGGATTCTGCTGCGTGCTCCACTGTCAAGAGTGTGGAAGAAAATCTGCTGCTGACCCAGCATGTCAAAGAAGAGTTTCTGGAGACATATCCTTTTCATCCTGCTTTATCCATCCTGCAAGTGCTTTGGCTCCAGCAGGGTTTTCCTGCTCTGTTCCCTGCATTTGTGGGAGCCAAGTGATTTCTCACATATGTGGTTGGAATGGAATGTCTTGCAGAGAGTGAAGCTTTTGGGACACCCATGATATAAGTGGGTTTAGCCCGTCTACAGAGCTGCACTTCATGGCCACCTTGTTGGCCTGATTGGGCCCTGCTCTGTCTCTGTCCAGGTTTCTTCTCATCACCCACATGTGTGTGATGCTCTGTGGTGGCCCCACGAGCGGTGGTACCAAGGAAAGCACTGAGGGAAATGTAGGAGAGCGGAAGACATCATCCTTATGGTACATGACAGGCTGGTCAGCATAAAGCATTGGATCCTGGGGTCTGCTCCTACCTTTGTCTGGCTCGGTCTGAGGTTGTAGGCAAGGTGATTTGGATCAGTTTCACATCCTTCTGGTGAAAATATTCCTTCTTTAATCTTCCTGCCCTTTGCTGCTTTTTATCTTTAGGGCCACGATCTTTCTGGGGCAATCACTTTCTCCTAGACCCCAGACTATGAGGCCACTTAGGTATTCTGCTGGTATTAGAGATTGACACCGTCAGAACACCTTACACTGGCCACGGCACCAGCAAAAGATGAAAATCCAGCCCTGCCCCGTGGTACTTAGGGTCGAATACACAGCACAAATGCTTGTTCCTCACTGCCCTGCCTATGCTATTAGAAAACCTCTGCAGAAAGTTGTCATGTTCTCACATGCTGCACAGTGGGTCAGGGTTTTGCACCCTGCAGGTATGAATTGCTGGTGGTGACCCAGCAAGCCACTTCAGTCCCCCACACTGAGTGCAAGGAAAAGTAATAGTCACTACTTCATCCGCCGCCTCCCTCCGCCTCCAGCTCCACGCACTTCCCTCTGCTCAGCTCCAGCCCTCTAGGTTTTATCTGGAGGGTTTCCTGGGATCACGTGTCCATGCAGAAGCACCTTGGGAAGTCTCAGGAGCCCAAATTCAGGCAGAAAACTGTGGGTAATGGGGAGGTCCATGGCTAGCCTGGCTAGTTGGAGCCGCAGGGGCTCTACATAGAGCCAGACACTGCCTGAGCCCTGAACTCTGCCTGGACAGGTCTAAGGTGGAGAGAGATGGCTTGACCTGGATGCTGAGAGCTCTGTGACCTATCAAGGATAACATGGAGGTTTGCTCCCACCTCCCTTCTGAAGCTGACCTGGTTTAGCTGTGCCAAATGCCACCACAGATGGCTTATTAGCAACAATATTCTTTCTCGCAATAATATCTACAGCTGAGAACTGGTGATACTGAATTATTTTGGTGGTAAAGACAAGGGCCAGCTGTGAAGGGCTACAGAAAGACTTCATGACATCAAGAGACTGGTGACAAAATGGCAGATAAAATTAAATGTAGATAAATGGAAACTAACGTACATGGGAAAATACAGTCCTAACTTTATGAATTAAGTAAAGAACCGTGAGATACCTGTCATTGCTAAAGAACAAGATCTTTGTGTTTTAATACATGAGTTTTTGAAAATGTCATCTCTTTGCTCGGCAGTGGTTAGAAAAAGTGAATCAAATGTTAGGAATTATTAGGAAAGGAATAAAGACAAGAAGTATAAAGACCAGAAGCTGTCAGTCTATCCCTGTATCTATGTCAGTAGAAATCCCGCGTGAGCTCTGCCTTCAAGCCTGGGCAGTTCTGGCCCCGTCTCTGGAGGCATGTGAAGGAGAGTGTGACAGGAGTTGGTAAAAACCTGCATGGCCCCAAGAGGGTGGGCTGCTGCTGAGTCTTCTCTCTTTCCATCACTAGGACCAGTGAGCTTCCCACAGAGCTGATGAATACCACATTCATGTTAAATAGAAGGTGGCACTTCATACAGTATGTAGTGAAAATGTTCAACTCCATGGACACACTCACAAGAGGAAAAATCATCAAGGAAAGTTAGATTCAAAGGCACCTTTGGGTTAGGAGCCTTTAGGTTGGATGTCAGAAGGGGGTTGCTGTACACTCACCCTGTTGTTACATTCCACCCTAAGCATCTGCAGTTGCTCTAGGAGTAAAGAAACCGGTGGCCCTGGCCTTGGGGAGATGACAGTCTGAATCGATAGGTTTAGTGAAACAGGAACGGAAATTCAAATTGGTGTTATCACAAAGAGAAAAATAGCAATGGGAACTTAATCAGAGTGTTAGACCACAGAGGATCTGCATGTAGAAGCTCAATTAAGACTGTCAACCTTCAGGAAGTGCTTCACCGATATCCCGCACTCCGAGACACGAAGCTGGAGAAAAGCAGGTGCCATGGCTCCACTGCCCACAGAAAAACTCGTGTTGGCTTGGCTCTTTTATGGAGCAATCAGCAAAATGGGGAAAAACAGGTGAGGCTGGGGAGCCAAGGAGGAGCTGGGGAGGGTGGCAGCAGGGGCTGGAGGTGGTTAAGGAGCGGAAAGGGTGGAGCAAGCGGCCTTTTGGTGCAGGGCAGAAGGAAGACACTCTGGTCCTGGCTCTCTGGGTGACCAGGCAACTGGGAGGCCATACATGCTCTCTAGGGAGGAGTTCCAGTGCCCTCAACTCACAATTAGGTCCCACTTTGATCCTTCATCACTACCACCTCTCCTCACCCCCCTGTCTAATCTAGTGGTTGTATATTGCGTAGAGATGGAGGAGTTCCGTAAAACAAAAAAAACAGGGGTATGATTTTTGAGATGTTTTAGGATGTTCTAGCCCAGCAGCATCCCTGGCCCCAGGCTGGAGAGCTCAGGATACCCACAGCCCCTGTGCCATGGGGACCTCCTTGAGGATGGGTGGATTCTGGCAGTGCTTTGTGAATCTTCTTCTTATTTGCTTCCCTTTCTAGGGAGATCAGTGGTGGGTTTAGCTGCAAGACTGGAGGTACCAGGGCGCTTCCCCTCTGTCACTGCACACTGTGGGCAGGCTCTGTGCAGCAGCAGTGCTGCCAACAGGAGATTCCCAAAGCCTGGGGCTGCCTTTGCTGCCAGAGGGCAGCTGCAGAGCCTGGCTCATCCCTCATGAAAGGCTGCGGTCCTCGGGGCTCCAGTGCCTCCAGGGTGCTCAGCAATCTCTCTTGGTTGTAATAACCAGCCGTGCCTGAGCTCCACGCTTTCTCTTTGCCCATGGTTCTCCTCTCAGCCACATGGCTGTAGACTGCACCCAGGAGGGTTTTCAAGTGCAAAAAAGCTCTTTGGCTGTTTTTTTATAAAGGTTTCCTTTCCAGTCACCTTTCTTTATTCCAAAGTACTTAAACACTCCTCTTTCAAATCCTTATTACCCTGACTCAGAGACTCGGCTTTAAGTAGTGCTTTGAATTAAGGTTCTCAAATATGCATTCAATTTCAGTTTAAAAGAGGTAGTTAATGTATGTTACATAAATAGCTATTATTAAATACGTTCACTGAAGATTAACAACTGCTGTGCGTAATGGATACGTGTCTAACTACTATGATATATACTGAATTTCCCTATTATATAGCTGCTGGATGTGTGTCTGCTAGAACAGAGGAAAAATTCACAGTGAATAATTTAGTAGATGAATTTAGCCTCTCTTTCTGTCTGTGAAACCGCATGGCATCCTTCAGCGTATTCATCACTCCGGTCTGATTCTGCCCATTTCTCCCACATGGGCTCAGCCGAACTCGCTGGGACGCAGGTGGCTCGTGCAGCTACTCCCGGGGCTGGGAGCTGCAGCCGCCTGCACGCACTCCCCGCATCCCAGCCCCGGGGATGCTGCGGCTGGCGCTGCTTTATGAGACCAAAGCTGGCTGGGCAGCAGAAGCCCTGCTCTGAAGTCTGCAGCCCTGAACACCCTCATCACTGTGCCAACGGCTGCTCCTGGGCAGTAGCAAGCAGCTGCTGCAGGCTGCAGTCATTTGTTTTTTTGTCTGACCATGCTCCCAGAACTGGGGAGCCAGAGGAAACTTGTCCTCTCAGGGTCTTATCTGGTTCTTAAAGAAAATTTAACCTTGGTACCTGGGTCCCTTTTTCTATTTCAGTGTCCAGACAAGCTGGTTGGCGGGATATTTGCTTGGGCAAAGACAAACATTGGTGGGGGAAGACAAAATCCGTGGTGGTAAGCGTAGGGCTTGCACAGGGAATGTTCCTCCTTAAGGCATGTCTACATGGAGAATCATAGAATCAAAGAATCATTAAGGTTGGAAAAGACCTCTAAGATCATCAATTCCAGTCAGCACCCCAACAAAGAAGATGATGGATGTGATCTTCCCTGAAGATTTACTGGAATATGTCTCTGGGTGAGTGCTCTTGAGCTGAGGTCTGGACAGCAGAAGGTATAGAAGTACCCGTAAGTGGATTGCTATGTGGACACGCATCCTGCATGTCTTGTTTCTGACAACAGCAGAGCTCTTCTCCTTCAGGCAAGGAAGCGGTTCCTGCCACAAGACCCTCAGCACATCCAGGTGAGCCAGCTCCTTTCTCCAGCATCTGATACCATGTGCAAATGGGCAACATTGTCTGCATGGGTGAGACCATAAGCACAGCTGAAAGGCGGACAGGCCACAGGCAGATGTTCTGCAGAGAGACAAGGAACCTGCTGTTGCTGTGACTAGCCCACATGCCTTGCTCATTCTGCACGGTGTCCCCAGCACACCAGAGAGGATCAATCCATAGAATCACCTCTACCCTAGAGAGATCCAGATGCATCATATCGGCAGCAGACAGGTGGGGGGAACAACGAACATCGATTCGGAGGAAAGGCACCCTTCCCTCCTTTTATGGCAACTGCAGACAGCCAGGTCTGCTGAGCTCCTCGTTGACAGCAGCAGGTGCTGAAGGGCCCTCACGGGCTAATTTTTGTGGAGAAATCAGCTCTTTTCCTTGTTCAGCACATCCTTGCGTTATTGCTCCCTCTTGATGCTGTGTAGTTTTTCCCTTTCCTGCACCTCCTGGTTATCTTCGTCTCATCTAAAGCTTGTCAAAGGGTGGCAGGGGGGTAGACAGGTTGGGAGGTTGTCTGATGCTTGCTAGAAGAATCTCATAGAGATGCCATATCTCCTTACTGGGAACATAATGTGCCCACAAGGTCTGTGTTGTTTCTTCCATTTGGCGTAGGGGAAACAAAGTACCCTTCCCCAGCCCAGTTCCCAAAATAAAAGGAAAACAGAAAAAAAGGGTTTAGGATGAAAATAACTAGCTGAGGCACGTCCTCTGTGCTAGGAAGATCAAGTGCTAATGATGGTTCTGGCACGTTGGTGACAGTTTTGTCTGTTGTATGTATATATATTTTAACTGTGAGACCACATGGGAGGCTCTTTATGCAGTCGAAGTGCCTTTGACAGCCGCTGAGAACACATTGGCTCCTTTCTGCTGGCAAAAGACTCATCCCATTAAAGGCTGTCGATAAAGGGAAGGGAAATGACAAGGGTGCTTGGGAGGGAGCGAGGCAGCAGGAGGAGACAGGAGCTGCCACCACCAATGTCATTACCAAGAATGAGAAGGAGCTTTTGCATAAATGCACCATGTGTTTTCATTAGCGGTGGCGGGGAATGTGCTGTTCTGAAGAGAGCATTTATACCATTGAAGGGAAAACAGATACCCTGCGACTGTCACATGAGCACCCATGGTGCTGATGGCGTCGGCGTGTGAGCATCCTCCATCTCTTGCCTTCGCCGGCTGCCAGCACAGCGAGCCCTGCGTCCCTGCACGCACCGGAGCGCCGGGATGCGTGTGGCTCTGGAGCAGGCGTGTCTGCCCCGCCGGGCACGCGTCCCTGTGAGTCCATGCGCTTGCAAGAGTGCTGGTGTGCAGGCGGATGCATCACTCGTGACTGTGTGTTGTGAGGACCACTCTGCACGGGGCTGTGTGGAGCTTCTGGGTGTTTCTCAGGGTGTGAGAGGGCAGACAAGTGACAGTGCTTCTGTGGAATGCCACTGGCACAGGGGCTGTTTCCTAACGCTTTTCTGGGACCTCTCTCTCCACAGGCCAATTTCCAGCTGCTTTGTGCTTTGATTACTATAGTGATAATAAAATCTTATTTAAATGGTAAAACATTGCGGAACCTGATGTTTAGAAAAAAGTCAATGTGCTCTGGTGAGGCTCAGCTTACCCCTGCCAGCCACTCCCTGGCATGGCTGGGTCCTGATATGATGATGAGGAGATGTTCCTCCTGTGTAAAAAGGGCAGTACAAGCCACTGAGCCCCTTCTGCTCAATGACAGGAGATGGTGTGAAAGGCTAGGGTCTTCCTGAGTCATAGCAAGGTCTGTGACTCAGCAACCATGTAACCTGAAGGACAATTTGATATAGCCTAGGGCATGACAAGCAACACCCAGGCATAAGCAGATCCATGATGAGATCCATCTGTTCGGGAGATCTTGGAGAGTGATCTGGGAAGAGATACCTGTGGCTAGGCAGGAGGAGCCAAGAACCTCACTGCACCCCTGCATAGTTGCAGTGTTCATGCACACGCCGGGGTTCTTGGCTGATCTCTGTCTTTCCTCAGTGCACTCTGTCCCCCTTTGCTTGTGTCTTAAAAGAACTTTGCTTATACTTTACACATGTCCATGCTATTTCTGTGCTAATGACCCAGTGGTAGACGTGCATTTTGGGGCAGTGCTGCTAGTCAGCTGTGTTTGGTTTATTTTGGGCTTAAACCGTTCTGCTGATTTCACCATACAGCAAAAGAGTTGCATTGCTCTTACTAGAAACATTTGGCAACCACATTCAAGACTTGATCATCCCAGACTCAACCGCTGTCCAGAGCTGTTCCGGAGCGGCTGGGTCCCACCCATTCACTCTCAGAGCTCCTGCTCCAGGTGCTCCTGTTGCACCTCCCAAAAACTAGTGAAAACGAGAGGTGAGGGCTTGCGTCAGTGAGTCTGCAAATCCCAACACTGCAGTGGTCTGAGAGGACAGAGCAGGGTGGACAATTAGTGCTGGGGGGATGGCTGAGGAGTCAGATGGGAGGCTGGGATACAACATCCTACCCTGCCCAGCCACAACCAAACTTTAGGTGCTTTTTGATTTATAAATCACGGACTGTGCATAGTGTCAGGAGGGCACATGGCACCTGCAAGTGTAGGGTCTTTCTTCACGGATGTAGTGACCTCAATGCAGCAAAAGTAACATTCTGCTTTGCATCTTTGAGCTCACTTGGTACCCTCAGACCTTGCTGGTGCCTCCATGGCCCTGTTATTCATTCAGAACCACAAGCAGGAGCAGATCTCTCTCTATGCACTGACTCCACCCTAGAGCAGTGCAGGCTGCAGACTGGAAAGGCAAAATTAGCAGTGACTGGGACATTAAAAACTCCCATCTCCTCATGTCCCAGGGCTCAGGAAGGCCCACATTTTCCAAAACTGACACCCTGCTGGGCAGGTTCTCTGTACAAAGCTATGTGAGCCTGGCACCTTCTGTCCTGCTGCTTGGTAGTGTGAGGTTGGTACATGCAGCTAAGCCCACATCCCTCCCAACACAAAGCCAAAGTCAGCGTCACAGCTGGGAGCATGTAGACCACTAGTCAGCAAATTCTCTGCTCTCCCAAGGCTTAAGCAGGGCTGAAATTCCAGTTGCTTCTATGACTACCCGGTTATCCATACCCTGGAACTGGTCCCACACTGCCTGATGCTTTTTCCTGTAGAGTAAGTCTTTGTACATGAGTATGAGACTCTAACCACAGATTGTTTAGTTGTGGAAATTCTGATTTTTCTGCAGCGTAGGAGGTGGCTCCACACTGCTTTGCTGTGACTGCACCTACAAGACCAGAAACCTGAGGTGTGGTGGTCCATATGAAATATCCTACATGCCTCATACTGTGCTGAACATCATCACTACAGAGCAGCAGAAGCACACAGAGCATGAGTGACTTGCTTGGCAGCAGAAAGTGGGTCCAAGCCACTTTCTGCATCACCCAGACCTCTGGACCCTGTCCCTGAGACAGCCTTCATCATGTTGTGAGGGCTTTTGTACATAGTCACTGATGGAATGTGTTCATCTTGAAATATCGTTAATGCCCACTGACCGTTTTAAGCCTTCAGGCATGATGATACTTGCTGAGCTTCTGTTTAGGCAGATTAGCACCCAGGGGTCCTGAAAAGTCTTAAAGGACTCGTATGATCATCATTATACCTATTCTCCCCCTGGTTTGCAGCTCCCATGCCCTCGCAAATCGCCTGGATGGTGCTTGGCATAAGGACTGTTTGGGCATATGGAGACTGTGCAGGGTGTGGGGGTTTCCATAGCAGGAGGGGGAGAGCTGGGGACTATTCCAGACCCCCTTCCAGCAGCTTGTGCTGAGACCTCTGCTCCAGGGTACACTCCGCGAAGTACAAGACCCAGAGTGCCCCTGTGACGGGACTGATGGAGAAAGGGCGAAGTGAGGGGGGACACACCTCTATCCCACACTTAGGTCCCCGAAGCCCCATTGCTCCCTGTCCAAAAGCAATGTGAGAGCGAGAAACTCCGTGTCTGATCTGCTGATGTGCCAGCACACAGCCTGCAGTCCCGCCACGCTGCAGCAAGGAGCAGAGCATGGCTTGGGCGGCCCTTCACACGAGGAGAAAGACCCCCAAAGCCCATCAAGGAGCCAGTGTAGGGCTCGTGCAGCCCTGCACGATGAGCAGAAATGCCCCAAATCTCCTGGGCTTCCCCAGAGCCTGCACTTCTGCTGCCCGTGGCCATCCAGGGACTGGGAGAAGCCACCTCTTTGGCTCAGCATCTCTGTTTTCCCCTATGAAAAAAAGAAGCAAGAACAGACGCGTGCTTTGAGATCACTTTTCGTTAGGAGCGTTTTTTCCTCTCCAACCCTGGCTGTGGCTCACGATTCCCCCTCCTGGAAGCAGAGTGGGGCTGCACAGGGGCAAGGAGGTCTCCAGGACTTTGGAGCCAGGTTCCCCAGAGAGGCACAGACCAGCATTGCCCTGTGGTTCTCAGCAGCATCACCGATTTACACCTCCTGTGGATGTGGTTTTGTAATTTCTGAGGTGCCTTGGAAACTGTGAGTTGCCTCCTCCGAACCTGTATTGCAGCCCCTCCTCCACACTGATCAGCTGCAATTTCTGAAGCCAGCCAGCTGATTAGAGAAGGCAAATGAATTCTTTCATTAGGAGAAGCATTGTTATAATTAGGGTAGAAATTTGGTACTGATGCCTTTTAGAAAAAGAGAAGAGAGAAAAGCCACCCCTGTTCGATACTGTTTTAAGGCCTTGTTATTTTAAAAAAAGTAATGTATGTAGATTTGGTTGGGGTTTTTTAGTATACTTGCTGGTCACGCTGAGCTACGGCAGTTTGTTAATATAAATAAAAATCATCATTATCATAATTCATTGCAGAAAATTTCAAGAGGTCACCAAGATATTTTGGGAAATCTTGGTGAATCAAAACAAATTGCATTTTCAGCAGCTGGCATTTCCAGCTCCTGCACAGTACCGAGCGATAGGCTGGAGGAAGAAATAAATAGAGAGGCAGAAAGATAAATCGAGAGCACCAGATAGACGGGTTTATGTCGCATTTTCATGTATCATTGTTGGGTGACATGGTGTGAGTTATCTCTGTAATTACAGCCCTCCTGCTCCCCGGCAGCTTGCTCCCAGGACCCGCGGAGAGCTGCCAGGAGCTGCCTGTCCCTGCTGCAGAGGAAGGCAGAGGGCAGCAGGCTGACGTCGGGCTGGAGGTTCCCCACACGCAGGCACCCACACAGCCCTTGGGGTGCCTGGCCGGGGTTGCCTCTGTCCTCTGGACTTCAGAGACAGAGGAGGATGGCAGCAGCATCCAGCCGTTACATCGGGTTCTCCTCCTGCCTCCCGCTGGAAACACATCAGGAAGAATCAGATTTGTCCTGGCTCAGTACCTGGGACTCTCTGGCAGGGAGAGTCTGTATGTCCAGGGGTGTGTGTCCATCTATGCAGGGAGTGAAGCGCAGGAAGAAGAGTTTTGGATGGTGGTATTCCTTGAGGCAGGTTTTTCCCAGTGGTGTTACAGGAGCTGCAGGGTGGTGCGGACTGCTCCCAGTCTGGAGGAGTCTCCTCCATCCCATCAACCCTAAGATGGGATCAGAACAGCAAGAATTAAATCTCTAAAGCAGTTATGCAGAAATACCTGTGAATTTATGGCAGGAACTGCTCAGACAGAGACGTGTTTTACAGGACTGAATATTTTGCTTTATTAGTACCTATTGATGCAGCCAGCGTACGCTGTGAATATGAGTTCTCCCATCGCCAAGGGCAGACTGGGTGACCAAGCAATATGGGTGGACTTTGCAAGGGAACAATTCCATCGTGCCCAAACTTTTTCTAGGCGAGAGGGAAGTCGTGGCTTTGAAAACACAGGGACTGCTGCGATCATTCTGTCTCTCTGCTCTTTGCAGAGGTCTGAGGCTGGGACTTCATCTAAAGACTGTTTTGCTCTCTTCAAAACCTATACATTTATTTCTGCTAGGGCATTTGCAAATGAGTTTTCCTACCCTCCTTGAAGACAGCACCAGAGCCAGGCTGTTGCTGAAAGCTTCACTCTGCTCCAGGATACCTCATACATCTGTACAAGTTGGTGTTGCTGCTGCTAAGCTGGTTTGTTTCAGCGTTTTGGTGGACCAAGGACACCTGATGATTTCTGATTATTCTTGATACTAGGCAGCATATTATTGCTTATGGGGGCATTAGCACCGGGACTGTGGGGACGTTCTGACAGATGATTTACTGTATCTGGCTGACTCTGTCTGACCCATATGTGAAAGAGACAACTATGAACTTTCTACACTTTGTATAGTTGTAACTTTATGGTCTATCACATTTCCTCTGTTCAGGAAACATGGGCAGAGTGACTGGCCACAAACTGTGTCTTTCATAGAAGCATTACAGTGCTTTCCATGCCCCACTTTTAATGTGACCTGTCTGAGAGACAAGAGAAGGCATTTTCCTTTGCTTTCCTCTTCATTCTTGACACTGTGATGTGGTCAGGTCCATGACAGACACTTCCTGAAGGGAAGGGCATGTAGAGGGATGCAGATCCTGGGCTGTGCTCCATCTCCTTCCATGGGACAGGGCAATGTGGTCAGGAAGAAGGATCACAGGCAGATGCCAGCAGCTTGGACCATCCATAGCTTTGTTACGCTCCTAAAAATAGGTGCAGAGAAATACCCAGAATTTGAACGGGAATAATTGAAGTGACACAGCAACAGGCTAGGAGTAATCTTCATTGCTCTGAGCTAATCAGACCTATGTCCTAAGACCCAGAATGAAAACAGCTGTCTGGTCTCCAGCTGTGCATCTCACAGCTGCGTATGTCACTGCTGCTAGCACCCATGGGAACGTCTCCCTTAGACCTTCCCAGGGATCTGCGTCCATAAAACACAGAGAAGAGCTGAGTTTCTCTCCTGCTCCTGGGCTCTGCAAAGTTAACATGATGGTTCTGCTGTCTGAACTGCTGAGACATTCCCGGGATTGCTGTGGGGCTGGAGAGGGACAAGAGTCACTCCCTGAGAAGGTGCCGGTTACAGCTCTTTTGCCAGACTGTGAAGCCAAGCAGTGAGTCTGTTTGGCATGAAGTGCTGGAGATCTCTCCCACAGCTCAGCATCCACCCACTTCCCAGGCAAGTCCAGAGAAACCTTCCTGGCTCTGAGCAAACCTCCAAACCCCTGAACCTTGGCTGGTCCCACAGCACTAATGTTGCATAAATGCCTAATGCGATACGGTGTCACATTCTCCATCCTGTCTGTTCTTTGTCTCAGGCTGGTGAGGCAGCCATTGCAGACTGTCTGCACCACTCTTCCTCCTGCCCTCTGCCCTCTTCCTCTACATGCATTCTCTTGGCAGTGAACTACCTCCTGCTCTGCCCTGCAATACTGCTCTGCCCATCTGACCCTCCTGCAAGCCAGGAGCCTCCACAGCGTCTTCCAAGGACAGGCAGGCAGCGAGCTCGCAGCTCCCGCTGGCTGTCACTGCGCCGAGCCTCCAGCCAGCAGCCGTTCGGAGAAGGAGCGCTGCCATCACAGTCAGCAGCCAGAGAGTCAGATCCTTCCAGGAAAATGTAATCACTTCCAATGAGCACAAATGCAATTTAGAGGAGAGCTTTGTGGCTAGAGATTATAGAGCCCAGAGGCCATGTGTGCTCAGTGGCTCTCCCCTGCCTGGAACGGAGCAGGGAAGCTGGCAGCTTCCACCCATCCTGCTGCTCGCCTGGAGCTGCTCCATGCTAGGAGAAGAGCATGGGCCATCCGCTGCTGACATGGCCAAGCCAGGCTGTGCACAGATCTGCTGCCCATCGACTTTCCCGATCCTCAGTCTGTGACGGCTGCCTGGCTCCTGGCCATCAGCAGGGGCTGGGGACTGAGAGGAGAAGCCTGGATCTGCACAGCCTCAAGAAAAGCAGCTGAAGTTTTCAGATGAAGAGACACCTTTACACCAGCTTTGCACTTCAGGTTCACAGTCTGCCCATTGCCGAAGAAATGCGATGAGTGGGGCTGTTGCTGTCCCACTGTGCACCAGATACTCACAGGCAAAAGCCAAAGAGCCAGCAGCACAGCGGAGCATCCTGTGCCCGACAGGTGCCAGTGGGACCTCAGAACCCAATATTTTGGGATTTGGAGCTTCAGACATGTTTTTAATGGTCCTATGATTTGAAGGTGGGAGCTCACCAAATCCCTGCACCATCAACTGCAGTTGGCTCTTTGGGTGCGGCTGCACCTTGCGTGCGATGGAGAGGGGGGTCTCCTTCCCTTCTGCAAAGAAGGGTCTCCTCAGGATGGGGTCGGCAGCCAACGGGATCATCTGAAAAGTCATCTTTTTGAGAGCTCTGTGTCCCACGCGTGCCATCAGAGCTGTTTGCCTATCACTGTCAGCTGCAGTCATCCTGATTCAACTGCTCTGGTCCATCTGCTGTGAACCTGGAAAGAGGAAAAGCTTTTGCACCATTGGCTGAAACCTTACTCCAGCTCACAGGATGAGGTTGCGTCTTCTCATATGTCATCCTGAGTCGAGGTGAGGAGAAGTGCCAATGTCTCAAACTGCACAAAGGATTCCACCACAGCTTGTCCTGAAAAGTCAAAATCTTAAAGACATTAATAAGCTGAGTGTCCCTTCCAAGTCTGATTTCAAAGTATTCATCTTTTTGAAATGTTTAATTATAATTAACTTAAATTTCAAAACAAGAGGTCACCTGAACTGGAAAACAGATTATTTTTTTCTCCTTTAAGAATGCCAAAACACTTCATTTTGACAAATTTAGAACTCCTTCCAAATTTTTTTCTGACTGAATAAATTAATCAAACCTGATCTTCTCTTAAAAGAAGTGTCAGTTTTGAAAAAAATCAGCATTTTTCCAGTGGAAAAAACCACAATTCATCCAAAAGTTCCTACCGTGCTTCCATCCTGACTCCTTGTCTGTGTGCCTTTCCTATGCTGTGTTCCCAGTAACTGTGATCCTATCTGGATTAATTAAAATGGGCAAAAAGACAAAGTCAGGAACAGCTCCAGCCTGAGCGGGGACCTTTTTTTCAGATTCAGAGATACATTGAGAACATTTCTCTTTTTGCTCATTTCTACAAGTCTGAGGCTGAGCAGCCTTCAAGGTGCAGTGTCCACAGGGAGAGTTTTTTTTACTGCAATCTGTAACCCTTCAAATCCCCAACTTTCCACGCAGTGTGCATTCTCTGTTCATTCGCATTTCCCCTAAAAACAGGCTTCAGCTACTGAGCCTATAAACACAAATACATTGCTGATGCAATCCAGGAGGTGCTTAAAAAAATCCTGACACCTCACTGAGACTTAACTTGAGAAATTCATCTGGGACCAGGCACTGATCCAAGATACACACATGTGAGTCTGGAATAACTTCACCACCCCGATTCTCAGTGGGCATGTAATGACATATTAGAAGTGGAGAGTAGAAAACCTCTGGTTTCTGTAGGATTTGTTTGCACCAAAGAGACTGAGAGGGAAATTAGGCCACTGATACAAGCAAGCTCTGTGCAACGCCATTGACAGGACTAACTGGTGAGCTTTGATCAGAGAGGATCTATCGTTGGCAGCATCTTCTTGCACTGTAGAGCGGCACAGTGCAGACACACGCTGCCCAAAGGGAAGAGTTTAAAGCCACCTTGTGCTAGTGCCAGGGCTTTGCTTGCGAAGCGCTGCCCAGGCCAGCACAGCAGCAGATGGAGGAGTGCTTGGCAAACCGAGGGACGTGGTGCCTTTCCCCAGGCACATCGTGCATCCAAGCAGCTCTTTCCTCCAAAACAAGGTGGCCTCAGCCATGCTTCCTGTGGGCAAAGAGCCTCCTCAGAGCTGTGCTGTGGGAGGATACCAGCCGGATCCAGGCAAAACCATGCAGGGGCTGGAGCCACAATTTAATCTGCTGGGCAGTGATACAGCCCATGCCCTTAACCTGTTTATTTTACCTGCATAAACTATGTGACCACAGAGGTTTGTGGCTGCTGGACAGAGGTTTTTATGGCTGCCAGTGGCACCGAAAGGGAAGAATTATTTCCTCTGTGAATCCAGTGCCCTCTGTGAGCCAACCCAGAGTGGGATGGCAGTGATTTACTAGGAAAATATGCCTGCTCTGACTGTCCATGATGCTAATATAATGCAGACTCAAACCCCGTAATTTCTGTGAGTGCCTTTGAGCTGCCCTAGGTGTAAATGAGACGAGCAGCATGGCAGGGGTAGCAAAGAGTGAGCAGCGCACTGCAGGATTTGCCTGTGTTTCTTCAGGTGGGACCGTGGGTCTGTTTCTGCTCTCAGACCAGCAATGATCCACCTCCAGCCTGGAGTGACAACTTGTTTTCCCCGGGTGTCAGATGAAAGCAAGGGCCAAGCTCTTTGCTAGGATTCAAGAGCAATTTTCTAATGCCTGCAAGGTGATGGCTGGGACAGTGACGGAGAGGAGAGCCCCCCCATCACTGCAGCATGCTCTGCCGCAGCGTAGGGCCCCCGGATCTCCTCGGACTGTGGCAGCGGATCCCTGGACCAAAAGGGGACTTGTCTGTCTTGGACCTCTGCTCCCCGAAAGTGCCACCTGTCACTGCTTTAAATGAAACCCCTTGTGCAAACAAGCCCGAATTCCCAAAGGACTCCCACCTTCGCCCGTCTCATCCAATCAGCTCCCCGAAACACAAATCCTGACACAGCCACCACGCACACCACCTTTGAATGAAGTTGCCATAGTTACTGGTGCCTCACAGCAGCAGGCTGAGCTCATTAAAATGATTTGAATGGCTACCCTATAATCAAGCCACTTGGGGAGGGGAGGTCTGGCGGGCAAGAGGGCCCCAAGACGTGATGGGCTCCAGCCCCTGAGGTGGAAGAACTGTTGGAGAGTGGCTCCACAGCCCGCACAGCTCCATGCACAAGCTCACGAGAGAGGCATGGGAATGCTGCAGAGCTGGGACAACCCAGGGGGGTGGCAGCGCATGGTCCCCACACTGCGCTGGTCCCTCTTGGAGGAAGAGGTGGGCGCTGGGCTCCCCTGTCAGGGTCTCCTTCCCTGCAGTGAACATCAGCAGCATGGCTGAAGCTGTAGTCACAGCCTCCCCCCCATACAGCATGTCCTCATGGCTTCAGCAGTGATGGTTTCCCATGCTCTCAAGAAGCCCAGTAGCTGACACCGGGGGTCTGGCTTCCCAGAAAAGAGTTGTTTGAAACATGAGCCAGAGCCTTCCTCCTCTTTTAATCCATATTTTAAAAATTTGTATTTAACAAAAAAATTATAATTTTTTGGAATCACCCAAAACATTCAGCCAAAATAAGGCTTCATCCTCTTTTTTTTTTTCACCAACACAAGGCTGAGAAGAACAAATATTTTAGGGTTTAGCTTAAACAAGAGCAGAGTTAAGACAAAAAATAAGTTTAAAAATTATCGTGGAATACTACAGGAAAATTTGCCCAAAGATGTTGAAAATATCCTGCTAAAAAAACACACAGTTCTTTTTGGAGCACTTCTGCTCCATGAAGCAGGTCACTGTGGCATCCTCAAGCAGGTGCAGCTTGTGGCTGCAAGACAGCGTGGGTGAGGCCACCGCCGGCTGTGTGTGGATGAGGATACCTGCGGGAGGAGAAGGCACCGTGCTCCCAGGTGGCTGGTTGCTGGGAGATGAGGGATTCCCAGTTCCCTCAGTCATGAGACTGAGCTCCTCTGCAAGGAGAGCTGTTCCTGTCTGCTGAGCCTGACCAGCTGCTCCTTGCAGTTTGGCTTGGGCTACACAGTGCCCTGTCACCTGAGCTGGGCTGTGCAGGGATCCCATCCCGTCCCGTCCCGTCCCATCCCATCCCATCCCATCCCATCCCATCCCATCCCATCCCATCCCATCCCTGCCTGGCTGAGGAAGCACCTCCACCCAGACCCAGCCCAGGCCAGGTGTTTCGTTATTTTGTGTGTGCGTGCTCACTCGGGCAGGCACATGGAGGTGTGGAAGGGTGTATGGGCACCTGAGCATCCCCACACCATGATGCTCCTGTGAAACAGGTAGTTGATGAGAAGACTCCTGAGCCCCTCCCCAGCTCCAGCATGGACACTGCGGTGGTGTTTGGGAGCTGCTTGCCTCAGACCAGCCACAGCATCAAAACCCTTCACCTGCTGGGAGCAATGGGCTGGCTGGTCCACGAGCAGTTGCCATCCCATGGAGCTGGGCTGTGCAGGGCAGCCAGGACTGTCCTTCCTCACCCAGGGGATGCTGCTTTGTGCTGGGCCACACTGAGGTCCCCTTAGTTACATGGGCTTTTTGAAGCAGCAATGGCAGCTCTGCAGGTCTCCCGCTGGTGTTTCCCCACAGCACAGAGACCATCAGCGGTGGCTCCCGGGCGAATGAGATTGCTCCTCTGCTCCTCACAGCCCCGGAGCTCACTGCACTACCCTCCCATGGCAGGCGCAGGCCCGTGCCCCTCGCTGTGCAGAGAGCTATCAGGGTACACGGATAATCTTTTACTCTTCAGTACAAATAATTTATTACATTAAAATAACGTTTTTAAAAAATGAGTACTTTGGGAATAATTCAGGCTCGCCTGCGGAGGCATTTTTCAAAGTGCCATAATAGGCACTTAGAAATGGGTGGTTATTTTTATTCTCCGAGCCTGTCAAGAAGCTGATGGATCGAATTGGCTGATGACAAGGCAGCTGAGTGCTCATAGACGGAGACCACAGCGTGAACACAGAGCCTGTTACAAATGAGCAGCCAGCTCAGGTCGGAGCTCTCACCAAAGCACAGCACCTCTGCAGCAGGGTCCTGCTCCACCGGGGTGACGGTGACCTGGGGCAGTGCTGGCAGCATGGGCTGCAGGCAGCAAGCAGGCAGCCCTCGCCCAGCTCCCGGCAGCAAACATCCTTCTTCTCTACAGCACCATCCCAGTGGCAGGGAGCAACATCACCCGTCCCCCTCTCCATCCCAGTGTAGGCAAAATGCCTCTTCCTGCACCTCCTACCCCTGGTTCCTCTCCCCTGCTTTGCTCATTCCCCCCAGGGCTCTGCCCAGCATGCCACCCTGTGCAGGGGATGAACCTCCTCCTGCTCCAGAGCCTTTCTGGTTGGCGCTGGCCCATGTGCATGTGGCCAAGGTCAGACAGACATGGGAGAGTGGAAGGGCAGAGCCCCGCTGGTGGGACCTCCAGTCCTGAGAAGCCACCAGCCTCTTGCAGTGGGGTCAGAGCACCAGCCAGCTGGGATGGATGCCCAGACTTATCTTCCGTTGACATGGCCCTCTTCATATCACAGGTCTCCGCCCTTCTCACCCTCCTTACCACAGCCAAAAATAAAACCTCTTCCTCTGTCTTACCCCAGCACTGGCAAGGCTGCTGTGAGCATTGCAACTGGAGATCTTCTGCTGTGTCAAGGAGGCTGGCAGAGGAAGGGATGGAGTCTGGAGATGTGTGCCCAGAGACTGTCAAGCATCGCCTGTGTCCCAGAGCAAGGCTGGCAGGGCTGGGAGCATCCCAACTTGCGCATGGCTGACTCTTGGGTGGACACATTTGCTGCTCATCAGTAAAACTAACAGCCTCACTGTGTCTGATGGCTCCTCATTATCCCCTTTCACACATGGAAACCTGCTTTCCGGGGAGCTAGAAGGCAAATGCCTAGTACAGACTCAAGAAGGGCCCTTGATCACCTTGGCATCCCAGCTCCTCGGCTCCACTTCCCTCGATCCCCCCAGCCCATCTGTGGGGGAACCAGAGCTCCTCGGCTGTGTCAGGCCATGGCCATCGCACCAGTGGGAACAGACCTTTTGTGCTCCTCCATCAATAACACAGACCCCCATACCTGAGCTAACAACAATTCTCTCTGTCTGCTGCCAGTGCAGGGACACAAAACGCAGCTGTGCAAAGGTGGTGTCACCCTCCGCAACACAAAATGCACGCGCACATGAAATGCAGACATCTGTGTATGATATATGCAAAGAGGGAAATGAATAATACACTCCATTCTGAACACTGTCTCCACAGCTGTTGCATGACACTTCTTCAGGGCAGGAGAAATTGAAACTCCCTGTCCCCACATCGTGTGTAGGAGAGAGGTCTCATACAGGTCAAGCAAGTAACAGCGCAAGGGGGCAGAAGGGGTCGGGTGCATCTGGAGCCACTGCCCTGCACCCTCCACAGGCACTGATCCTGCTCTGCTGCCAAGACAGCACTTGGCAGGAGCATTCGTGGCACAATTCACCCACTAGTTCCTCACGGCAACCAAGGATTTGTGAGAGCTGCCCCGTTCCAGGGAAGCCACCCTGTGAGGCTGGGGGTCGGATCCTTCCCTGGCCTCAGCCTGCAATTACTCATGATCTCCAAGCAGGGCAAATGTCTCCAGGAAAGAGCCTGGCCTTTCCGCAGCACTTCTGCCTCCCAGCAAGGAGCAGAGCCTTTGTTAGCAAAGGGCCCCATAACTCTGTGCTCCAGACTGGCCGACAAGTTGAGCTGTGGCTTGCAGCACAACTTACTCCAGTTCTTTCCCAGCCCGTGGTCATTCTACATGCCTCAGGTGTCTTCCTGAGACATCTTCCAAAATTAGGTCTGGTGTGAAAAAGCCAGCTAATCATATTGTGTCAGAGAGCTTGGAGAGGGAAGAGAGGCGAGGGAGGGAGAATTGGAAGCAGACCCACTGAGCCTTTGAGCTCTGTGAATCACCAATAATATCACTGAAAAGGGCTCACAATGCAGTGCCCAGGCATCAGCCAGTCGGACCTCATTCCCTACTGTTTACACTTTCCCATGCTGAGAGACCATCAGAGCCTGCCTGTGCCTGCCTGAGCAGGACCAGCCTGGATACCGAGGCAGAGACTTAGAATCACAGAATCATTACGGTTGGAAAAGACCTCTAAGATCATCAAGTCCAACCGTCAACCAACACCACCATGCCTGCTAAACCCTGTCCCGAAGTGCCATATCTACACGTTTTTTGAACACTTCCAGGGATGGGGACACCACCACTGCCCTGGGCAGCCTGGTCCAATGCTTGAACATTCTTTTAGTAAAGAAACTTTTCCTAATATCCAATCTAAACCTCTCCTGATGCAACTTCAGGCCATTTCCTCTCATCCTGTGACTAGTTACTTGGGAGAAGAGACCAACACTCACCTCACTACAACCTGCTTTCAGGTAGTTGTAGAGGGCAATATGGTCTCCCCTCAGCTTCCTCTTCTCCAGATTAAACAATCCCAGTTCCCTCAGCCGCTCCTTGTAAGATTTGTTCCCTAGACCCTTCACCAGCTCCGTTGCCCCTCTCTGGGCATGCTCCAGAAGTGGGAAAGCATCACCGGCACCGATTCTCCTGTGTCTGGCAGAGTAACCCTGGTCCATCTGGCTTAGTCAGAATCCTTCCTGCACTTTGCAGAGACTTGGAAGGTGAGATGTAGACCTGCTGCTGAGAGTATGAGGCAAACCTATCCGGTGTTGTGGTCAATTTCATTAAAAATTTAATTTGTACAGAGCCATATGTTCCTGCTTGAGCTTGACAGATCCTTGACCTAGGCTGCAGCACAGGGAACACACGGGAATGCTGAAAACTTCCATGATTGCTAAGGGGTTCCCAGAAGACCAGAGGAGTGCAGATGGAAGGCTGGAGCATGATGAATTTTCTGGGGGAAGCTATAGGACCCAAGCTCCTCCAGTCCTGTGTTTTACCCTGCTGACCGAGGTGAACATGCAGTCCCACCAGCAGCTTGAGATCTCCAGAGGGGGCAGTGGGAGCACATAGTGATGGCTACCTCAGACTGGGACTGCTCGGACTGCACCAGTCCTGCTGGCACCTGCAGCTTCTGCCCAGCTGGCTTGGCTCTTTCCAGCTCTTCCAGGCCAAACTCCAGTCCCTGGCTGGAGAGGGGTCCCAGCTGCAGGCAGCTGCTCAGAGTAGCACCTCTGTGCAACTTAAGCTGCCCTCTCCCCTGGTGCTTCAGCCTGTCAAAGCCTGACATGGTAGGGGAGAAATGAGAAGGAACATTACTTGGAATTTCAAAGCCCAAAAGCTGCAGCTTTGTCCTCTCTCATAGCTTCATACCTGCAGTTTCAAAGTTCTCCTGATGCTCGTAAATGGATCTTGTGTTCCTGGGAGGCAAGGAAGGCTTACAGGCTCATCTCCACTGTATAGTGGCACAGAGCTGGCAGGATATATGCTCAGGGTGGTATGAAGAGCCACAGGCAGGGCTGAAAACTGGGTAACTTTCTGTTATTTTTCCTCCCACTCCAGCCTTTAAAAGCCCCAGTTTCCTCAGGAGCAACATGTGAGCTTAAGGTGGGGAAAAAATACAACTGGTGGTGTATCTGCTGGGATTTTCCTACCAACCTTCCTTTCCTCATGAAAGGGTTTAGGGCTCTGAGAGTCTTGTTCCCCTGCAGTGCAGCCTGGATGGTGCACTTGCCTGGCCTTGCTGCCCTACAGAGTCAGGGAGGGGACGCAGGGAGCATGCTCAACCTGCAGCTCCTGACCCGAAGCCTGTATCTCATCTCCATCACCCTGATATCAGGGCATACCCAATTAGAAGCAACAGTCACCTTTGGCCTTTTTTTTGTTTGAAAAGCCTCATTATGTTGGATTTTTGCTCTTTTAGATTCTCTTCACTTCCTGGGTTTAGTGTGTCCATGCTGTGGAGGCTGGAGGGGTCACCGTATGACGTGCTGCAGTGCTCAGCAGGGATGGGGCAGACCTACTGCACTGTGCGAGACTAAATGCTTTGCTACAATGGGGGCAAGTAAGTAAATTGCACATCAAAGCATTTCTGCTTTCTGCAAGTGTCCTACATAAGAGGCGCTTCTACAACAAGGTGTGCGTAAGCCAGCACACTGCCGTCCATCCTTTCTCCCCTACATGAAGAGACCTTCTAAGCAGGATCACAGCCAGAAAAGCAGTTCTGCTCAGTGATGAACACAGCGGCTGTTGCTCAGTGAAAAACCTCAGCTAAAGGCAGGAAGCTGAGTAGCAGTGTTTATCAGTAGTTTACTCCATAATTCTGTTGTGGTTACTTGGATGAGCAGTCCTGATCGATGCTGGTGTGGCCTCCACTTGCAAGTCCATGAGAATGGTATATTCTTGGACATAGAGTAGTAAAACATTCCTAGAGCAGAGCTGGCTCTGGGTTATCAGACTCAGAGGAGCCATGGGCAGAACTAAGATGTGTCCCCCTCTGTCACCACCCAGTTATGGTGACAGGACACAGAGCACACAGCCTCACACAGAGACAGGTAGCCCATGCTCCAGCTGTGCCATAATGCTCTGCAATGTCCCAGCAGACCCAGGGACCACCAGCACAGCCCAGATAGCCAGCAGGGACATATGCAAGGAGCAATCTCAGATTGTCAGTCTCTTATTATAGTTGGGAAGAATTCACAGGGGTCATCCCCAAACCCTTGCTGCAGGCTTCTTCATCTTAGGCAGTGTGAGATGTTCCTCTGCTCTGGCCCAGTCAATGCCTAAAGGTGTCTTTGTTCACTTGCAGATGGAGCATGTCATTTTCTGTGATTTAGTATGATTAAGAAATGCTAGACTGTGGTCTGCAGTGAGTGTGTTAACACACAATGCCTCAAGGCATTCCTATGAAGAGATGTAGGCACATGGACTCAGACACCTATTTTTTCAGCCAGCAAATGGTGAGAGAACAGTTCATGGGCTATGGTTCAAACAGGATCTGAAATATTGTCCTAGCAAAGAGTTTTCCAGAAAAAAAGAGATGTCTGGAGACTGGAAGCAAGGGAAGAGCTTCAGCCAGGCGTACTGTGATGCGTGTGCCCAAAGAAATAAGCACTGCTGTGACTTTGCACTATAGCAGCAGCCACCTCCTCTTCTTTGAGCTCTTGCGGATTAGAGAAGTGGAGCCTCACACGCTTTGCTACACAATTTTGCAATAAGGGAAGGGGAATTGCGTTCTCCAGGCACCTTGACAAGGGTATTCCCAGTAAAGGCATCACTCAGGGGATTCTCACAGCTCCAAGAAGGGTTTACCTTAACATCATGATTTGCTGCTGACCAGACCCAAGTTGCTGTCTCTCTCTGCTCCAGTCCAGACCTGTTCAGTTGTTCAAATGATAGATGACTGCTCTGTAGGTGTGTCCAGGCAAGTGTTCAGTGGCTTCAATTCCTGGCTCTGTTTCCTGTCTTTGCGTTTGCCAGGATGTTATTCTGGACTTCCAGGGAGACTGGAGACCCTTCAGAGGGTCATGGGATGGCTGGGAGCAGTGACAGAAGCAGGACCAGTCAAAAGCATGTGTTCTTGCATTTATGTAAAAGGTTTGGGGATCAGTCAGGTTGGGGCTGTGGAGATTCAGACTTTTTCAGTCATCTATTTGTGAAGGGCTGATTTCCGGATGTTTGATACCATGGTATTTGTCAGCTGCAGACCTTGAGCAAAGTCTTCTTGTTCCCAAGCAGTATGGTGGAAACCAAATGGAGCCCTCCTGGAGCCTAATGCATCCCTGTGATATGGCACCACCCATGAGATGGAGTTCCTGGACACAGCCCAGTGGAGCTGAGCATCCATCACTAGCACCAGTGTCCTGTCCTGTTCAGCCAGGACAGATGGCTTTTCCTGTCTTCAGTGTCTGTGTAGGTTTTCCAGCAGCTCGCAGACGTGGGCTGTCCTAGAGCCCAGCCACTGGGCATCTGGTATCTCAGCTAATGTAAGGTTTTCACACTCCCCACATCTGCCTCTGCCCCACACAGGAAGAAACTGCCCCAGAAGATGTCCAGGACAGCCCTCCCAGATCAGAACGGTCATGCCCTGGGTCTCTTCTGTTGTGGAGAAGACGGTGCCAGGACCCTTGGCTCAAGCTTGGGCAATGCTTTGGGACAGGACAGGTTCTTTGCTCTGCTCCATACTTGGTCACGAATCTAATTCATTCAGGCTCAGCTAAGCCTCACAGCTCACCTTCTTTAAAATGCCAGGGAGCAACCCTCAGCTGGGAATGCCCCCATGAGGTTTACCCCCTTTTACCATGTGTTTAATTACGTGCTAAAGCAGAGAGACATATCGTTGCTCCCAGGGAGCCTCCAGGCCGTACAGGGGATGGTGAGATCCCAGTTTCTCCTGCTGGGAAACCAAGGGCTTGGACTGTTCACAAGTAGCTGACGGCATTTCCACTCCTGCCTGCTCAGCCAGACCTGCCCAGGACATACGGGAGGTAGCTCACAAAGCAGCAGCACCCTAGGAAATGACTCTGTCTGTCCCCATACCCACAGCTCCTTTTCTTTTGTTGCCAGTTTCAGGGCTCTCCATCTTCATCCTCAGAATCCATTAGCATGAACGGCTTCATGCTTCCCTCTAGTGGTCCCAGCTCCCCCTCCAGAATCACTGCTGTCTCCCAAAACTCCCAATCCTGCCGCACACTGTGACCATCTCCCTGTCCCACCCATGTCCCCAGTGCTCTGGCAAGAGAAGTCATACGAGCAGAGATATTCTGGACTAGACTGGCCTTGAGGATGGGTCATAGCATGATGGCTGCTTGGGAAAGAACAGCCTGGCTCCATGCTAGTCCTCAGCTATGGACACAGGAGCTGTGATACACCATGATTTGTGAGTGGGTCTTTCTTCACCTTGCAGGGCTTTCTTGCCTCTGGGGTGTTTGAAGGTCCTTGTACATTAGCAGGGTGCCACAGACCTTACTTCAGAACGAAATCCTGAGGTTTCATGTTTCAAATTTTCTATCTCTCAGGGGAATATTTTTCTCCTTGTTCACTTGAAAAATTTTGCAGTCTTTTCCAAAATGCCGACTCAGGGTCTGTACTGGGTCCCCAGATGCTGTCTTCTGCTTGGGGACTGACCCAGGAAGGTTCCTGTTTTCCTGTTTTAGGATTGCCCAGTTGAGCCAATTCTCTCAAGCCAAAGCCTTGGCTGAGCAAGTCCAGCTTTTTTAAGTTAAGAGGGTAACTGTTCTATACTGTCTGGGATGATGAGCTCAGGGCTTTAGTGGCACAGTAGGTGTTGACTTAAAGAAATCTCCCTATCTTCTAGAGAGCTGTTTGGGCTGTTAGCTTCATTGCCAGGATGCACTGAAGATATATGGAATGGACCCCACTGCAGAGGGATATATCCAGCTTCAGAAGTAAAGAGTGATAAAATGAGAACAGGACACACCGCTGCTCCAAAAAAAGCACATCAGTGGGCTTGCTGAAATGTGAAAGACAAAGAAAATCATATCTCTGTCAGACTGATGACTTTGTTGTCCCACATCAACAGTGTGATCTTACCAGCTGTCTCCGTGGAGGAAGTTAATCCCATTCCTGCAGGTGTAGTGCAGGGAAAACAGCCTGGCAGCTCCTGAGTGCACAGCCAGGGAGGATCAGGTCAGGTTTACTGTCACAATGTGCCCTTACAAGTGCACAGCGTAGGTGTCAACGAAGTTCTGACTTTCTCTTCCAATGGGCCAGTCGATCTCTTACCGAGTTGTCTCAGTAAAAAGAAGTATTCCAGGCAAAATGGGAGAAGTCCCAGTTTCTGGCACATGCAGTTAGTTCTCCTTTAGTCCCATAAGTGCTGTTCAGTCCAGCCCAGCTACACAGTTAGATTGAGGCAACTGGTGGCTAATGCTCTGCCGCTTGGCTCTTGCAGAGCTCACTTCGCACAGGAGCAGAGATAAGGTCATATGAAAGGGGCCACACCCCCCAAAATCCTGTTCACGTCACAGGATAATTTTAGTATGGAAGTTATCTTGTGCACTTACATCCTGCTGAGGAGTTGGGTCCTGGGAGATACCATTCATTTCTCCATCACCATCATGATAAAAAACAAGTGAGAAAATGCGGCGCTTGGCCTGGGAATTTCTTAGCAAGGCCGATCACGCCTGATAATTAACATTGAGAGCACTGAGCTCACCCACTTCTCTTCATCTCAGCATTGTCCTTGTCTTGCTGCTTTACTTTTTGGCAGTGGCCCAGCCAGCACATGAGAGATATTGAACTGACCTTACAGCAAGGCAATAAAGCACACGCAGAGAATCAACACCCATCGCAAACCAACAGACCCACAGAAGTCAGACAAAAGACTCTTGTCAACTTTGTTGACCTCCACATCCATCCAGAGCTCTGAAAGAGAAAGCATGCCAGAGGAGGTGAGGTCAGACCCCTGGGCAGGACTGCAGCCACCACTTGGTGTTGGCTCTTTGGATGGTATGAAAGTGCTTGGGTGTTTATGGAAGTTTGTGAAGTCTGACCTCTGCTTATGAACCTGAATAATGACAAAGTACATTTGACTATCTCCAGCCTTGACTTTCTGTCTCTGCAGAAAGAAACTTCCATATTACAGTTGTGCCCCTACATTTATATCCGCTATTCAAATCAACACAGTTTAGTAATGTGCATTGAGTACCATTAATTTCCCCAGCATGAGAAGCAACAGTATTCAAAAGCCTGGTGGGTTTTTACTTTAAAAGAAATGAGCAAAGTAAGAAGAAACAACAACCAAAGCTCTAAGAAAACAACAGTAATGTTTGCACAGGACAGCAGTGCGTGTGCGTGTCTCGGCTGTACCTGTAGCAGCTGCCAGCATAGACTCCAGGATGTCCAGGACAGGAAGCGTGGCTATGGTAGCACTTCGGTGCCACGCAGTGGAAAGGAGCAGGACACATAGAGTGATGGTCTGACCCAGTACAAACCCTCAAGCATCAGCTCTGTCACGCTCTGTGTGGCTGCCTGTCGGCTAACATTGTCAGTCACGCTGTTACCAAGCGCTTACTCTGTCCTCCGATGCCAGATACCTTCTGCAGCAGGAGAATTCCCTTTGATCTCGTTCCAGTCTAATGGGATGGCGTGCCTCAGCCAGGCCCTCCTGCAGATGGAGAGTCTCCTCTGAGGCCTGTCATATCAATAGCTGTTGCTGTGTAATCTGCTCCATGGAGTGCACGGCTGTGCCTGACCCACCAGGCCTGGTGCCCCTCTGCTTAGGTCACTCTTTGCTGGCCTTCTTTCATTCATGTCCTGCCATACACTTTTACACAAATCTTCTCTGCCCTGCCTTCAGGTTTTCAACCTCTCGGCCTTCAAATTGCTTTCCTGACTTTCAGTGGACTTAGATATGTACCTTCATTCTTATCTCTGTAATCTCACTTCAGCACTTTGTTTTGCCTTACTTTCACTTCCCGATGGAGGATCCAAACTTAGCCTGCTGTCAGCTCGCAGGTGCTCAAAAATGAGGAACCAGAACACCTGAGTCTTAATTTGTTTTCCCATATGATCCCAGCGCATGAACCCCCTGGAAGAGGGCAGAGGTGGATCTGGCATGTGAAGGCTGTGTAGGAATGCAAGATTGGCAACTTGTTCTTCAGTCCAAACTAGTACAGAGAATCTGACCTCCCATGTGACTTATGGGCCACTGACCCTTCACTGACACTGGTGATAGTCAGGAGTCACTGTCAGGACATGTTCTGTGCTGGAAACACAGAACAGCTGAAAAGCTGGGAGTTCAAACCTCGCTACGATAATTGCAGTGTGCAGCCCAAAATGACAGGTAGGAGGTGAAACACGAGCCCAGGACCTCCTCTCCGACATACCACCTGCACCAGTGCAGCTCCTGAGATGTCAGAGACAGTGCTCTGACATCCTGGTGTCAGTGTTAAAGAGGGATCCATGTTACCGGGTGCTCACACCAGCCTGAACATCCCTGTGACACCAACAAAGCGTTTCAAAGTATCTGGCTCAGCACACCGTTTGTCTGGTGTCAAATCTGGAAGCATCTGATCTGTTTGTCTAATGAGCTGGTGATTACTGGTCCAGATGGTAGAGGTCAGAGCTGGGTTAGAACTCTACCGGAGTCACTTATGTGAGCAGCACTTCATGTGATCGCTTGACAGGGGCCAAGGAAATTTGCATCTGCTGGACTTGAGCCCTGCAGGTTATGCTGTAAATAACTGAGAGCGTCCGGGAATGTGGGAACAGTCAAATTCCTTCCTGAAGACAGGACATTTCTCCAGTGCTAACCCCCAACCGTGGGTTGCTCCTCTTTCAGCCTGGAGCAGCTTTTAGCTCCTTGACTTGCTCCTAGTTCTTCCCACTAACAGAGCTCAGTATGGCCAAGTGCGTTGGCTCCTGTACCTTGTGTCAGGGGCATCAGCCATAAAATTAGCGCTGGTGTAACTATCCGGTGGCTCTAGTAGCAGCCTCCAGTTGTGTCCCCTGAAAACATTTCATGGGACAAGATTCACAGAGGGATGTCCCACTCCAGGTTGTGAAGATAATATCCATGCAATGAGAAAACCAGCCTGAGCGTCCATCTCACTACAGAGACAGAGGTGATGCGTATGGCTTACGAGGACACTTGTTGTTCCTGACATCATTTCTTGGAGGATCCATGGTGTGAAGAACCCAAGAGCTCCATCTCCTGTTGGTGTGCCTACTCCATTTGCACCTGGGAGAGAGGAGAGGACACGAGCAAAGACTGATGCCTTGCTCTGGGAGGGCTTCTGACAGTGTCCTTTGGCCAGGAAAGATGAACAGAGCCATGCCAGCCAGAAGGCAGTCTCTCCCTGATGATGTCCTCTTGCATTTCCTGCCTTTGCTGTTCTCTCCAACTCACGAAAAGCACCAGAGGTTTATTTTTTCACCTCAGACAAAGACTATAATAATTCAGTTCTTAAATGATCTGGATCCTTCCTGGCGTATTTTTATCCTTTAGAAATATTTCAGTACCTCACAGATTATTGTTATTGGCCCTTCTAAAGGTATTTTGGGAGCCTTAGTATTGCTTTTGTATCTGAGAAAGGAAAAAGCCAACATGCTACTGCCAGTTATAGACACAAAGCCAAATACAGGCTGCGTGAGCAAGAGCAGATAAGCAGCTGCTTCACTCCGCAAGAAACGCTATCCTCTACCAGCCAATGATGTCCCACAAGCAGCCTGCGGAACTGCAGGACTGGGTCTTGCATCAGATCGAGGTGGCACGAGGTGGCATTCAGTCTCAGGTGGGATGGAGGAACCATGGGCCTCCTCATACCTTTCCTGTCTGTAGCACATCACCCATGTGCTGGGCTCGTTCCCAAGATTGAGAACTTTGCTGGGATTTCTAAGACTCACTGAAAACATGGACAGACACTGTCAAATCCTCTAAGTACCTGATTGTTTCAAAGATTTTGAGGCCAGGAGGCACCAATGGAGGGTTTAGGTAACCCACACTCAGAATATCCTCCAGGGACTCTTGCTGAACACAGTCATTTGCTTTTGACTTAAGAAAGTCTTCAGGAAAACAACCCTGCTTGTAACTTCTTTTTTATTATTTTATGGATCAATTCACTGCAACTTTACCAGAAAAAAATAGCTTATGTTCATGTGTAAGATGTGTATGCTATTGTCCTATTAAAAAACCATTGTCATGTTGTTATTGTTATATTGTCATTTCATAAAATGACTGAAACCATGAAGGTTTTATGGGAAATGCCTAATCTTGGATACTGGGGATTATTAAATGAAAAGGACTTGCAGCACCATTTTATGTTATTTTTATTTATTCAGCCACTCAGACCTTTCCTCTCTAAGCTCACAATAGCAGATATTATTTCACAGCATTATCACAGCTGAGAGCACCAGTGGTTACACAGATGCTACTTTTGTACCATTTGTGTCTTCTTGTTTTGCATTTATGTGGGCCAAGACAAAAAATTCTGCATTCTTGGCCCTTCCTTGTGGAGCAGAGGGTCACACCACTGGTTCCAGTGGCTCCCAGTGAGAAACCTGGAGGGATACAGGAACAAAGCCATTTCATCCCTGTTGAAGAAGGACAAATGCAAAATGAGACAGGAACTAACAATAAAGGTCAGGGTTAGAATACAATGATCTGGTAGCAAAAGACCTGGCTTGATTGGGGTGACCAGCTTGCTGGCAAGAAGGTGACCAGCACAATGAGCCGAGGCTCAGGACCTCTGCTTCAAGGAGAATGTGAAGCAGTTAGAGAGCACGCAGAAGACAGCAACAAGAATGATCAGAAGCCTGGAAACACATCCTCCAAAGAAAGACAGGAAGCGGTGGCATGTAGCTTCGAGAGAGGAAGGCATGGTATGGGTCTGCAAGGATGTAAAGGATTGCTACAGAAAAGAGAATGATGTGTTCTTCATACCTGGGGTGGATAAGGCAGGAAGAAATGAACTTAAGCTGCACAAGAGAGATTCGTGGTAGCACCTGGAAAGCCCATCTGGCAGGTTGGATAAGGAAGCACTGGTATAGATTGCCTGGGGAAGAAGTGGAGTTTCCATCACTGGGAGTCTTCGAAGTTAAGGAAATTTCTCACTGGGATTTCCTGCACTGGTAACTACATTTGTCACGGCTCTCTGGCCCAGAATGAATCAACTGCCTTCCCACAGAAGTGCGCCAGAAGCAGGACCTGACTGAGGTACCATCCACCAGCCAGAACAGGGACTACTGCTGGAAAGGAAGAGCACAAAGTCCTCCTTTGCTCTCTGGCCAGCAAGCCAAGAGAAGTCAAATGGAATAAGCATAAGAACAGAGCTGGGTTGTGGGCAGAAGCACTGCGAAGAAAATCCACAGAATAAAAGATGGCAAAAAGACTCCCTGCCTCCAGGCTGGGCAAAACAAGAGTGCAAAGAGCACATCATTGAAGCTCGGCTGCACGATATTCGCACCTCATCCAAATGGGCAGATGTAGAATGGGCAGTTCCCTCCTTGCTGCTTCCCTCAAAGGCAGTAGATACAAGCCCACCACTTGCTGTCCTAGGTATCTCTTCCAGAACCATCAGGCCAAAAATGAGCAAGTGTCTGTGGCATGTGATTTTTTTCATGTAACGAAAGACAGAAGTGAAGTGCTTACAGCCCATGCCAGTCACAAAAATGCCTTAAGTATTTGTCTATTTGCAAGAACATGCAGTGAAATCGTCCTAACTCACTGCAGCCTGGAGATTACAAAAGGGCCAGACTCCTCCCTCTTTCGCAAACATCGGAGCAGGTTGACTGCAATGGCAGATCTGGAGGGAGCCTCAGAAACCCTGGAAGAGACCAAGGCACTGCCTTCGCCAGCCTGGGTTTGTGGGAATCCCGGAATGCCCTCTAGTGGCCTTGCTCCCAAAACGTCCCTCCAGCTCCGGGCACCAAGCTGCAGGGTGGCTTGGGAAAGAGGAATGATTTTCCAGAGCTGTTGAGGACACACAGCTGGGGCTGAAGTTAACGGGAGGTGCATCTGCTTAGTTCTGTTTAAAGACCCCTTCCTTCACAAAGGGACTTAATACCACTCATGTTTGCATGGTTCACTGTGTTTGGTACCCAGCTGGGCTTCTGCTTCCTCTTCTTCCTACTGTCTCTCATGGTGGTTTGGCTGTGGTGGCTCTGAGGAGCTTCAACTAGCTGTGGCCAAAGAGGGGTCCTGGAGGGCTGGGAGCAGTGAGGGGACCATCTGCAGCAGCAGCAGGAAAAGGGAACTATTTTGCAGCCCCGCAACCTCTCCTCTCCTCCCGGCATTTACTGAAGTTTGACTCGGGTTAGTCATCTTCCCACTGCAGGAGACTGCTGCCGTCTCACAGCCATTCCCCCCAGCTCCCCGGTGATGTAACTGTGTAATGTGAAAGCAGCTGCACTCAGACTAGAGGACAACTGTCTAATAGCGAGATTACAATTAGTTCTGCTAAAGGGAAGCAATTACACTTTCGGATCTAAACGGAGTACAAAAAGGCAAAGCACTTACAGACAATGGGAGAGGGCACACACTTCCCGAGGGCTTCTCTGTGCTGCATGACCTGGCGGCATCCGTGGGCTGAATGCGTTGGGCTGAACACCCCCGCCCTGCAGTCATGTCGGGGGAAATCACCTCCTTTGCAGATGGGCTTTCCCAGCCCCTGGACTCACAGCCCGCTCTGGCTCCATGCACTCCAGCCCCAGACAGACACCTCTGCCTTCCCATCACGGATACCCAGCGCAGCCCCTCCACTGGTACCCACACAGCTGTAACTCCTGCACAGCCAAATGTACCCCCCTCCCCTGACACCTGCTGCAGAGACGTGGGCAAGCATCGCTGGCAAGGAGGCAATGGTCCCCTGGGAGGAAAGGGTTAAATGATACAATTCGCCTTTTCACTCAGAATAGATTTTGCTTTCCTCTGCCTGCAATACTGTTTATCAGCAATTGCAGACTTTAAAATCCATACTTTACTAGTGCAGCATAACCTGCCAGTTATAATTGGTTGAATTATACCTCATCCCTGATGCAACTCTTGATGACTCTCCGCCTCAGCCAGAAAACTGATAGGAGACGAGTTTATAGCTCTCTTGGAAAACACAATTATAAATTGCATCCCTGCCACGAGCCCTGGAAAAGGTTAACTGTTTCACTGCAGCTCTTGAGGCAAGCGGGTTTCACAGCCATTTCTTTCCCCATTTAGGAAGGGAAAAGAAAAGAGAGAAATCACTGCCTGAGAAGTTCAGAGAGATCCATTAAAAACTAATGGAGAGGAAAAGAGGGATGTACTGGCCTTATTCCTATTTACACCAGGGCTCCCTGTGCAGTTTCAACACACAGGAACGAGATCAAGTGTCTATAGGCAGGAAAGCTGCACATCAAGGAAAGCTGTCAGAAGGTCCACGAGGTTTGGCCATCATGTGCTCTACAGATTTGCATGGATCACGTTATTCTACAATCCCAGCACTGCTGAAGCCACTCTGGTCGCAAATCCTGTGCTGGGATGGCTGGCCTGCTCAGACCTGGTCTTTACACTATTCCCCTGCAGCTTTACAGAGCTGGAATTGGGAAGCAAATATCACCAGGACTGAACCCCCAGTGCAGACAGAGCCCACAGCCAGAATGACTCAGAAGGCGCAGCATCTCTCATGCATGGCCCAAAAGACCATGGGCCTTGGAGTATTGTGATGAGGACCAGATACAATGAATTAACCTCAGCATACCAGCCCAGCATAGATAAACCACTGCTCAGAGCACCTGGGTCACAGTGCTTACAGGCACTTCTTCACAACTATAAGAGATGTCTCAGCGTCTATTACTCTGCTGCCCAGGGCTTGTCTTTGAGGTGCAACAGGACCAGCTAACAGTAGACCTGCTTCGGCCGCACCTAACACAAAGGCATCCTGATCTGCACTTGAACTGTGCCCAGCCACTGCAACGGGTTAAGTCCTGCACCAAGGTCAGCCAAGCCAATCACTAATCCTTGCATCCCTGAGGGCTGCCTGGGTTTTGTGCCTCCTCTTGAGCAATATAACAGAGAACAGAGGGCGCAAGCCCCAGGAAGCTACAGCTGAACACTGAGAGACATTCAGCCAAGGGCATTTCAAAACAGCCTCTCTTGCCTTCAAAGACGGCATTAGGTCCCTTTCAAAAATAGCAAAGAAAAATTATGTCTTGACTTCACTTGAGTCATTTGAAACGGAACTAGAAGCACCTGCCTGCCCTGGTCACCTCCTCTGCTCCAGGAAGCACAGCTCTTTCACAGAAGACCACCAGAAAATCCCAACAAATGCACTCGACCTTCTGGTAAATAAGTGGAATCTTTAATAAAGCACTTTAGGAATGAATCTAATTTGTGCTGTGGGGTGTATGGGCCCACTTCAGCAAGAAATCCTTCCTAGGACACAGTTTCGAATTTTCTCTGCAAATGGCCCATAATTAAGCCCAAGATGGAGCTACCCTTGCATCCTGGGAAATGCTGCTTACTTCTCCCACTAATCCCCAGAATGGTCTCACTGAGCCTGTACTGGCACTTGCAAAACCTTGATGAATCCAAGCAGCTTGAGAGCAAAGCTCTGAAAAGCCTTCTTCTGGTCTCTGGCTACCTCGGCAGCATGTTAGATAACACTTTCTGAAGGTAGGAGCTGACAACCCAGAGTCCAGAGTATGCAGAACAGCCTGGGCTCCCGGAACACGGGGAGTGCCAGCCTGATGGCATGGACACACCGGAGGCCATGGAGACTCACCAGGTGCAGGGGTGGCTGTGCATGTAGAATTTCTGTATGAGTGCTGGGTCACCAGCCAAAGCAATCGGACTGGTGCCCCTGGGTATGTCCTCAGGAGAAGATATTGTCAGTTATGGCCATACCCTAAACATTGCTTCCCAACACTGCCCACTTCCAACACAGCCTCCTCCATCCATAGCCACAGCTGCCTCTTTGCTTCTGAACTGCAGTGTGGATCTGCACCCCAGGCAGAGGATACATGGTGCAGTGCCTTGTTGTGTCTGTTGCCCACCAAGGTGCATGAACAAGGATAGCTGATTGCGCAGTCAAGTGTCTTTCTCATTCTGGTTTTTGTCTTGGAGCTTTCATCAGGGAAAACTGCATTTAGTTTTCATCCCAGGGAAAAAATATTTCAGGCTTTTTCCTGAGCCTCTCTAACCTTGACTCCCCCAGAGCATGGTCCTGCCAGGTTGCGATGGGATGAGTCAGCAGAAGTCTAGAGGTCACCCACCTGGGCCACGCAGCCTTGTGGCATGGCCCATCCTCCTTGTACCTTCTTGCCTCTCCTCTCAGCTCCTGCTGACTCAGGGCACAGAAGCAGCTTGGAGCCAATCAACTCCTGTCTCCTCTTTTCAAATCCTCTGAAATATGGGCCCAGAAATATTTACAGTCTCTCTGTCTGTCCCTGACCTTCAGCTTTTATTTGCGTACGTAAATTTTGTTCTATTCCAGAGCTACAAGTTTCATATCAGGGCAGTTCAATCTTTATGAGGATAAAGTGTTTGCAGTGCTCTTAAGCTGCTTAACGTAAGCATGTGTGTGAAAGATTAACAGCTTTATAAGTTGGAGCAGTTAAGTGACAATATAAAGAGAAAGGAAGAGGGAAAACATCATCAATCTAAAGCAGCACTAGGAATATTTGAGATGAATTACTGAAGGGAACTGGCTGCCAAGCCCAGCAGTGCTTCAGTAAGATGCACCAATGTCCAGTTGCAGGAGCCCTCTCAGGGGAAAGGTAGAGACAGAGCAGCTTGGAAGGATCATCTTGTCTATAGCTCCCAAACTTAGAAGAGAAAGGAAACTCTAATTACCCCCTGATATTTATGACCACCATTTGGTGTTCTGTTCAAAGCAGACATCTGAGTGGAGGAAGGAAGAGGCAGACTCAGCACAGCTATATATATGCTTCTTCAAGCCACTGTCAAGCCCTCGGAGATCAAAGTGATCCCACAGCCTGTGGTGCACCACAGGGCTCAGTACCTGGCTCCCTCCCTCCCCATTGAAAGCATGTGCTGGGGACACTCACCCTTCTTGCTGCTGAGGAAAAGTTTGCAGGTGATTATAGCAGGTCTGGTGGACACAAAGAGCATCTCCTCAAAGAGCCAGTGCTCTTCTGAAGGTATGAGATGGCAAAAGAGTAGTAAGAAATGTCTGAAGACAAACTAGATATCACAGGGTGGTTTTGATTTGTCTGTCAGCCACTGCACCTGCACAATGCTCTGAGAACGTCTCCCAAGATATCAGTTGCAAAGCACAGGGTTATGCAAGGACAAAGACTTTCAATGACCTCTAACAAACCAGCTAATGTCTGTGTCCTTGATTTTACTTACATGTAGTTAAAGGATAATTCTGCCTGTCTTCCAAGACAGGTGGCTGGCTCCTAATGAATGGCTGCAAAATGTTCTGAGATCCTCTGATGAAGCATCGCTGGAAGAGCAAAATATGACGATGCGAATGGAAATTGGCTGTTTGGCTCCAGATTTTAATTGCATACAACAAGTGAGCCACACATCGGAGCTTAGCCTGCGAAACAGGAAGCATGAGGCATTGGGAGAAGCAGAGAATGGCACTGGACGTCAGCGAACAAATGCTGTAGCTGTTCTTTGCCAAAATCAGACATGATAAGTTCGTCAGTCAGAGGAGAAGGCTTCATCGAGGTTGCACTGGGAGAGCTCCTAGATCAGCACCTGTGGTCAGATTCACTGTGAGATTATTCCCTGTTTGCTGGACTATGGATTACAAAACAATGTTTCCGTACCTGCTAAACTGTTGACATTCAGCCCCTGAATTTGTCAGGGAATTTTTTCCACTTGTTAGAGCCTGGTAGGAGGCCTGGCCTTCCTGGACTTTGCCCTGGTGCCTGGGGTTTTCACTAAGCATCTGCTCTGCTCAAAACATGTTGTACGTGAGTTGTTCCTCACTTTCTGTGATAATCCGTCTGAATTATCTAAAGGTGAGTGACAGTTATGTGCTGCCTGGAAAGTTGGGTTTGAATAATAACATCCTCTGAAACACCATTACTAGAGTTGGGGAGTGTCTGTGGATGGAGTAGGTCTCTCTTTGAAAATGCCTGTTCCTCCAGAGAACTGTTGCTTTGGGCAAATTTCATCACTGGGTAAAGAGATCGAACCATAGCATTTCAGGGAGGTCAGCAGACTCCACTTCAGAGTTGCTGGAATTTCCTTTTATGTTGAAGCACAGAATTGCAGTAGGGCCAAAACATCTAGATAACATCAAAATGTAGTATTTCATTTATCCTGATATGGGACCTTTTCCTGTGTTTTTGTTTTCTTTTCAATTCACACTAAAAGAAATCCATGCCAAAGGAATAGGAAACCTGACTTCAAAGCAAATCCTGGTCAGATCGCAGGAGAAATGCCTCAGGTTTACAGGCACGGTTATAGGGCTCCGCAGTGATGACAAAGAGGTCACCAGGGCAAAGCAGCGGAGTTGGAGGTTAACAAGCTTCATAAATGTATTTTGGTGCTGGGCATGCTCCTCTGCCCCTAGATGAAGTCCAGGCTGTTTTCCAGGGAGAGTAAAACCCCCACTCTTCGCGTCAAGGGAAACCTGTGCTATGCAAACAATAAAGATTACCAGGAAAGATAACTTTACAGGCTGTTGTTTTTACATCTCAGCAGGCACATATATGAGCCCGAAGAGTTGCCTTAGAGATGGGAGAAGCCTGTGGATGGGGCTGTAAATTAATGTGCCTTGCATTGAGCACTGGGCCCGAGTCAGCTCCCCGCTACGCAGGCAGAAATCTATCTGTTCAACTTGTGCATTTATTTCTAAGGCAACCATCACCATGGTGCCAAGGCATATGCCTATCTCAGTTTCAGTCTAGTTACTCTAGATTTGTGGCCATGTGACTGACAGCCAAATTTGGTGTTATATATTCGAGAAAAAAAAAATTATCCGGGATGTGTACTTGAGCCGATGGGAGATTTTCACTTTAATGGTTGCTCCTCCTCTCACCCGAGAAAAGGCAGTTTTTAAAATATAAAGTTTTCTTTGGGAAAATGCATTGGTTTCAGCGATGTGTGTAGGGACCAGGAGGGAGGCCATACAGCCATGTGCATCCAAAGCTCTCCTGAGACAGGCCACTTCACCCATGTCCCTTTTCTGCCTGATCTGTTCCAGATCTGAAAAAGAAGAGAATTCAAACCTTTTTGTACAGGAATGAATCCTACTTTTCAGACAGCTCTCACAATCATGGTAACAACTCAGTGCTTTAAGTTATGCTAATATATCTCTGATGGCCAGCTCCGTGAGAAAGACAACCTAAAGCTTCCAGCATCCAAGTACTTCATTAATGTTGCTCGTTCAATAAGGTCTCCCTTTTCCTGCCACATATGCACTCTGCTTCCTTCTGAGCTTCTCTTCCACTGCGTGTAAGAAGCAGAGACAGCATGCTACCTGTATCTCAAAGCAAAGATCAAGAGGTGACAGTCTTGACCTTAATGTTTATGAATATATATTTGATGCTCGGGTCAAGTAAATATTTCACAGTAGAGCACTCTGCAATACATCCAACCCGTGTAACTTAAGCTGCCCTGGCTGACATCAAACTAGACAAATCCTAGCTAAAACAAGATGCAAATTTTCAACATCTGAAGAGTAATTAACTACTGAAATAACTTCCCAAGCAAGGAATTAGACATGGATTACCTGAAGGATCATGGGATTCCCCAGCTATTTTTTCACATTTAGGCAAATCGGAGCCAGAGTTAAAATGAACCCTGTGTTTTGAACTCCATCATAGTATTTAGAAGAGCATTGGCCAGCCATGTGTCTCAGCAAGCTCATAAAGAAAGACTGAGACGCCTTCTGCTCTGAACAGGCCACTCTATTGGAGCCTCATCAAACAGCCAGAGCTCACACTGATCCTGGGCTCAGCAGAGGTGGCCGTATACTTACACAAGGTTTAAAATACTTTCAGATCACGTCCATGGGCAACTTTCTCCAAGGGAAAGCCATCACAACTTGGAGTTGTAAGAGAATGACTAAGAGCTATTTATTGAACTACCATTATTTATAAATCAAGATGCAACTTCTGCACACCTAGGATTTGTTATGTTAAGTCAAATTCCTGCTTTTGGTTGCCAGGGTTGTGCCATGGAAGGTTAATACTGATTCGAACAAACCCTCAAATCTTTCTGGGACTTCTTCTAAACGGTCATCTGCTTTTGTTCCTTTTTATTCATTACCTATACTCACAGCCTACGTATAGGCAGGAAGAAGATCCCACATTGGTGACAATGAATTTTAACCCCAATTTTTCAACATGAGCCTATCTCTAGGATGCATTTGTTCTTATAGGTAATATTTTAATAAGCATGAAAATAAGATTTACTCTTCTACAGTACACTCAACACAAACCCCTGCAAGGAAATCCATTCAGACATCAATATTCACTGTAGGCCAGATTATCTGGTGTTCTGCATTGTAAGTGTCATTGAATTTTGAAGAAGAGAGACGTTCTTATGGAGTTATTTATGGAGTATGCACTTCTCAAAATGTTACCTAAGGGTCTGGCAATTGGCTTTACCCATGTCCTAGTCATTCTCCACTAGAACAAACACAGGAAAGCTGTCCAGAACTTGCACAAATTTTGTGATGCCATCAAAAAGCATGAGATTTTGGTCAAAGTAAGGTACCTCTCTTCCTTGGAATGGGACATAAGCTCTGACTAGTCCCTTGCACCTGCCCAGGACTTTCCAATGCTCAGAAAAAACAGTGGCACTTAGCATTAGATTTGCAAAGGAGCTGCTGGCTGACATCGATCCCAGACCACATAGTTCCCCAGGGGAGCATCCTCTGCTCCACTCCCTTTTGGGTGCACCTGTCCTGGCTGTCACCAAGAGGACTGAGGCCATGGACAAGATGCTGGAAGGCAGGGAGGACATGTATAGGAGGGATCTCTCCTCGGGGTGGGGGAACCAGCCCTGCGCCCCAGCACAGAGCATCCTCCCGCCCTTCCTCCTCCCGCCCTTCCTCCTCCCCAGCAGATTAAAAGGGCCATGAAATAAACAGCAGTGGTAGCATCCAGGAGCAAAGTACTGAAGTGATTTTCCCAGCTGTTCCTCTGGAGTATTTTAAAAGAACCTGCTGCAATATCCTCCCCTGCAGGACCTGATGGCCTGGCCATGATGGCAATGAGGTGCTTTGTGAGAAGGATGCTTGTACAGCTGGGGGAAGAACCACCCTTCCCAAACTGCCCTCCCCACCAGAGACACCTTCCTCCACCGGTTCATGCACACTGACCCATGCACACAGATGCAACACACATCTGTGTGCGTGTCGACATTCATTTAACATTACAGGCCAGCACTTTTTCAGCCATCCTGACCCACTACTTCTTCTGTTGTCTTTCCGGAATCAGGATTTTATCCAAGCTGACCTGGGAGCACTCCTTTCCTTTGAGTGAGATCCTTTATGAGAGGTTGTAGCAAGAGCTACTGGGCTGTGGGACTGCACTACCCTTTCAGCAGGGACTGTGTCATGATTTATGAGGTTGATTTTTCCCAGAGCTATGGAAATACCCTGACATTTCACCCTATCTCTGTTCCTGGTGTTGCAGTCAGTATTTTCGTGATTTCTGTATTCTGCCTCAAGCACAGGCACTCTCGGGAGTCACAGGACTCAGCTGCCTGGGGCATGCAGCTGTGCCCAGGGCGTCTCAGCAAGTTCATTTCTCCCTGGCCCCAGCATCCCTGGACTAGCGATGGTAATGCGTTTGCCACCAGTGTACACTCGAATTTTAGATTTTAATGGAAGTTTTCCCCTCATGGGCTTTGCCTCTATTTGGTTATTGCTGGGAGGTCCTCCAGGATCTCCTCTCTCCTGAAGGTGAGATGGGCTTTGCTAAGGATATGCTTTCCCAGGAATGCATGGAAACCAGCCAGGAGTTTAGCTCTTACCAAGGAATAGCAGAGGAAGATTCTACTCGTTTGCCCTCTCACCCCTGCTTGACCTGTGATGCTGCTGATGTGCCCGGTGCCAACAGCAGCCCGGCATTTATTCCTGCTGCAATCTGCCTTCAGACAGAGAAGCTTGTGAGGAGCAGCTCCCTGCTGGCAGCTGTGCCTCTGCCTGTCTTTCTCTTCCGGAGGGGATTTCTTTCATTTTAAAAGATCTGAGACTTTCCTTGGGGTTTGCATTTATTCACAGGTTGCCTCTGGGAGAGGAATAAATAGAAGCAGCGGAGTGGAGCGAGCGGAAACGCTTATGTGTCCTCTGCTCACGCCAGGCCTCTCTGCGGGGGATGCTGGGGAGAGGGAGCACATGGCATCTGGGCTAGGGCTTGGCTGCAGCTGCAGAACGGGGCGCTGGGTACCTGCTGGCTGGCAGAGGAAGGTCTGCTGCAGCCCGGGTGTGCAGGGCGGTGGTGATGCACAGATCTGCGGTGCACGGCAGTCGGTACCCTGGCAGGCAGAGATCCCTTGCAGGAGGCTGGGGGAAAGGCACTGGGGGAGGCCGTGGGCTACTGAGGGGAGATTGCATGGAGGGTATTTTGGTCAGGAGAGGGGTGGATGCTCTGGAAGGGGCATGGGGACTGTTTCAGCCTGGAGACAGGACAAGGGCAGTGATTTCTCTCTGTCTTTAGAGCAATGGTGCTGCTGGCTGGAGATGCTGAGAGGGGAGGAGAGGGAAGAAAGGACGCAAAGTCAGGAGATCACTCGGCTGGCAGGCCAGAGGGACTCTTTTCTGCCCCAGGATTTGCTGCTCAGTTTTTCTGACTCTGTCCCAGCCCTGTCGATGCCAGAAAATCACCCCCTTTTGCCCAGTCCCTCTTGCAAGAGCGGACGCTGCTGGGGTCCCCCAGGCTGCCCAGCACAGTCCTGGGCACAGGCTCCAGTCCTGCAGAAGAAGCTGCCCTGCAGCTGACGTGGGGTTTGCTGGTTACTGGCTGGAGCCAGACACAGGAGGGAGCTCAGCATCTCTGCGGAGAGCTCAGCATCACCTCGGGCAGGACGGCTTTTGCTGCCAGGGTGCCAGGGCCCTATGCAGAGGGCTGCCTCCGGGTCTGATCTACAGCACGGTGCTCATGTGGGGTGGGGTTTCTTTTAAACCTGTCATCAGGAGACTTATGAGTCAAGTGCAGCGTGTTATTGGTGCTGTGTGACTGGCTCCCTGGGAGCCTGCCTGCCCTCGAGGTGGCAAGCTGTTGCTCCTGCCCTTGGAGAGAAGCCAGCTCCGCAGCATTACAATTTAATTAAATTACTCCAGCAGCTGCAAGGGAAAGAGCTTTAACATGAGAGAGAAAATAAAACAAGGGTTTGGCTGTTACCCTCTGGAAGGGAGAAGCATGCAGGGGGGGAGCTGTGAAGTTTTCCTGACTGCACCCCGTATCACACTGTCGGGGCAGAATGAGGGGTTAACAACTTTTAGGGTCTCTCAGCTCCCCCTGGGACTGAGGACACCATTGTGGGGCCCTCACAGTCCAGTGTAGGTCCAGGGCAAGGCAGTCAGATGTTTCCCTCTGCCCACCTAGAGCTGTATCTCAGCCTGACCTCTTGTCCGTGTCCAACCTTACAGCTCACCTCTCCTTGGACATGGGACACCAGGCGCCAACCTGCCGACAGGCAACACTGGCTGTGCAAAGGGACTAAAGTGCAGGTGCCCTACAGCCATAGAGACCCAAAGAAACACAGAAAAAATGAAGAGCTATGCACCCACCCCCTCCTTGTTTGCCGCTGGGGGATCCTCTGAGGACTTCTCCTCCCTGTCTTGAGTACATCCCATCCCTATGCTCAGCTGATCTAGCAATAAAACCAGACCCTTTGCCCCATGCCTTGCCACTCATTTCCCTTCATCCACGGAACTGCTCTGTGTTCTCCCTGAGTCTCCTAAATTCATGAAGATTTATGTGTCAGTGCTATCACCTCCCACTTGGAGATTTTTGCTCTTGCTGTCCTTCCCAAAGGAGCTCTCTCTGTATGTGCTCACCAAAATATCAAGGGAGAAAGGGCATGTTACTGCTCAGGACACAAGTGTTATAAGGAGAAGATCCTTGTGTGATCCTTTACCCCTAGGTCAGCTGGAGCACTGAGTTCTCCGAATCAGCCTGGTACGGGCACAGCTCCCCAAGACACCAGAGCTGTGTACTGAGCTGAAATCATGATACAGGCTTTAGCATCATTGGGAAAAATGGGATCTTCTTGATAAGAAGGAAAAATAAATGAGAACAGCAAGGATGGTGTGGCAATGAAGATGCTTTAGATGCACTGAGATGGGATTTCATCACTCCAATAAAGAAAGGGAAAAGAAAGCAGAGACATTGAAACAGGAAGCAGCGCTGGTGCAAGACTGAATGAAATAATCTGGAAGTTGGAGAGTGGTGTTCATGCATTTGTGGTAAGGCCTGGAAGTAGTAAAACAGACATTCCCATTTCTTCTGAGAAGGTGGTTAGTGTAGTTGCTTTCTGTGCAGTGGCGTCCTGGCAGGATGCAATGTGGGCTGACTTCTCCAGCATCTCTGTGACCACTTGAGAGCTCTAACCTGAGAAACTTTTACCCTGGTAGTTTCTCTTCCCTGTCGTGGTATTTGTGCAGGGATGATTTCTCAACAGGTCCTGCCTCAGGGGCTACTTAATCTTTGTGCTGAGAGCTTTTCATGGTGGCATGCCTGGACTTCTCTTCCCAGGTTATCGTGGCTGCTTGTCCTGCCAAGATCATTTTCTTTTTCAGCTCCAGGGCTGCTGTGACTGGGGAGTGGAGTTACTCTGATCTGACCACATAAACATACTCCCCCTGGCACAGTACCATGTCTTGTACCTTTTCCAACTCACTTGGACAAGTCCATTACTTGGCCACCCTTCCTGGAGGGACAGATTTAGAGCTCCTGTTTTAGCTAGACACAGTGTTTCCTCAGGCTAAATTCTTCCGGAATTCAGCAAGACTTTGAGGTTAGAAGCACATCAATTAATTGATGGTGGTAGTGGTATCTCCTTGTTCCTGGTTTGGGTGAAAGAGCTGTGGGAATGGTTGAGACATTAGGTGTTCAAGAGAGCAGCCTTCCCCTCTGCTCCCCATCTCTGCAGGCCCACGGATCAGCTACTACCCCATTTTCAGGGTGGGTGGACAGCAGCAGACATTTAAATCACCCGTGTACTGAATCAGAGACCTCCAGATGTGGGTCAATGCTGTCAGAGCTCTACAGACAGGCCGTCTCATAGGGGCCGTGAGAAACCAGCATTCCCATACTGATGGCCATTCACTCACACCATGCACATGCAGCAGAGAAGAACCTTGTGCCTCTGCTAGATGCAAAGGACCCTTAGAAGTGAGGCTGCAGGAATGGCAGGGGATGTTGTCTCCTCTCCCAGACTATGACTGTGACAGACAAGAAGGCACCCGAAGGTGGTAGCCATCGGCTTTCAGAGGAGGCCAAGTCAGGAAGGATATAGCAGCTTCGAGTAAGAGGTTTCACGGTCTGCACAGGGAAGGTCCAGCAGGTGATGGGCAGAGTCCATCACCAAAGCATATTTAGTCCTGGCCCATATCTGAGCTGCCCATTAGCTTGCAGACAGAGGTTATGTGCTCCAGACACTCCTGTCACCCACAGAAACATTCATGATAAAGGCAGGCAGTAAAAGCCATGGATGGAAGAATAATTATCCAGGGGCAGGAAGGGAATAAAAAGGGAAAGGGCCTTGATGTAACATAAACATCATAAAAGGCCATAAAAGCAAAGCAAAGGGAAGTGTGAAGGAGACTGAAGGTTGGCAGCAAATGTACATAAACAGAAGGAGATGGTCTGGAATAGTCTAAAAATAAGAAAGGTTATGGATGGACAGCGATGGAGAATAGATGCAGCTGAGATGAAAAAGAGCAAGGAAATAGATTGACAGACTAGATGACAGAGCTGAGAGCTGCAACCCAGAGCTATGGAGCTCTTGAAAACACAATGTGAGGGACATTTCCAGAAGGCTGAGTGAGCGGGATTGAGGAGAGGGAGAGCAGGGGGAGAGGGGCCAGAGCGCTGGTGGTTGGCGGCAGCTATGAGGCGGGGAGCATGGCAGAGGTGGGGTGGACAGGCTCAGAGCAGCCCTGTCTAAATTGTCCTGCACACCTACGCAAACGAGGAGATGGCGCTTGCTAGAAAAGTTTCAACAAGAGCAGGCCAGTGGGCAGTCTATGTCAGGAGGTGGTTGGAGACTGCCTGTTCCTGCCTGCACAGAGCAGGGGAGGCTGAGCCAGCATCAGCGAGGGCAGAAGTCTCTCTGGGTGAAGTGGAGCTGAGGTCAGGCTGAGGTGGACAGTCCCCTCCACACACTGGAGCCCATTTTGCTGTCCTCAGCATCCCTCACTCCCGGGAGTGGAAAGGCAGATGGTGAAGCGGAGACCAAGAGGAGCCTCCGGGCACTGATGACATCCGCCTGGAGCCACTGAGAGATGCTGCTTGCAGAATGAGGGTGGAAGCATCCTCCAGCTGCTGCAAGTGCCAAACATTTCTCATTCCTCATGTGCTCTTATTAACACCTCCACACACAACAGAGCTGCAAGCAAGGTCTTCCTGAGCTCTGCTAATTATTAAACATACTTCTGTTAAGCTTAACTAGATGTGCTTGTTAGCTGCTGGCAGGAAGAGAATAGTGGGAGAGACTTGTAAATACACTCTGATGACTAAGTGAAAACATTGCCACGATTACAAGGCACTGGAGCCTGCTGCCTTCAGGTGTCGTTGTCTACTTTGTGTTTCAGCCTGGCAGTCAGGTTGGCCAGCATGGCCTTCTCTATTCTGAGAGAAGTTTCAGGACCCTTGCAGGAACAGTGCTGACAAGAGTGTATTATTTCAATGCTACTGCTCCTAACATCCGCTGTTGGTCACACTGAGACCGTTCACCAGGACCTTTGCTGCCCTGGGGCATGCAATGGCTCTTTGGGAGTAGCCTACCCATCACAGAGGCTCCTGAGAGCTCTCTGTAGTACTGCTTTGAAGCCTTTTCCTGCTTCCACCGAGCCTGCGTCAGCATGTAGGAGATCTGGCAGCAAGCTGCACCAGCTGCTACACCAAGGAAGTGGCTTTTAGGCTTGTACACAACAATCTTCACCGTCTTTCAAGGCCACTTCAACCACACTCCCAGCATGCAGGCTGCAACGTACTCCTTTACCTACCTATCTATCGCGCTTTGTGGCAGCGAGCTACACAAGCAGGGCAATTTCTCTGCTGCTTGGTTGTTTCACAGTACCTACATTCATGATGATCTAGGAAAGGATGGCTGGAGCTATTGCAAACTCTAATAATCCTATTCAGAGAAAAGAAGAAGAAAGGACTGTACATGTAGGTCAGCCAGCTATAAGTCTGTGAAAATCTGAAACACTTCAGCTATCAGATCGTAACTTCTCCAGTGACAAATGCTGTAGAAAACATCCTGACAGGTTCAATGTTTATCCATTCTTGACTAGCTTCTTTGAAAGTAACCAAAGAAAAATCTTCTCTTGGGCTGGCTTTGAGGTCTGAAGATGACTTTTTCTCCCATGAAATCCAACTGCGACACAGGGCATCTTACTCCTTACTAAGAAAAAGATCAGCGCAATGGAAAAAAAAGGATCTGAGGGTGAAGATCAGCTTCCTTCAGTGTTTTCTGCTACAAACTGCTCTTGGCTCCATTCTTCCACCATCCAAAAGAGGCAACTCTCCAGTTTCTCAGTTCCGGGCAAAAGTGAGACTCATGAGACAGGTGACAGTGTGATTGAGATCTTTTTCTACCATGTATTGTAATTAGCTTGTCCGGGTGAGGTAAGACAGAATTGGAGTAGAAATGTTCCCAGCTAAGTCGCACAGTAATTGAATGTAAAGCCCGTTACAGTGCAGCGTGAAGGTTGGACAAACAGCAAGACAACTCTAACAGCACTGACTCAACTGGGTTGCACTTTCTGCATATATTGGGGCACCCAATTTATAATATAAATAGCAATCTATCAAGCTGCGCACTGACCCAGAAAAACAGTAAGAGAAAATCCTGCATGCTTCTAACATGGCTGAGCAAATGTTGCTGCTGGCACATTCACGTTCACAGTTTGTCTATTAAGACATTTAATTTTCTTGTGTTTTTTTTTACAAATAGGAGACAGAAAGAGAAATTACTCTTGTTTAGCAATGTTAGCATTTAAATAGCCTTAATTAGGCATGGGATAGATGTGCATGAGCTGTTTGTTGCCTGTGCTGCTGTTTTTTACTTGGAGACAGTTTTCTGCCAGTGTGGATGACAGGACTGCATCACAGTTACTTTGTGATAGGAGAATATAGACTTTTTTTTAATGTGAATCTTGTAATTTATGGATTGTACCAAAACTCAAGGGGGAAACCTGAAAGCCATAAGGCCTGTTCCATCCTTCCTGCATGCATGTTTTTACTAAGCTAGATACAGGACTCTGTAGAGACAGCTCCAAATTTTCCAAAGAGAAGCCTGAAAGCATCATGCCGAGTCCTCGCCAAAGCCCCTGGTCAGGGGAAATGTTAATGAGTGTCAGAAAGGTGATGAAGGGATTAGGAGACACTCTAAATGATGCACTCTCTGAAGTGATATGCAAACTGCTTGTCTCTCTCCAAAGCCCTTGATTTATACCCCTTCCCCTTAGCAAGCCTGCAGCTGGAGGAGGCAGCCAAACTGGCTTTAACCCCTGGTTTGCTAGAAACCAGACTCTGAATCACACCGTGCTGCTTTTCCACCAGAGGCAGGCTGAATGATGCATCCTTTTGTGAGTGAATGGCACAGATTTCAGAAAGGAGTGGAAGTCACAGCCAATAACCTGTGCAGCGGTGTCTCTGTTCGCTGCTGTGGAGGTGGCTGGCAGTCAAAACAAAGCCCAGAATGGCAGAGGAGAGCTTTTATTTTAAGGTTACTCTGTGCAATGTCACACAATAATATAAGCTCCCAAGATAAGGAATGTTAATAATACTCCACTTTCTGCCAAGAATAGAGTCCCTATCTACAAACCCCACCACTCTAATCAAACGAAACAAAGCTGAATGTATGAAAACAACAAAACCAGGAGCTCGGGAAGTATTCAGATTCAGGAAAGACTAAATATTTAACTTGTGAGGCCCAATGCATCCTGGAATGTACGGGGCACTCCAGAAACAACTAGCCATTGTCCAGGGGCCACAAGGGAAAGCCCTCTTAAACAGGCCGTGTCCTGCAGGGCCACCAAGCTGCCCCAGTCACCCACCATGTTTGCACTGGGGAAGGGAGGTAAGGAGGTCCTTGCAGAGGTGAAGGGGAGGATGTTTTTCTATGCAGGGTGTCGCAACCAGGTACTGTTCAGGGGCTGTATACGCTGTAGCACAGCATGGTGTTGCTCTGTTTCTGTTTGATGTGTACAAGAGAATAGTCACAAATTTCTGCATGGTCTGTTCTGGAGATTGCATCATTGCCTTTGCTGGCTGCTGCTGCAAACATTCCACATTTATCAGCACCTAGAGAATGCTTTCTAGCTGATGGAGTGTCTCACGGCTTCTCTCTTTCATAGGGAAAAGCAAAAGATGCTATCTGTGGTCCCGCTGTATGCTCAGTGTGCACCATGAGAGCGCTGCTAAGCAGGGAAGCACTTGGGGGCAGCTGTCATGGAAGCTGGCAAAGTTCTCTGTTCACAGAAACCTGCCCAGCCTTCTCTGCAGGAATCCTGTTTCTGGGCCTGTCATGGCACTTTCATGACATCAACTGACCGATTTTGCTTGCTCTTTGACCTCTGGTAACTCTCTGGCTCCTGTCGCCTGAGTCACACCTCCAGAAAAACTAAATTCAGAAGCTCAGAGGTTTTCCTGCTGAAACCAACTTCCCAGCATTGCATCAGTGCCAAGTTGGGCTTCTCAGAGCCTATCCTGGCAACTGCTATTGCTAAAAGTTTGTCTGTGATAAAAAGATGCCACCCTGACCATCCAGATTCAAGTCATAGATCTGCTAAAAGCAGACATAACTCCTGCTGCCCAGTGCTGTATGAGTTAATCTGGAAGGGGGAGAAACAACATCTCTTCTCCTGTTGTGTTGCATCATTGGCCACCTATGCACTTCTGTCCAGGACAAAGATGCCTGGGCGTCAACAGCCCAGTACCAAGGGCCGTTCTCTGTGGAACAGGATGAGCAAGACCAGTTTGCAAAGCCAAATACATGCAGACAGGTGAAAGTGCAGACAGGCTGAGAGCATTCCCCAGTCCATGTCATGAGAGCCCACCCTTATGGAGTGAGGACTGCAGACACCTTCGTCAGATCCGCAGAGAACCAGCCGACAGCCTGTCCGGAGCAAGAGCCGTGACCTTGGTATAATGATGCTTGTCTCTTCTAATCTTTATTAGCCTGCAGTATCCTCATTCCTGACCCACAAGGCTGAATCTCTATGTGCCAATATCTTGCAATCACAATGTAATACACAAATGCAAGTCTGAAGTATCCTAGATACCTTTATAACACTAAAAATAAGCACAAAAGCAGGGCTTTAAATCCCATAATTTTTTATAGTTCTGTGTCAGGTGGATGGGGTAACCCAAGTGTGCCTTAGGTAAACTCAGTGACACAGGCGGAAAGCCTTGGTGTCAGGACCTCAGTTACATGTGTTTGTGTCTGTGCGTGAACCTGGAGACACATGAACCCAGTGAATTCGGCCACATAGATAACACACTGGCATTTCCAGGGCAAATTACCCCTGCATCTCGTCCCGCCCTATCCCTAACAGTCCAGCATGAACAGTGTGAGAGGAAGATCTGGGGAAGAGAGCAAAACAAGAAGACATATTTTAATTTTTCACTGATTTTATAAATATATGCATATATTTTTTCAAGAAAAGGAAAAGAAACTTCTAGTAGTAAGTAGAGTGGACTTTTCCTGCTTTGCAAAAGTTCATCCATTGTTCAAAGCAAACTCTCCTGTCCAACGTAAACAGGGACTCTTAAAAACATTCTCATCCAAAACAATTGCCATGACTTTTGATGTTTTCGTGGTCCTTGCTCTCCCCTACTGTTTGATCGTTATGTTTTACAATATTTTTTCCCCTTCCTCACAGGCCCTGTTCCAGCTGCCCGTGCTCTGGAATTCATGGCTTCATCATCCAAACTTCTGTATTCAATGAGATACAATGGAAAGAATTTCATGACATTTATTTTGACTTGAGTGACTCCCCCTCTTGCCTGTTTACACAGCCTCCTTTCCCTCAGCAGAGTTCATAGATGTGCCTGTAGCCAGGCTGAAAGAGTTCAGCTCCAGCAGATCATCTCCTTCCTTTCTAGGAATCCCCTTCAGAGTTCTCCTTCAGGTCACTTCTTCCTTGGCATTCAATAAGAAGCTGCTGAACACTTCATTATTATTACAATAAATGAACCTTCAGGATCTGGCTAAGAACATGACGTGCTGGATACTGTACTCAGAGGAATGATCATTGGTCCTAGAACTGACACTCACAGTGCTCAAGGCACACGAGGACACGGAAGGGAATATGAAGCGCAGGAGTGGAAATGATCTTTGCACAGCTGTAAAGCACTTCTCTCTTTTCAAAGGAACAGCCTCTCCCAGCCAAGCAGAGGCCAAGCTTTCTTCTGACCATGGCAGCTCGGGGAGATGTGCAGCTGAAGGACTCGAGTCCCTGTGGGTGAAAGGAGGATATACCCCTAAGAAAAACAACCCACCTCAGAACTGTCAGTTGCCTTCAATCCCAGATTCCCCCTCTTCACTTTTCAAGTATGTGTGGCCAGGATCAGAATGAACTCACCTTTTATAAGTAAAATACGGATAATTAGCCTCTGTAAAACTATTACATCTGGGGTTTTGATGATTTTTTTTTTCACTCCAGTCATTACACTTTTTAAGTAATGTAAGAATGGGCTAATCCTGAGCTATGGGGCCTGGATTGGTCAACACATTACATTTTGCTCCAGCAGAAAAAATCCTCAATAAACTTACAGTGTTTCAGTGTCTGAAGTGATCCAGTACCATGCGGGACCTGTGACTGCTTCCTTGCTTTACTGAAAAAGAGAACAAACAGACTCAAACGCTTTAAATTACAGTAATCCTGGAAATACACATAGTAAAACCTATGCCCCAAAATCAAAAGAATGGGTCAACACATTCCCTTTAGGAATTCTCTCCGAGTACATCACTCTAAACTAAACACTGCCTAAAACGTGTGAGGAGACCCACAAGTATACAGGACATGGGGTGCACATCCACAAACTTGCTCAGGCTGGTGCTCATTGCTGATATTGGCTCACAGCAATGGACAGTTACACCCCCTCCATGTTTTTACCACATAAAAAAAAGTAGAAACACCACCAGCAACAAACTCCGTGGCTGACGAAGCTCAGCCAAGGGCAGAGTTTCCGCTCGCATGATAATTTTGGAGGCAGTAACACCCTTGGTCTGAGTTGTCCCACCCTGCACCACGCTGTCCTACACAAATGTTGATACTTGCTCTCTATAATTTCCACTCCACATGGGGAGACAGCAGGGTGCCACCCATGGAAGCAGAGGGAAGGTGACCAGGAGAGGTATCACGGGGATCCATGCTCTGAACGGGGCTCCCAGCTCCCTTTTCCCATTTTTGTGGTGCTCAGATGGGTGGCACAACCTTCAGACTGCCACGCATGCACCCAATACACTTTGTCCAGCCCTGCTCTGGGCAGAAATTAAATGATTTAGACCCAGCTTCTCTTGTCCAATTTAACTCTTAGACACGTAGTGACTTAAAAAAAACCCAGAAATCTAGTGTTTCTGTTAATTGGGACAAAACAGAGCAGGCCTGTGGGGCCTTTCTGTAATTCACTCCCTGAACAATGTTCACTGATCAGGACTAGAGATTCAATTAAGTACCTCGGGGTGGTAATTCTCAAAGACAAAGTAAGGAGTTTGCAGATAATTTGTCTTCCCTTCTATCCCAGAACACTCCTGCTGAGCAACACGGGCTCTGTCTCTAATTGGCAACATTAATACAATTAAGATGGTAATTTTGCCCCTCTTTGCTTCTGTATTACAAAGTATCTCACTTCGCATCCCTCAACACATTTTACTCTGTTAAATTTCATCATTATTTCTTTCCTTTGGGCTAACAGGCGAGTCAAAGCCTTGCCTTCAGACATCACAGCCTTCCCCAGAGCAGAGGGCTCACGCTCTTACTGCCTCTTAAATTTTCATGGAGAAAAAGATGTAGGGGTCCAGGGAGGGGCAAATGGAGATGATTGTTTATTTGGCTTCAAACACAGCATTAATGAATGTCTCACAAAAGCAGTGGGCACGTGGCGGTAATTAGGAGGAAAATAGAAAAATAATTACAATGTCAAAACACTGCTGCATATCTTCCTGCCCTCCAGCCACCTACCGACCCTCCAGCAGGGCAATTCTCATAGATCTTACCCCCTTCTTTTCCCACAACGTGGTCCAAGGATCTATTGCCACCATAGACTTGGCTCTTTTCACTGAGGATGGGATGAAGTGTTGATGGTATTTTGGAGGACAAGATGGTCTAACAAGGAGGGCTGAAGGATAAGAAGGATAGTCTCTCCCTGGACAGTTTAGATGAAAAGAAGAACACTGGCTGCAGGAGTCAGAGTCAGAGGGAGTCCATGATTTAAAGGAGAAAAAAGATGCAGGCAAGGAACAAACATGGACACTGAAACTATGTAGTAGCAGAAAGGGACTCACACCTTGGAGTGTCCCTTTGCAGCAAAGCCATACAGGTACCTCTCCTAGCCCCAACCAAGGTGGCCGCATCTAGGCCGCTCTTGCGAGTGGTGCTTGTTCTGGACTAAGTCTCAACCATGCTCAGGAACAGTTTGGAAGAGACCTCATTGCTCTGGGGCAGAATGGCCTAACAGTTGTAATAAATTAATCACTCCAGTAAATTGTATGACAGCAAGCAGAAGTGATGCCAGGCACTTATGAATTTCCACTACAGAGGTAACTAGTGCCTGATGCAGTATTTAGCGCAATGGCTGGTGTGGTGAGTAGCAGATGGGGGTCTTCAGATGGGACGTTTTGGTGTGACTTGTGAATCTCTTTCTGGGCTTTTCAGAGTGACTCTGAGACAAAGAAATCATCCTTCTTCTAAAAAGTATATGCATGCATTAATTTTACACACTGGCAAGGCAGTCTTTAATGGGCCTGATTTCTCTTCCTCCTCCCACTCAAGAGAGCAATCTGTATGATAGCGCAGGTAGGTTTGAACACTACCCACTCACATGGCTTGTGGCATGAGCAAAACACGCTGCATTTCTCTGGGCTTTGCCTTCTCAAAATTCCTCCTTTGTGAGAGGAAGCCATTGAATTTGCTTTTCCTCCTGCCTAGTTAGAACAGGGATTTTCTGGAAGCCAGACAAAGGCAATGCAGATTGTCTGGGAAGATAAAGAGGGAACAGTCTGAACAAGCAGGAAGCTAAGGAGGGAACGAGACTTAAACGTGGCAAGTAAACAAAGTCATTTCTATTTCATGCCTTGCAGAGGAGGAGAAAGAGCTTGAGGGGCTGTGGAGGTCCCTGTTCATGGACAGTGCTTTGGGAACTGTGGAGGCTGTCCACAAGATCTGGGAGAAGATGTTTTGATTCAAAGCCACCAGATTGGGTTCCCCCCACCAGGCAGCCACTGCTGAAATCCAATGGCAGGAAATTGCTGTGGCCCTTTTCTCAGATGGAGAAGCAAGACATGCACAGGGTTTGCCCAAGGTCCCACACTCCTTGTGGAGAAAGGTCTTGAACCCTGGCCAGCTGGGGCCCTCCCCTAGGACCTACTCCCCTGCCTCCCAGCCCTATGGTTAGCGGCTGAGTTACAGGAAGGAACATGATTTAATCTCTTCCTACCTTAGAGCTCTCTGATTGATGGACTAACACCAAGATGGCTGAGAGCAACCTGTGAGCTGAAGTATCTTGGCATTAGACGAGACAAATAACAACTCTCCATACAAAGAGTCCAGCAGGGCAGTCCTCGTGAGCCAGAGTGCCTGCAGGCTGGGAGCCACCACCCCGACACGTGTCTGTCATTAATCATGGATCTGGATGCTAGTGGTGGAAAAATGGACTGTGCTGTCCTCACACACGTAAAAATGCTTTCACCAGGGTTGTTGAGCATGCTCCTGAAGATCATGAGCTGCCAACGTGGAAATAGTGAGGGGGAGGGTATGTTAGGCAGGTAGCTGGGTCTCAGCAGACTCTGCTGATGTTGGCTTCAGTGGTCTCTGCTGCCTCCCTCCCTCACACAGCCAAAGATTACCCAATGGTTTCCAAATCATTCACAACTCAATGTATACCAGGATACGGCAGGAACTTTCCTGAGGATCTAAAGTCATAGCATGGCTATAGTTAAGCTGGAGAAAAAACCTGCACATTTGTGTCCTCACACCATGAACCTGGGTGGCCTGCTCTCTGCACATTACCAGTGCCACAGGACAAGCAGATATTGCCCTGGGTGTGATTTTCTTCTCCAAGATGAGGTCAGGCTGTAGATTTTGAGCATCATTTCCAACCTCCCCGTACTCCAACTGCCCTGAGGTCCTTCCTGCTCCATGGGCAATGTCTGAGCTTAAATCAAAACCATTTTCCAAAATTCTACATCTGAAACCCAAATTGTTAGTTAAAGACATAAAGTTCTTTTTTCCATAAAAAGGTGTGCCTTGTGCCTGCTCCAGGTTGGTCCCATTGCCAGCTCCACCTGGTCTGGGTCTTGGTTCTCTCATGCCTGATTGATTGCAGAGCATATAATTAGCAAATGCAAGGGTCCACAGGCAGAGAGTAAGTCACAGCATCCTCTCTGGTAAGCTGCCTAGACAGAGGTCCTCGAGTCTGCTCATTCAAAGAATGTTCCTCTGCTTTGAACTGAGAATTGAGCACAAGACTCCAGTGGCAGCTGTAGTACAAGGAGAGGACTTTAGTCTCTCTGTTCCCTGCTCATACAGCCCCAGCTGCCTGTTCAGCATGAGGAGCTCAGCCCCCAAGGATTTCTCAGTCTTTGTCACATCTTTGAATAGAGTTCCCCTCTTGTAGGACAGTCCTGTGTGTAGGAACCTATCTTTGGCTTGTCTCCTCTCCAGTGGACAATCTCACTCAGCCAGCCCTGCCCCAGCTTCCACCACAGAGAGACAGCAGAGAGGACCCCATGATGGAGGAGGTGGGTGGATAGAGAGAGGATAAGGGCAAGGCCTGGAAGCAGCAGGGATGAGGCATCAGCGATTCTCAATGCTGTGGTTCACCAGCCAGGGCTTTGCTCACAAGGCAGTGATGGGGTTTCCAGTCCCAGCTGCAAACAAGCTATTATGTTTAATGCTCTGACAGTAAACCACACTCAGGAACCAGGATGCTTTAAGGATGTTGTTGAGCTGGCTCATATTTTACTTTACTTGGTAGCAGAGCAAAGATGCATGCACAAGCAAAACCACGTGCACAGGCTCTCCCAGGGTATCCATCTGTATTGCTGGAAGATGTAGTCTTGGAGCAGCTGTCAGCCTCAGCCCTATTAACCCCACAGTTAATTACTGTAATGTTGAAGAAAAGAGTATAATCATTCAGCTAGAAAAGCCAGCTTCCCTCACTTCATACTGGCACAGGTGATGTCCCAGAGCAGGGGAAAACCAGCCCAAAGCAAAGCTTGGTAGATGGTACAAACCAATGTAGGACTGTGGGAGCAAATGAAGAAACAGCACTGGTTTACCCATTCTTTCATTTTCTCCATGACCTTTTGTGCCTTCCTATATCTCAGGTCAAAAATGCTGAATTAAAATGGAAAGAAACACACCAATGATCTTTCTGTTTTCTGAAAAATGAATGCACCATAACTGCTTTTTGCTCATGCTCAGATCTGCTCTGGTTTCAAAGAAGCCATGTGTTGTTTGAATTCACCAGGGATAAAGTGCTTAGCCAAGTCAGTGATTTCTGCACTGCAATTCTGAAGTCATGGAGGCCACTGGGCACGTTTCTTGCAGACCTGGATTTCTCCTTTTCAAGCAGTTTCCTCCCAGTCAGCACAGTTGTATTTTTTGGCTTTTCCCCTCTGTTTCCTGTTGGCTTCCTTCTCCCTAGCAGCAGCACCATAATCTGAAGAGCTTCTGTAGCTGCTGTGCTAGATCCTTCCTCTGCCAACTCCTCTCAACCCTCCTTCTGACCCTGCTAATGTTTGTAGCATGCTTTGCTTCACTCTCTGCCATGGGGACTTTGGCCTCTGTGTGACAAGGGCTTTGAATCCTTTCCAGAAGGTGATGCTCAAGAACAAGGACAGCCACAGCTGAAGTACGGACAGTATTTCTTGCATGTGCATGTGCATCAACTCCAAGGGCTGTGTGATTTCTGGCACAACAGCCTTGATTCTCAATTGTTTCCTTAAGAGAGATTTCATTTGGAAACGTGATTTATGATTTTAAAAAGGAAAGCAAAGAATGCAACATAAGCCTGCCAACTGGGGCAGAGGCAGATATGCCTAACCATCAATTAGCCAGCTGTTTGCTGAGTGTAAATAAGCTTTCAGTGATTGTGCACAGACACACACTCACACACAGACAAATTCGTGGGGCTTAGCTTACCTTTTCACCATGGGGCAAAAATCTACGTGACTATTTAAGTCTTAACATGGTAGATACTGAATAGGCTTTTTAAAAAGCACTACTACTTATCACACTTACTCTTCAAATCCTGGTCCATGCACAGGCTCACACCATTTGAAAGAAGCATGCAATCCTAAATATTTAGGTACACCAGCTCAGAAGCCACAGGGGCTACCTGAAATCCATTTATCTGATTTACATCAGTTTAGTACCCAGCTCTGCACAGGAAGGATAAACTGTGCAGATCTGAGTAGTTTTACACTAACATGTGAGTCATAGAGGAGATTTTACCATCTGATCTTAACTTTTTGCACCACTTGATTGAAACAACTACAAGAGGAGGAGGGATGAGACGTACTATAACATTTAACTTTGAATAATGGCAATACAAAAAGATGAGTATGCTGGTTGAGAGGGAAGAAAAGATTCAGCTGAAGACATTTTCAGGCAAGCAACACTACTGAAAGACATAAATCTCTTCAAAGTAAATACATATCACTATTAAAAAGGGTGCTGAAAGACCACACACACAAACAAAAAGTCTGCTTAGTTGAAGAACAGAGTAAAGGCGGCTATCAGAAAGAAAAAAAAAAAAAAAAATCCTTCCATAGTGGAATTCACACCTTTATGAGGATAACAGGAAAGATCACAAAATTTGGTAAGCTAAATGTAAAACCAGTAAAAGAATGCAAAAGATATCTTGAAAAACAACTTGCTGAAGGCATAAAACCCACTAAGAATATTTAAAAAACTGGGGACTACAGTCCTGTCAGTCTGACTTTGATGCCAGGGAAGGTTATGGAGCGGTTCACCTTGAGTGCGCTCACCAGGCATTTGCAGAAAAACCAGGGGATCAGGCCCAGCCAGCACGGATTCATGAAAGGCAGGTCCTGCTTGACCAACCTGATCTCTTTTTATGACCAGGTGACCCGCCTAGTGGATGAGGGAAAGGCTGTGGATATTATCTACTTGGAGTTTAAGGCCTTTGACACCGTTTCCTACAGTATCCTCCTGGAGAAACTAGCTGCTCATGGTTTGGATGGGTGTACACTTTGCTGGGTAAAAAAATGGCTGGATGGCTAAGCCCAGAGAGTGGCGGTGAATGGAGCTAAATCTGGTTGGCAGCCAGTCATGAGTGGTGTTCCCCAGGGCTCAGTTTTGGGGCCAGTCTTTTTTAACATCTTTATCAATGATCTGGAAGAGGAGATTGAGTGCTCCCTCAGTAAGTTTGCAGGTGATACCAAATTGGGTGGGAATGTCGATCTGCTTGAAGGTAGGAATGCTCTGCAGAGGGATCTGGACAGGCCGAGGTCAATTGTATGAGGTTCAACAAGGACAAGTGCCGGGTCCTGCCCGTGGGTCACAACAACCCCATGCAATGCTACAGGCTTGGGGAAGAGTGGCTGGAAAGCTGCCCAATGGAAAAAGACCTGGGGCTGTTGGTTGACAGCCGGCTGAACATGAGCCAACAGATGATCCACAGAGGTCCCTTCCAAGCCCTACCATTCCATGATCCTGTGTGATTCTGTGATTCTGTGACTTTCCAAGAAAGCAGAAGCAGGGAATCTGCCAGTCAGTTGGTTTAAGTCAGCATGATTGAAGCAGTAAAGGGCCACTCAGGGCCTATTTTTCTATAAGTCTGTTTTTCTATTTTTTTACTTTTCCTATAAGGAAAAATATATGAATTATTTGCATTGTTGTTCATTTATTTTGTTGAGGCTCAAGGATGTAGATATAACCTGACATTACTTTATTAGCTATGAATGTGAAGAACTGCTTTAACCTAATTTGTCAATGGAATGGATTAAATTATCAAAAACAATTTACCAGAACTACATGAGACTAACTTAAAAGATTTGAAGGACCTCAAACATGAAAATGCTGAACAACTCTTGAAATGCAAAATCCGACACTGAAATTAACCTCACTAACAAAATAATTATAATCTCCAACATCGTCTTTTAAAAAGGTTACAAATCTTTTCTAGGAAGCTACAGATCAGTATGTCTGTTTTTTTTCGTCAAGAAGTTGATGCAAACCGATAAGATACAGGCATACTCAGATCAATATTATGCACTGGGGAGGAAACCACACAGCTTTCACAACATGAAGTTGTGCCTCCCAGATATACTAGCGTTCTCTGAAGTAATCACTCAGTCTTTGGACTGGTGATCTAGTCAAGGTGACACATCTGGATTCCTAGAACAGTCTTTTGGGAAGGTTTCATATGGAAGGCTTTTACAAAAATTAACCTGTGCTGAGGTGAGAAGCAAGGTCTTCTCCAGGATTAATAAGAGCTCGAAGACCAAGAAATAAACCCACAAATGGACACTCATGATGGGACATTACTGGTAGGATCCTGCAAGTATCTCTGCTGGGGTAACATGAATACAGATGTGTGACAACTGCAAAGGGATTTCATGGTTGACAGAAGAAATGCAACGTCAGCAAATGCAAAGTAATGCCTATGGGCGGAAAAAAGAACCCTGCTGATACATATGATTGAGGAACTCTAACTGTTACCCCTAAAAACAGAGCTTAATGTGTCATTGTCGCTTTGGGAACGGGTTGCTTCAGGCATTCACTGAAGGCATCAGCTCAGTTTTGGTCAAACAAAATGTTTGGGTCCCCATCCCAGTCCAGTTCAGAATATGACATGAACATATATGCTGGCGGAAGGGAGGAGTATTCTGAAGGGGGAGATGTAGGACAGGATCTGGTTACTTCTGTCAGCCGTCGTGCTGGCTCCTGATAACTTGAAATACTCAGTAAACATCTCAAAACACCAGAAAACCTCAGCCTGGAAAAAAGAGTGTCTATAAGCATTTGTGGAAAAAGTGAGATAGGAGTAGCACTCACTGTTTCTTATAGTACAAGACGATGGACACTGAGTGGCGTTTACCACTCCCTAAATATCTTGCCATTGAGGATGGGTAGCAGCTCCCAGTTAAGACACCTCCATGAATCTGTCTTTACATATGACACATTTTTGTCAATTCGTTTGCCTCAGCTAAAGTATCTGGTACCATTTGAGAAGCCCTGGGGTGAGTGCTGAGATATCTCCATGGGGGTGATGCAAGGATGGAGCACCCACTGCATGCTTTCGTTTTTTACACATACCCAGAGCACCTGCCAAGCTAACCATGGGGCATGCCTCATTGATGCCTAGCATTAGATGGGATGGACTTGTGAGGATCCAGCTCTCCTGCACACTGATTTAGCTTCCTGGTTACTCTATTTTCTCTCCCCAGAGCATCCTCTCCTCCTTGCTCTGGTCCTCATGTCTGCAGAAGCAGGAGGCTCAGCTGCTGGTTGCTGGCAATTCGCCTGTGCTAAGGTCACTCATGGCCAAGATGCTTTGCAGTTTCTTTTTCCTGGCTGCCCTGAGGCAAGGGAGCTGGGCTGTGTTTTTACTTCAAGCAGTGGGAACTGCAGACATTACCACTCTGTGAAACTTTCCATTCCCTACTTCTGTCTAATCATTATTGGGAGCTTACTACAGTGATTTGCCTCAATAATATATCACAGAAATGAGTTCCACTGGTTAATTATACATCATACAAAAGCAGGGATGTAATTCTCACCCCAGGGCAGGATTTCATATCCGTTCCTTACTTTCCTTTCGATTGGTGAAGTATGCCTTTAGCAATCTCAAAACTCATTTAACCACATGGATTAAAACACCATACTGTGACAGAGGAGAAAGATGACAGAAACCCCCCAGGTCATACACATGTACATACACATACCCTCACCAGCATAAATGTGCTCTAAACCATTGATCAGATTTCAACTGTCATTTGTCCTTGCAAAAGGCTCATCACTGTCACTGCCTGTTCATGGCTCCTACTCTCTGCGTAGAGCTCTGCTAAGTCTTCTTGCAGGCTTTGTTAGTTCCCAGGCATTTTTAGTACAGTGTAAAGCCACTCAGAGCAGTTGGTTTTGGCTTTCTGAGCCCAGAATAAAAGGCCACCAGGATAATCGCTTTCTGACTGCTAAGGAGGAGCAGTAACACAGCCAAGCATAGCACCAATCCTTGTACCAGAGTTTGCCCAGGCCTGGGGATGACTTGCAAACAGGGAGAGATGGAGGGTGGATAGGTCCTGCTCAGTGACCAGAGAAGAGGAAGGAGCAGCAACCAGAGACACTGCCTTCCTCTGTCTCAGGACCCATGTACCAGGGTCTGCAAGGTGGTGAGCAGGACACTTCTGCTCTCAAATTTAAGCACACAGCTGTGCTAGCTGTGTCCATACCTACCTTCCTATGAGTGCCCAGCTTGCCGGACAACAGGAGGGATGGCAGAGTGATATGGATCCCAGCTGTTTGGCACTGTGAAACTACTCCTAGTAATCTTGCCTGCTGCAGGTGCCAAGTCCCGAGCCAATGTCACCCTGCAGCAGACCTCTGTGTCCCTGGACAGGCAGTCCAGAGAACAAACACCTTGCACACACCTCTTGGTCTTTACGTAGGCCCTATCTGCCCCTCACCTTAGGGTGATTCGGGGTTCTGCTGTACTTGAACAAGTCAAGGTTTTTCCACCAAAAACTTAGCAAGTAATATATTTGTTTAACTTTCACAGCATATTTATATCTTTCCTTCTTTCTATGACACCAGAAAGGGAAATAAAAATAAGAACCTAGACTATTCCTAGAGGACTGCAGCTAGAATTGGAGGTTGTTCATACACATGGAGAAACTATATGCATTCAGCCCAAGTCACTTCAATTTTTAGTGGTGGAGAGGGGAGAACTAACCAAAGCCCCAGAGGACAGCTCGGAGATCATCTGTGCAAAACCAGCAATCCACAGCTGCAGGGCTCATCCCTGTTACCACCTGGAGAAACTCAGGCACTGAAAGTGAAAGCACCTCCCCAGCAAAGCCTAGAAAGGAAATCAGAAATTATAAATCCTTCATGATGAGTGGAGCTCACCACAGGCTGAGTGAGTTGAGGCTCACGGTGGGAGCCAGCTGCTGTAGACAGAAGGGATGCGAGACTGATTGTACTCCCCAGTGAAATGAAGTCCTTGTGGTGTCTGGACTGTGTCCAGTTTTGAGGATGCACTGTAACACTGACAAACCATTTCTGAAGGCATTAATCCCAAGCCAGTGTGTCATGTCAGAGTTGTGCAGGGAAACAAACATAAACCTTATCTAATGATTTTTGGATGTCTCTGCTTGACCCAGGTAACATCTCCCAGGGAGGAGCACAAGGCATTTCCCTGCAGTATGACTAAATTTCACCCTGGCTGCATCTGAGATCTCAGCTTTCAGATGTCATTGCTACCATTACACACTGCAACTGACAATCACAGAGATAATTGGTTTCTTTGCCTGATTTCTCCCAGCGATGGCTTTTGTTTGCTAAGCTGTTGCTGACCTTTCCAAATGTCACCTCCATTGATGGCCTCCTGCCAGCCCCGACCTGCCTGGGAACTGATGCTCTTCAGAGACAAAGACCTGACTGCTGAGCTGGCTTCCTCATCTGGAGAGTGGTCACCAGCCAGCAGAAGCAGGGACATTCACCAGAATTAGGTCAGCAAGTGTTCAACAGTGCCAGAGGAGATGTGAGGTTTTCAGTGTATGCCATGGGAGCCATTCAATGTAGGTCAACGGGCCTTTGTGCTGTATGAAATCAGTAAGTGTGCGTCAAGGTTGGAATTGCATCTCCACTTCTGTTCTCTTTCATTACTCCAGATTTGACACCTGAAAGAGCCTGAACCAGCAGGCTGAGACCCTGTGGGAAGCCCAGCTCTGTGCAGAGGGAAGGCAGGAGTCCTGGGGCTGCTGGCATCCTCTGTGTAACCTGATGCTGCAGTTGGGATGAAGACATTTGTAAATGTTGGATTCACACACAACATATAAAAGATTTTAGCTGTTGGGCTCCGTGTATTGCTGAGCTCCAGATGTGTTATCGCTGGTTCTTCCCGTTGCAATGAAAGCCCTGGCTAGTGCAAGGGGGAGCTTGAGGCCAAGCAAACAGCATTCTGCTCCTGGCTGGGCTCCCTCCTGCCTGAGGCCAAGCAAATGACTTCACCCAGAAATCCTCAAGTGCCCCTTTGTGAAAGGGAGCAGCAATGATTACCTGGAGTGTTTGCAATTCCTCCTGCATTAGGTTTTATTTTGTCCTTTAACCAGCAAAAACCACATGGGCACATCTGAAATCTCCAGACCATGGCCCTGCTTACCCCAGGATAACCTGAACTGTGTTCTTACAGGGCCTGTTTGTGCTCACAGACTCAAAGGGCAGCTTTGATCCTTGGCCAGGTGCCCCCTCTGCCTTCTGCTTTCCAGCCATGGTTCTCTGATGCCGATGGGTGCATCCCACAGAGGCCACCCTGGCCCCATATCTACCCCAGCCAGGTGGTGAGGAAGTCCACTGAGAAGGAGCAGAAGCAGTGGACACTCCCCAAGGCAGGTCTCTGTCAGTAGGATCTTGCCACTCCTATCACCTGGAGGCCTGAAACCGAGATGGTCATCCAGCTGTATGCTTCCTGCTGGTAGGATGTAAATACCTTGAAGATTGATAAGAGTCTGACAAAATTTACCTAAAACACTCTGAATTGGGAACATGTGGATCCCTCAGGAATAATTTAGGATTCATCTTGCCTTCACCATATTGGAAAATACGCAGAGGCTCCCAGAAGCTTGAAGAATTTCAACCAATTTCTGTTTTTCAGCCCTTCATCCTCCTGCCCCCTCCTCCTCCCAGCCCTCTCCACTCACTGTGTTTGACTGATGCACTAGCTCCCAGCAGGGACTTTGCAGCTTCACTGTAAAGCATCGTACAAAGTCGTGGTGCTATGTACAGATTAGCTGAAACAAGACCAGTTGGAGTGCTCATTTAGGTTTTAATTAAGAGAAAAGTACCATTAACTTCAGTAGAAGCTACTTGATCAAATACTACATATAAATGAAGAGGAGCTGAATGAAGATTTGGCCAGCAATTAAGAAAACCAACCATAAGCACCATGCCAGGATGCCTCAGATGATATTTCTTTTTTGGGAAATACTCTAAAAGTCATCTCCCGTAGCTGTTCACGCTCCTTGGTGACAAGGGCAGCTCTGCAGAGGCCCCTGTGGCGTATGATCGGCTTTTTGCCAGTTGCTGCACACCTTGAAAAGCTGTCTTCTTCCCAAAGCAAGGAAACCAGTGTCAGGCATGGGATTGTTTTTCAGTGCGTGGGCATGCCTGACAAGGAACCAGGGCTCCCCAGCTCTCAGTGCACATGCAGAGAAATGTCTCCCATTATCTGCAAACACAGATGATAGAAGTGTTTGCCTTGGACATTTTTCAGCTGCGGATGGAGCTGAAAAAACACTTCAGACCGTGGTGAACACGAACATTCCCAGTCTGAGGACACGTGTGGTGGTTCTCACTCCCTGGAAAGAAGTAACACCTTCCCAGTGGACGACAAAAGCACGAAGAAGTATTTAGCAGGCAGATGGCTGCACCAGCAGTCCAACTTGTGCAGAAAGAAAAAAAAAGAGCAGTCTAAGTCCATGGTCCAGAAAATCCCAAGACTCGTCTCTCAGGTTGTGCAGTACCTGATTTGCAGATGACGAGCCTGAGCAGTAGTACCTTCCCACTTGCTCCAAGAAAAAACCCAAGCAAACACCAGAGATTCATGGTTTCTTCTGCTCAGGTATTTTGGCAGGTTTCAGTCTGTGGTCCTGTGTGGGTGCCAAAGCATGGCAAGCGTCATTTCTGGACCTCAGTCTCAGCAGGAAAACCAGTGGCCAGACAGCTCTGCATGGTCAAAGCTGCCTTTTCTCTGTCCTTTCAGAGCAGACTGGAGGTGTAACAATAAAGCAACTTTTTTTCACCCCTAAATTTCCTGAAAAGCAAAAGCCTCCCCGACCTCATTCTGCCTAAAGCTTGGGATTCATGCAGAAGTTGCATGCCTGGAGTTTCCACAGACCATGTCCTTCTGGTGGGCACAACTCGTCCACTGCTTGTCATTGCCCTAACCTGGTCTGGGGAAACTTAGTCTATTCTTCCCTAATCTAATCTGGGGTAGAGAAACAGCTTGGATGGACCTTAGCGTCTGCCACCTCCCTGTGCTGCATTGCAGCTGCAATGGCATTTCAGGTGGGTGCTGCATATACTTGGACATGGAGTTAATTGGAAGTATGTTACAATATGGAAATTGCTGCTGAGCTAGAAGAAAGGCTCAAGCAAACCCCTACTGTGCAGAAATTTGTACTTGGTCAGGAAAAATTGGTCCTCAGTCAGACTGAGATGCTGCCAGAGCACCCAGGCTGGCTGTCAGGGATCACCAGGGGCTGTAGCAGGATACAGGACAGGAGCACATCATCTGGACAATAGTATGGAAGAGCTGCAAGCATGTGCTGCCAAAGGCCGTGAAGTCCCAGCTGAGATCTCTCACCTTTATTGTTATTAATGGAATGACTCTGTGCCCAGACCACTTGCACCGTTACTGCAAAAGAAAACACCATTCCTCTTCTTTGCTTTCTGTGTCTCTTCCAGAGGGGTCTGAAAGAACCACAGTGGTGTCTACATCTGGGACCACCATCAGCCCTTGTCTCTGAGCTGATGGGAGTCCCAAATATTTTTGGATTTGCAGGTCCCAAATGCCAGTAAATTAGTGCCACAAGTCTTTTGGCCACACTCTGCAGGGCAAGGGCTGTTATGATCATTTATACCAAGGCAACTTTTGCTTAGCTGGATGAATACAGGGCTAGTGAGAGACAGCCTGAAAGAACCGTGCAAAGCATATACAGCAGCAAGGGGAAGTTGCAGAGCTCGCTCTCCCCTTACAAGGCTGTCTATAGAGAAAAAAAGTCCCTGTTTGCCTGAAGGCTGCTCTCATCTTGCGGGCTCAAATCAAGGTACTACTCTGCTTGTTGAGACTTTCAGAAATCACAAGCAAATACTCCCCAGAACAACCCTCCCAGTATTTATTAAATGTGTACTCCAGTGTACTTGGAAAACGGAGAAAAGGTGATGGGCAAAAGAGAGAGGGAGAGTGAAAGGGTTGGGGTTGCCACATGCGTTTCGCTGAGCAAATGTGCTTGCCTTTACCCAAATACAGTGAATCCACTGTTGCCAGTTTGAAGCCTAGCAGGGTACCTTTGGCAAACGAGAAAGGGGTGTTGCCAGGAAAACCTCATGGCCTCATAACAGACCTAGCTGAAATACCTAGCTGAAATATTTTCAATATGAAGAATCAAAAAGCCCCTCTGTTTCAGATATTTTTATATGTTTTTCATACTTCTGGGATTGAGATAAGAGACAATAACTGGAAAATATCCAGTTCATGGCACTGAATGAAGAAATTCCGTGACAGATTTCCAAGAAAACAGAAAAATCATTCATAATAAGTGGTGGAAAATTCCTAGTCCTGGCCAGCTCTGCTCTGGGAATTGATTCTCCTCTGCACTGGGATAACATACATCTGAGAAAATCTAGGGCTTGTTCATCTCATCTTTTCTCTCCCTGGGGAATGTGCCTGGGTGCCAGGTGAGACCGTAGGGAGCTCTGCTAGAGAAAATGGGGGGGAGAAATGTGCATGTTGCCAGGGCCCGCCCCTGACTGCAGCTCTGTCTTCTGAAGAAGTTTTCTCGATTTTGGTCAAAGGCACATCATTTCCTTCAGGAGTTTTTAGCCAATGAACTGAAAAACTCAAGAAAACATCAGATCATAATAGATTGTTCCACATTGGTCACATCTGCAGATGCCATTTGGAGGGAATGACTTAAAACTGTTCATGTAAAACAATTTTAAATAGAACGTGGACACTTTTTTTGTCAAAATCAGAAATTTCATATGCAAGTATTAGAACCCTGTTTTTTTTCCCTCTTTCGACAAAATCAGCAACTGAGTCAATCAAACAATTAGAATTCTCTCCCCCACTCCCCCACACCCCCCCCATTCATAGCTTTTGCTGAACAATTTGTTGGTTTTTTTATTACTTATTTCTGGCTTCATCATCTGTTGCAGAGTTGATTGATTAGCATTGGTTAGCCAGGTGGTGGGATTCTGAGAGAAAAAGTCCTACTGAGAATGAGAAAAATGTAAAACACACTAAAAATTCTGAAAAAAATTTAAAAAAATGGATCAATGACCTCCAGATAAATATTTGGCTTATAAGCTTACTCAAATGTCACCCCAAAAAAATATTCACATTTGTTATTTGAAGATCATGCTGTAATGATGGAGTTTTGACTGCCGTGTGGCCACTGAAGAAAGATCTGGCATTGCATGATTTGCAGCCTCGGTGGCTTAGGAGACAGTGGAAGCAAAGCATGGTGACTACCAATAATAGTATGACATCTTGATGATTTTATCTATGAGTGTAAAGGTTTTATTCTATATTATTTTTTGGAATTAAGCAGAAAAGCCCCAAGCGAGGGGAAGAGACACAAACAAGCACATGATGCACAAAACAAGGAGTGAAAACCTGCAGACAGCGCTTCTGCCAATTAACATCATCAGTCCCTTTCTGGCTACTACATTGTATTATTTCTGTCTTGGCCAAGTCTGGAGTTCCCAGTCCAGACCACAGCCTTGTTGTGCTGGGCACTGCGTTAAGTTCTGATGAGAGGCACCACCTCCATTCCCCCTCCTAGAGATACAGAAGCTGCAGAGACAATGGCTTGCCTCATGTCACCCAGCTGTCCCTGACCATGCTCATGGCTCCCAAGTGCCCGACTGATACTTGGTTGCTTGCCTGGCATGGGCTAAGTGGATTGTAAACTCCCTGGAGCATAGGCCTTCTCGCAAAAAGTCTGAGAAGCATCTTGTTGGCATATGGATCCAATAAGGATCTCCATGCCTTTATGTTGCCCTGTGAGAAACACTGACTGCTGCAGCTCCAGCTTCTCCTTTATGACCAAGAGAACCACCACGGGAGGTCATGACACATGGCTCTTTCTATGGAAGAGGTGGTGACATATCAGCTGCCTTGGTGAGAGCTGAACTAGCATGATTTTCTTCTGAAGGTCACCTCTAAAGAGACAGCGTGAGAAATTGTGTGCCGCCCTGTGTGGTTCCAGATCAGAGTCTGACTCAGGAAAATGTTCCCATCAAGTCGTTTGTCAAAGTCATCATGACTAAAGCATGTACGTATATGCTTTCCTGAATCAGCACCTAGATAAGGGGCTGCTGGTATTTATTTACAGTAACTCATTTTTATAGTTTCACTTGAATTAAAACATGTCCTTAAGTCTTCCTAGTTCAAGGTGCTAAATTTACATAATGCATTTCTACCTTCTAATTTGTATTTAGTATTGTTAGAGCACAGATGAGCTCTAGCATGACCAAGGACCTCCATGTGCTGGGTGCTGTACAGATACAAACCACCAGGCTGGTCCTTGCCTCATATTGTTTACAACTGACATATGAAAGAGAGACATCAAATGAATCTGGGCTGGCAAAGAGCACGGGGAGGCCAGGAGACAGTTCAGCTCATTCCAGTGTCCCTTGATTTCTTAGTCCTCGAACAACTACTCTGTGCAGGACTATTCATCAGCATTGCGGGTAAGGATGTTTTGGAAGGGCAGTGGTGTGCGGACCCTTACAAGGGTCTCTCTAGTGGATATTCTAATAGGCAGGCAGGAAGGTCAATACTGAACCAAAGATGCCAATCAAGGTGAGATGTGATATCATGATTGGCTTTTCAGAGCTTATAAAATACAGTACAAGGATTCCAGCTGAAGGACTCACAGAAATGACTCTGCAAGAGCTGTGATATTTTCCATAAATTCATCTTGTGTGGGTGGAGGTGAAGGCAGGTAACTCCCCTGTAATGAGGGGTAGGTAACACTGAGGTGATTCCCTCTAAGGGAGCAGGCCTCTTAAAGAAATTTTCAATTCTCGAAGGTACAGTTGATAGAAATGTGGTTTTCACTCAGGCAGTTTCAAAGGGCAGACTGGAAAGGGTTTGGATTTGGCCTGAAGTCAAGGAAGATGACACATATAATATTTATTTTAAATACACTAAGCGTTAACTCTGCATTCCGCTTAGTCACACTTCAGGTATCCTTTTATTTCCCTGAGCATATCCAGTTAGCGACCTGCTCTTTAATTACATAGCAAATGTCATACAAATACTGTCCATGCAGTAGCTAGGGCAGGTTGTTGCAGGTTACCTAGTAATTATCTTTCAAGTTACTGAGTAATTCAAGGATGAATTACCGTGTAATTTGCTGCCTGTAGATAGCATGACCAGCACTCAGGGTGGAAGACACAATCTATTCTTGTCTCACAGATGGAGCCAGGCACCTCTTAGTGAGTGCACACTTCTAAAGGAAAGCACAGCCTACAAACTCAGCCTTACCCCACGAACAAGAGGCACACTCCAGACTGGGAACTCCCAGCTCATGACTTACTTCTGGATTCCTAACAGTGATAATAACAGTATAATAATAATAATAATGTGGTAACAATGACTCATGGCCTGCCGGAGCCTTACTAAGGGCCCACTTAATGCTAAAGAAATCCTCTGGCTCTTTTCAAACCTCCCATCATCCATATATCTCAATGGGAGTGGGATTTAGCTGGATCCTAGCCATACAGGATGGACATGTTATTTCTCTATAGAAAAGTGCTTCAATTTACTTGGAGTCACACGTTCATTAGGACTTTCAAGATAGGTCAGAAACAACCAGTGCTCCTTGCCTGCTCCATCCCCCAAACAGCCCGAGAGGAATTATAGCTATTCACAGACACACACTAGCTCTGACTCTTCTCACTTCATTGCATGATAGGAGGCCTCTCGTAATCTGTACCTTCTGGTCTCTCCCTTGGGTAGTCATTTTGACTGTCACTTTTAACACAGACCACAGCAGTCATCTGAGGGCTGGAGTACCTCTCCTTTGAGGAAAGGATGGGAGAGTTGGGGCTGTTCAGCCTGGAGAACAGAAGGCTCCAGGGACACCTTATTGTGGCCTTTCAATATGTAAAGAGGGTCTATAGGAAGGATGGGGACAATCTTTTTAGCAAGGCCTGTTGTGACAGGACAAGGACTAATGGTTTTGAACCAAAGGAGGGTGGATTTAGATTGGATATAAGGAAGAATTTTTTACAATGAGGGTGGTAAAACCCTGGCACAGGTTGCCTGGAGAGGTAGTGGAGGCCCCATCCCTAGAAACATTCAAGGCCAGGTTGGACAGGGCTCTGAGCAACCAGGTCTAGTTGCAGATGTCCCTGCTCACTGCAGGGGGGGTGGGCTAGATGACCTCTAAAGGTCCCTTTCAACCCAAAGCATTCTATGGATTCTATGGCTCTAAATACAAGAGAGATTAAGTTTTATTGCACAGGAGGGAGAGAAATATTAAATTTATCTAATCACAGTATCAATATGCATTGAACTGATGGGGAGGACTGGCTTGGTCCAGAGTGACATCGCCAGCCTGAGATGAGATCAGCAGAGTGCCAGGAGCAAAGGGCTCTCCTGTGCTGCTCCAGGCTGCTTGGGGTGTTCATGGAGAGCACAAGCCAGGCTAGGTGTTTGTTCCCACCTGGAGGTGCTAGAGATGTGATAAACCAGGATCACCAGGTGATGTTCACCTTGGCATTGATTAGGCAGGAAGGTGGAATCATGCTGCACTTGGGCTGGTGTGTGTTGGGTTGGTGGCTGTGTGTTTGTTCTCACCTGAAGGTACTAAAGATATGATAACCCAGGATCACCAGGTAATGTTCACCTTGGCATTGATTAGTCAGGAAAGTGGTATCATGCTGCACTTGAAGAGACCAGCTTGAGATCCAGCAGACTTCCTACTATGCCCCCCAGGTGTGGGAGCCTGCCTCCTTCACATCAGTACAGACCAATGCTTCGGTGGTGTCCGTGCTGTCTGAACAGATGACACGTAATCCAACAGCCTGCCTTGAGCAGTATTCAAGGCTGGATGCTCTGGGGAAAAAGGCAAAGCCGCAGGCAAATGTGACTGATTAAAAATCATCTTCCATCCTCAATCCTCACGATTGCTAGAACATCCTACACCCTCATGTAGGTCCAGAGACTGTTCATAACCAGACAGAAAGGAATTCTGGGGTAGAGATGTTCATGAAAACCAGAAACTTCTGGCAACATTGCAATAAATAAGAAAAAAGAATTTAGAGCTGTGAGCTGGAGCTGGATCAGGTCATGCCTGGAAAGTGTGGTCTACCTTTGGATCATCCTTCCTGGGATGAGCTGTCTTTCTGCTCTGTGATTCTGCTCTCTCTTCGCAGTCCCAAGTGGACTAGACTTGTTCCTGGCTCCTGTCTGGCTTCTTGGTACTTCTGTAGTGTAAGTCATGAAGACTCAAGTACGGTACCCTGATGTTCACAGTCTTCAGCTCTGATTCATGACAGAGTTAACTTTTTGAGAAGAAATTATGTGCTTACTCAAGCTATGTTTCGTGAGAAATCTCTCTCCTAAAGTTCTGACAGCCAGTCAGAGTGTGGATGCACACTATGTAGTACTAATACTAGTGAAGAAAGCCAGATTTCAAATTTTCACCATGCAACACACGTTGCAGTCATACCAGTGGGCTTATGATAGCACATAAAGCTCGTGGACTGCTTTACATTTCAAATGAATGCATAGAATAATGCTAACTGTTCTCCAAAAAAATCCCCAAGAGAAATATATAGTATCACTACCATCTTCCATGGAAGCCAGAGCATCCTGTTGCATGTTACTGTATAAACACATGTGAAGAAGAGACATTTTGTTCCAAAAGGTTTCCAGTCCAGGGCTCAACTGTGAAGACTGACAGTAATGCCTGACTTGGGCTCATGGCCAAATCCTACAGGACAAGAAGTAGGAGGCACCACTGGAACTGGCAAAGGAGTGGTGTACACCATAACAGAAAGCAGTTCTTGACCTGGTAGGGATCAAACTGCTGGAGCCTGCTGTCGCTTCAGGCTGTGCAAGCAGACAACGTCAGCAGGCTCAGAAAAGCACTAGGCATATGCATGGGCAGTGAGTCCATAAACACGTATTTAAAGGGACAAGGCAGGGATGTCCTGTCAGGTATTCCTAATCCAACAGTTAGAGATGCTGGGTGAATACAAGGGGAACAGACAGCAGAAAACAGCTGTGCTCATGTGCTCTTCTGAAGTAGCAGGTGAGAGATCAGTCTGACCCACTTCTTATCTTATGATTATATGCATATAAATAATTCTACTGAAGTAAAACATAGAAATATTTGCAAAATCAAGACTCAAATAAAGTTCATTAAGTTACTTATTCTTCACAACCTCCTTTGGCCCTGCTCATATGAATTCTGGGAAGGAAGGGAGCAGACACGACCAGATTTCAACCAGAACCAGAACTAGAAAAGGAAACCAAAGTCCACTCAGCAATGACTTTTCTAATACAGTTAGAGTGTCTGGCAGAGCCAAGTACCAAACTGTGACGTCCCTCAGGACATTTGGGGCATGTAAAGGAATCAGGATTTTTTTCCTCCCCTTTGCCTCAGAACAATTTACATCCATGACGGGGCTTCCTCCTTCAACCTGTGGTTATCCAGCACTTCTGACCACCTTGCCAAACACCTGCTGAAGACCTTTAGGAAGTCCAAATACATTGCACGCTCCCCACCACTCTATGACATGCTTCAGTTTGTGCTTTAAGAATTCAGACAGGTTAAATAGTAGCATTTTCCGAAAGTTGTGTTCATTTTTCCCTGTCCTAGGGCTCGCTTTAGGTCAATCATTGCCTCAGTGGTTTTTAGTGATCCTAAAGTAAGGTTAGCACATCTCTAATTCCTGAGATTGTTCTCAACACCTTTTGAAGGAACTATTCATCGCCGACTGTGGTTGGGCCCCGGGGGCAACACAATGTTGTTTTTAATGCTACTGTCTATACAACAGAAGCTTTAGAAATCAGGAGTCATTTCAGGGGAAGTATTTCTTTATCAGCCTGTGGTAAAGATACACACAAAAATGTTTAGCATCTTTGAAATGTATGTTTTAAGACCAGACTCCCTTGTCTGGCAGCAGGAACTGAGGCTACAAAGACAGTTTTACCTATGGTAGGGTCTCGATAAGATCTTCAGGTCATACTAGGCCCTTTGGTAACAACAGTCCCCTTGACCATGCACTGCAAATACTGCCTCCACTTTTCTGACCGTCTCAATGATCTGTTGTGTCTTGGTCTCTTGGGAGCAACATGTCTGCATCCCCAAACAACAGTTTGTTTTAATCAACCACAGCCCGTGTGTTGATTAACCTCATTCCATGGGTGAAAGCCTTTAAAGAAGTGGTTTTAAACTTCCCAAAAGTCCCACAACTTGTCAGTGTCTCCTTCCTCATCCCCTTCTCCCTGCCCATGTCTCACCTCACTCCCCACAGCCTTTTCTCTTCGGCTTTAGAGTTTTCCCTTCTTCCTCTGCTGGGAAATCATTTTTCTTTCTTTCCTCCCTTCTGGGCCATTCATCTTCAGACTGTCTCCAAGTCTTCCTAAAGATGGAGAGAAGGCAATTTAAAAAGCAGTGTGTAGGCAAAGGGACCAAAATCATCCTCTTCTGCCTGTCAAACTCCCAGATGCCCAATGTTACCACCACTGCTATTCATGGAGTGCCTGTTCTGTGGTCCTTGATACGCCAAGAAGGATGGCCAGACCCCACAGAGCTCCCATGCAAGCATAAGAAGGGCCACAGGAGTGCTGTCCAGCTGTCTTTACCCAGAACACGGACCAACACATCCTTCTGGAGCTGTGCAAAGCCTAGGATGAGAACTGGAAACACAACGGCAGGCCAGGGAGTAACTGCTCACCAGTGTGCAGAGAGTGAGAGCAATGAAACTGCCAGGAAACAAGCTGACATCATGAAATTTAAAGATTTAAGAAGCTGAAATCAGAACAGTTCAGTTCTGATTGTCATTTAGGGGGGGAATATCTCCCTTCCCCAAATGAAACCTGTACCTACTGTCCACTTTTCAAGGAACAGAAAAGCTATTTTGCATCAACACAAATTTCACCTGGTTTGCCTTCTACACTCTACACTTTCTGGGAGTGTAAATCTTCACACTGACCTCCCCATAACTTCTGTCATGTTGAAATTCTTCCCTGTGGCATGTAGAAAGCAGAGCTCTGGTGAAGCTATGTCATCCGCTACTATGTACAGAGTTGCTAAACAGGCACCTCCTTTTCTACACTGTGCTTTTCTTTGCCTTATAGAAGTCTTATCATGAATATGAAACAGCAATTGAAGGACAGTTAAGAAGATGTTGTTGTCCAAAAAATAGGTGGTCGGTAAGGTATGGAGTCCTAGCTGGCTAGCCTCATCCATACAAGCAGGAATATTTTATTGAAAGAGTTAAATTACTTTCTGCTGGAGTGTGCCTATACCTTAGATACTTTCATACATGAATTGCCAAGAGCTAAGTGAAGAACGATTTTCTGTTGGAGATGTACATCAAAGAAGATCACATATGCACCTGTAGAACAAAGACTTTGAAGGGTTTCAGAATCCACTGGGCAGTGGAGAAGAGCCCAAGGCAGAGCTCTTTGCTTTGACCTGGCTCTCCATCTTGCTGCAATGGACAATAGAGATGTCATCAGCAGTCACGTGCAGAAATGGAGCATTTCTATGCCCCAGCTGAGGGAGGAACACTCCTCTAACAACGAAGTAAAATCAGCAATTCCCAGTGGTATATGCTGCTGCCCCACTGAGTTTTCAAGAATAAACCTCCCCTCCTTGCATGGAGCGCTCTGCTGTCAGTGGACCTCAGAAAACAGTGCCGGATTTTTTTTTTTTGTGAAGTTAAAAAACTAAAGTTCAAATGCCAACCACAAACTCATTTTACAGGAAAGAGAAAAGAATCTTCTTCACCTACCTTAGAATTTTTTTACAGGTTTGTGCATTTTTTAATTTTCTTCTCTAAAACAAAAGCTGTAGCAGAGCAAACCCCTTGGTGTTACTTGACCAGGCTCCACATCACATACTGTACCTTTGACAGTATGAGTAATGGGTTACTCCCTAGTGCAATGCTGCTCTTGCATAGCAAGCTCCTGTTAGTTCTCTCTATTTATTCTGTCTTATCTTTCTCACATTTCATCACTTTCTTGTTATGTTTGCTCAGTTAAGTCATTAAAACCACTTTGTTTATTCTCTTTCCATGTTTAGCCCTAGGAAATCAGCTAAGCCTATGTAATCGATTTAGCATGTAATTTCCCTAAAACACCCTCTTTCCTACTATGTGTCTGTGGCCCTGAGACATTTCCATTTCTGGGCGGACTGGATGTGAAAAGGAAATCTCTGAGCCAGCTCACGGCTTTGAAAGACAATGGGGAAGGCTTCTCCACCTACAGTGCAGATACTCTCTGCTACTTGTAGTTGCGTTGATGTGTCAAGTGCCTGTTTCAGTGCTGCAAAACACGGGCAGCAAAAGTGACAAGTATCTTGTAAGCAGCTTCTGATCTTCTACATTTCAGTTCTCACCTACTGTAGTGCAAACAAATGAGCTTCCGTGTTATAAAACTACTTGATAGGGGATTAAAAAAAAAAAAAATAAATAAGTGCAGGAGAAAACCAGACATATCCAAGTCATTTGGCTTTGCCTCGTTTCTCACAGCCCCGATTTCTACAGAGACATTAGCACAGCTTCAACATGAAGGTACAAATCAGCACTCCAGTACGGATATCAGCCCCTCTCATGTGAGATCTCCAGGTCCCAAAGACCTTCTCAGCTCCTCTGGGTTCTTTCCCTCCAGGCTATTAAACTGCACAATCCTTTTCAAGAACCAGTCAAGCAGTGGCTTAAAATGAGGTGAGTTCCACAACTCCTGCCCCACCTTTTCACTGCCCCAAGTCCTAGAAATCTCCCTGTAATGTCATGACCCATTTATACTCGTCTCCTTGCCTTGTATGGTCCTTAAATTGAAACACCTTCCAAACCTGCCTGATCTTTTACTCCCTGGTATAGTTACAAAATATTTAGTCTTTGTTCTACTAGATGAGAGGAGTCAAGTTTTTGGACTTCTCTTCTGGAGACGGCTATGAGGATGTAGTTTTGAGAGCTGCCTTGCCAACTCTAAGGCCAGTTCTCAGGCTGGCAGAACTTCATTTGTCTTAACAAAACAAGTCAGACTAAACCAAAATCAGGTACCCTTTCCCTTGATACATCCCCTCTGCAGAGCATCTCCATGCTGCTGTTAGACGAGTCAGGGCACAGTCTCAAACCAAACCTGCCTGGTGATTCCTGTCACCTTTGTGAGCTTTGAGACCTCCCATGGCTTCAGCAGATGAACAGAGCCCTTCCCTGTCCCCCAGCACCTTTTGTCTCTCCTCAGAGAGAGGGTCTTTGCTGAAAATGTATTTAAATGGATTTTTAAGAGGATGATATCAAAAAAAAAACCCAGACAAACAGAAGAAAACCCAGCTGAGCCCATTACACATTATTGAGTTAAATAAGAGGGATTTTACACAGTCTGTAGTTGGGTTTTAAATCATGGTTCTAAACAGCTGCTGATCTCTAGAAAGCTTCAGAAAGTGTGTGCTTAGGCACAATCCTGCTAGCACGCCATGAGCAGAGCTCCCAAATGCCATTTACAATCCAGATTTTGTATCTGAAGAAAGAATTTGCTGACTGCTAATCTCTGCTGATTAATAATGTTTTCACAAAGCCACCGCAGAAGGTTTGCTAGTCTTGTCTAGAGAGTACCAGACTTTGGCCAAGCAAAGTCCTTTATCCGAAAATGTATTTGTCTAGAAAGTGCAATTATTATTCTTAGGAATGCCAGGTATGGATACCCACAGTTCTTGTTCTTGTTAAGTGCAAGTTTTCTACAGATAAAAAGGTTAAAGAGTACAACATAGGCAGGGTTTGTCAGGACAGATAATATCTTTAATTAGACCAAAACCAGCATTAGAAAATTCAGACTAACTTTCAGACACGGAAACAGACGTGATGGAAGGCCATGTGTCCAATAGCTGATAAGTTTTTTTCTGCCCGTTTATCGCAGGAAAGATATCACACCTCCCTAAAAACCTTGCTTTGTTTAATTTAATTCTCACTGAAAGTGGATTAAGCTAGAGAGGAACAAGGCAGACTTGTTTCACAATGAATATGTCCACAGTGCAAATTACTTTCTGTTTTCTGAGTGAGATAGCACTGCTTTTATCAATACCAAAGCCAAATCACTTGTGCTAAAATTATTTGTACTTTCATCTTTGTCTATCACTGTACCGGAGCACTATTACTAAATGATCCAGTTACTGGTATAATGGTCCCTCTGAACATGTGGGTAAGAAGATCTGCCTTTAATATATTGGAGTGAAACAGGATTTCTGACAGTTTGAAGTCCAAATCCTAACAGGAAAGGTAATATTTCTGGCAGTGTTGAAATCTGGCACCTTTCTCCAGAGAACAGAATTTTACTCCCAGTAATCATCAAGTAATTATGAGTAACAAATGGTTTCCTAGAAATCAGGATCGAGCACAGAATGTCAGTCAATATTCCAACAGGCTAAATTATTTGGTGACAGAGCTCATAAGAAACAGTCAGGCCGTATCAAGTTTCTAATAATTAAAAAGGATGATCAAACCTCTCCGTTATGACAGATGCAGAGGGAACAAATTGTTCCTTCAAACTTCTGCTCTGCCAGTAGAATTGGCACTTCACTCAACTCTGCAAGGCTTTTACTCTCCTGCAATTGTAGTAGACATACACTTCAGTTTTAGTGTACAACAGGCAGGTGGGCTTTCCTGAAGCGTTGTGTCTGCTAAGTGATTACAGGTAGCAACAAAACACTGTGGTGAGCAAAACAAAAGAGCAAAATATTGGTATGAGTGGGTGCTGCTTTGTGCTGCATTTGTAAGTATATAAGCCGTTCATTAAAAGAAGACCAGCTGCCAGGGCTGAAATCACACGTGAATATGCACAGTGCACTTGTCTTCCACGTCTCACATCCTTCTCTGTTTGCCACGCAGGGCCACAGCAGAACTCATGAGTGGGATTTTTGAAACTAGAGGCCCACCAGTGGAGCTGGTAAGAAGTTGTGTAGTCACTAGAAAACGCAGAAAAGTGGCTGTGTTAGATTAATTGTAGTTTAACACCTACCATATTCAACTTTCAACATAGCACAACCCTGTGGAGGCTTCACCCCAAGTTGGATGTCCTGTTGGTGGGTGATGGAGGTGGACACACACCTTAGAGTGAAGTTCACAAACATGCTCACGCTGAGCTTGCCCAAGCCTGACAGTAGGAATTTATGAGAATAACAAGATCAGACACAGTCCCAAAGGAATTTAGGTGCCTGTCATCACACAAAGTCTACCATCCTACCTGAATAACTCAGTGGTTAGGGTTCATCTTGACTAAGGCTGGATTCAGACCTTTCCTCTGCTGGATGAGACATGGACGATATGTTTCACTTCCCAGCTGGGGCATGAACTCCTGAACTCTAGAGTGTCTTTCAATCTCTGCTGCTGAGGCAACTCCCCAGCAAAATACTAAGATGCTCATTGGTGCACAGGCTGATATCGAGTTCTCTCTCCAGCTATACAAGTGTCCTAAGACTGGGTATAAAGTCACATCTCCAAACCAGGTAAGCATCACTGTTTCCATACCAGTGGACTGCAGGTAGCCTGAAGGTCTCTGACACGGTCTCTTTGGTGTACAAGTGAGCAGCATTCACTTAGCAGAAGATCGACAGCTTTCACACATATCCACTGCACCCACAGTGCTGGTGAGAGTGGGGAATAAGTGTGAAATCATGTTTCAAACACACTGTAGGGTGGCCACCTCAAGCCACAGCAGTACAGATTTCCGTCATATGTAGGACAGGCAGTGGTGGAACTGGGAGAGGAGAAGGGCTGCCAAGTTGGACGCCATACAAAACCAGCATCAGGGATGTGGCAAGGCGTTTCCCACTTGAAAAGCAAACAAGGAAGATCTCATGCTTTTGCATCTGTGTCAGCGTGACGGGACTGCCCCCGGCTGAACAAGTTGCCAGCCCCTGACAATTATAGCCCTGGTAATCCAGATCATCCAAGAAAGATGAAGTGCTCGGGTAAAAATAGCAAGCGGGTCAGAAGGAGGTTATAGAAATACCAGAGGATTATTCATATTCCTTCAGGTAGCTATAAGAAACAGTTTAAACACAACAATGACAGATTAAAGGTGTCATTGACAGAGAGAAATGACTGCTCTAAGGCCTAAGCCACATTCAATCCTCTTTATTCGGATGTACAAGCCAAAACCTTTTTCAAAGGGAACTGGACATAAAGAGGTAGCAAAAAATAGCACACATGGTCCTTCTGTGCCTCCAGTGATCTGAGAGAAAAGTGGGGATACAATCCTCTACGATGCTGCAGCTTACCCTTGCACACATGGGTCTGAGCAGGGAAACCGCTGGGACTGTGGAGAGTATCATAGAATCATGAGTGGTTTGGGTTGGAAAGGACCATAAAGATCACCTTGTTCCAACCCCCCTGCCATGGGTGGGGACACTCTCCACTAGACCAGGTTGCTCAAAGCCCCATCCAACCTGACCTTGGACACTGCCAGGGAGGGGGCAGCCACAGCTTCTCTGGACAGCCTCGCCACCCTCAGGGTAAAGGATTTCTTTCTTATGTTTAATCTAAATCTCCCCTCTTTCAGCTTGAAGCCATCACCCCTCTTCCTATCACTCCATACCCTTGTAAAAAGTCCATCTCCAGCTTTCTTGTAGGCCGGCTTTAAGCCTTAAAGCCTGCTCTAAGGTCTCCCTGCAGCCTTCTCTTCCCCAGGCTGACAAACCCCAGCTCTCCCAGCCTTTCCTCCCAGCAGAGGGGTTCCAGACCTTGGATCATTGCTGGGGCCTCCTCTGGCCCCTCTCCCACAGCTCCAGCTCTGTCCTGTGCTGAGGGCTCCAGAGCTGGACGCAGGACTCCCGGGGGGTCTCAGCAGAGTGGGGCAGAGGGGCAGAATCCCCTCCCTCGCCCTGTGCCCACACTGCTGGGGATGTAGCCCAGGGGATGGTTAACCTTCCGGGCTGCAAGCGCACACTGCTGGGTCATGTTGAGCTTCTCGTCAATAGGCACCCCCAAGTCCTTCCTGGCAGGGCTGCTCCTAATCCCTTCACCTCGCACCCTGTATTTGTGCTTGGGATTTCCCTGACCCAGGTGCAGGATCTTGCACTTGGCCTTGTTGAAATTCATGAGGTTCACACGGGCCCACCTCTCAATCCTGTCCAGGTCCCTCTGGATCGCATTCCTTTCCTCCAGCGTGTCAACTGCACCACTCAGCTTGATGTTGCTGGGAAACATGCTGAGGGTGTATTTGATTCCACTGTCCGTGTCACCTACAAAGGTGTTAAACAGTGCCGGTCCCACTATCAACCCCTGAAGAACGCTGCTCGTCATTGGTCTCCACTTGGGAATTGAGCTGTTGACCGTAAACCTTTGAGTGAGACCGTCCAGCGAATTCCTTATCCACCAAGTGGTTCATCCATCAAAGCCATGCCTCTCCAATTTAGAGACCAGAATGTCACGCTTTGCACAAGTCCGGGTAGATGACATCTGTTGCTCTGCCCTTATCCACCAATGCAGTAACCTTGTCATAGAAGGCCACCAAATTTGTCAGGCACTAGTGAGATTAGCAGACTTGAGTCCTAGAGGGTTTTAAAAACTGTCTCCTGTTTTCAGAGTTTGTTGGGAGACAGTGTCAAAGTACACTTAAGAAATTATACTTCACACATCCCCTGTCCTAAGTGAAGATAACAAGTACCCACAGAAAACATAGCACATATATTTAGAAATGCCTGCCAAAGTTTTCTGAGTTTTCTGCTTGTGTGTTTTGGCCTAGGCTTCTCAGTCACTCTAATTTCATCTGTCACAGGACGATCCATATGTAAACCTTATTAGAATAAAACTAACATAAGACAGATGAGGTCAGAAAACTGTATTTCTGCTTCCTCAGGTCATATATAAAAGAAGAGCAGTGTGGGTTTTCTAAAGCAAATTTGCTTAATTGACAACAAAAGCACAGAGCAAAAGATACCAGAACTTCTTATGGATTGGGACAGCATGCAGTGGCCTCCTATCCTGGCTGAGCTGCTCTGAGGACCTCCCTAAAAGCCGATGCTGAGCCCCCAGCACTTCTAGCACCCTCAGAAGCAACCTCACCATCTGGGGTCCCATATGTCCAGGCAGGTCCATGGCTGTGGCCGAGCTGGAGAACAGCACTCCTACAGTGTAGATCAGGCCAGAACTGAAGGTCCGTTGCTGAGGTGAAACTCGCCCCTGAACCCCATGGTCAGGGGCGTAAGTGGGGACTCCAGGATGGTCAAGGCCGTTAAGGCCAAGTAGTGTCCTCAAGGCCCTGACAATCTGGCTACTCAGCAAGACCCTGACCACTTTTTGATTGCTGGAAATCATGGTGCACTCTTCACAGGGGGTGTTTTATATGTGCAATACAACATTCAGTCTTCCTTTAAATTCTCCCTGCATCCACCTTTTGCAGACAGTCCTCCTTGCCTCCTTGTCATCAGCCGGTGCATGACACGTCCAGCTGTGACTGACAGCAGCACTGGGGAGATCAGCTTTTAGGGTGCTGGCTGGTTTGCTGTAGGTGGTCACCACTGACACCTCTTGTTGGACAGTGATGAGCTGATGAGCTCCCTGGGGACATCAGAGGCCTTCTGGGGCCAGCACTATCTGCCAGAAAGTGTTGCAAAGCAAGGGGTGTTGACAGGCTAGACCAGGTCTCATTTGAATGTTGGCTAGGGGAGCATTTGGGGCATCTTTGGTACTAATAGCTTTTAATGTTTTTGTGTATGTGCAGCAGCAGGCACTGTATTATCTTTGTGAATGCTGGCCAACACAAGCGTGAGTGAGTAATGCTCCTACACATAGGATAACGTCAATTTGCCAAGACAAAAGACCCTAGAGAGAAGAGAGACACTCCATCTTGGAGCACCTCCCCTTTGTAGTAGACATGACCTTTTAGGCCCTGGATTTCCCTAAAAAATTTGAAATAGCACCAGGAGAGTAAGAAATGACCTGGCAGAGCACTGTCCCCTAAATGGCAGCAGGTTTACTTGGTTAAGCACAGAGTCGTTGACCCTGAGAAAGGCAATTGGAATGCTAGAGGGGATGGAAAAGCTGCCCTAGGAGGAGAGGTGTACTTCAGTCTGAACTCTGTGAGACAGAGACCTGCGATTCATGGTCCATCGCTCTGACCCAACAGAACTTGGTTTGGGTTTTGGGTTTAGATCTAAAATACTTGTCATCTCTGTATATCCCCATTCCCAAAGACTTTTACTCATGTGGCAGACTCCAGTGCAGGGCAGAGCCTAAAGTGAGCTAACTACAGCACAGCAAATGTTTTGGCTATGGAGTCCCAGCTGACAATGTGGGCTAATTCATCTGACCACAGGGCGGAATAACAGACCTTGGGCTCCAAATGCTTGCATGATGTTTCTCCTACTACCTCAGTTTGTTCTTTTTAAGTTAGTTCAAGTGTCTCCACCAACTCTACAGCTGGTAGAGTGGATGGGGTCAGAAGGTCTTCAGATGTTAAACATGGGATTATTTCGGCATTTCCTATGCTGGGTTCACAGGAATGCAAAGCAAATTGAGCGGTACCTTTTAGATACCATGCAAACCCTTTGAACTCCGTAGCAATAGAAAAGATACTAAATTACTTCCTTCATTTTTCTCATATTTATCAGGTCTCAAGAGAGATAGCTTATCTGAGAACCTAGTTGAAACAAAATAGGCACACTTCAGCTCACCACCCAGCAAGTCACAGTTAGTAGGGAACAGGTCTATTTGTATCACCTCCAGCCATGCCTTGGGATGGGCATAGAGAGAGCTCAGCATGAAAGACGTGGTTCAATGGTACTATGTAATGACAACTTCCATCAAGATAGTGGTCTACTACCAACTTACTAACATTTCATGGAATCATAGAAAGATTTATATGATCTGAAGAGAAACCAGAGTATATTTGCAGCACTGTCAAGGTCTTTCCGTCTTCAGTTTGGTATCTAAAAGCTGCAGAGATTTTAAAAATGTATGCTGTCCTTCAATGGCTAAAACATTTATCTTGAGGAGGGATGGAACAGCATGACTTTGGACCTGCAGAGAACAGTGTGTGGGGACTGTGTGCTTGTGGACTCTGAGACCCAACTTGCTAGAGCAACCTCTAAAATACTGAAATACTTTGCCCAGCATTTGTCAGAAGTATTTTAACTTCAGTATTTCATTTTAGACTGGCATATTTTGCCACACAACGGACCTCCATTTCTCTCTGAAGGGATGAAAAAAAGGTTGACCTGAAGCACCTGAGACAGAGACCCCAGCAGGGGACACTCAGATGGAGGTCTGCTATCCAGATCTGAGCCTGGACATCAGCAGTGCTTCAGGGAAGGTGCAATGGGGCTGAGGAGAACAGAAGCTCTCAACACCCTTGTTGGGTGAGGAACGAAGAACAATAACACGCCTTTTCCAGTGAAAATGAAGAGAAGGAGAGAGACAAAGAGCACAGGCTCATTATCAGGGAGTAAGCAGGGGTGTGAACAGAGGGCATAACAGCCACTCTGGCAGCTGCTAATAAGCACAGTCTTATCTAGTGTGAAATGCGAGCTCAGCCCCTCCTGCCGAGGAGAAAGCTGCCCTGGTGGGGTGTTCCCTGTATTCCCTCTCCTCTTGCACAGTGTGGGTGCATGCACACAGTTACTCCAGGGCAGTCTCTCTGCCCTCCCTGCCCCACAGGATGTTGACATGTTCATTCCGAACAACTCACAGGAGATCCCCAAATGCAAGCTCTGGGCATCTTCATTTCAGCTACCAAGTCACTTAGACCACTCAGCATTCCTCTCAGGCACCTAAACGCTCTGTGCAATCTATAGGGAGTGAGGCATCCACCACGGTATTACTTTAGGGCTGCAGGACCACATTTCCATCACTAGCAGTTGTTCAGGAGGTTCCTACACAAGGTGGGGGTGGACTCTGCAGGTCTCCCTGTGGCAGTGCACACCGCTGTCTCACCCTGGCTCAGACCCTGGTGACAATGCCAGCCAGCACATGGAACACCATGCACAGCACTGCACCTACCAGCCCTAATAGTGTTGGATATTCAAAAGCAAGACAACCTGAGCAGCCTAGTGTCAAGAAAGCTCCTGTACCAGCAAACAATACAGATGACAAAGATACATCTATGCACGAGTCCCTGTGTACCTGCAACTACTCTCCTCTGGTGCACCAGTTCATGACAAGAGTCTGCTCGGAAGTATGGTGAGTCCATGTTAATGTCTGTGTGCCCAGGCTTATTTTGGGCATGGGCACGCAGACATGAGCTATGTGGAGTATCATACGTGTCTTCTTATGTGGAAGATAATGTCTATACATGTTCAGCTGTGCATGGAGTAAGTGGATGGTTATTTGGTGAGATCCTTGAACAACATTTTCTATCTGTTTAATTCATGTAAATATATATCTATTTAAATTAAACTGGAGACTAAATGTAATTCACACATTGAAAACAACATTCAGCATGTCTGTGCTTCAGAACAAGCCTTGGAAAATATGGAGTTTCATCTACAGGTGGGATTCTCATTGGAAAGGCATTTTGAAGTGGTTTTTGTCTTCCCTGTGGTCTGTGGGAGTTCAGGCAGCAGACTCCAGTCCCTTCTATCCTGATGGCAAATGTCTATCTTTCAGTAATATTGGCTTCAGTTTTTAAAATACCAATTAGATATACCTTATGAAATTATCTCACATTTGAATATATTGGTATTTTTAGTTACTCATTCACATATGTGGCATCCAAAATTATGCTGGGACCTGCTCAAAGTGTTATCTAAGGAGCACACAGTGCAGAGTCCAGCCTCGGCGGGGTGTTGCGTCACACAAGCTGCAAAGTCATGCACCTCGTCCTGTGCCTGCTGCTGCAGTCTGCAGAGAGACCATCATGAATGGAGGCAGTCCGGAACAGAAGACGTGCTCACGTCTTGGACAACCCTCCAGAAGAATCACATTTTCTCCCACAGAGTGCAAAAGGAGCAAGTGCTAAGCTGGGTGGCTGGGATGGGAGAGAATGGGCATGGCAAATCTCCCAGAGAGATGCAAGTGAAAGAGGACATAGAGGGAGGCAATTTAGACTGGACATCCCTGTGTTGATCCTGGCTGTCCACTCACAATCTTTCTGAGTTGACAAGAGGGGTCTTCTGAGGATGTAGGGAGAGTGCAGACAATATATTAATTTCTTCTCTCCTTAACGTCTCTCAACATGATTCTTCTGTCTGTTTGCATCCAGAAAAGGCTGCAGCACTGGGACAGGATACATTTAGAGTTCACCTTCTATTGCTTTGGCTTTGATTTTCCAAATCCTTTCTATGAATGTCCTCTCCAGCAAAGGGATTATAACAACATGTGAGGCATGTTAGCCTCCAGACATAGTCCTGAAAGATACGACTCTTGGGTCCTCATCTTGCCTCAGCCAAAGTTTTCCTTTATAACCTGACCTTTGAGCTCCCCTCTACAATTACCTGATTTGAACCATTCAGCTGTTACCGAACAGAAGGCTGGATCGTGCCTAACACTGCTGAAATTCATTTCTGCAGAGACCCAGTGTTAGCCCAGCACTCCTGAAAGACTGGGCAGGACTTGCAGATATTTGCCACAGTGATATCTGGGGACTGGTGCAAGACTAATGACGTTGACACTGACACAGCTGGGTTGAGTCAGAAGGGGGAAGGTATGGTGCTTGTGCTTGGGCCAGGCAGAGGTATTTTTAAAGCATTTGTAAGAACCAGTAACAGCTAACCAAACATACTGCCTCCCAGCTACATGCTGTCACCAGAGACCCCTTCTCATGCAGTCCTCCCACAGCTCTGACCTCCTGCAGCCCGGTTTACCACCTCCATGGCTTCCACCCCAAACTCCCAACGACAGGTTAGCCCGAGGGTGACAGCAGTCGGCCAAGCAGCCCATGGAGGATATGTGCTTCCTGTACACCTCCTTCTCCCATGGAAAGCTGAAAATGAAATTCTTTCAGATCCTGAGAGAATCTCAGATGAAATACAAATAGGGAAACTAGCCCAGAGGCTTGGGACAGCATGCACAGAAATAATTTGGTTTTGAACTACATTTCACTTACGTTTATAGTCTTTAGCAGTGCTCCAAGACCCGGGTGTGGAGGCAGAATTCCAAGCAACAGACAGAGTTTGAAACAAATCTTTGAGGGCTGCCTTTAAAGATGAGCCCTCCAGGTCTCTATTCCCCCCAGAGTGGGAGAAGTGACTTGAATTACATCTCCTGGCACTAGCTGTGTACATACCTGTATGTTTATAATCATAGACTTCGAGCAAAATACAGTATTATATCATTCTCTGTGTACTCACATTGCAGAGCTGTCAGTATTACTCGGTCTTGACTCTGTACACTGGGCAAATGGGCAAGAAAATTTTGTCTCTTTTTATTTCTTTCTTCCTGAATGACAAGAAAAGTGCTCATAGCCTGATCATTGCCTGATATATAGTAGCTCACTTCCCAGGTGACAAATTCTTATACACTGGAACCTCTTCACTATCAGAGACAAGAGACCTCCCTGTGGCTGTAAAACATGTCTACACCGCCCAGGACTTTAGGACCAGAACTGGTGAATGAGATCAACATGATCTTATTCATCAGCCAGGCAGAGTTGGCACAGCCTGGAGCATTGTCCTCTCCTTGGGTCACACTGCTGGACTGCTGAGCTGTCACCATGCTACCTGTTGTGCTGTCCCTCTGTAAAATGGCAGTAGAAATGTTTCCAGAAGGTCCATGTGAAGCCAGGAAGTATTTTCAGTCAGCTGAAAAAAAGCACCTCTACTTTGCTTGCACAGAGCAGTGGCAACCTCTGGTCTGGTGCTGTGGCCTGTCTATTTTCCACAATGCTCATGGCACTGCTGAGGTTTCACTGATTTCAGAGCACTTACTCCTGATACGTATTGGTGCATGAGAAACCCAAAAGTTTCACCAGCTTATGATAAGCGAAAGTCATACAAGGTGATGAAGGAGCCACCTACCATCCTGTTGTGCCACAAGGATGGAATGAAAGGACATTTTAGAAAGCCTTTTCAATGGCATAGATACTGGGGCATCCTCTCATATGGGCATTTGCAAATCTCTCCCTGACAAAGTCACTGCTCCCTTCCTCTTTATTATGCTTCAGCCAGAAATCTCATGTGCCAGGGAGTACATAACCTTAACAAGACATTAAGCCAGCCAACTTCGCCTGCTCTCAAATTTAGGAGGGCAACACCCATTCAACCATCTGTAGATCTGGTTTATATTTTATCAAAACTGTGCTGGAGAATAGGACACGAGAGAGGATTTCTCTGAGGGAGAGACATTTGTGGGCCAGGAAAGCTGATATGAAGGGAAATGTCCGTGAGTGGTAGAAGTAGGTGTGGGCAGGATGCGCTCTTGGGTGGACTCCTCCAACACAACGTGGGCTCACAGCTGAGCAGAAGTGTGAATACATGTGACGGTGTTGTACATGGGAACTGAAGCATGGTCAGCATCTGACAGTTCGGAAGATGTTCAGCTGCCTTGTTATGAGATGCTCTGAAATAAGGAAAACTTCATGCTAGAAGTTTTAATAATTGTCTGGAAACAAGGACTAAGATGAAAGGGGAAGTTATTTTGGCTTGTGCCTAAATTAACTATTTTCTTTGACTGCAAGCACAAGACTCATGGCCGATGCATGAAATGCGACAGGTATGTAATAGGTCTGCCCGTATTGATTCAGCACTGGTAAGGACAGGCAGAGGTCTCATGACCTCACAGGTGTTTTCCATCTCTCATTTCTCTGATAGAATGAGACAGGAGGCATTAAAAAGACATCTGAAGAGAAAAAGCTTTCCCATTACATCAATAAAAAATACTAGCCCCAGCGGGAGGAGGCTGACAAAGACGCCCAGGCTGAAAGCCTTAATAAAACCTGTCTTCTGAGCAGCTGATATTCCTCTCCCTACAACATGTAAAGCTGCGAAAGCTGACAGCCAAGGCAGCAATTGGAGCCTTTGGCTTTGAAAACAGAGGCTGTTTTGCTGTCGGCTGCAAGAGTTTCTAAGGAACTTGAGCTTCTTGAACACTTCCCATTCAAACAAAAAGTGCTGACATGCCCTGGGTGAAAGGAGTATTTTTTTTTCCCCTTTGCTCTGCCAGGTCTCCTCCAGCTTGCCTTAGTGAAAGGAAACAGCCTACCCATGGCCAAACTATTCATCAACTGGAACCTACAAGCCAAAATGCTTTTACTCATTGTCCTTCCTTCAGCACCTGCTCTTGCTGTCTCACAGATACCACCTGGCCCCAGTCATTATTTCTTCATTACAGTAGAGCTTCACACTTGCCTCACAACTTCAGGCAGGTTAACCACTGCCCACAGAAAATAGTTACAACACCAGCAGTGTGAGGCCACCATGGTTGCAACGTGCATCCCAGGCTGGCAGTTCAGGGACAGTCAATGCAGTTCACGGGAACAAAGGATAGTTCAGGTGGGAAAGGACCTCAGGACATCTCCAGACCAACCTCCTGTTCAGTTGTTACATGCCATCATGTAGTCCATTGTTTCTGGCCATCTGTCTTGTGGTCAAAGATCTCCAGATGCCTGGCATGGAAGTATTTTTCTTGGAAGAGGGGAGCCATCATGTTTGCAGTTCCCAGCAACTTCCGATTTGGTAAATTAGCAACAACCCTGCTAGACTTCACCTCTGTTTTCCACGATATGACCCTTTCTCCTCAACAGTTTCCACCTTTCAAATGATTCTCCTTTTGCATCAGCCCTAGGCACTTATCATTTGTATCTCCCATCCTTGTGATCCTGGTCATCTGGTCTCCCTTATTCCCACAAGAAAATATAGGTGAAGGGATTACAGCAGAGACAAGGGCCTCCTGCTACAGGAATTGCCTCTCTTGATGGCATATGGGTAAGAACCTCCTTCATCTCCAAAACAACCTCCCCACATCCCACAATAGATGATATCCCCCCACATCCCTGCTCCCATTTCACAGGAAAATTCGGAAGTGACAAATCTCTGCTGTTCCATGAGAGGGCAGTGTCGTCTGGAAGCAAAGCCTCCAGTGGAAATTGTAGAGATGTCTGGGCAGGAGGAGGCCGGGGCTGATGGCGAACGTGTCCCAGAGACTTTAATAAGGACGAAGTCAGTCATGTTCTTGGGGACTTAAGAAGACTCGGCAGACTCCCAGGATTTACTAGAGATGAGATCCTCTCTGTTTTTTTAAAGTCTGGAATCAAGCTAGAAATCTCTTTGAAACACTGGTGAAGAAAGAAAATTAAAGAAAGGAGGTTACTGTCTATACTATCTATAGTGTGGGATGTTTTTGTCCAGAATAGGTTCTGAAGGACTCTACTAGGTTATGTTTAGAAATCCTGCCTCTTGCTGAACTGCCTTAGCTTTTTAATGCTGGAGTTTAATCAGAGGGGACACTCTGCTTATTATGTTTTTCATAGAAGCACACTGAGATTCCTGGCACATCATCACATCTTCAGAAGACACCTCGATACACTGCCTGCTGGGAGCTGAAAGTGTAAATGAAAATCTAGGCCAGGCACTCTGGGAGTATTTCATCCTTGAGTACCTGAAATAGAAAATTACCTGCTAACTAGCTAACTTTGTGTGGAGCTCCAAGGAGGGTCATGCGGCTTCTCAGCAGTTCACCTACAAAGGTCTCATCCCATGTCCTCTCTCCTACAAACATTTTCCACTATATCAATAGGCCACAAGTCAAGAAGTTGCTTCTCAAAGAGGCTACATCTCATGTAGCAGCTGTTCTTCATCAGAGCTGGGGCTCATCCTGAGTTTCTCTGCTTTCTCTCCTCCACCAAGAAGCTGTGGGACATGTAAGGCATGGCTAAAAAAGCCAGACACTCTGACACTTTGGTATCTGCCTTCAGAAACAATCCCATATGTAGGAGAAGAAGGGAGGCTGTCTTCACTGACTTCATCTTTGCTCCACTGACTTCATCATGCAAGAAAAGAGGATTCCCCTCTCTCCTGCAAGCAGTCTCTCTGGAAAGGGGAGATATCCTCTTCCGTGGGAGGGAGGAAACTTCCTACTCCCTCTCCCATCATGACAGAGCAAAGGGAAAACCATGAACCCTCTCTCCTTAACCATACACAGCCACAAGAAAGACAAAAAGATCTCTGCTCCTTTGAGCTTCTCTGTGGTGTGGCCCCAGGCAGCTGCAGCTCACATTACTGGAGACCCTCTAGTATATCCTGCTGGCATCTGCCTCATCAGGTGACTTCACATAAGTTGCTGGCTCAGGATCAGTGTCTTTAAAAAGGAACATTGCTACCACCTCACACCTTAAAAAAAGCAGTGAGACCGAGAGGGAAGAGGCACAGAAGGGGTAGATGTTATCACTGTGCCTACAAAGTGAGTGCTTCCCATTTAATCACCTAGTAGACATGCCATGGGGATGCCTTTGGAGATGCCTCTAAAGGTTTCTGCTGACTATATCCCATCCAGTGTGGTTATGTAACTTATTTGCCTCTCTTTTTTTAAGAGGCCCTGAAGGCACCAGTGCTAATGGAAAAACAGAACAAGCAGGAGGGCAGGGAGGGGCAGACAGATGGTCATCTCTCCAGCAGTGAGGTTTTTATTTGTCAAACTGCTATGAGATCATTGTAGGAAAAATAATATCAACAAAAAAGGGAACAACCTCAAGTTTCTCCAACGCTAGAGAACTTGTTTTCAGTGGATTGCTCTCCTTTATTTTTTTTTCTTCTGCAAAGCTACTATACATGCCCTGCTGTACAAATTCACTTGACCTTCAGGTCTTTGGAGTGTCTTTCATATAGCACCATTCCTCTGTGCTGTGATTCTGCTGTCTTTGTGGCCCCTGAGCTCTGGTAGGAACCGCATCTGCCAAGGGCGCAGTGTGGCCATGTGATACTCACACATAAGCATACGCTAGTTTTTATAAGATTATGCTGAATCAGTTGCCCAACAATGCTGGAGGGATCCCAAGGCTATTAAGATTGTGTCATGAATCTTTGAAACTGCAATCAACATCAGTTGTTTCAAATCAGCACTGCCTGGGTGGATTTTCAAAAGACTTTTTGAAGATTTAGTTTTCTAATAACTATGAGGCACTTTCCAGTGACATCTTCCATGTGAGGAGGTTCAGCTGCCAGAAAACCCCAGAACTTGGTCGTTGTAAGATGTTGATTGGTGTGGGTGGTGACGCATTAGAGCAGATGACTGTACAGTTCACATTTCCAGTGGCTGGAAACTAAAAATCAAAGCTAGGAAACACTGGAAAAGAGTGAACAGTAAGGCTGATCAAGCATTGTCAGAAACCCCTAGCTTTTACACAAAAAATGGCTGATCATCCAAAATTAACTACTACACAGTGTCACAGGTGACCCCATCTCTTTTGGCTGAGTAAGACTATTTTGTAGAAACACCTCCTAATCTTAGTTTGAAGTTAAGTAATAGGTTCCCAGCATTTTGCCCACAAGATCCTCTGCCATTACTCATAACCACAGGATTATGAACACACCGGATTTGCCACCACTTGAAACCCAGATTGGCAACAAAAGCCAAATACAGCAGGTTACTTGCCCAGTACTCTAACCTACGGGCCAGAGAAGGCTAAGACTCTGCATTAAATGACGGAAGCTGGCCACTCCTCTGGCTCGCTAGTTAATCAGCACAGCCATAACCACAAAAATAATGGTGTCAGTATGGCAGCATCATACAGCTCATGAGTACAGTGCAATGTCTCTTCAGTACCTGAAGAAAGGACAGCTTGGAGCTTTAAGCCATTCGTGAGCCGCCCTTGCCAGTTATTGAATGGACTATGAAACCCTTTTCTATTTTTCCATGTGGTTGCTGAAGAAGCGAGGCAGTAGCCTGTCTGGAGTTAACGTTAACATCATTGCTGAGCTCAGGTATTTTCTCAAAGCTATTGATCTCTTGATATCTGAGCTTCAGTTCACTCTTCTCTCAAGTAATACTCTGCCAGAGACCTGGGCTCCCAAGGCAGCAACTTGCCGCCTCTCACTCAGTTCAGATGCATTTCATTTGCAGTCATGACTCACTCCTCAAGGCTGTCTTCGTTTCTCATAAAGCTAAGTGACTTAATCATACCTTCTCACTGAACTAATGCTACTGCGCCTTACCTCCTGGCTACACCAGCCACCATACCTGGGTAATAATGCCGCTTCCAGCAACCTTCTGACTTGTGGGCATAATTACCTGACTGCAGCAAGATGCTGAGCTGGGCCACTTGGTGCTACTGTAGTAACATGTGTGCCTGGAGCTCCACACACCTCTGCTCCCAGGAGGTGCCTCTGCTTGCTCTATGGGGGAGTTGTCCCTAACAGATGGGCAGCAGGCCTGGAGATCCCAAACACTGCTCCCTACAGAGTTATTCTTACATACCAGGCTCCCTCCTGAACTCAGATCTGTATGTCTTACCAAGATATTACTTGGTAGCTCAGCAAAAGGTGCCTCAAGAAGTTGGCTCCAGTCTGGTGGCAGTCCAGCCTGCCCCAGACAGCAGCCCCCAAGTGCCTTGTCACCTGGAAGGAAGTGCCAAGGCTCATCCTGCTCCAGCCTCTCTTTCTCAGCTCTTCCACCCTCCACAGCTGCGGCAGAAGGGGAGAATGGGATGGGGTTCTGCTGGCTCTGTGCTTGCTCAGAAGAGAAAAGGAATTCTCCAGCATGAGAATGTGCTCTTCAAATAGGATCAAGAAAGCTGAGCTAAAAGGTTGGAGCATTTAATAACTGAAAAAAACTACTCTCAGGAAAACAAGAATGAGAACAGTATCTTGTTCACTGGGTGTAACAGCCTCCTTTGAATGCTCTGGGATGCTTTAAAAGGGAGGTAGTTAGTGGATATGAGACACTGCCTTGCCTGCCTCCACTGGCTCTACCAGTTTCAAACCCTTTCTTCATCAGTCACTGCTCTGCTCACATGTATCTCCTTTTATCGCACAATCTATTTATATTTTTGATGTACATAATGCTACAACAAAAAACACGAAGCAAATATACACATACTTAAGTTATAAATATTGCTGGAAAATAATGACATCGTGCAGACAAAAGGAATTGTTCTGATAATAAATTATTTTTTTTCCCTTATTATGCACCGAAAATCAGTGGTGACTCACTGACAAGTGCATTGTTTGCCATGAGAGCAATTATTGGACCAGGGGAGGTTTTTGCCTAAGTTCCCCCCCAGATCTCCTACTGAGCTACTAGGCAGTCGAGGATGTGGGAGTCAGGGAGTCAGAAAGCCTCTAACAGGCATCTTGTCAGAGCAGGACCATGGGGACTGAGGAGAAGCACGTCCTGCTCCTCAGCTTCTCCCTGGTGTTTTATTGGATCACGGAGAGACTAGGGACAAAATGATGCAGCTGATTAAAAATGTCCCCATGACTCAACTAAAGACATATATAGCTGATGTTTACAAAACTCCAGAGTTAGGTGCCTGCTGCTGACAGTGCCAGCCCTAAAACCAGAGTCGTTTTGACTTTTTTTTCAGACTAGTGCAAAATGACAACGTGAACATGATCACTAAATGCCACCTCTCTCAGAAGTTTTCCCTATAAATATTCCTGTAATGCCAGAGACAAACTCTATTCTGTATTGAAAATAAATCTGTTTATTTCCCCAGCTGCCTCCCCAAACAGGACACTTTGAGGACTGACATCTTTTCTTTCCCACTTGACTCACACACAAGCACTCACACCCACACCCCTACCTCTTAGTACTCAGCTCTCCAAGGCAAAAGTATTTAAACACAGCAGTCATCAGATGAAGAGTATGACTTCTCTAACTTGACAATGAAGTTTGTCGATAGATGGGAAATTAAATGGGACGCACTTAGAGGACCCTAAATGTAACAAAACTGATTCAGACCTACATGATACATGTTGCCCTGCCCAGTGAAGGGGGAAGGTCACGCAGCTTCCCATACCTTCAGCTTTCAGTGATGCTGTGCATTATCATACGACATGCATCACGTTGTGATGTGTCTCCATGAACGAGTCTGCCCAGTTGTCCTAAAAATTTACTTCCTCCCCCACCCCACACACATTCTTTTCTTTTTGTGTGGTATGCGTTTGCAAATGTATTACATTTATTTGCACTTCAGGTATCTTTACATTGCCTTTATTGGAATTGCTTTCTACTGGAATTGTCTAAACCAAATGCACACAACAATTCATTAAAATTTCTGCCTCCTCCTCATTTGAGCTTCTCTTATTTCAACTTTCAGACATGATTCCTCTCTTGAAAAGTAGTTTCTTCACAGTACTTCTTGCTAGTGTATCCGTCCTTTGTGATCAAATCAATCTAAATTTATGAGAACCTAAATAAATGAGCTTTCTCAAGACTCTCCCTAGAATGGACACATTTACTCTAATGCTAAAGTCTTTTTTTCTAGCTCTCTGTGTGCAGTCCATCTTCTAGCATCCTTTGGAGCCGTGGACACCAGCAGTAGAGGCAGTAAGGCAGCAGCAGCAGCAGCATCTCTCTTAAATTCCCATCCACCCGAGGTGTCTCTGTAGGCACTGGGGGTCTTTGCTCCCAGTCCACAGTTTGCTCATCCCCCATGCAGGGCTGATTTCTCCAGGCTGTGTGGTCCAGTGGGAAATTCACTTAGAGCAGGTAAGAATCTGCTTCAGAAAGAGATGAGTTACCCTCTGGACTCTACCAAGAATGTTGACCAGATCACCATTGACTTTAAGGGGAGCTCAGCACGGAGACACCTACTCTGCAGACACCTCTCATAACAGGAGGGGAACCTCACCCCAGTTTTCCATACTGGTCACACCTGTGCCGTGCATGAAGTTAAAATCTCCCCACTACATTCTTCTGGTTCATCACTGCAGGAGCAACTTATTACCTGTAATTTTATCAACCATAGATAGCAGTCCCTTTCTCCTGGAGCACACTTGACTGCATTGGAAATGGGCTGAGTGTATTCCTTTTATGCAGCAGGAGGAATTTAAGAGCTTGATTATTTTTTTTCACAAAACACAAAGGGATGGCCTAATGACGAAGGGGGACACTTGGCTTTTTCTGGGACTTTCTCTTGGCCTCATGTGTCCTAGATAAATAGCTCTCCTGGAGTATCTCTTGCATTATTAGATCAAAAATTGCACCTGAACACTTTGATATATTTTCTCAAAAAAATAAAATAAATTGTAATTGCAATTGGTTTACTTCCTAAAAGTTGTTTCAACAATGTAATGCCTTTTCAACTCTTTGATTCTGAAGGTGTTTTCAAAACCTGAACAAATTTCTGTCTTCTGTCCCAAGCACTGCTTCATTTCCCACTATCTTTAACTTCCTTTGGCATTTTTTTAAAATAAGGAGATCATGCAAAGGATATTCATCACTATTTCTCCTTTATTCATCGGTAATATAGTACTTGATTTCTAGCTGCAGGCTTCTCCATGCCAAGGAGAAAAGGGGTGTTTCTGCAAAAAGTGGCCTCCCTCTTCATTGAAAATTTGTGGCTTTTAGGGATTTTAATGAACTCTTACAGAACTTCCTAATTTCATTCTCATCTTTCTGTATCTATTTATCTTTCCCAATCAATCGCCCCCAGTTTGGGGGGAGCATTTGCTAGGTCACTGTCTTGTTGTTTAGGGTACCCCCAAGCCTCTGTAAAGGGCCAGCCCGTATTGTAGCATGCAGCATTCAAAAAAGGACAAAAAAATGCCAGTGCCTTCCTTCACTGTGAGTTTATAGACTATTACTGGACCCTAGTCAACTGCCAGCTGGTGATTACTGTTTCTTTATGCATCTGATGGCCATCCAGGGCTGTTACATATTCTTCACAACAATCTCTTTTGTATTAGTACTTTATCATGTATTATTTTAAAAACTAATGATATTTTGCAACCAGTTATGAGACGTCCAATGTAAGTCATTGCTTTGGAGTCCAATCTGTAGCAAGTGCCTGTAGCATACTACATTTGTGCAGAAAAGCATGTCTCATTCAAAAAGATTGCTAGTACTGAGGTTTAAAAATATTCATGCCTATATTGAATCTTTTGGTACTGCTGAGAGCTGCCATAACGGCTGATGTGCTGAATGTAAGTGTTTAGCTCTGGTACGGGGAAAAATCTTCCCATATCTATAATGTGAGATGCAGTGTGATGCATTGCCCATAATTTTTCAGTGTTAATCATGAAATCATCAGGACTTGGGTTAATGGCTTTATCTTTCAAGTGCAGATTGCAAAATACTTACAAACATGACAGCAAAGAGGCCTGAGCCTTCAGTTCAGGAAATAACATATGAAGATCAGGTCGGCTGTTAAAAATAGGGTGAAGACAGATAATGCCTGAAGCTAAGGTTACATTATGTAATACATCAATAAAATGAATACTAGTGTATCTGAAGGACAATAAAGTGGAGAAGAGAATAAACTATGCACATGAAACCAGCCCTTCCTCCCATTTGTATGGCCATGAGTGAGGAGCACCACCGAGAACGGAGCTAAAGCTTGTTTTGCACACAGAGACTCGGCCCCAACATTTTGGAGAAAATGTAGTTTTAAGCATTACATGGATCTGATGAAAACACCCGTGAGTGTGCATGAGTGAACATGTCTGTGCACCCCTGAGGTTGCCAGGACTCCATGCTGGTGCGTAGAGCTGGGTGTTCATTCACAAGCAAGCTCAAGCTTCAAGGTGTGCGGGAGCGGCAGGAAGGCTGTACCTCATGAAACGTGCACCAACGCTGTTGGAGGTTTGGCCCGAGGTATTTCACAGTGTCTCCTCTTCATGTATGTGAAACAGGCTAAAGCTGCAGATGAGCTGAAACTGGAACTTGTCTTTCCCCACGCAGGTGAAGATTTCTCTGATTTAATGAGCAGGCTCTGCCCTGATTCATGCAGACTCTGATCCTTACTGCATTTCTTATTGCTGTGATATTTCCAGGCACGATGGGAAACAGAAGCAACATTAATCACATTAAAAAGCTAGTCTGAGCAATTTCTGTGACACAAAAAAGATCAGATAATTCAAATCATCTCTGAAGCGTGTTGTGCATGCGCAGCTGGCTCTGTTGGGTTAGCATGGTGCTCTGCCCTGGATGACTAACCTAGTTAAAAAAGGACTAACCAGGCTACAGAGCTGTGCCAACGCAGTCACATTGTGTGGGAAGCTCACACCCTGCAGGACTGTGCTCTGCTGTGTTGGTACACTGCTAAGGGACTGGGGAAGGCAGGACTTGCTTCAGCTTGGTTCAAGAGGATCCAAGTGTTCCTTTCTGAAATGTTTTTCTCTAGTGGCTCAGCGTTAGTAGTATTCCTCTCTTCAGTCAGTCATTCTTTCTGCAGATCTATCTCTGCTCCCAAGCTTTGGCCCCAGGAGTTACTGGAGTTTCTTCACTGTTAACCTCTCGAATAAACTGACCTCTCCACTGATCCCAGTGACTAGTGCCCTGACTCTCAGGCATATGATCTGTCTGGATCCAGGACTGAAACTTCCTAAGGTGCAAAGGTGTTTGGACATTTGGGACAGCTGAATTCCCATTGTCTGCAGGATGCAAGCTGAGATGTAGAGAGCATACACAAACTGCCAGCCCCCTCAGGGGAACATGATGGGTGACAAATCCTATGTAACTCTCAGGGGGATGGTGAAGTCCTTATTCATATTCTGGGCCAACACCTGGTGTTTGACATGGGTCTTTGTTTGAATAGGTCACCATTTCTCACAGCCCTGAAAAGGCAGCATCATACATCATTCTCACCTGCAGTCCCATTGTATCAAACTTATCTGCAGATAAAAAGCAGTGGTATTTAAAGCCAGCAGTCCTGTTTTCTCTTGCACCTGTTTGATGGGAACAAGAACTAATGGTTAAAAGCTGCTTCCTTCTGGTAAATTTTATCAAGCAAATGTCCAATGTCTGAGGATTCATGAAGAAAATTCTCTGTCTTGGGTCCACCATGTGCAAGTTGGCAGGCACTATTCACAGAATATTGTTTTAAGTGCATTTTTATGCAAACCGCAAAGGCCCCACACCGCATAAAGTAATTCAGGCCCATTTCTTTTTAGCACAGATACATTTATTGATTAAAAAAAAAAAAAAAGATCCTGACTTACAGGCTTCTAAATGTAAAGATAAAATTAAATTCCTCAACAGAGAGGAGAAAATCACTCTCAAAACTGAACATTTCTTTTTTCTTGTTTTTTTCTCCACACTTATTACTTAATGCCAAAAGGCTCTCTTCGAATTGTCCAACGTGTTTCAAGGAGTTCTTCTTGCTCCCATCCAGGGAAATGACTTATTCATCGTGTTGGGTCTCAGAATAAATTGGATTCTTCCTTCCAGTTAACTGACTAGATTGACACTATGTGCAAAGCTATTCCAGCCTTGTGAGCATTTTCAGCAGCAGTGCCTCAGCCTCTTATTTCCTCCAATTTCTAATCTGTCAGTTTATTAACATCAGTCGCATGATTCCTTTTACAGTCCCAGAGAATGTTGTTCTCACTAAAGAAACTTCACACTGAGTGAATACCTTGTATGTCTGCGGCACTGTGTCAGTACTTTAAGGGCACGTGGGAATTTATATCCTGTACAAGACTGGAAGACATTTTGTGTTGGAAATGCATTGCCTGAAAGGAATTTGCATCAAACTTCTCTATATGAGCTGAGCTATTCTGAAGACCCTGCTTATGCACCACTGCATCAGCGGACAGCATCTTGGAAAATGCTGGGTAGCAACAACCAGAGCTTAGCTAAGATTTATGTGAATGGCTAGAAGATCCATTTTTGGTTATCTAACCTGAGATTTTGGAGTGAAAAAAAATTTCCCATGGACAGATGAGCTGCACTTCCCAGAAACAAGGCATCTCAAGCCCCTCATGGCTGAAAAACTTGGCTGTAGACATGGGTGGCTGGAGCAAAGCCTTTTCAGCAGGGGCAGCAGCTGTGGCATTCACTTCCTCCATCAGGCAGATGTGAAATTCAGACAGGAATGTGTTGGCTTTAAGGACACATTACAAGCCTATCTGTTCACTCAGGTTTCTGCTTAAGGTGTGGTTTGGGCGCAGTGACTGAGTTTATGACACATCATTTTTCAGTGGGCAGGAGAACCCCAATTTAAAGATTTCAGGAAACTGATGGTGAAAATCCTGAACTGTTCATACAGATTGGCAGTGCTATCCCAGAGACATTAAAATTTAAAATGGTTAGATCTATCAGGAGGTCCCTGCTGGCCAGTAAGACTGGTTCAAAGCGGGCAGCCAGGTCAGTGATGAACAACAGAAAATTGTAAGCAAAGAAGTCACCCCTGATAAAAGAAGATCGGAGCAAAAGTTAGAGACACAGACAGCTATTACTGACTGCTCTCAGTAGTCTCCGGTGGTCCAACTTGTCCTGGAAATTTTCAGAGCTTGAGCTATTTACTCAGCTGAAGGTTCAGTCGCCACAGCTGGTGTCCTGCCACCATGACCAGATCTCTGCCCGGGTCATGTTGTGGTTTGCTATCTGCAGGCCGCAGTCACCGAGCTCCCATGTTGGATACTTGATGTTAGACAGGCAACAGTGGGCTTGCCAAAGCCCTTTCTTTTGCCACCGCTCACCAACAGACATAGCAGTCTGCACTGAGGCAACAATTCTTATTAAATGAAGGGCAGTATTAATATCACAGCTACCCATGCGTCTGAGAAACAAGATCTAGTCAGTATGGTGGATGAATGGGCGAGTACCAGAGATGGGAACCATGATGTGTACTATGGGCAAAAAATGGAGTGTAAATATGATAAAAATGCAATCAAAGATTGGAAAGCATGGTAAGTACAGCAGGACTAGAAAACCTCTTGAATATTCTCCTCCACATGAGTCATATTTTGCACATGAAACTGGGAATAAGGTCTGTAAAAAACTGAATATCAGCATCAATTCCACTTTCCAGGAACAGCAATTTACTGCCAGTTTAGCTGCTGCACTCTTTCACCATCAGAAGAACTAGAGAATTCTTTGGTACTTCAGCCAGAGAACATCAAGGCCGGCCTCGTAACTGGAGAGAGCACCTCATCTGGCCTGCACACCATCTACCTATTTTATCTCTGGCGCTGGGACATTGCTCAGCTGAAGGGTCACCATTGTACCTGGAGTACCTGGAGCTGTATGTACAAACAGCAAAGAAGCATCTGTACAAGACAGGGACAGAAAGCAAGAGTATGATTTAAGGAAGAGGAGCAGCCATGAAACAATTGAGGGTTGGTTTCAATAGGTATTTAGTATAATTAAGATCCCTGGAAATGTTTTCGGGACAAACACAAGTCCTTTCCAGAATAGCCCTGTGGTTAGGATGTTCATCAGGCGTGTGGGAGATCAAATTCCAGTTCCTGCTTCAAATGAAGCTCAGCTGTGACCTGAAACTGATGTGCCTCAGTCTTTGCAAATGCCCTAACCTCTGGGTTATTTTGGGGTGACTAATCCCCTCCACACCCTACCAGAGACACCATCCTGGATCTAAGAAACCTTTTTTGACAAGCAAACACTTTTCACAGCAACAGTTTCTCCTCTGAAGAATCCCAGTTGCTTTTAGTCCACACCCAAATGACTAGACAGACAAAGGAAATGCCATCTCATTCGACTGAGGACAAATAGATGTGTGCAGAGTTGAAGTGGGCGTCCTGGGCTCCAGATGCTTGACCAGTTGCTCAACCACAGGGCAACCATTCATGCAGAACACGGGTAGGCTTCAAAGGGCAACTGCTGATGCTGAGCATTCATGAGATGCTTAGACACCCACTTTTCTAATGATATAATAAATACTTAGGCTTTGGAAGAATCCTTATATTTTTCTGCCTTTCTTGACTCCATAACTCAGAGAACACCATTGTCTGTAACCCAGCGATCCTGCCATGGCTGCAGGTTGCTGGGTATTGTTATGTGAGCCCCAGGGCTTAGAAGATAGCCGTAATAAAAAGATGCAGGTCGGGAACATGCACTAGTCTGTCCTGCTCCTTTCTTGCTCCAAAGCTGCTTTCCTTGCAGTGCTTATGTGCAGGGAGGTGAGGTGGAGAGGACAATGTGTTTTCTCCCCTTGGAACAGGGGACATCCCACAGGGCTGTCGGGACTCCTGCTGCCAGGCAACAGGAGGACTCGGTTACTGTGGGATTTGAACACAATGATCCTCAGCAGAGTCTTGGCCTTGAACTCCATGTGTCTCCTCTTTTCATTGTGCAGCAGTTCCCCAGGGCTTTCTCTGCCCTCGTCAGGCTGTCAGACACTGCCAGAAAGCACCATCCCCATGGCTGCCGACCAATTCTTCCAGACACTTATCTGATACTGAGAGACGGATAATGAACGCATTTGGCATCAATAAATTACCCAAACAGTGTCCTCTTTGTCTGAAGTCCCACTGATCCTGGCAGGGTGCACAGAGGTGACTCCTCCAAGGCAGCTGTTGAGTGACTTTTACTAATTCTTTTGGGCAGATGCCACAGGCAAGTGAGAGCTCCAGTGCTCCTGGTCACTGTGTCACCCTCCCCAGCCAGCCTGTCTGGCAGGGTAGAGGAACTGGGGACCTGAAGGCTGGTGGAAGCAATCTCCAGCCAGCGATCAGCTGCTCGCTGCCCTTCTGCCACTGGCAGTCCTGTTTTGCTAGCTCATGGGATGCTGCTCCAAGAAGTTCACACTGGTGGATGAAGTTGCTGCAGGCAGAAGAATACTCTGTTATTTCAACTCTGCACACCTACAGGCACATTGGTTTAAAACAAAGGTGAAAAGAGCACGGAGGTGAAAAGTGTAGATCAAGAGTCTGGGCCACTGCAGCTACTGCAGACACATTCCAGGCTGTCCCGTTGGCCCGTTTGGACTCCAGTCGCCCCAGGGACAGATGAAGAAGAATAAAGTCACCTTTGCTTCCTATTTTGACCCTGCTGAGGACAACTAGATATTACATCATGGTCACTCACTGAGCAGCTCCCAGCATACCCCAAATCGGTGTCTGGGACACGCTTTCAAACAGCCTGAGAAAAAATGGGAGAAGTGTAGAGCAGGCAATGTAAATCCTTTCCTGTTATAAAGCAATTGCTTCTTCATTCATTAAATCAACACGTCCCAGACTGCAGCCTCCACACTCCACTTCCCTGCAGGAGCTGATCACTCACCTCATCTCCAGACCTTATCCTGGCAACAGCTCGTGCTTGTGAGCTGGAACTGAATGGTGTGCTGTATTTTATCCCAGTCAAGAGCTTGACCCCAGATTTGCTTTTCACCCCTGAGGAGTTCAGGTCTCACCTTTATCACAGGAGCAGTAGTAACTGGCCAAATCCTACAGTGCTGTGAGTAACACCATGAGCCGTGTTGCTGGTGAAAATTGTTTTTCTTGTTCCTGCGATGCATCTGTCGATCCAGAACTGCTCCAAGGCATGGTAGAGCACTCTGTACATAGAGAGAAGAGGTGTTTGAGTGACCAGATCTCCTTACAGCTGAGATCTGTGTTTGCATAGAATGCAGCCTTTCACACAGATGGACTACAGATGTCCAGGTAATGGCAGGAAACTGGACCAAATGACAAGAATATGCCAAGTCCTGTTTTCTCCCTCATGGTTAAAACCCAGAGAACTCATGCCCAGAATTTTCATCATTGGCAAAGTGAAATTTGCAGATCGGGAAGTAAAGCCCAGCCTCACCACAGGAATGTCTTTGAACATTTTGTGCAACAGACTCAAATCAGTCTGGACAACCTCTATTCCAGATTATTAGAAGAACCAACAAACTACAGGAACTAGGGAACAAACTTTGCAAACATCCTCTAATCACTTCTAGGAAGATATGGAGAATTAGGTGGGTGCCCAATATTATCTGGGGTTGTAGGATCTTCAGCAGGAGATGAAGCGCTCCAGCATACCAGAGAACTAGGTTAGGTCACTGTGGAGTCCCATGTCTACAGCCTTCAAAAACAGGAAATAAAATATGCCATTAAAAATGAGGAGATGGTGGACTCCCAAGGGGTGTGTGGCAGAAGCGGAGAAGCTCATCAACACCAGTTTGAGATCCAGCCTCTTGAAACAAATGACTCAAGTGGTGTTACAGATGCAGTCAAGGAGTCCCCAGGCCACAAGAGAATTGTTGTTATACTACCAGCACAAGAAGCCTATGAGCTCACTTCAATTTTTCTTTCAAAACAGAGTTTAAATGAAAAATCTTCCAGTTAGAGAAAAACGTTAGTTGTAAAATGCCAGGTTTGACTCTATATTACCTCAACACAAAAGTTTAATAAAGTATTTTTTTCCAGAAATATGTACTTTTATTGAAAAAAAAAAGTTGGATGTCATTATTAACAGATTTTTGAAACTAAAATAGACTTTTAGAATCCAGATTTTGTCAGGTTCCATATGTTTTCCAGATTCCGTTTTCAAATATATATAAAGAATAAAATAATTTAAACTTCCCCTAAATTATTTCTCACCATTCACCTTAACTGAGTTGCTGTGCTATAAGCCATGTTACCAAAGAACATCAAGCTGTGTTCCAGAGCTTAAAGACCAAAATGCACACCAAAAGGAGCAGAAAAAGACAAAATCAGCAACTATAAAAGATTACAACAGCTAAATGACATTCAGAAGATGAAACTCTATAAAACAATTTTAGTTCCCATGGGAAGGATAAGAAACTGGTGTGGGATAGAGAAAGGACAGCTCCAGACATCCTCCTAGAATACAATCTACCTCTCCTGGGAACAGAGATGATCTGTGGTTTCTCTGGGTTTAGCTCATTTTTCTTTGTCTGTGAGAAAATTTCTACCATTTCTTTTGAACCTAGAAGAATGCCAGGGCCTGACCTTGGAGACAGAAACAGGCAGCTCAAGTTTTGTAGGACACCATCCCACCTCCCTCACTCCAGAGGTGAAGGCAGCGTTTACAGGGTTACTTCTCTCAAGCAAGGCTGCATCCGTATTAACCATGACCAAGTAAGCTTGCAGGGAGTCAAGTGTGACCGAGTCAGTTTGCCTGACCCACTGCGGATGCAGAGCTTGGAGATGTGATTTCTCATTAGCTCCTAATATCTGTAGTTCAGAGGAGACACCTCATCCCATCCACAGCAAGCAGGCTGGATGTACTCCCCCAGGCTGGAATTGCTGGTGCGATGGACCCCACTGGCATTTACAAAGTACCTTGGGCTAAGCTGTCACTGAACAGAAGACCTGGTGTCAGAGCCCAGAGCTTACAGCTACGACCAATTAATAGCCAGATTGGTTTCTGAAACCAAACTATGCAACTCCAGGTTGGTTCTACCCAGGAGTCTGCAGTCTGCAGAGACAGCTTTAAGATCATGGGCTCTGCTGGCTTCAAGCAGAAACAAAAGTCTTGGCATGACAGTTTCTTTAATTGCCAACATTTGCTGAAGTATTTCAATCCTAATGCTAGCACCTCTAAGAGCCTACATCACACATCCTTCCATTCCCTGCTGTGCTGGCTGTCCACAAATCGGTGTTATTGATGCTCTTTGCACCAGCTTCAGTGACAAGACACTGTTTCTTTGTAGTGTTTGAATAAGTTTGTTTAACTTCTTCATCAACGACCTGGATGAAGAGTTAGAATGTACCCTCAGCAAGTTTGCTGACGACACCAAACTGGGAGGTGTGGTAGATACACCGGAAGGCTGTGCTGCCATTCAGCGTGACCTGGATAGGCTGGAAAGCTGGGCAGAGAGGAACCTGATGAGGTTCAACAAGGGCAAGTGCAGGGTCCTGCACCTGGGGAGGAACAACCTCATGCACCAGTACAGGCTTGGGGTGGACCTGCTGGAGAGCAGCTGTGCGGAGACGGACCTGGGTGTCCTGGTGGACGACAGGTTAACCATGAGCCAGCAGTGTGCCCTGGCTGCCAAGAAAGCCAATGGGATCCTGGGGTGCATCAAGAAGAGTGTGGCCAGCAGGACAAGGGAGATTCTCCTTCCCCTCTACACTGCCCTGGTGAGGCCTCATCTGGAGTACTCTGTCCAGTGCTGGGCTCCCCACTTCAAGAAAGATGAAGAGCTGCTGGAGAGAGTCCAGCGGAGGGCTACAAGGATGGTGAGGGGACTGGAGCATCTCCCCTACGAGGAGAGGTTGAGGGAACTGGGCTTGTTCAGCCTGAAGAAGAGAAGGCTGCGAGGGGACCTTATAAATGCCTACAAGTATCTGCAGGGTGGGTGTCAGGATGATGGGGCCAAGCTCTTTTCAGTGGTGCCCAGTGACAGGACAAGGGGCAATGGGCACAAACTGAGGCACAGGAAGTTCCGTCTGAACATGAGGAAGAACTTCTTCCCTCTGAGGGTGACGGAGCACTGGAACAGGCTGCCCAGGGAGGTTGTGGAGTCTCCTTCTCTAGAGATATTCAAGACCCGCCTGGACAAGGTCCTGTGCAGCCTGCTGTAGGTGACCCTGCTTCGGCAGGGGGGTTGGACTAGATGACCCACAGAGGTCCCTTCCAACCCCTGCTATTCTGTGATTCTGTGATTCTGTGATACTACAGAGGTCTGGAGTTATGGTGTTTGTGTTTTAACATCCTTGGTAATGGCTTGAGAAGGGGTAGAAAATCTTATGGAAGAAATAAGGGGAGCTGAGAAAGATCAAGTGCTCCTCCCCATAACAAAAAGAGCCTGGCTCCTGAGTCCTGCTGGCCCTGGTCTGACCCCTCAGAGAAGAGTTTCATGTGTGAGCTGGAGGCTGCCAAGCCCATGAAGTGGTAATAAAGCCACATACGTGCAAATGAGTCAGGCTCGACCCATGCAGGTAAATCACCGGGAAAGATGATAGCAAAGAGTCACCGGACCAGCTCTAGGTCCAGTGCCATGATTTCCACTTAGCTATGGGAGAGGAATAAAGTGTGCTGTCACTCTTCCCATCAACCCCAACTATTCTATGAATCTATGATTCTATGATTCTGTGACCCTGCATGGGAAATGGATGTAGGAAAGACAACCTCACTTGAGGAGGCGATGATTTATTCACCCAACATCCTCTCGTGACGACAGAAACAACGTCTGCTGAGTAGGATATTTGAAGGTTAGGTAGTGACTAAAACTTTTTGAAATCTTTCAAAAAAACATTTTTTCTCTCCCAAACAAGGAGTATTTTGCAGAAACGATGAGTATCTCATTCTTGTGCTTTCTGCCAAAATTCACAAAGGTCTTACTTTGTTTCCTGGAAAATTTAAAACCCCAGCATTCTATGGAAACAAGACTCATGTTTTCCAGCTCTGTAGTCTCAGCCCTTGCTTTCATCATGGCAATGAACTACTTGGTTTTCTGGTCCTCTCAGACTGTGACCTGCCCTGCCCGACAACTCTTTCAAAACCTTTGCTGGCCTGACAACATCCCTCTGCATCCTTGCCTCCAAGTATCTGTTAAGGGAGTGGATCCCCAGTGGATTTGCTTTCTTAATTTTTGGACCTTTTACTACACTGCAGAGTCTTCTCCCTAATGTCTTTCTAGAGTTCACAGTTCTCATGGAAGAAGAGACTTGGGACATGCCGGAGCTTTGAAAATGGACCTGTCCTCAACACAAGGTTAATCCATGGGAATTGACATGGCTCACTATATTTCTCAGAAGATTTATTAGTCATCCACACAGCCTCTTTGGTTACTGCTTTCCGTGTGATTTGTCTCTCCATTTGTAGTTTGAAACGTGTCATAATAGTTGTGGTCTCATTTAATTACACTTTTATTTTTCTTATCTTCTCCAAGTCTCTTTAAGCTGTTGGCTCATTTGTATTCCATACACTTTACGTTTACAGCAAAGGCCAGCTCTTGCCAAGCCTGTAGTTACTTCCCATGTTCAGTAACCCAGACTTAACAAGGCTGCCATGTGCTATATAGTTAATACTTGCAACTAAGAAAAATCTCTTTTAAAAAGTGAAGCATAGGAGCTATTTTTTGGGCCAGAAATCAGTGAAGCAATACTAATTCACAAAGGGTGAGTTTCTGACTGGTCCACATTGCCACAGATGTAAAACTGTGAGGAAATTTAGAAAGCTTTTGAAATAATCCCCCTCTCTACTATGCTCCAGCATCAGTGCTGAGCCCTAGCACCCAGCTAGGCTCAGGCTGGGCACTCCCCAGCTGGGTTTAGGAAAACAAATTCATAGTTTAATTGCACAGTTCTTCTCTAAATGTTATTTGCAAGTCTTGTAACATCTAACTTTGCCCATTTTGGAAGACTACTACTGACGCAGATAGATCATAGACATGAAATGGGAAGCTCCCCCACTGCTGTGGTCTTTGCAGAACTGGGAAAAATGTAGCTAAAATTAGCACTGCACCAAGGTTCCCATTTTTATGTTTTTAATTTTTTATTATGTGCTAGTAGATGAAGTCAGGAGTCTGAGAGCTTCAGGCACAGAGCAGCCTGGAAGATGCTCTCTGTGACTCCATCCTCACCATAGGGCGTGCTGTCTCTCTCTTGCCATAAGACATGTTAGGCAGAGAGATTCATCAGGAGCTAAGCATTTTTGCAGGCCACAATGCCATCTCTGGACAAAGAGCTAGGTATCCTAGGCCTGGTAAACAGTCCAGTAGAAGACAGTTACCAATGACTCCCACAGACTTCAGACTGTTTTACGTTTCTTTTTGCAAAAATTAAGAAGTTTTGAGAATTATGAGAAAATCCCAGCCACTAAATGCACAGAGGCAAATGTGAAAATGCCACTGTGCAGCAACACGGAGTTGGCCCATGGAAGTTTGTCACCAGGCTGGTTGCAAAACCTATCCGTGAGAAGATAAAGGGCCTAGACTCTGATTTCAGTATCTGGACATCACGGTTATGATTTAGGTTATAAATCTCAGTCACTACATAATGTTAAACAAGTTGTTTTCCCTCTCTGTTACACATCTTTCACTTGTGCATTCAGCTAATAAATTAGTTAGGGCAGAGATTTCCATTCTCCATGTGCATGTATAGCATCCGGCTACTTGGAGCCTGATCCTGGCTAGGACCCTAATGTACTTACCAGACTATCACTCAAAATCTCTGTTGCCCAACAGAAGAGAACAGAGGTATCAAACCACCACAAATACCCCAGCAGGAAGTGACATTCTGCTCTTGGATGCAGCTCCAAAAGAAATCAATCCTCTGTGTGTGCCGTATGTCTACAGCCAAAGCACGCGTTCCACATGGAAGAACTTCTCAGGAAGCCAAGCAAGTCCTCCAGAGAAAGTTGCTACACATGGGGCAACAACAGCATTTCTTCTCCATCACTTCTTTTCACATATGCTAAGCCACTAAACTAATAAATAACAGCAGTGTCTGGACACTCATAAGGTAAATCCTTCATCTGAGTACACCAAAATACTAAGTGATCCAAAAATTCTGTACCCACTAGTGTAACACAGCCTCTTCTGGGATGATCGCATTCCAGAAAACATGAAATAACTATGAGTAATGCTTCCAGTTGAGGTACAAGGGGAATTTAGGCATGCCATATGTGCTCACAAAGGGGACAAAGTAGTGGAGAGGTGCTTTGATTACAGTAAAAAATTAGCCAGAGGAAAAGTAGATCTCTGCTGATAGTAGGCATACTAAACCAACAGCTGCTGAAGCTGAGGCAAGATCAATGAATCATTGACACAACTTCAGAGTGTGGTGGACTCTCCACCACTTGGAGATTTTGAGTACAAGACCAGGCAGCTTTCTGCAGCATCAATGGGGTTATGACCTCAAATCACTTGGTGACATTCCAGGTGCTTTATATCTCAGGAGGAGTGATAGCATTATTTAGTCTCTTCTGACCTCAAAACCAATGCATCACTGGAATTCAAGTTATGGCTAGAAGTTTGTCTTACACCCCAAAACTTCACCAAAACATACTACCATTTCTTTAGGCCTGAATTCCTACCCTGGCCCAGCAGCCTGTGCTGGAGTGTCCCTTGTTTCAGGGATGCAATGGCTATGAAGATACAGATGGCTGGACCACTCGCTGCTGCCACCGCAGCTCTGCTGACTGGATACTTCATGAACAACTAGATTGGCTTTGCAAGGATAGGATCCTTCTGCGTTGTTGCCACCCCACACAACATGAAACATGAGAGCAGAGATTCCTTCACTCAGACATGGCATCTGAGAGTTGGATACTGCTCTGCACCGGTCGTTTCTGATTCACTTGGAGGGAAATATCCTTCTACAGAAGGTGTACCCATCCCAACGTGAGCTCTAAACCACTGTGCTGACTCTGTCCCAGAGGTGCCTGACTCTCAGGAGAGGAATCTGAAGTGATTCATTATGGTTATATCATCTTATTTCCAGATGTCTCAAAGCAGGTGACATGAGTACCTCTCCAAATGTTCACAGCTGATTTCCTATGCCCATGTTTAGGCAACTGCAATTAATTCTCTTTTTCACATTGCCCAAGTAACAAATCCCATCAGCATAGTATCAGGTTCCTCTGAGATCAGAGCCATTTGGATTCCAATTCTTGATGTGAAAATATTCAGCTCAAAAACCTGTGGCCTGTTAATCGCCATGTATTTTTTCAACGTAGGAACATAGTCTTGCAGCCCACACCGTGTGAATTAAGGTGTGCAGCTGCATTCTGCCTGCATGCACTCCCTGCTCCATTTCCCTTACAGAACAGTACTCTTCCTGCAAAGGAGGGTGTCTGTAAAAAGTAGCAGTGAGGACCGAAAAGAGTTTTCCGTGTAGTTACCAGCAGTCATGCATGCCGCTGTGTCAAATCCTGAAAAAGAGTCATTGCCAAAGAATGAGAAAGGAATGAAGAGAGCCAGAGGCTTTATCTGACTTCTACCCTTGAATCTATCCTTCCTGGTCCCTCCATGTCATCATCCAGTAGAAGAGCTCTTAAGCTTAACAGGGCCATTTTCTCCCAGAGCACAATAAAGCAGGAATTCAGATTTCATTAAGACACTGCGGCCAAACCTCACTCTGCAGCCTGGCAATGGCTTGGCTTTTTCTTCAGCATCTGGTGGGGAGCAGCAAGGTTGGCCCTGAGCAGCTAGCCTTCAGCAGCATGGGCTGCACTCAGTGATGAATTGCACCCGCTGAAAATGCATGGCTTGTCAAAGGCATTTCAGGTGCGAAGTCCTTGAAAAATCTTCTGCTAAGGTATTTGAAATGGTGATCCTTAGTGGATGAGACACTCCAGCTGGTCCAGCACCCTAAAATATGCTCTTGGTGCAGAGCTGCCTCTCCTTCGGTATCCCAGTTAATTTCCCAGGCTGTGGCACTTTCCTACCTTCCACTCAGTCTTATAACTGTGCAAAAGGAGTCACAGATCCAAGTTCCTTCTAGACATTTCTCCTTGTTTCTGTTTCCTTGGAAGCAGCCTTTCTCCCTTCAAACCTGAGAAGTCTTGTGATTCTGGCAGGCACCTTCAGGCTACCACCTTCACTAGCATTTTCCTGCCCCAGAGGAGAGACATAAAACCCCTGCTGCTTTTGGATAATATAAAATGAGGAGAGTAAAGAAACAACTCTGCCAAGCACCAATTTTCTCCCAACTTGTTTGTTTGCCTCTGCCCTCCTCCCCTGCCCTGCCTGTTGGCTTTGGAGTCACCACATCTGACATTGGTATAGGAGGTTGCAGGACTAGGTGGTGGCTGATGCACTGTCTCCAAACCATGCAACCAGCTGCATCTTGGCAAGGCAAACTGAGGTGAGCTTTCAAGCAACTTTTCTCTTTCAAAAGCTGTACAGAACTGTCCTTGTGTGAACACAACGTGGGCATCTTTTCCATTTCACACTGGTGTGAACATGCGGCAGCTGCACTGATGCCTGCAGAGCCAGACCAGTGTGAGCGTGCATCCCAGGGCTGCAGTTCAATATTTAGTTGGAGGTCAGTCATGCCTCACTGCAAGTAGCTTGGTCTGATCAGGTCAGCACTCCAGGAAGAAAGCCTGCTTGAGAAACAGCAGGTGGAACATATTTTTTAAAGTACATTGCATTCAACCTGGACAACACTGATGAGAAGGACCCCAGCCCAATGTCTCCACAAAGTCACTACAAATACTCCCTGCTCATTGTTTGCTCAACTCAGCATCTTCACATCCTCAGCCTTCCAGAGCAGGGTTTGTAGGAACCCCAAGCAATCATCAGGGACCTCTTGGTGGAATGCTGGGGAGCTTATATGAAACAGAGAGGTTGACTGGTGGACTGAACAGCTCAGCCTGTTAAACACAAGCCCAAGGCAGGACAAAGCAAGAAGACCAGTGCCAAGCAGAGGCCTGAAGCAACAGGAAGAGCAACAGGAGTCTGATGTCTCTCTAGTCTCTCTCTATACCAGCAGGTCAGTCATCCCAGAAGGATGGCATCTTCTGGGTCCCCAGATGCAGCCACAGCCTCAGAGAATGTAGCACGTACATGATTGCTGAGCTCCTTAAGCTGCTTTAACCCTGGGAGGTGCATATCCTGGTCTAACGGATAATGGTGTGTGAATGCTGTGGCATATGTTCTTCCCTCACTTGTGTGCTCAGGTGTCCTTTCAGAGGTAGCAAAGCACAGGAGGAGTAGTGACATGCATGTATGCAGACTCACACCAAGAAAGACTGGATGTACTCTTACCCCCAGCTCTGGAATGGCTATGGCCCCACTGAAAGCTGTAGTAGCCTTAGAAAGTGTCCATTCCTTAGCAAACCACACATTTACCATTACTAATCATAAGATCTTCATTGCACAATTCACACCAAAGTATTTTCACTTAAATATTCCTTTTTCACCCTCATGCAAATTTACCCAGCTTCAGAAACGTATTTCAAAACCTGAGTTATATTTAACAATAAAGAGATTAGATTTCACTCTGCTACTGGGATGCTTCCATTGTGCCCAACAGTGGTGATAGGGAATGTTTCTGACCCTCTCAACCTCTTCGTTGCACAGTGTTATTTTCTCTGTTACGTGGACAGAGGGACACAACAGGACTATACCTGTACTGTGATAGCAGCCTGAGGCATAAACTCCCCAACTGTTCACATCACCTGTAAATTGGCTTGCTGTAGGTAATGACCATGACCTTTACACTTTAAGCCTTAAAGTGGGGTAGGTTAAATGTAAATTAAATATATGGGACAGATGCTTATAAACGTAGAAGCATTATATTTGCCAATAGCGTAGGCTGCATCTTGACTTAAATTAGGCTAAGTAGCACAAACAGGAAACAGAGTAGCAGGAAAAATGTCAAATGTGTCAGAAAAGAAATAGAAGTTGGGACTTTCCAAAAGTGCAGACAGCAAATTAACTCTAACTGCAGATAACAAATTAGGTCTATCTGCTTCTCTTGTGTGAGATAGTTTTACACCAGTGATGTGACAAGGAAAGAGACGCTCCTCTCAGCCACAGAGCTCCTCTTGCCCTTAACTACAACTGCAATCTGCTCCCAGTCCTCATTAAAAACTTGGTACTGCAACTGGGCTGAGTTTTAGCCTTGGGAAGTCCAGAATTTTCTTGGTGATAGCAGTAATAGAGCTTCTGACTCTTCCTAAGCTGTTATTTTGTATCTCATAAGTGATATGCTTTGCACAGACTAATTAATCAAATCTTATCTTTTCCATGTGGTTCTACATAACCAGGATTTTAACACAAATGTTCAGTGTGTTACTGTCGGCATCTTGCTCCAAGTCACGACAAGAATACAGCCAGTGAGAGAGGGGACAATTGCATAGTGTATTTTGGATACTTAAATTTAACCTAAAATATGTCCTGGCCGGGTACAGTACCTGGGGCATTATAAGACCCTGACATCCCTGATAAAATTGCTTTCATGGGTATCTAATTTAAGCTGACACTATGGTCAGTGATGAGTTTGGGTTCCTGTAGTTCATCCATGAAAGGGACCAGCTGGGTTACAGGCTTCCATCAGCCTCAAGGTGTTTGGACCCTCAGTCAAGCTGCAGTCCTGTCATAGGCTACACGCCAGGTCGTTCGCAGACACTGGGCTGCTCAGCAGACATAAGCTTGTCAAACGTTTGCAAGCTAATGGCTGGAAGTGATGGCCTCAGCACAAATCTCAAGCCAGCAGAAGTAACAAACCCCTTTGCTGTCAAGACAGGGGCCTGATTTCCTTGTGCTAGTAAATGGGTGATGGTAAACAGCTGGGACGTCTCCAAAAAAGTATGACTGTGGGGATTTATGCTCATACACAGTCCTGAACAGATCAGATTCTTGGTCTCCACTGTGAATGGAACATGTGTCTGTGGTTTACCTTTCATTTATTTTCTCCTCAAACAAACTTTCTACTGCATCTCTTTGAAGATATCAGCTCTAAATCCCACTGAAAGGATGGAGCATCAAATCACAGAAATGTTTTCTCACATTTTTACATATATTAATTGCTACTTTTAACTGCAACTAGTCCTGAGCTGGAGAAGAGATGGCACCATCTCAGTGAGTGTGGGGACTATCAATTACTTCCAGACCCACAGACCACCTTCTATGCGCACTCACATACAGTTTTCTCAAAATTAAGGAAAAATGCTGAAAACATACTGCCAAATAATAAGGGGGGGAAGGAGGGAGGGGGAAGGGAATTAACCTCCAAGTGGAGATCTTTCACTCTCAGATGATGAAGCTGTGACTTCGACAGCACCTTTCTGTGCCCTCACAGAGCCCAGGAGCAGTGAGCTAAATGCCGGAAGCTGCTGCAGGAACCCCAGGGTCTAAGCCTGTTCTTCTGGCGCCTGAGAAGGAGCTTTCCTGGCTTGCAGTGGTACCATTTACTTCCTCCATCAGACCAGCTCCAAACTGGTCCAAGAAACATTGGGGGGATCCCTGTTGCTCTCCAGCTTTCCATGAGAAAATTGCTGAGACCCTCATAATTACATGAGTCCTCTAGTACGAAGTTTAAGAACGACCACACCCTTAGAAGTGCAGTGCTTGCTTACCAGAAAGTGAGGCTGTGCCAGCTTTATCACTAGCAGAGATTTAAAGGCTGAAGAATGTGCTTACACGAAAGCATCGATTTGCAGTAATGGAACAAGGTTACAGAAATATAAAACAATAAAACACATTATTACATTTGCATATAAAATTAGGGAATTTCCTTAACAACTCTTGGATGTCAGCTAGTCTATGAGTGGCCGAAGTCTCTGCCACATATTTCTAGACTGGTAAGCCCTGGGGAGCTCTTACAGATGGATATTTCCTGCGCTTATTGAAAAGCTGGTGATGAGTGTTAATTAGAACAGCCACACTGGGCAGCCCTTCTCTATCTCCAGAGGCAATACCTGCTTCTTAATATCTTCCTTCTGAATATACCCCCCAGTCCTCGTACCAAAGTACTGGATACCCTGCAGTACTGTGGGCTCAAGCAAACCTTCCAGAGGTGTATTTTGGTTAACATATTCAACTTCAGACTTCTTTTCCTATGCCCTGCCTCCTTAGAGTAACTTTAGAAATGATGCATTTGGTAATGTGCCTTTATTTGTGGTTTGTATGAATGCCTGGAGAAATCAGCACCTGAACCTACAGATAGGTTCCAAAACCAGCTTGGCTCCATGGTATGTTCAAGACAGGGAGACAGTCAGACACTTCAGCACCTGTCAAGAGAGAAATCTCACTGGCGCTTGGCATTTTTGCAGAAGGAGATGTCAGGTGTTTAGCACTCAAAAACCTGGCGCTCTCTGCATAGCAATGTCTCCCCTCAGGAGTATTTGGCACAGTCTGTCCCACGCAGACTTCGCATTGGGCTCCACGAAGTGGAGATCACTCGGCTGGCAGCCTCAAGAAGAAATTTTCTGAACTCACACCTGAAGTTCCTCCTGCAGTTGTCAGCCTCTGCCTGCACCAAGTCCAGATCTGATGGCAGATGACACATGCAAGTCAGGGTTGGTCCTGGGCTCTGCTTGGCAACTTCAGATTCACTAGGGCAAAGTTTGCCCGCGCCAGCACCATCGTTCCTAGCTCCAATACTCTGCAAATGTTCACCCTGAACAGTATTTGCTCTCCGTCTCTGCTCAGCCCTTTTAATGCCTTGTTATCTCAAGGTGAGGCCCTCCGACAGCACCCTTGTTAATGCCTGTGCAAAACTACAGTGATCTGATAGACAGATAAGGATGAAGTAAAACACATTTCCATTCCAGCAGGCACCAATGTGCCAAGCCTGCACACACTGTAGGTCAGGCCAAGCAAAGCAGTGCACTCTGATTCAAGAGTAAACCCAGCCACAAGTTATCTGTTGATACTGAGGTATTTATTTAGTAACAGCTAAAGCAATGGACTTGATAGTCTAGAAGTACATGCTAGTACCCTACAAATGCCAACTTTTCAGCTTTGCCAGTGCATCTCAGTCCCCACAGGCCTGAGTTCTCCCTCTGCAGACAGCCATGTCAGACTGAGAACTTCCCTTCCTTTTCCAGTCTTAGTCCCATTCAAGCAGAGGCTGGTCAGGTTGCTTTTTGGGGAAGGTGATGCTGCAGCCCCACATTTTCTGTGACTGCACAATGGGCAAACCAGCTCACATGAAAAGCTCTGAGGCTCTCTGACCTTCCTCTCTTGCAGTCTTGGTGAGAAGCAATGAGGTACAGCTTTGGGTTTCAGGAAGGAGACCAATCAATAATTCACTTACTGCTGAGAGGAGCCACAGAGTAGGGTTTGTCATTTTGCATTTGTATCAAAAGTCCTACTAGATTTCATGATTATGTCACAATTTGTAATCGAAGAGTTTCAACCGTTCTGAACAGAGCATAAATGAAAGTATCTGCAATGAAACAGCAGGAGAAACATTGGAGCAAGGGTTAGAAGAATGGCACTTATTGATAAACAAGGGCATGATCAACAGCACTCCGACTGGTAAACACTCAGGAATGTGCGTAAAGACCACAGCTCTGCTGAGTCACCAGGTGAAGGATGGAAGGATGGTATCAGGTTGATAACTAGAAGATGGCAACAAGGTGCAGCATTTTGTGTGTGACATTCCTCTGCCTGTTATCCCAGCAGAAGACACTCATTAGCCATGAACATACCTGAAACAAGGAAATGCAAACAAGGGGCAGGAAGACTGCCTAAGATCTAAGGAGGGTGAAGTACCCAAGGTTCAGAGACAAAGATTGTATACTAAAATCTGTTGGCTTCTAAATAATATAAAATACATGACCAGCCAGCTTATTGTCATCAATCAAGAAGAACCAAAGATACACTGAAGACTTCACACCCAGTAGCGCTCATCCTTTATGCTACATGCAGGTGACCCTAGCCAGACTCCTTGGACAGGTCCCTTGGTGCTGGTGAGTTGGTTTGAGAGTGGGAGCGAGTAAAACTATATTTAGCTTAAAACAAATATTAGCTTCCTTTTCACTAAGGTCTTGCACTGGGTTTAGTTACATGAATTTCCTTCAAGGAGAAAGAAAAGTTGCACTGGAACAAAATGGGCACTAGCCAAGAAGTAAAGTTGCCTGAGAAACTTTGGACTGGGAAACACCATGATGCTGCCTGAGACTGGCTTCTGTATGCCGTGTCATCTGGGACAACACCTCTGCCTGTGCCCTGAACAAGAAAGGGTGCTGAGAGAAGATTTTAGCTCCTTGCAACACCCAAACAGTTGATGTATAACTGGAAAGAAGATGGACCTAGGCTTCTGAAAAGCAACTCATTTTGTTATAGGAGTGCAATAGGAAGTAACTATGTTCATGTATTTCCTTCAATTTTGCTGATGGCAGTTCACCCTCGGTAATCATCCATTAGAGGTCAGCTAACCTGACATCCCAGAAAGTGAACATGGCATTTATTCCTGAGTTACTTAGCTCCTGGTGGGCTGTGACAGGGTGGAAAAAGTGTTGGCAAAGTGAAGACTGGTGCCAGAATTTGGATGCAGAGTAGGAATTTATAAGAAAGGCATTGTACAGAAGAGATCCTTTGAGGTGAAGGACTGGATTGGGATCTTATAGAGAGCTTAAGACTAATATTGTGAATAGACCAAGACTAAGACTCCATCCCAAAAAGCAGCCCGGCTAAATACAATGCCTTACAGCTCTGGAGGGCCCCAGGACTGTGACTTCCACGCCCTGATACCTTTTCCTTCTTTCTTGTGCTGGAAAACAGTGTAAAGAGGAAAAATCTGATGAGGAAATGGGAATCCTGAAAGGATCCATTTTGCCCCAACCCTAACAGGACTACTTCGCTCCCATCATTAAGAATCTTTCAGAAGGGCCAGCAGAAATACTTGGACCAAATCTCGTCTGTGTCAGCAACCCAGTAAGAGATGCAGATCATGGATAATGGGAATGTTCAAGTAGCCATATTCTCAGGAGAGAAAGATTTACAAAATCTTCAGAGACTTTATTTAACTTTTGTCAAATTAAATAGTAGATATTGTGCCTTGAGACAGCTAAGCCAGCCTCAACAAGGCCTCCCATAACCCTTATGCAATAAGGATCTCAGCTCTGATGTTTTTCCTTTACATCTAGTGCTTAAAGAATGGGACTGCAATAGGAATCCGAAATGTGAAGAGGGTTGGGTGTACAGATGTGCTATCAATTGCTGGAAGAAGTGGTAGGACGGTATCTGGATGAAAGATGAAATCTTCTGACTTCAGATACTTCTCGTAGGGGTTGCTGACAGCCCAAAGCTCACTCCATTTCATGAGATTTCTTGTCTAGAGCAGAACAATGCCATCTCGAGCTTCCCCTCAGAGACCTATGACAGCTAGATGTCCACTGGGTGCACTTGACAGGAGACACTCTCCCCCACCAAGTCCATTGTTCAAATGAGGACATTTCAGGGCAGGAAAAAGGAGAGTGGGGAAGAGGCACTGAGCAGACTCACGGGAAACCAAAAATATTAACCAGTAATATCTGTATGTACCCATAAAGTCTCTCCAGTGTCCTTCACCCATCCCCATCAAGATGACAAGGCCTCCTGGAGACGAAGGACTAGTAGCATGTTTAGCACAGATCGAAGTTTAGAAAACCAGGAATTTGCATCATAAAAATAAAACAACAACCTTTTGTTTTGAGCCCAGCTGAAGTTCCACTCCACAGATATATTCCTCCAGCTACCCAGGTTGTCTCTGTGTTCATGCATATTTTATTCATGTTTGCGCAGCCTTTCTACTCAAGAATAGCTGTGTCTCATTTCCTCTGAAATTAATTCTTAACTGCATTAGATGAAACATCCCTAACAGGCAAACCAGTGAGACTTGATTTGTTTAGTCATTTTCTCAAAAGGTGCCAATCAAAAGATGTCTTCTCCTGCAACCACAGTCCAGTGTCAGTCCTGCACAGCCAGTATATGTACACATCACGAGGTCTCCTCAGCAAACTGTGTATTTCAGAGATCAGAGGACGTGACAATAGCTGTGCTGGGACACGGATATGACAGGGGTAGTTTTCTCCTTTTTTTTTGTGTGGAGGTAGCCAGGTCTTGTTCCAGTAAGGACAAATAAAGTATGAATAGGAAGCTCAGAACTTGGCCTAGGGCTGACACTGTCTTATTCCAGCAATGGGAAAGCAGCTGTCTTCCTATCCTTTGGGGATGCAAGAAGAGAGGGCTGTCTGCCTGACTCCTGCACTACACAAGGCGTCAGAGCAGCAGTGAGAAGATCCTTGCTCTGCAGAAGAAGTGGAAACAGGAGCTGCCACCCACACCACTGCCAGTGGCACTCTTGTGGGCACATGGTGGAAAATTCAGTGATTGGAAGAGTGCACCCTTGGACTAAGAGTGCTGCTGTTCTCAACTACCTTCTTCCTCCAGACACAGCATACCTCATTTTCAGCAGGAATACTAATATAATCAGTTTCTGCACAGATGCAGAAATTACTTTACTCTTCTACATTCATCTCTCTCCAAGACTCTATTTGTTACTTTCCAAAGCCTGGGTTCACTATACAAGACACATTTCATTCCTTTTCCTTCCTTATTGAGCATGAGATGAAGTAATTTACCTGTGGCTAATGCACAGGACCATGCAGCCCACAGCAGGCAGCTCGCATCTGCACTGCATGAAAAGAGTGATTTTATGGTGCCTGAGGACAGCTCAAGTCTGATCAAGTTACCATGGTTTAAAAAGATGCAGTGCATGCACTGAGCTGTGATAAGTGTTCATGTACGCTCTTAGCCCACAGCAAATCTGAGGCAATGTGACTTAGCTTAACCCACCATGAAAGAAGGTACATTCCTTGCATTTGCCACGGACTAGGACCATATCCACGGACAGCTACTATCATCCTCCGGCGTGCTGTAATTTGTTCAGAGGCTGGAATGTGATAAATCCTACTGGTACTAGATAGTCTTGCATTGCTAAGTATTGATGTCACGTCCGAAGGTAAAGCTTCGGTATGTAGGTGACTGAGGGAAGGTAAATTTTAACCCCTAAATTGCCAGGAAATATGCAAAGTTCAGAAAAGTTAGAGTTAGCTGAGCTGGGGACTTGCAGTTATGGTAATGAAGGGAAGCAGGGGAGCTAGATCTAGATTTGATACCCTCCTGTCGGCCAGCTGAAGTGGTTGACCAAAGCTTCAAGCCCCATGCGTCCACCCTAAGTGATGATTTGGGGATCTTTGGTCATGTCTCTAGTTTACCTATGTGGTGGCTGAAGAGAATCAGTCCTTGTGGTGGCTCACAATAGGTACAGGCAAAAACAGGTCTCCATGATGTAATGCCCTTGTCAGGAAGCAGCTTTCAGAAGAACCACCTGGACTATGCAGAGCTGCATATTTTCAGGCAGAGCTGAAGTAGAGCGAAAGTTTGATTCAATTTCAGACAAACAGTAAGTTTCAGATAAGAGCAACTAATGCAACTGGCCAGAATTTACAGTTACTGAAAAAATAAGCTGATGTAGGCTGGGTGTGGTGGAGTTGAATGACTGAAAGCCTTTTTCACAGGCACAATTCAAGAGCTATGGAGCAGCTCTAGCTGTAAAAGAAGTAGGGGTTAATTTGGCAGTTTGACTGAAACGTCTACTGAATGCAAAGGATGCTAAGAGAACAGCTGCCTTTGTAGCATGCAGTTGTGCTCCTCGAGGGTAATGAGCTTAAGAGATATAATCAGATACATCAACTCATCCTTACCTAGGGGATGTTCTTGACAGGCAGCCTCTACTTTGCATTCCTCTGGTGTATCAGGAAGCAGTGAAAAGAGACCTGAGTAATCTTCTCAAGGAGGGGTAGGACAAGTCACCTATGTCATCTGGGTATTTCCAAATGGAATTGTAGAGTAACATCATGGAGACTTGAGAATATATGTTCTATAGCATGAGATTCAACTGAGCTACTTCTCAAGTCCCTATACTGCCAGTGAGAGAAACAGCAGCACTGAGGGCATGACACATCCTGCAGCAGAGACCCAAAATAGGTCAGGTGGATCAAAGCTTGAAAGAGACAATTTCTCTGAGTGTAAGGACGGTCTGTAGAGACTGATGCAGACACAGATGTCTACAGTGTAGACATCTAAAGTCAGGGGAGACACATTCCAGTTTATACCCGAACAATTGGTCAGGAGCAAAACAGTATGTTCACCTCTGCTTGGCAGCTTGGTCACTTCATTAAAGTGACACATGAAAGTCAGGGACTCTCTTGGTACAAATGGCTGACAGAGCCAGACAGAGCACCTAAATTGACAAAGGTACCTAGCAAACTTTCAGACTCATTATCTCAAGCAAACAGCTTTTTTTACCTTGCCTCTTCACCCCAAGAGCAGCATCAGGATGAGACTCACTCTGCATGTACTGCTTATGAAGAACAGTAGTCATCCCAACAAGGCAAGAAACATTCAGTGCTGCACAGGGGTTCCCAGCCTTTAAAGTGCATTATCACTGACCAAGCTGGTTCATATAACCCTCTCGGTATCCACAGTGTAAGCTCTGAAGCCTGCTACAGGCTAAATAAATGTGCATTTGCGCACTGTGGACATCACAGGGTCTACTTACACTTTGTCTGCAGATGTCATGATTTTAATTGCTTCTGCAAACCATGGGGAAGAAACTATGGCTGGAAGGAGAGATTCCTGTTTTCGTAAGGATTCGGGGTTTGAACTGCAGACAGCATGTAAAGGATAACATTGTCTTCCCAAAGTGCGCTTTAATCTGTGTGTCTTACAGCACAGTGTGCACTAGAGCTCTGTAGCAGTGTTAGTGACCTGTAGGCTCCTGCAAACGCTACAGAAAATGCATGCAACATTTTGCAGTGAATTTGCTACTGTTTTACCAAGTGCCACACTGCTAGAACAGATCAATAGAAGAAAAAAGCATTTGGGCCAGTGTAGGAAGAGATCTAGCTAAAGCTGTGCTGAAATTCACAGATTCCTTTGATCTGTTCAGTCAACTGCAACATTACAGTGATTTGTCCTGCTGTAAATGCAAGCAGGGTTCAGGCAGAATTTCTCTCTCATGGGAGCAGCAAGTCACTCAGCTTCACCTGTATCCTGTGGATTGATGGATGTTGGCCATGCAGTAGCACCAGATTCACTTGAAGTATCAGTCAATGCAAGAAATTATTTTGCCTTGGGTCTTTACTTGAGGTCTTTCTACTCCCTGCACTATATCTTTAAGATTTGTTTCTGAAATGTGAGAGTACTGCCCTACTGTCCCCTTCAAAGAGCTACCATCCCTGTTTCAGGGGTATTCCTGCCTCCCACTGCAGCATCACACTAATCCTGCTGCTGCGAAATTGCGCTGAGTACCCAAAGTAGGTACTGCTAAAGATGTTTAGCTCCAAATGCTAAAAACTTAGTGCAATTCCCAGCACCTGCAAGTTGCCGTCCCTGAATGCCGGGAGGGTGCGGCAGGGATTGCGAAGTACAGCTGACAGAGCGGGGAGTGGCGGCAGGCTTGTCAGAGCTGTCTATATTTAGGTCCCCGCAGGCTGGAACAAGAAAGCAGGAGGTCTCCTTGTTGTTCTCCCCCTCCATGTGAGTCTGCCTGGCAGCGGTGTCTATGAAGTCTGACCTTATTTTATAGCTCGTTTTAAACTTCTCCAGCCTTGCAAGCTGACAGTGCATCCTCACGAGGTACCTCAGATGGATTTCTAACATCTGCTAATTAAAGCACTGTCTCTGTGCGTCGGAGTCTCAGAGGCAAGCTGCCTGTTTTGCTTCAGGTGCCATACTGCTAAAGATTGCTCGTCTGTCTGGTCTAGGACCTTATTTCTGGCACTGGCCAGGGCCACAGCAACATGCCACAAACTTAACAGCCAGCGGTCGGTGGTGCCATGGAAAAGGATCTTTCTGTCCTAATCCTGCACTGATGAGCTCTTCCCCAAAGCAGAAGCTGACATTGCCTTGGGCACTCACCCTAGCCATTATCTCAGCTCTTCCGTCTGCAGATATTTTGCAAGCTGCAGTTCTGCAGTTGTCCAGCCCTTTGAAATGGACCACAGTCACTAATTCAGTGAGCTACTGCTGAAGGAATTTATCTCTCTGATACAGAATCACAGAATCACAGAATCACAGAATCACAGAATGGTAGGGGTTGGAAGGGACCTCTGTGGGTCATCTAGTCCAACCCTTCTGCTGAAGCAGGGTCACCTACAGTAGGTTGTACAGCAACTTGTCCAGGCGGGTCTTGAATATCTCCAGAGAAGGAGACTCCACAACCTCCCTGGGCAGCCTGTTCCAGTGCTCCATCACCCTCAGAGTGAAGAAACTCTTCCTCATGTTCAGACGGAACTTCCTGTGCTTCAGTTTGTGCCCATTGCCCCTTGTCCTGTCGCTGGGCACCACTGAAAAGAGTTTGGCCCCATCCTCCTGACACCCACCCTAGCGATATTTATAAGCATTTATAAGGTCCCCTCTCAGCCTTCTCTTCTCCAGGCTGAACAAGCCCAGCTCCCTCAACCTCTCCTCGCAGGAGAGATGCTCCAGTCCAAGAGCAAGTCACACTGAAGGCAGGTTAAGGTGCCATATCCTCATATCAGTGACAGTTGGACTTGATGATCTTAGAGGTCTTTTCCAACCTATGATTCTATGATTCTATGATTTACTGTAACTCTGAGAAATCAGAAGTTACGCTTTTGTCTGTGGGCCAGGTCCAGGTTGCCCCATGCTGGCTGGCACACAGCTGAGCTCTTGATCAATCTGGGGCTTCTTCTGCCTGTCTAACCTTTTCCAAAATGATGCTTTGCCTTTTCATTTCCCATGCTGGGAGCTGAAGAGCAACCAAATGTCTCCTTCCACATCTGCCTCATTCCCAGAAGTGAAAGCATCTTTCTCCATTGATTTTTCCCTTATCCTATATAAAGTCTCTTTAGTCTCCTGTGTGCAATGAACTCCAGTCCCAGACTGACCCTCCAATTCTCCCAGCCTTCAAAGTCGACTGTTAATTATAATTACTTTTCTGAATATACCCAGAACTGAGTCCTGCCTCTGCCAAGGGCACCCTAATTAAGCTGTTTCTCTGCTGAGTGCAGTTCACTCCCCTTTGGCACGCAATGCATAATTACAGATAATTTGCTGCTTTTCCGAAGTGGCCATGAGAAATAGGGCTTCCAGGGAAAAAAAAGGTACCAGACTCTACTCCCAGTGCCCTGAACAAGACAAATGATGAAAAAAGTCAATATCACATAGAGGATCCTTCGGTTTCTTCCAGTAACTGATCTCTTCTGCAGTATCTTTGTAAATGTCTTCAGTCCCCTTAGACCTCAAGTCCTTGCTGTCCCAAGATATTACTTGAACTCCCTCTTCCAGCTGGCTGACATTGGAAGCTGTGAGTGAGACCTGGTGGCACTGTGGCTACAGGAGGTCACACAGGTGTGTTAGCAAACCTGCATACAGCTGAAACAGGAGTAGCCCTGGCTGCAAACCATACCCAAGCTACACAGGTACTTCTATCTCAGCTAACTCAGAAGATGCAGTTTCAACCTTGGTGACAGGACATTCCCCTGAACAATCACAACGAACAGCATCACACCAAGCAAAGATGATGAAGGAGCCCAAATCATTTGAACAATTAGTCAGTAATGACAATAAAATATTTCTAGAATAATTTTCAAGGTTTCTGATGCAGAAGTCACTGATTTATCTCATTCTGGATAGAGGTGGCTTCTGGGCCAGCATGCAGCTGCTGCTGAACAGGGCACAAATAATCTATGCAGTTCAGGAAAAGATGGATTCAGGAAATGGATTTGGAGCCAGATCTACCTCTGATCAAAAGGCAGAACATCTTTTCCTGCTCCACTACTTCATGCTGTCATTTCAAAAGTGCAGCCTGGCCCTGGCTCTCAGTGCAGCCTTGGGGCAGAATTGCAGAATTGTCAGACAGATATAGTAACCTCTGCTGGAATTCAGGGTGGCATTGTTTTGGTACCCTTATACAAAAAATATAGCCAGGGGTCTTCGGAGACCATAACCCATCACAGTCTTTCCAGATCCAAAATACATTGACTTAGTTCTGACTCATGGACCAACATACCAGAACGCAGCATCTCACCCTACAGCATCACAATTTCCCTTGGTGGTCTCCCATGTAGTCCTGGCCAGCACGTGGGAGCTGACACACAGCTAGTTACAGCAGCAAAACCTCTCCCATTCATGTCTGTGGGGCTGCTCTGTACGCTCTCCCTTGTGACTATAATGCCTCCCTCGTATAACTGCAGCTAGCATGAACCTAGCAAGAATTCACCTGAGTCAGACCTATTATGTCCACAGTGATCCTGGCATGAAGTATCATCTCTGATGGCCTTACACAATTTCCCTCTTTCAAACTGCTGTTTTGAGGTAAAAATAGAGAAGTGATCCAAAGCCCTCTCCCTCAGACATCATCTGGCCCCAATGTAGCTCTCTGCAGGCACCATCTCCACTGGTGGCTTGGGAACATCTGGACACCAGCCTTTCTCAGCAGAGTGTGTGTTCAGGCAGGGAATTCCACCCACTTCTTTTTCCAGCCACTCTCCTCTTTTCTGGGTGTCATCTCGAAACATTCCAGGTTTATATATTCATATATAACAGCAGGGTATGTTGCAAGGCATGAAGCAGTGTATCGCCGTTGGCTTTAAATATCCTTCTGTTCTTCAAGGTTGGGATAATACTTGCACAAATGTAATTACCACAGCAAGGTGTAGTACCTCCTACAGGGTGATTCACTGAGCTGTCACAGTTCTCAGGGGTTACCCACATCCAGGGTAACCTACCTTCTGTAAGAAAGAAGCATTTCTCAAAAGCACAAAAGAGAGAGACAGAGGAGGCACATGGGCCTCATGGCATCCTAGGGAATTGCACAGCTCCTGGGGTTTGCACAGTAAAACATTCAGCCTTGTTGTCTAGATCAATGGATTATAATGCACACCTGCCTACCTGGGATACTGGTCTGAATGTTCTAAAGAAATTCTGTAGAAAGATAGGGAAATACATGGAGTTCAAGTAGTTTCACGAAACTGGCCAGTTTTTGGAGTTATTACAGCTGTGGGAAGGTGTAAATCCTATAGAAAGAGACAGAAGGGCAGGGTGCAAGGGAGGCAAAGGTGGCAATACATGTATTTATTATGTAATTCCTACATGATAAAATGGGTTTATCTCCCACTTTTCTTCTGCACTTTGCCCTGCAAGCCTTCTCCAGGGCAGACTTCCAAAGCACAGAGCAACTAAACTCAGTTAGTGCTTTTTATCGAAAATAATATTTCTCTCCTTCCTGAAGACATTATTTCTCGGGGTGAATCACGTTTGTCTGATAGACTGTGGCTTTTCAGAGTATGAATACTCCCTGAAGAGGGAGATATGGCACTTCACTGATCATGAGTCTGTATTTCCCTTGTGAATACTGTATAGATAAAGATTTAATACGGTCTTGTCACCTCTTGCATCTCGGCAACTCCTCTTTTCTTCAATGAATGCAACACAATGCACCTTTTTGTTAACCCTGACTTACTGCTCATACCCAAAGGTGCCCATCTGTCAGGCAGTAGGTACCTAATCTTAGATGAAAATTCTGAACCTGAGATCAAAATCGCCCTGCAGTCATCAGAATCCAGTTACTTCGAGTCACAAAGGTGGTAAAAGAAGGAAAACACTTGACTCTCCACAACCATAGGAACCTCTCTGATTTCTGGGACCGTTTTCTATTAGAGAAGGATAATTTCACACCAAAATTATTTGAAACAGCTCAAAGATTGGGTGATCTGTCATGAAGGCCAGTTGTGCTAACGTCACTGCCACTGGCTGGTACAGCCTGGGCAGCCGCTGTGGCGTGCCTTCCATCTTCATAAAGCCTGGGGCACCAGCGGAGCATGGATGGGAAAGAAGAGCTGTAGGAAGATGCAGGGTGTTGAACAAGTCATGGTTTCCTATCTGAGCTGAGCTTTAGGACAGACTCTTTGCATGGCATAGGTAAGACTGTGTGGCTGGGAGGGATGCCAAGGAAGAATCCTGGAGAGGCTGTGGAGGCAGTACCAGCACTTGGGGAGTTTTCTCCCTTGTCCCATGTTGATGAAAGAAGGTGCATGGCAACACCACCAGCACAGCAGGGACAAGCTCAGTGACTCTGTTCCAGAGAAGGCAGCCCAGCATTGTAAAAATTAAAATCTTCTCTCAGTTCTGGTTGAACGGTCCACATTACACCAGAGAAACTAATTTGTCCCTTCTAGTCTTCACCACATGCAAAACCCACTCTGCTGCAGCCAGAAACGTCAGAGCAAAGAGGGCGAGCTTGGGAGAACAGCAAAATCTCTGCCCTGACAAACTGAAGATTCCTTCCCTGAATCCTCTGGCTTATTCAGAGGGTGCAGCATCCTTGCTGTTGCTGTGTTCAGTCCTAGCAAGATGTGCTCCATTTTCTGTGATGGACAAAAACATTCCTTGATACGCAAAAGCTGATATTTAAACATGAGAAAACCAATTAAACATCCAGGTCTCATTGGATTAGTTGGAGCTACATATCTCAATATCCTAGGCAGTTCCATTGAAATCAGCCCAGACAGCCAAGAGCTTTGAAGTACAAGTTTCATGGAAACATCAGGGTTGTAGAATAGCCACAACATGCTCCTGCATGGCCTCAGGACTGCTCAGCAGGACATACGGATTAATGAGCAGAATCCTGGGCTGAAGGAATGGCACAGTGAAGCTATTCACAAACCACCATCCAGTATGTTTTTAACAGAATTCTCTTTTCTTGCAACCCAATCCCTTTCTAGTTCACATGTGAAAATATGACCTACTGTGAAACCAAATCAAAAAGGTACAGTGATCTGACTCCTGCTCCTCAGTTCACAGACTGTGTGGATTGACAATTTTAATGGCAGCATGGGCATCTAAACCCACTCGAAACCCAGTTCTTTTGCCCTCCTCTTGGATAGGTCATACTCTGTCCACTGCAGAAAATGCCTGTTCTTCAGTTTGAGTTGCCTCCGGTCTGCACTAGTTTTGCTCTGTATCTCCGCCTTCTTTGATCTTCATTTCTTTTTTCCTTCCCAATATCTCTGAGGTAGCAGACAAGGTTGACTGACCCCAACACCTAAACCTGTGCTGCTTCAGACCAAGCAAACTGCACTTGATGTGGGGGTGCGTGGGCCACAGTTGCACCTTTGCTAGAAACACTGCAGCTGTCAGTACCATCAAACCCAACAGATGAGGCGTATTTCCAGGAGACGCCGTACAGAGCTGCTCTTCTCTGCATCAGCTGTGATACCAACAAGGCACCACAATTCACATGTATTCATAAAGATGCTGCATTTCCCAACAGCAGCGGCAGCAGACTTTACTCCAGACAGTTTGTTTCCTAGCTACAAACATCCTACGTTTAGTTAGTCCCATAACAATGATATTTCCTTTTCCCAACCTGTTTCATAGTGTGCTGCATGCTATTACCGACCTGTTGTCCGCTTCCGAGAGACCTTGCTTTTTGGTACTCAAAAATGAGTCCTGCAGTATCCTAAATAATAGTGGTTTGATGTTTAACTTGAAAACATCATTGCACTGCTTGGCTACAGTGATTGCCCATAAAGAACCCAAAGATTTTTCTAAAATGCTATCTTCACAATAGGAAGACCATATGAACAGTCTTCTGAACAGCACTTAGGAAGTAAATCCAATTACACAACTCTCTAAGGTGCTAAGCCAAAGTTTTGTTGATCATTAGCAAGGTGAAGCTTCTTGGTGTAGGTACTTCAAAGCAGCTGGGCCCCTAAATCCACAGGACCTGGACACCTATATTCTTCTGAGATACTGGACAATAGATCCTGAATCATTGTAGAAAATGAGATTCTGGTGCCTTTAGCATTCATTCACCTTTGAAAATGTTACTTTTCCATTTCCAAGATTCCTTAAAGGATTCTGTATTATTAGGAACAGTGTTTTCTCACATGTTCTCTGCTTTTCTCCTTCACTTCATGTTGAGTAGATACATGGCAAACACTCAACTTTGGTGCTAGTACTTTTGTTTTTACATTGAAGTGGACCTTTTTGTAATGGAGAGATTAAAAACTTTCTTCTATAAACAGATCATTCTTTAAGGAAACTTTTTCTAGTTTTAAAAATAAACCCAGTGTAGAATAGTGAAAAAATTAATACGCATCCCTGAGGCTCTCCTCGGCCACCTGACTCCACACACTGTCCTTTTCAGTTTTGCAGACAGCATGCAACACCACAGATGCCTGCAATGTGCTGTCAGCCGTCTAAGCTCTGCCTTAGGAGCTCATGCCATGTCCATCACCTCTGGTCTACCTACATGTTCTGCACAGTTAGACGAACAAATAAGGGTTAAATGGGTTTAAGGGCTTTAATGGGACAAATTATGGAGATTTAGTTATGGCAGAAAATAGTTTTAGTCATCGTGCTGTCAAACAGCTTTTATTATTTATATGAGGGGAAATGAGAACAATGCAAAGTACCCGAATAAGGGCTCTGGTTCTCGGCCTTGGAAGCTCTCGTGTCTCTCTTGCAGCTTCCATCTCCTGACATGGAAAAGCAACTAATGAAGCAGCAAGGGGTTCAAGGCAGCATGCAGTGCCCTGGTGCTGAATCAAAGCCCTCCTGTTCATTTCCCTTTCCCCTCTTCACAGGCAGAATTCGGAACTGTTGGTGATTATCGGTGGGCTAAGCCAAAAACAGGAGCAAGAAAAACAAGGGCAGCCCAGGAGAAGAGCTGGCGTTCTTCCCCCTGCTGTGTTTATTTGGTGGTGTTAGATTTCCTGCTCTCTATGAAGTGCATCTGTAAGTCAGGATGCTGGAGGACCAGAGGGAGCTGAAGTTTGCTGAGGAAAGGGCCAGGTACCTGCAATGAATCACAGCAATTAGAGCTGGCATGTGCTCTTAGTGAGCTCAGATTTCGACCACAAGCATTATTTTCTTAGGCTTACAAATTCCCAGTTTTTCTTGAAATACAAAAGAGACTCCTAATTCAAAAGCACTGAGGAAGAAGAGGTACTCACACATGCATACACAGACAGCCAGGTGACAGGTCCCTCTGATGTTCTCCATGTTCACCTGCTCTCTTTGCAGTACGCAGTCCTTGAGATTCCTCCTTTAAGTCAAAATTGACCCCAATTCCAGACGCTACAGGAAACATCCAAATATCAGACAAACCAATTTTTCCCACTCTTCTGTGTGGGCTTTTGCTTGGAGTCCCGGAGCTGACTGCTTTCACACACATCCTCCTCTCTATGTGAGTGAAGGGAGAGGGAGGGATAGCGCATGTCACGGGGAGCTTCCTTAAAGAAAGTTTGTGTGAGAAGGCTGTTTCCTGTGATCTTGCCTAGGGACGTTACAGTAGATTTGAAACTTTACGGAAACAGTATTTTCTGTGGATTTTCTCCGTTGCTGAACACAGGAGAAGCCAGAAGCACATGTTTGGAGAGATTCAAAAACTGTCAAGAGTTTCAGGTGAGACTGCCTATCACATGGTTATAAGATGTTCTGTCTTGTCTTCAGTGAGGATTTCACACTGTCTTACAGCACATACTTATAAACAAGCCAGGGAAACATGATACAGATTAGTACTAGCAGACTCTTTTGCTGCCGTTACGTACCAAAGGCTGACTATCAAAAGAACAGTATTTACCATGCAGTGGTTGTCAGGACTCTGTTCGGCATTTTCAGAAGTGTCCTCTGTGAAGGAAGAGAACATGCAAACCTGAAGATGACATGAAGTTGGGAAGGGATTGAAAATGTGTTGGAAGATTAAATCAAAATTCAAAATGCTCAAGAAACGCTTTGGGGAAAAAACCAAACTAACCAATAAACAACAACAACAAAAACCACCTTGCATGCTGTTGTACTAGGGAAAGTGACTCCAGAGGGAGACTTGCCTTCAGACACCTCTCCTGGATGAGATTAACTGTCATCTTGAGATGCTTTTATCTCCCAGGTAACTGGAGGGACCCAAAGAATGACTGACTCAGAGTTACATCTGAAAAATGGATGTCTAGGTGGGAATCCTACTCATACTTTGGAGTAAACAGCTTCAGTAATGTTGAAAAGGCTCTGGAGGCTGCAGTAGATCACAAAGGTATCAGTGTCAGCCAACTACAGTAAAGGCAAATGTCCTATTTGTACTGTCATAAATGGAAATAGAGATGAAAGGACATGCAGAGCCCGGCAGGGCCCTGGCAAGATCTCAGAAAGGGTACTGTGCCCATAAGGCCATAACACTTCAGGAGAGCTATGGACCTGTTGAAGATCATCCACAGCAAGCAACAGAAGTATGGAGAAATCTGGAAGACATGAACTGCATGCAAAGACACTGCAATTTGGGCATGTACTAAAAAGAAAACTAAGCGAAAATTTCCCCAAAACAAAAAAGTGGCATATTTGAATATTTTGCTTGGTAGGGTGGTGAAAACTTCTTCGCTGGGGGTATTTAAGAGGGACAGAGACACAAATACAATTGTTCTGCCTTGGGCAGGGAGTGCCAGCTCCATTCCTTTGTGAATCAATGGTTTTATGGTTTCTTTCATTGTAAAAGCATATTCTATAGACAAAGGAGGTGAAGGAAGAGGGTAGCCTGCATGCACAGGCAAAGCCATCCATTGCCTCAGAGAAGTCTTTCTTTAGGGAGTCAAGACACAAAAAGGAAGGATGAGAAATTTTTACAAAAGGTAAGGCAGATGCAGGGGAAATAAAGGATTTTCCCCAAAGTCAGCTGCACAGTCTGAGAGAGAGGAGGCAACTGAAAGCAGACCATGTGAGGGAAAAGAAGAACTCCCTTTAAATTAATTGAAGAGACTGAAGATCTTTGTGAATATTCAGAGCCTCTTCTAATTTACTACCTTTGTTTATAAACATTTTTCATAGATTAGTGGTTGCTTAATAAAAAGTGTTAAAATGAGCAAAGCAAGCTGCTGAAGAGAATTGAATTGTCAATAGCAGATGAGGCAGACAACAGGAGTGTCCATAAATGCCTGCAACTCCTCAGGACCCTCGTATCTGTTTCAGGAACACTGTAAAAGCCCAAGAATTTTCCAGAGAAGAGAAATGCAGAAAGCTAAAATCCCTGCGTGACAAAAATGGACTTCTGTGACCTGTTTCCTGGTTTTAATCCTGAAGAGGGAAATGGTTATATCATCTTCTTCAAACCTTCTTGTGGTAAGTGCCCTGCGGCACCTTAGCAAGGTAATTAATTTCAGGAGGAATTACCCAACCCTTAATTTTTCTGAGCAATTATCAGCTCAGGTACCAGCCAGGAATCGGAGTGTTCTTTGCTCCGATGATGGCTGGGTACAAGTAGCTGCAGACTCCTCTGCAATGCTGCAATTTACCAGGAAGTCTCCTGCGGTATCTGTCTTGAGATGCCTTCACCTGATGAGCGTGCCCAGATAGCAATCGCAACCTCTCCCATGTATTTAAATGGGCAGTTTTGATGAATGCTGTGAGTTTTGCTCTCTCTCAGCTTGCCGTTTGCGGAAGTAGTGCAAAGGGCTTGGGCTGCAGAACGAGCTCAGCCTTCTTCTTCACCGGGCACAGCCAGCAGAAGCAAAGTTACAAGTGGCAGAGACAACTTTTGGGATCTGCACTGTGGTTTGTTTCTCTGTGCAGGTACTGCTGACAGTTGTTGCTGGGGTTTTGTGCCTCAGTTGCTTCACTTGTATGTACATAAACTTACTGTTCCTTGCAATACAGTTTTCTTAACACAAAAGGGTGCTCCTACCCCTAAATGCTAGAGAATTAAATTGCTGACCAATGTCTGTCTAGGTGCCTTGTCAGCTGGGTATTTGAAAACTGGTGATGAAACCTCTGGTCTTCCCTAGTTGACAGTGTTTTGGGGCCACCAGTAAGTGAGTAGTGAAGAGCCCATATTATTCCCACAGCACAGATCACCTCCTCACTTCTCCTGGTCCCCACAGAAAAGAGACTGAGCACTCAGCATTCAGCATTGCTGGTGTCCTCTCTCCTTGCCGAGCCCCAGCTCTCTCTGCATGAGCCTCCAAGACCCCAACTCACACTGGTCCCTCTGTGCCCCAGCCCTTTCCACTTCAGAAAGAGGAGGTTCTTTGGATGCTGCTGGCAAAGACACCTGGATCCTTCTGCCCCTCCTCTCCTTGGTTAATGGTTGATGCATGAGCAACTTTCACCCCCCACAGCCAACCACCAGCATACCATTTTCCATGGTCCCCAGCTAACATTGGCCAGGTCTGGAAGTCCCTGAGATGTGTTTGCTGTCAGCACCTCTTAGCAACCACTTACCAGCTGTTTTTACATTAATGTGCTAGAGAATAAAGTGGGTGACTAGACTGTTGATTCTTCAGGGCAGGGTCCTGTTTTTCATTGGATTTTAAGGCACTGTGTTTAGTTACAGTGCTCTGTAAAGGATTTTCTGTGATAAGGGACAGTGTTTGTGAGACTAGATGAAGGTGAGAAAACATTTCCTTATAACAGCATTAGGCACTCCCTGCCATCACTTGCTTGCTGTGCTGGAGCTGTGTTTGGCCCCATCCCTGAGGTGAATGTTCAGGGTAAATCCCAACAGTTATTTCTGAGTCTGCAAGTATGAGTGGGAAATGGGATCACCTGCAGAGACAGGGAGCTGCTAAGCCAGCCCTTAACCAGGCTGCTGCACTGGGCAACTCCTTCCCAGCAGAGCAGCTCCACTCCCCTGCTGCATTGGTTGGGCCAGCAGATGCCAAGAAAAATCCTGGAGTATTACAAGTTTTGTTCAATGCTGACATCCAGTTTAGCGTGGATGGGTGGAAGCAGCTGGGTGATGGAGGAGAGGTGAGGACTACATGCTGACTACTGCACCAAGCATGTACAAGGGGGCAGGCAGCGTGTGGGTACAGTGGTAGCAAGAACATCTCTGAACGGAGTGACCTGGTGCTTGGAAAGCAATTTTACCTGGATGCAGCTGAATATTGACTCAGCCAAACTGCAGTGGATTGCAGCGAACTCAGAACTGGTCACTCCAGGAATAACCTTGGACACAGCCAGGATGCTGTGGCATTGGTCTGAGACCTTCATTTTGCATGCAGCTAATGATCAGTCCTCTAGAGCCACAGAAAAATGTGGGTCTGTCTTACATGACAGCAAAGTGAGAGGAAAATGAGCTGCTCTGTCAGTCTGGGAGATGACACTTTTACTTTTTGCAGTTCCTCACTGAGCAGGCAGGCGTGATAGTCGCCTGTAGATGCAGTGCTAGCGACTGGCAGACAGAACAGAAATAATAGCCTGGTGCAAATCACTTGGGAATATAGTGAAGTTAATACGTGTATTAAGCAACTAGTTTTAGGGGTATAGCTTATCTGCATACGCTTGTTTCTGGAACTGGCATGAACACAGTGTGGCTGAGCAATGCTTTTGTACAAGACTTGACTCCTAACTACTTTTTAACTCTACATGGGGTGAGTGAGGATGCCAGAAGTCTTGTCATGAGCTCAGTACTCCTGGGGGCCAGTCTGAACCCTAGCTGGAAGAACACTAGATTTTTTCACGTGTGGATGCCAAGTATGTCAAGGTGTTTTTTTGGAGTCTGAGGGCAGGTTAAACTTCTTAAGTAGATATAAACAGTACTATCACCAGCTACCCGCTACATGACTGACTTCTGCAAAAAGCAACATTGGCCTTGTTTGCTTTCCTTGGCTGTCATTCAGAGATACTGGAAAGGTGATGGAGAAGCTTGAACCAAAGCCCACTGAAGAAGAGGTTGTGCCGGAGAAGGCATTCCTTTAGTTGCCAGTAATTCCAGGGGCCTCCATGCTCTCCACATGCCCTGTGCTGTCTGCTTCGGAGGAAAGCTTTCCAAATCTTCCCATGCTACAACACTCCTCACTCCTGCAGTTTGGAGGAGCACTTCTGCATACTTCAAAAATATTGTGGACTTTGCTACTGGAGAAAAACATTCATGGATCCAAATCTGCCCAAACATGAGGGGTGGCTTCATCACACCTGCCTTGGTGACATAAAGAGTGTTTGCCTGTGTTTGAACAGATATCTCACATGCTGGGAGCCGACTGAGGTTCAGGTAACAGTAAGAGACCTACAGTGGTCATGAAGCTGGTATATGGTGAGCAATCCTTATATCTGAGTTTCATCATAAGGCAGCATCCTCAGCCTACTTGCTGCCTGTGCTGGATGCCACGCAGACGCAGACACCAAACTCTCTGAGGTGTGGAGTCCCGTTTTATGGGAAATTTGAATCATCTTTCAGGAAGCCTGTTCTAAGCCTATGCATTTACAAAGGAATAACAATTGTAACGGCAGCTCCACCAAGAACAAGAGTGACACCTGAGCTCCTAGCAATAACTGGTATAAATGCTGCAGAATTCTGGGAAGCCAAGTGAAGCCAGGACCCATCAGGCCAAAAACTTATCTTCTTCTTCTCTTTTAACTAGGGAGATTGTAAGAAAGAATTTTGGCATTTTCACAATAAAAAGTGTATTTACCCCCGAAAAAATGTTGGTTTTGTTTTCGTTTATTTTCTTATATATTTCGGTGTCAAGGTTTGTCCTTCCTTGTAGACAAATACTGTCAAGTTGACAGAGAGTGCTCCAGGAATGCTTCACCACAGAGAGGTCCACTTATCTAAAGGTCTGCACACATCTGCTGTTCAGATTGAGTTAACAATTGCAGATGTCAGTTTACCTGGAGCTCCAACCAATCAGGGCAAGGACAATGGAGCTCTGCAGCACCAGTTAATCCAGGTTGCACGGTGAACCAGTTCTCTGTTGGGCAAGGGGACAGTGACTGGGGAGTTACTGCAATTTTGAGAGCTTACTGCAGTGGCTTATTTGACCTTACACTGATGAGTGTCAGTCTGCCCTCTGACCATCCCCTTCCCCTCCACAAGTCCCATCCCATGGCTTGTGATGAGCACTACAAGAGATGTTTTTCGTACCTGCTGGAGAAAGTGCGTGCGCTGTGCCAACAAGCGGGACCAAGGGCTAGCTGAGCACCTGAGAAGCTGACAATTCCCTCTTTGCAGCATCCTTGACACTGTTTTGAAGCACTGGATTCTGCCTAGACATTCACAGATTGTAAAAGAGGTGTTGATGTTGAATCTTACCTGTCTTCTTGACCAATAAAGACCCAAAGACTGTAGTGAATTAACATCTGAGCGAGGCGGAGACTATTTTGTAAAAAAATGTCATCTTGATTTTAAAAATGTCAGTGATGGAGAAACTGGACACCTTAGCACACTTTTGCAAACCAACCCAATGAACAGATTCCCTCCTGATGCTCAGTCCATCCCTGCTTGCTCGTGTAAATCTGTACCGTCCCGCCCTCCACTTTCACTCCACCTTTGCTGGCAAATGAAGGCATATGGGATTTGTGCTGTACACATTCAAGAAGATCACATCTCTTGAAGGATATCCACAAAGACCCTCCTGTATGTTCAGTCACCATGTGGAGGGCTCTTCTCTGAGCCCTTGCTGGGATGCTCTCAGTCTCCTTGGACCACCATCAGTGGAAATAAAGCGGCAGTCACAAATGCTGGGTTGTTGTAACCTCTTTGCCTTTGATCGACAATTCTGTGCTGAGATGCTGCCTGTCATAACAGGATAGCCCTCTAACATGGCACTGCCATTGCTAGCAGTGGGACTTTAACTTTATACTGAGTCTGAAGGACCTCAGGGCTGAGGTGGTTAGGACCGCTCCATCTGAACTTTTTCTGACCTGTTGGGACCTTTATTTTTTTCATTATTTCACCAGGATTTGCTGTGATGTCATTTTATCTAATTGACTGGGTGTGTATGGCTGCTGTTTTTTATTTATGTTGCTAGAGTCAGAGGTCTTTATAGACAGCATTAACAAGTGCTTATTCTAGGCATTAGGAGATGTTTATGGCTCTCCGTCAATGAGTTAGAGAAATATAAGATAGGTGTGACAGCAGAGGCCCTGAGAAGTGGAGGCATGGGATGTAGCACAGAGGTGGGGTGATAAGGCGTGGTAAGTGGTGGGGCATAGGCTGGCACAGGAGCCCCACAGCTATAAGCAGCTCACCAATGGTCAGTTTGAAAAAATGCAGATATGGAGCCAGCGAAAACTGGTTTTAAGGATAACAAACAGAACAAGGAGGTAGCATCTAACGTATGTGAAGGACACCACATAGACTGAATCCAGGTATAAACAAATGCAAACATGTAAAAATGTCTCCAAGCGGATCCTGGAGAGAAAAAGAAGAAAGCAGAACATGTGCATCAAATTCCTCCCAAAAGAGGACTCCAGAGGCTGACAGTTACGGTGTTCTCCTTTCCAGTTTCTGAGGCTACCAACTTTAAAACCCAGAGGAGTGATGAAAAGGGGCTGCATGACTCCAAGAAAAAGGACAGAAATGAAGAAATGTGTGTGTTGCAATTTTGATTGCATGACTAGTATTAGAGTGATGTTTTCTGTAAGTACTCTGACTGCATTATTGTACTTTCTGCAATAGTTAGATCTAGGCTAATGATGATTCTTCAGCTCACAGAGCTTGAGAAAGACGTTCCCCCCATATGCACTCAGTGCTGGACATCAGAAAAGCCTCACTGCCACCCCAAAAGGAAAGGAGGAAGCTGGTGAACAGATGACCACCTGCATTCACAGAGCTCTGGAGGCTCTGCATTGGCAGTGTTTGAAGGCCATTCATTTTTCCCTTGTCCAGACCTGGGAATGCAACAGGACAGAGCTGTCGAGGTTTATTGTGTGGAAGTGGACTGGAGCACGCCTGAAGGACTTGACGTCTGTTTGCACCAGCTTGGAAAGCGCTGGCGGTGCTTCTGTCTCCATTTTTCCTCCATCAGACAGGAAATTTTCTTCCTCGCTGAACACAAGTGACTAAGAAAAAATGTCCTTTATGTTTATGCAGTGCTGAATTATTACAATGATAGGAATGCTAAATTATTCTCGGCCAAGTCTTTGCCGAGAGGCAAAGTGGGGCCAAGCAACCCTAATACCAGTTTATGCCACTATTTGGAAACACTTCTTAAACACTAAAGCAAAATACTACTGAATGTTTAGTCCAGGTTTTTCTTTTTTGCTTGAGGTATGACGAAGCTTTTGTAAAAGTTGTTTCTCACTTTTGCCAGGACACAGCGCTGTCTGGAAGGGTTTGAAAATTAAATTTTCAATCAATGAAGACTGACGCAGAGAGAATTGTGGAAGAAGGTGGTGGAAACATGATTATTTGCCCTATTTCTAGATCAGCGCTGCCAAATTCCTGGGGTGTTATGTAATTAGCATGCTATCCGAGCGCTCTAATCATGACAGCACGTGCCTTCTTGCCATACCTCAGGCAGTATTGCAAGCTTTTATTAATTCGTAACATATTTAAAATCTGTAACTTACAAGTTTTGTTGAGAAATGGGGGGAGGGGGCAGAAGAGGGGAGAAAGTTTGGGATTCTTTTTCTTGTTGCCGTTTCCAGGTGAGCTATCTCCCTCGCCAGCTCCCTTCTGACTTTCCCAGATGCTGCTGCGTGGTTGCAGCACAGGTGCTCTGCGGCTTTGCTTCTGGCTAAACCTGTGGTTTGCGGTGTGCCAGTGTTCAGTAGGATGCATGTTTTGGGGGGTGTTTTTGGACGTGAAAAGGGCTCCTGAGATACCATCCCTGCCTCAAGATCTTGCAGATATTTTTATAGATAGTACAGTTTATTCCTTGCTTGAGTCATCCACACAGAAAAATATATATGCAAACTATTTCCTCTCAGCCGTTCCCATTTTTCCTGGTAACTTCAGGTCCCTGATGCAGTGAAGTTCCCATATGACAATTACTGTGGATAATAGAGATAAGCATCATCAAGGAATATGAAGTAACCCAACCAGATTTCTCAGCCTTCAATTCTCCAGACCTTGCACTGCAGATTTTGAAATCCTCCTTTTCAAGGTTACTTTCACGCTGTTTAGTAAGCTCTTATCTTGTAAACTATAATAAGCTTTCAGACCTTAATCCAGTGAGATTATGTTGGGGGGGAGGGGATTTCTCCAGCATTTTAGTACCCTAGGACAGAACATCCAGGGCCAAACCCAGAGATATAATGAAGTGATGAAAACTGAACCATAGTGCAGAGCAAACTGAACCCACTTGCTCGTGTTTAGCCTGGCCTCCCACAGCGCGCAGCCCAGCTGGAGTCGTGTGCCATTCTTCATTCTGGCTCTCTTCTCCAACGTGCACTCATGGAGGAGCAAGCAGTCCCCATATCACACGTTCGAGGACATTGAATGTCAGACTTGCAATGCACTTTCTCAGTGTTTTTCCCAAGCCATGCAAAGGAAAAGCAGTTACCCCAAGTAGGGATTTCAAATATATGTATATATATATATATATATCACAATTTTACTTCAGGAAACAAAGTTTTCACAGGAAATGTTTTCTTAGAAAGAGAGAAATTTCCCTATACTAGCTGGCTGAAACCTTTGCATTCACAGCCTACATTCATTAAGGAATCTCAGCTCTGGGGATGGGATTTTTGACCAGAGAAGGCATAGCTGAAAAACAGGAATCAGCCCCATACTGTGATAGCTTCCCTGGAATTAGACAAATCTGGATGGTATTCCCAATGTAATGCCAGGAAGGGGGTTGAGCCTTTGTATTCCAAATCAGCAAAAGTGCCTAGCAGCAAAACCGTTCCCCATTTACAGGAATAGGTGAGCAGGATGATCTATCAGTGGAGAATGTCACCCTGTGAAGTCTGAGTTGAAACTGAGATATTTTCTATGTGAAAAACTCCACAGCTGCGCAGTGACTCTCTCCAAGGCATCTAACATAGTTTTTCTCTTTTTGGCTCTTCTGTTTTTGCCTGGGTGCTTCTCTCCCAGAAGCTGCCTCTGGCTGGTTCTGTTGCTCCTGGTGATGGGAATAGACTCACCAAATCTACGCATGGAGCCACTGCTCATACAGAAATTGTACATGTGGGGTTAAGTTCCCAAGAGCAGTTCAGAAGTAGGATTTCCATATTTCATTTTCCAAATTCAGGGAGCATTTTACGACCTTCCAAAAGTTCCACACAAGCTGCATAAGCGCCAAGTATTGCTTAATCTGCAAAGTTCATCTGAAGTTGGAGAAAGCAGCTATTTAAAGCCATGAAGCATCAGCTAAAAAGTAGAAGCCCAGTGTTTGCCACTGAAACTGGGATGAGGCAAAGGCAACAGATAGAGAAAAGGCCTGGACTTTCAGAACATGCAAGTGCAGAGTTTCCTTCCCAGCTGAGCTCAGCTCCCATTTTAGATGTTGGCATAAGGACCGACCATCTAACTTGTGCCTGTGTGATGCTGATGGTTACACCATTAGAAATAAACACTTCCTCCCTCTTTCGACTGTAAAGCACCTAGCATGGCCAAACTTAAAACTAATGAGACCACAATAAACTATGAGTGATAAATCTTAATGAGAGCAAACCAGCACAGCCATTGCAAGCCAGGCCTGCTGTGAACACAAGACCTTCCTTTGGGCAACGCATTTTTCCCCAGAAGTTAGATGGAAAACCTTCAGCCACGTCAGGGATGTCAGAGGCTTTCTCCTCAGATCTGTGGCCACTTCCCCCCACGCCGCCAGCCCAAGGGGCAGGTCTTTGAAACCCCCCCACTATTGCTCTCCCCAAGCGATTCCTGAAAGCCCCGCAGTTATCAGAGAGCAGGGGGAACTGGAAATACTACCTCCTTTGTTTAGTCTTGGTGAATATGCGGCAGGAAAACATCGCCATCCTGTTTTCCAGTCGCTAGCACGCAAATAAGAATGGAGGAAAAATACAGCAGCCGCTCTGACAGGCTGTGATTAATCCTCATTGTGTCCCGCATTGAAGAGCTGCCAGAGGTGCTGCTCGCCAGCCCACGTCCACCCCAGCCACACCAGCCCGGGAAGGACCTGGCTGAGCCTATGAAGCAGTGCCTGTGCGTGGAGAGAAGGAGGACCCTTGCGAACGTAACGGCGTGTCCTGGGGTGGACACATTCGAGGAGCCCAGTGACCGTATGGCCAAGGGCACGGCGTGATGCAAGAGGGCTGTCAGCAGCACGGCGAGCTAGGACCCGGGCAGGAGGGAGGGAGCAGCTCCTCGTGCTGGCCTGTGCAGCCCCACTCACTTGCCCTTGTCCTGTCGCTATCTCCTCACCACCCTTCCCTTGCTCAGCCCAAGTGAATGGCAGGTTTTACTTTCCAGATCTCTGGACATGCTGTAAATCCTCACTCAGCAGACTTCCGTGCACTGCCTGTGTGTCTTTTGCAGCAAAGCCCCACACTCGTGTTGCAGCCTGAATTGTGATAGGTGTGAGCCATCTTCTCGGGCTGCCTTTGTGGTGTTGCTGGCCCTGCCATGGGTCTGCTGTGTGAGCTTGGAAGAGCCCTTTACCCCCTTTCTCAGCCAGGTATGCTGAACATCTCAAGGGAAGGGAGACAGGCTGCTTTATGAATGTGACATATTAATGTAATTATGGTGCTTGGAAGGTCTCCAGCTCCTCCCAATCAAGTCCCTAACTTGCAAATCCCATCATGTGGCGTAAAACATGCTGCACACCTGTGAGATAGGAAACTGCACTCAATTCCTGCTTTACAGGCATGGAGAATGGCCTCGAAAGTCTTAACCTGGGAATCGAAACCATGTCTCCAGTCCTCTAGTACAAAGCAGCAAAGATGCAGAGACAAGGATGAAGTGTCACCATATATGACTACCAGGGAGACTGAGGGGCAGCATCTCAGAGCTGTATTCTGCACTGACATCTGGCCACAGAATTGCTGTCTATGTGCTTCAGTTTCCAGACGAGTAAAGCAATGAGAATTTGTCCTGCTGTCACCCTGCAAGGCACCTGCTTTATCTCTGCGTGCAGCTAATATCTCTGCTCATATTAGACTGTGGGGGGTTTGGGTAGTGATTGCATCTGAGCTGTGAGTTACTTTGTGCCGAGACCCCCATCCCTGACCAGGGGCCTCTGGGTCCTACCACAATATAAATGATAAACAGCCTAACGAATAATGATACATACTTGTCTCCTGGGGTGGTGAGTGGCTTTCTTAATGTTTGCAAAAACTTTTCCATGTTATTTGTATTAACCAGGAAATGTGGCTGCCAAAGCCAGACCGGTGCAATCACGGAGCAGGATGCATCGCAGTTGTATTAGGGGTTGGTGTACTCTGCAGTGATACAGATCTCTGTGGTCTGCAGCCTCCAGAGAGTTTCAGTATTTAAATAGTGAAGAAATTTGGATACAAGTTTCAAACGTGTTTGCATCCCGCAGAGGTCAAAGTCCCAGTTTTTGGCTCATAAATGTCCTTCCCCTCTGACACCTGCACATTACTGGTGGGAGTGTGATACCCTGGGGTCCACAAGTCTTCCTGGGTTTCCTAAGCAGTCTCCTCTTTTCTTCATGCCAGGTGGTTAGTAACGAGGTGGGAAGAGGTGTTGAGGAAACAAGGAGACATGGCACAATCCCACTGTTGCTTACTCAACAGATAGAGCAGGGGACTGTAAATCTGACATGATCTCTCTAGACAAACATCTTGCAGGCAAAATACAAACTGGAAATAAGCTGTGTATTTTGAGCAGAAAAAAAAGGTTATGTATTGGAATAATCTCACAGGCCACAGAGTCAGTGACAGCCAACTCCCTGTGTCAGAGTCTTTAAGAAAAGACCCACTGTAGGTCAGCCACGAACTGTTGGCCTCAGCATGGGAATCACCAAGTGCCATTCCAAGACTGCATTATTTGGGAAGGTCAGATGACATAATCATAATGGTCCCTTCTGACCTTGCAATTTACAAACCCTCATAACTGTAATCAGGATACAAATTATTTGCCTTCTGACTTGAGGAAGGAAGTCTTCTACATCACCTATCTGCTCCAAAACATCCGCTATTTCACAACCGACCGTGTTAAACGCACAGGATTTTCACCGTCCACAGAAGGCTCAAGTTCAGCAGCATCTGCCAGTTGCTTTTACCAGGATGGCTGGTCAGATCCAGCCTGATTTTCCTCACTACGCTGTTGGTGATAGATACAAGTGTTCCATTTGGGGAGGAAATATGCTTTGTGTAGATTATTCTGATAGGAATAATGTTGGGTTTTCATTTCATCCCAGTTTAAACATAGTTGAGGAAACCCAAAATCCAGCCAACACATTTCTGCAAAGTCAATCATCCCATTTTTCAAAATAATTCCTCTCACAAACACACCTCCCACAGACAGAGAGGAAGTTTACAGCTACTTCATGGGGAGCAGCCGCTGCAACCACGATGTCATGGCCACAGACATCTGTCCTACATGTACAGAAACACAGAGGAAGTGGCCATGTTTCAGAGCTAATCTGACACATCCCACTCTTCTCATTCACCCCTCCAAAACTGTCCTGCATCCCGAAACCTGCTGAAGCACCATGGCTATATTACACCCCATCACAGAACCCTGCTCCAGCAAGGCCCTGTGTGCTGTCACATTGAGGACATGCTTTTCGCCTATGGAGTGTGTAGGCTTTCACACTCACCAGCACCGCACCAGCCCTCAGCATTAATTAAGGAGTCGAAGAGCCCACCACAGCGAGCAGCCGTGTTGCAGCCTTGTTGTCTGTCCTTCAGTTACGTAAAACAAAGACGTTTGGGGAATGAGGTCCTTTCCACATCCTGAGATTTGCATTTGAATTTATTTCTCCTATATATTCCCAAGCAATTTGATTTTAAATCACCCTGATAATTACCTGGCAGAAATAGAAAATGCTAGCCCTGTCTTTCGCTGTCTGCTGTGCAACATGAGAAAGGCAGAAAGACGGCAGTATTAGGAAGTAATTGTAATTTCATTTCCAAGCTAAGTAGAGCAGACAGGTCTGTAGAGGTTATGAGGCTGCAGTCCCTGAGGTGTGCAGAGAGGACAGGAACGTGGCTGCTGATTAAATGAGGCTTTTGCAGGGGTTAGTGTGCCTGCAGCATGGCTCTTCTCTGAGCTGTGCATCTACTTCAGGACGAAACTCCAGAGCATGAGTCACCCTATGGCCATCTCTGGAGTAGGGGGGCCAAATTGTCTACCTGCTATGCTATTGCCTATATATGTCCAAGCCAAGTCCTCCAGCCCAGACCCTTAACTGTGAGCTGGCTCCAGTGACGTGACCTTGATGAATCGTACCTCGAGAGATTAAATTCACAATTTCCTCACACTTCAGTGCATGTGCTGCTCTGAGGAAATCCACTTCACCAGCCTTGACTCTGAGCTCTTTGTGCAAAGTATAAATAAGTCTGGGACCTTGAGGGAACATGAGGAGAGAAATGGCTGTATTAGTCAGCAGCACTCCTGGGGGCACTTACAGCAAGAATCCGGACAGTGTCTCCTCTGGAGAGCATGGAAAATGCACTGTACAAAATATTTTTGCAGAGCAGGAAAACACTGCATTCTTTGGATGACAATGGCATTGTGTCACTGTCTGTGACCACAGCCGTGACTCAGGCTGTTGCTGGGGGGGGGGAGGAGCGTGGGCAGGCAGCACTTGCTGCCAGCCATGGCTTGTGCCGCTAACTATACTGTGTGGTTAGAAATTCCAAAGAAAACACAAGGCTATTGTTTTATTTTTCTTTTTTTAAAAAGGGCTCCTGATAGGTAGTCTGGCACTCTGAATGTTGCTCCTGGGTCATGTGTACAAAGCACGAGCACACGGGGCTTACGTTCTCTGGCAGGGATGGACATGTTACTTGCTGCAGTGTCCAAGGCATCTGGCCAAGAGGCCCGTGGCATGCAGCATCTGGTTGCATTGCACGGCTGCTTCCCAAAGCCCTGATCCAAGGAATTTGCAGTGTCTGCCCCCAGGCGTTATCACACATCTGAATTCATGAACTTTAAGCAGCATATTCCACCCAAGCTTGCAGAATTGGAAAGTCTCTGGAGCCTTCCTTTCCCACTTCCCACTCCATGAAGATGCTGATACAGATGTTGCCTACACATCCTTCTGACCGTTTTGACACACCACAGGGACTGACCACTGCAGAAGGGCTTGAACAGAGCTGGCTGTACCTGGGATCTAGCAAGGCTCAGAGTTAACTAGGTTGAATACAGGCTGTCTGTACTGCAGACTCCTGGACATGTGTCTCGGAAGGTATCATCATGGTGGTAAAGCTCCTGCTGGGAGAGGGCAGCTCGGCACCCTCTCCGTGACTGTCAGCCTGTGTAAGGTGATGGCAGATGAGCCAGCCTTGATTCCAACAGGGATCTGATGTTCACACTTGGCTGTGTTCCTAGGTGGTGACGAACAGAGAAGTCTGGGTGAGCTCTCAAAGATAACAAGTCAGTTATCAGAGAGGGTAACAGGCACTGGAGGGAAAATAGCTAACTGGGGAGAAACGGTTGCCATCCGAATCTTTTACAACTCCTCATTCTTTGCTGCAGCCCAGGACTCCAGCACCCTTTGGAGTTGTGCCTCCTTCTAGTTTTTTGTCTACAAAATACTTCTAGCTCTTATCCATTCCTAGTAATTTCGGAAGAGAGGAGATATGACCAAAGCCCTAAGGAAAAGAAATGCACAGTGGACAACAGACAGCCCTCTGCCATGAGGAAAATCATAACAGGTTGGCAAGCAATGGACAAGAAACGTGGCTTCTATTTCAGAGGCTGCGGTTTGAAAGTAGCAGGAGAGAGGTAGCCTGCATGCTAGTTTTGGCTGAGCACTGTGACTATGGGTTCATGACCCCCTGTTGTCTCGGCTGTGGGGAAGCTGAAGGCGACAGGCACACAGCCAGGAGACCCATCTAATCCAACTTTATTCCTGATATGCTGGAGGAAAGCTAGGGAGAATTAAGCCCTCCTTTCACCTGCCTGAAGGGAAAGCTCTCCTGATCTCAAAGCTGTGGCAATGGGCATGCTATGCTGACCGACACACTCTGAAGTGGTGCTAAAAAACTACCCCTCCAGTGGAAGCTTCTCCTGGTACCAAGCCTCACTGCAGGCTTCTCTTCTGGAGTGCAACATAGCAGTTTCTTCACTGACTTCTGCTGGTGGAGAGAAACGGGATAACAGTTTTCCTTTTTTTCCTTATTTTCATGTGAATGGTGTGTTTTTGTACTGCTCTTGGAAACAATTGTCCTTCTGAGCAGAGGGTGTGGATGGAGCTGGATCAGAGCACTATAGGAAAACATCTTTCTCCTTCACTGGCAGACAAAGTTTCTCCCCCCCGTCTGTCAGGCAGGAAATAAAGGAAACCTTTGAAAGCACTGCAGAGCATTAACTATTAGAGTCCAGGGCACAAGATTTGGGAAAGAAAGATCCTCATCCCACCCCACAGCAGAGGGGTGACACTGGAAAAGCTTCTCAGTCCTCCATGTCTGTGTAAAATGGAGAAGGAGGAACAGGATGTTCTGTTGGCATGGAAGGGGCAGGAACATGCTCCCTCTTTCCTCTCCAGTACCTGAATGCCATGTCCAGGGAAATACGTGTGTTCCTTCAACTTTCTGGCACTGACGGTGTTGCTGGCCTTCACACTCTGCCAAGGAGCATGCTCTGCCTTTCGGTGATAGCTGTCATTTTCCTTTTTCTCTTAGGCATGAGGCTAATGGTGCTTGAAGACGAAGTTTGCTTTGCAAGGAAAGCAATCTGGAGAATAAAACAACCCCGAACACCTTGAAGTGCACTCGGCAACCCACAACACACACTAATAAGTGAGCACTGGGCTGTTTTCCCACACCCGAGCCCAGACCCGGGGAAGGAGCTATTACGGCAGCATGCAAACTGACCTACAATGCCTGCAGTGAAGCGTGGACTGCAAAGCACTGATCTAGAAAACTCACCCAAACACATGTAATGTACCTGGCTGCTGCAAGCTGGCAGGGAAACGCGGAGGGTCAGGGAGTGCAGGGCAGTGCGACCATCAGCCCCCACCTCCGTAAGAGCCGGCGTGATCCAGAGGTGTGCTACCTGTTGGTGCACGCAGGCACTGACGTGTCCCATTCCCAGTCTACACACCCATCACTTGCACTCTTCCATGCTTGGAGTGACGTTTGGCTTTCTACATGTACATGCTGACCTATATCTATAGCTCCTTTCCCATTTACACTGGGGACACAGTGCTGACAGTATAACCTGAAGGACGAGGACAAATGTTGCATGCCCTTCTTTTAAGATCCCCCAGTTCATGACCTGCTGTCAGCTTGGGGTCTACTAGCAAGTATCTATCTCTCTTACCCTCAAGAATGCCTGCAAGATCAAGGACTCTGTGCTAACTGATACCCCTTCTTTCAGGGAAAATCAGGTGGAAAAGATTTCCAGGGGAAGGTGTCGGTGAAGTGTATCAAGGTAAAAAAAAAAGAGCTGAGATAAAACCATCAGTGCTGAAGTCAATTAGTAAGTAAAGATATAAACACACAGAACTTCACACAAACTTACAATCAGCCACGCAACAGCCTTGGAATGCAGGTGGGAGCTCACCAGTCCTACACCTAAATTGGAAATGACACAATCAAGGTTGTGCACACAACTTCTGTTACTGTAGATTCACCTCTTCCTCAAAGCCCTCTGCCTCATTCTGCTGTGGATTTCAATTCCAAACTCACCCCAGATTTCAGGCAGAACTCTTCAAAAACCACAAGTGATTTATTCTTGGTTATCTAACACAGGAAAACAAGAGGGCCAGGTGTATCCTGAGAAGTGCAGGCAGAAAGATTCCAGAGCTTCACAAGTCTTCAGTCGGCAGAAAAACCAGGGCAAATGCCCATGTTTGTACACATTAATGATTGTCTCTACAGAGTCTGGCATCTCCCGTGTTCAGCTGTCTCACTGGCATGGAGCAGAGGCAAGACGGTAGGCTGGAGTTGCTACACTTGCACACTGAGATAAACATTGGGGCAATCCTTCGAGTGGATGAGTGATGCAGGTAGAAGCTCCTCTGTTTTTCCTTAGTGGGGTATCTGGGGTATTCATTCCAACTACTTGCTGTTTTTGTAGATATTTGACTTTGATATTATGAATACCCACGGACTCGCACACCTCTCTCCCTATGACTGGGGGTACAGGAAACCTCAGCCTCTGGTTTTGCTCAGTTCACATGTAAATGTGCCATTTTCCTCTGCTCTAACAGGCACCAAGCAAACGCATTTCTCCAGGGAATTCAGCATGTGCAGAGCAGCAGAACCTGGCTCTACAGACACTATGCCTTCAGCACGGTGGGATCTGAATTCCAGACTCTCTCCCTGCACCCTTTTCCTCTCCTCAGCCTTAGACAGCCATCTCCTCCATCACATCTTTACAGATGAAGTGGGCCAGCCTTTCTTGCTGAAGCTCTGTGGTTTTCTCTGGGGCATTCAACTGTCCTGCAGATTCTAGGAGTCTAGATATTTAAATTACCACCCCACATCTGCCCAGCAATTAATGACATAGCTCCTCAGCCTTGTTAGTTTCTGCCAGAAGATGCTGTCAGTAGCTTCAGAGACCCAGAGATTGTGGCCAGGTTCAATCAAGAGCCCAGATCACCAGAGCAGATCCTGGTGATGAGGGAGGACCCATGTCAAGACTGGAAGTCAGTCTGCAGGACAGGACTGGGATCCATAGTGTCTGTGGTGAGGCAAGGACATGCCTGTGGCTGACTTGGAGATCGACACTCCTCCAGTATAGCTCAGGCATGCTCTGAAGGCACACAACTGAGCTTATATAGGCTGCTGGACACATGGGGAGGGGCTGGATGGAGGCCCCAGTGGCCACCAAAAACGTTGGCTCCCATGAGGATTTTTCTTCCCATTTTCTCTTTCTCTAGTTAGAGCTGAGCCTATTGAGAAACGCTGACAGGGAACTGGAGAAAAAGTCCCCTGTTTTTTGCCATTCATTTGAGCTCTTATTTAAAGTAGTGCTGTTCTTCAGGTAGACTCCTTCCAGAAAAAAATATAGAAAAAGTTGGTACAGCTCACCTAAACTGGTCATTTTCCTGTTTTCCTCCATCAGAAAACGTACAGAAGGGGGGGGGGGGGGGAAAGGAATAAGCAGCATAGGTATCATGTATATGATTTTATCGATCAATAAATCCAGAGAAAGGCAGAAGGTGAACACAGGCATCCAAACCCACCAGGACTTCCTTGTTGATATGGTTCCTTCTGCTAAACCAGATGAGGACAGCAGGAACCCAGCATCAGCTCCAGAGCCGGACCACTGGCCTGGGACTCAGGCCAGGAGGAAGCTCCACTTCTCTGTTCCCAAACCATGTCCACACAGACATCCGAAAATGTGACTTTCCTTCACCTCATCCACGTTAACCCACCCTGCTGGGAGGCTGTGAAAAGGAACCCAGTCCTGCTGTGCAATGGATGTCTCCCTCCACCCTTCTCTGCTCATGCAGAGAGGTCCTTTCTTCCATGAAATCAGCCAGGTCCATCACATAGCTGCCCATCTACTGGCTATAGCTGGCCCCAGTTACAGCCATGATCTCCCTGCAATGACAGGGCTGGGCTGGTCAGCAAGAAGAAAGGTGAAGGTGATAGACCCAGTCCACCTCCAGAGGACGCCCAATTCAGGTGTAGAGGACAAGACTGGGACTACAACATTTGACACTTCAATACTGACTTCTGGGGGGACCAGTCAGCTCCTCCTGACCATGCTTTGACAGCAGAGGTGGCTCAGTGGTGGCTCAGTCCCACAGATGGCCAGCCAAGGCAGGAGGACTGCAGCAGGCAGTGAAGCATCCCCTGGATTGGGCACCATGCGGTGCCTTTGGGATGGGGGGGGTGGTCCGAGGTAGGATGTGTGCACTGACTGGCACAGTGTGAAAGGGAGTGGAGGGACCATGGGTTTGAAACAGCCAGCCAAAAATCCCAAGCTCAGGAGTATTGTCCCTTCTGCAGCCACAGAGCTTCAGATGATCAACGATGAAGGACTGGAGTGCTCCTTAGCACAGCACCCTGACCTTTTTACTTGGTTCTCGGATACCAACAAACAAATTAGGGTTTTGCCATGCGGGAGAGTCTCACAGATAATAATTTTGTTCTTTTAGCTATTGCAGCCTGTTGTCTTTTGTCTGGGAAGTTAGTCTGCCACTATGGGAACTCACACCCTCCATCTCCAGGCCAGACTGAGGTCATATCCCTCAGTCACATCTGCAGCCTGAACCCTTTCCATAGTGCAGCTGAAGACCTGATCCTCTATTTGGATCCATGTGGACTTCTTGCCTTCTCCTTAAGCTTCATAAGCTTCATGTCTGTAAGATTTCCCTGTTCTGGACATGGGTTTGTACCGCTGGGCACTGCTGCCATCTAGAAAACTCTCATCCCTTCCCCACCTGATACGCTACCAAGGACAAAAGATTAATGACATGCTAGAGCACTTGGCTGTCTGTACAACATTGTCACCAGATTTCCAACAAGATTTCAGTAGACTGATTCCACCTATATCTGCTTTTTCTCTTATTTATCTTTTGATTTCTTATCCTGCAAAGATTTGTGTCTTTGCCCCAACATCCACAATTACAACTCTCCTGGTTGTAATTGCACAGTCACCTACATGGCCAGGCCCTGCGCTCCAGGCTTCTGCTGTAAAGCAGCTTGCCAGTCACCGGCCCCGATGCTGTGTTGCTGGAGGAATGAGCGACAGTCATGCCCTCTGCTGCACCAGTCCATGCTGCATATTTGTCTTCCATAGTCCTGCCTCGGGAAGGCAATCCAAACAGTAAAGCTCAGGATCCACAGAGCCCAGAGCAAAACCTCTGAAGATGAAAATTGTCACAGCTGCTTAATCCAACACCTTGTGGACAGAGAAGCATTTGAACATGTCCCCTGGCTGCTCCCAGGCTGGCTGGGATTCCCAGAGACCCCTGGGTGCAACCAGGCTGTGGCACCAGAACAGAAACCCCAAAGTATCAGACTGTTGGCAGCAGGAGGGGATGCATGGTGGAGCTGAAAGGAGCCCTGCCAGGTTCCCCACGCAAGGGGCTGTGGCAGCTGCCCCTTCTGGGGTGGTCTCCCCACCGGGGAAGGAGGCCCTGGGGGACTGGGGGGCTGCACCCCAGGGCAGAGGGGGAGGGCTGCCTGCATTGGGCCAAGAGAGGGTTCTTCCTGGGGCTGATGCAGAGCCCCCAGCCAACCTGGCCATAAGAAAGAGGTGCCTGGGTCATGGCTTTGCTGGGAATACTCAGGGACAAAGGGTCTTTCTCCAGCCCTGGAGACTGGACCTCGCATGATCCTGTGAGACCTGGAGTTGGGCCAGGGGTTGAGGGAAGGAGAGGAAGGGGGCCTGGAGAAAGTTTTCTCCTTCATTGTTTTCGCTCCCTAGATGACTTGCTCAGATCCTCATTTCTTCACTGCAAACCGTTGACTTCGATTAGGGGCATGTTGCTTGGGGACTTGGTTCCCCTTGTCACAGGGGAAGTGAATGGGAGCAGGCATCCGTGTTCCCATCCCTCCTCCTCAGAGCTCCTCTGCCCAAGCTCCTTTACATCTCCCTGCTTTTTCTCAGGGTCCTTTGCTCCTGGGGAGAAATCACAAAAGTGGTCTGAGAGGAGACAAGAGATGCTGATGGAGGACTAACCTAGCTGGAAGGTCCAGCGGGACCCTTGAGGGCAGGGAGGTGGAATCTTCCCACATGTACGTGCTGTTTGAGCAGGACTCAGCGGTGCTAAAGATGGAAAAAGTACTGCTTGCAACCCACAGCTATGCCAGGTCCACGGGATTTAGTCCCTTTCCATGTGGCTCTGTCACTCTGGGCAGTTCCAACACAGAAGGTCTTTCCCTCCCTCATTCTCTCTGTGGATCAAAGGGACTTGAACACATGAACATCCACTTCTCCGTTTCTCCATATTCGGTGTCCATGCCATATTCAAAACCTGCCTAGATACAACTACAGGTGGGGGCAGTGTGTTCCTGGGTGGGTTGTATGATCTTGTCCCCACTCCACTTGCTGTTCCTGCACTGGGCATCCTCGCAGCTTTGGCTCGCTTCTCCCTCCTGCACAGAGCTGGAGCACAGAGCTGCATCAGTGCTGGTCCTGGGATTTTCTACCTGAACTGGGTCTGTCCAGCCCTCAGAGATGAGTAATTTGGTATCCCACCCAACTCCTGTTTAGCCTTCTGGCTGCCTCAGCAGATTGGCTGGACTCCCCCAAAGCAGTGAGACAGAGGTCGAGGGACCTGCTTTGGCTGAAAAAACTCTGTTTTATCTCACATGTATAATTACAGTGATTTGTCTGGAAAATTTGGCTTTCGGTGATAGAAGACCTCTCTAGTGAGAAAGACTGTAATCATGACTGAAAAATCTCCTGAACTGAAGTGTATGCTAACACATGTTGCCATATGTATGTTTCTGTGCGAGTATGTTCATGCATATAAATAACTGTTTACTAAAGTATTTTAACCTGCTTTATAATACAGCCTTAAGTTATCTTATCTATATTGCTAATGAAAACAAACAGATGTATCCAAACATCAAAACACTCCTGTATGAGGAGTTCCTTATCAGGTCTACTCCGCTCACTGACCCAGTTAAACCTTCAGTAATTCATTAATTTCATCACCATGGCTTTTTAGAAGTACTAACCAACTTCCCTATCAGCATATTTTTGATCTTCGGAAGCTGCAATTCCCTGATGTTTTGTTTGCCTTCTGCATCCTGCAAATGCATCCATCCGTTCAGCTTTGTCACTGCCTGCCTGCCTCTGCTAATTATCACCTCTTTACCCACACAGTTCTTTCCTAGCTAGCTAGTTCAAAGCCTCAGTGGAAGGAAAACCCAAAAAATAAACTGTCCCAAGCCTGGCAGCATTTCTAATTTTTATCTGCTGACTATGCCTCAAATAAGGAAATAGACAGGGTAAGATCCCAGGACATCCCTGACGCTGAGATCCCTGCTCTGTGCTTCAGCTATGGTAAAGTTCTTAAAACAGCCTGTGTCATGGGAGACATCCCTACTTTATTATTGGCCTCCTCTAGGTGAAAGGGAATGGGGAGTGCAAGAAGAACCAAGGAGAAAGAAGTCTAGATGCTCACCCTGACCACCCAGCTGTGACAGTGGCACACCATATCTAAAAAGCGTACAACTGCTCCATTCACAGTGTGTACCCCCATCCTCCATCCTCAACCCCAGTGACACTCAGCAGAGACATTTCCTAGCTGTCTGGAGCCATCAGGTTCTTGAGAAGGGCAGGATCTACAGGAAGGCTGGGGACTCCCATGAAGCCTGGCTCCAGGATTTGGCTCAACCCGTCCATACCAGACCTTCTGAGGATCCCTCTGGTCATGCATACAAACCTAACTCCCTCCCCGCTCAGTAAGGATCTGTCATTTTTAGACTGCACTGAGAACAAGCTAGACCAACACACTCAAACCACTGCTGCAAAATATCTACCCCCTGTGCCTTGTGTTCCCACAGAAAGCCCTCCGTGTCTGAATGCCAATAAAATGAAACTCGAGTCCCTATTTATAACACCAGTAGCAGAGCAAAGTACAGGGTGGGAATGCACTCCCTAGCCTGGGGATATGTAAATTCCTTAGTCTAATCCCAGATAAGATAGGAGACTTTCCTTTTCAGTTAAACAGTGCTCTTTGGACACATACTGCACCACCTCCTTCTGCCTCATTATTAAAAGAATCTATGACTTTATCAGAGGGTCCCAAATAGGACATCCCTGGACACTGCTGATACACCTTTTTCCGACACCTTGTCCACACCAATGACATTGTCACAGTTTGGTCTCCATTAGCTGTTCATTCTATGTTCACAGTCAGCATCTTCATTGCTGCCCTGTAACTCTCTCTGTGTCTGCTCTGAGACGATTCAACAGGTCTTGGGACAACAGTGGGAGACATCTTTTCCAGCACAAAAAAAGCCAAGAAAGAGTCAAAGAACATGACTTCAGGGACTCTGTGTAAATAATGTTCTCAGCTCTGGAAAATGCCAAATTCCTAAGGTGGATTTGGGAAAGAAAAAGGCTATCCCATTCACAGGTCATATTCTCTTCTTTATTAGGAGTCTTACTGAAATCTAATTCTTCATGGAAAATTTGAACAAGGTTGGAGAGGATAGCTGTGGGCAACAGCAAAGAATGACACCTGTAATAAAAGGACCATAGAGAGGATGAAAGCCAAGTGATGCCTCCACAGTGACCACATCATTCTTTGGTGTGGTCTCCAAAGACATTCTGCAGAGTTTATAGCCAGATGATCAAGCGTTCAGGACCCACTCTTGGAAACAGATTTATGCAATTCTCCACACCCAGCCAGAACATTTTGGACCAAGAAAGGGCTGAAGTGTTTGCAAGAAAGGAGAGTGGCCACACAAGTCACACAACTGGGCTCTGCTGAGACTTAAATGAAGATCATCAAATGGCTTTCACCAAGGCTTTCTGCTTTATGAGGAAAATGTTCTGAACTTTCCTGTGACCTTGCAATAAAGCAGATAAATATCCCTTCAAAATACACAGGATACAATGCACATTTCTGTCCAGGGTGGGCCCATTTTTCATGATGATTATTCTAGCCACATCTTCATGATAAAGGGTTATTTTAAGGACAACACAAAAGTCGTTCATATCTGTCTTGATATAAAGACATAAAGAATACCCTCTCATCCTAGAGTCTCTTGCTATCACTGCTTCTGAACTTCCAGAGGATATTTCTTACCTGTCTTTATGATCTAACATTACCTCAATGACTCTAAGCAGGAGTTCTGATGGAAGGGGCTTGAGCAATAGTGATCATAGCTTAGACTCCACAGAAAATTAACTCATTTATTTTCATATTTACACACTACTGGGCCAGAAGATGACTCTGTTATCATCAATCAAAGATCAAGTTAAATCAGTGGCCTTGTCAACCCCTCTTCTCATTGGGATCAGTCCAAGGAGATTCAGAGAATGTCGTCCAAAACAACTCACTGCATGGTGGGATCTGCGCAGCATTAGGCATTTGTGCAAGATGTTGGTAAATGCAGGGGCTAGGAAAATATTTGTCTAGTTGTCTACATGCAAAGAGAAACCTCAGAAACAAAGTAAACAGAAAAGAAATGTATTCTGAAAGATGGCCTTGAACAGAAGTAGGAGCAAGGGAACTCCTTGATAACTGAAATTCACTGGAAAGGTAGACATAGATAGCATTTGTTCCAAATGCCTTCTAGGAGATAAAGTGGTGTTTCTCTTCCTTGTAAATAAACAGAATCGCCCCAAAGAGATACTTTGTTACACGTTACCAGTTTCTTCTCATAACAGACAGGTGAAGGTCTAGCAGGCTGCGGAAAGAGGTGAACATCACAAACTGGAAGGACTCAGTACAACGAGCTTGGGGTGAGTTTCTAGGCATATTTTTTCTATTATTTCATTTGGTGATCCATAAAAACTCACTTTAGGCTCTAGGCCTCACTAATCCACCCCTAAAATGTGGATAAGGTTGAGCACCAGTGGCTTGCGATGGCTGGCACCAGCAAAACATTGTAACTGATTAGCTTAATACCACAACCCATATGGTAATCTATTAAATTTTGTTCAATGTCTCATCATTATTTTGTCAAACTTATTAGTTGAAGGTATTCTGAATGTAAAAATAATTTCAGATCTACTGCAAATACACTTTGAGCAAATCCCCCTGCAAGAAATCTTCTTTACCCCGGTCTGGTTACTCTCACCACATGCTCACGAACATTGATTCCTGATGGGATCTGCAGAATGAAAAACTAGCATCTGCAGAAGCATACAAAAGACAAGATGTTCAGACTAAAGATAACGGACTGGAAAAAAGCATGTTGTCTGTATGACAGATGCTACTTTAACATTCATTTCTACCTTTACTCCTAACTATCCCAGTTTTCAGGAGTATGCTGCAAGAAACTTAGGAATAAGACCCAGACAGATAATTCCCAAGTAGGAAATGAAGACGAGGAAGCCCAGTAACATGACACTGAAGAGAAGTCTTAAAATCTTCCATATTTTTCTGTGTGCTGTTTTTTTCCATGTAACTGGTGCTTAAGAGGCTAGGGCCAGGTCTGTAAATAAGTTCCACGGAAATCCAGAGGACCTACATCCCTAAATATTGTTGATGGCCTTGGATATGTTCCCAGTGCAAAGCTCACAGAAGCCAAAGGAAAGATGCCAGTTAACAAAAATGGGCTTCAGACTCAGTGCTCTGTAAGAAAAAGAAAAAAAATCTAATATTACCACCATCTAGCAAAAACTTCTTCTCTGTCTCACTGCATCATACTCTAATGATTGTGTCATTTCTTAGGGTTATAATGGCTTGTTATCAGATGCAAAGACACAAATAGAAAAAATGTTATGATGCTAGAAAACAAGTTATGATACTGGTAATTAGTCACGCAACACCATCAAGAATAATCAGCCAGAATTATACATCAAATGAGAGCAAACAGAATATGCAATAGTCTCCTAAGGGAAGTGGCGGAAAGAACCAACAATTGAGTCTTTTACGTAGTGAGCTGGAAAGCACACAGCAAAGATTAGTATTTGTTAGTTGTACAACATGACAATTGAGGTCATATCAAGCTAATGAAATCTGAGCATGCACATGGTAAGAAAAGCCCTTACCTCCAAATATTTACGTTCAAAATAAGAAAAAAGAGTAAGAAAAGACAGTCAGAGCATCTGTCTTATAGGATCATTTACATTAGACATCATTCTAACAAGCTTCATTTCCTTCTAGTTTCTTTGTCTACCATTTCATCCGAGGGATTGTCTATACAGAAGCATTATTGATTATAATTTTTGTAGCAACAGAACAGCCTGTTGTGAATAACATCAAAATTATTAAAGACTTTTTCTTACTCCAAAAGTTATAAAACCTTATGCAGTATTCAGTAAAAGTGTCTGTTCTGGATTATTCAGAAAGCCAGAAAGGGGTGGGGTGCAGTCTGCAATTAAGACACCTAAAATCCATGTGCATTATACCTCTAAGCTTACATTGAAGTTGGTGGACACGTGGACTGTGCTTCACCTTCTTCTACACAGACATCAACCGCAATACGAGACATCTTAAGGCATCCCAAACATCCACCAGGAGCAAATATGTCGTAGAAGCCTCTGGTAACTCTGCTTTTCTATAGTGAGAGCTGGAGACTGGATGGGATAAACAGGCAATTTGAAATGTCACTAGCCACTGAGGTGTAAGAGAATGAGTCGAGCCCTTGGTCAATGGAGCCTAAAGAGCAATCCAGCTGATCACTTGGTGTCTGTTTAAGGTAGACTGAGTCACTCTGGACTCAGATGACTTACTTCCTAGCTCTGCATTGGCTGTAATCAGACCTTAGGCCCCTGGCTGAGCTGTAACATCTTAGATGCAGACACCTACATTTAGTTGCCTTAACTAAGAGCTGAATCTCATCCTGAAGACATGCTAGTCCACTCTGGCCCTAAAAACTGTGAAGGAGGGCAGTTCAGTCCAGTAACCTACATGCAGGAATCTAGCTCTGCTCAAGAGGGTATGGGCAGCCCACCCATCTACCAGCTGCCAGCTAAGAAGAGAATCGGGTCTTCTGTAGACCCATCATATCTGCCACCCTATGTAGAAGTCTCAGATACCCTCAGGTGTCTCAAAGGTGACTAGATGTCTATGTTTAGGCACCTTAACCAAGTCCAAAGGTACAGTCATGTCAAGGCCAAAAGTGTCATCATTATGGATGTGGTTGTTTTCAGCAGAAGGTTATCTGAAATCACATCAAACCTGCCAGGCAAGTCAGTACTCAACAGAAAATGGAATGAGAGCACTTCCACAGTATGGTAAGTTAAGGCAAAGTTCAGCCCACGTATCAAAACTGGCTAAAATAAGAAACAAGCAAACCCTTGCTGATATTTCTGCCAAATCAACTGTACACTTCAAAGACACACAGCTGGACTGGGATTCCCAAAGGAACCCACAGACTCAACTACCTAGATCTCCTCGGAGATCAATGGCAAATTCCTCCCTAACTTCCTTGAATAACACTGAGAATACAGATGCAATTTTGTTTATTTCTTCTGCTTTTCATCCTCAGTTCAGCTGGGCTTTGCATCTCCCTGAAGCAGTGCCATTTCAGCAACACAGCAGCCTGCAGTACAGGTTCATTCCTCTTCAGGGAAAGCATCGCCCATAGAACAATTGATACTACGTCTTGCAACACCCAAGTTCTCCTCGGAGGTCTTCCACTGAAGTAACAAACAGGCCCAACCCTGCTCTGTTTAGGAGGTCTGATAAGATCACTGCCCAAGGTGCCATGGCTGCAGGCCAGAATGCTGTCTCAATAAACCATTTTCTGGAGGACCACCTTGTCTGGACTTGTCTTTCTGTATGAAGCCAGGCAAAGCAAAGCATTCAGATGCTAAAAATGTGTAACTATTATTGGTGTTTGTCCAACATTTGGAGGCTCATAAATCTCCCAGAAAAGATAGAATAGGAGCATGATTAAGAAAACAAGAAACTTTATGCATTGATTCCTCTCCTACTGCTTCCAGAAAAGCGATTGCCTGTTGATGAAATGCCCCCTTGACTGGCTTCCAAACCAGCACTCTCCCCGAAAGTGTCCTTTTTCAAATCTTCTGCATTACAAGAGTCAGACACACACATACAGCTGTATGTGATCAAAGAGAAAATACTAATCCATGTGTGCAGACATGTCTAAAGGTGGAAGGCAAAAGCCAGCAGCAAAAGAAAGTTAAGGGACCCCAGAGAGTGCTTCTTCTGCCTTTTCACTGAAGATAAAGCTCCAAACGGAGGAATGCTTTCTGGCACTGGAACTTTAAAAACTGATAACCAATTCACTGCTTGCTTTCTGCAGTGACTGATCTCCAGTTGTTTCCAACAGCTGAGATAAAACACCCCACTGATCTCCATACTGTACTTACCCTTTCTGTTTACATCCGTTACCTCGAGACATGCTGTATACTTCATGCAAATGAGACAGCGTGTGCCATGACAAAAATTCTCCTTAGCAAGGGGAACAGGCGCAGCGCTCAGCACAAATCACCCCTACTAGAAAGTAGCGCTAAGGAAAGAACATTTCCTGTTTTTAAGTAGCCAATTTACAGCAAACAATTCTTTGTGTTTGCTGCCAGCCAGGGAAATAGCTTCTACTCTTAACATTTTTTAAGGATGTCGTACACACAGAGGATCTGATGGAAAAGTGCAGACTGAGCGTCACGTAGGAAAGAGAAGAGAACACCTGTGTCCAGCGGGGAGTCCAGGACCATGCAGCCCAGCTGCACGCGTCCAGCCTTGCCGCCTTCCCTCCACTGTCCCAGTGTCAAGGGAAGTTCATTGCAAGCAGCCGTGTTGGAGCAGCTCTGCTGTGAGCAGGGACTGAGATGTTCCAGAAAGACTTCAGGGTTGAATAGGTAGATTCCCTTATTTAGGAGTCTCCTGCTTCTTTAAGGATCCCTCCTGCCCCCAGACTGGAAATGCGCATTTGCAACTGGAGCATCTTCCCCTGGAGATGTTGTTTTACACTTTCCAGAGTAGGGATGAGCTGGAGCAGGAATGAAGCTGATCTTGCCCCCAGGCCTGCAGCTAATTGTTAAAAGAGACCATACTTGAGCACAAAGTTTCAATTCAGAATGGTCAGCTCAGTCTCTGCTGGCAGAATTTCAGCCAATGACCACATCTCCTGTGTCATGGGTGCAAGAAGGTGATTAAACAGTCTTTTATAAGACAGGATTGCAAATTATTACATAATTGTGTAGGGCTTCCCGATTTATTCAGGAAGATGCTAGAAATTAGCGTTATTGGCATACTGGAAGGATAAGGAACAAGAATGTATCAACACAGAAACCCAAGTAAAATCTTTTCCTACTCTTTTCTTGCCATGTCTGCAGAAATTTCAATAGAACCTAAAAAAATTATGTCTAACAACGTTGCTGAAACAAGATAAAAGAAGATAACACGAGGCAGACAATGCATGGATAAATCAAGAGGTAAGGGGAATCTTCTCAGAGTCCTTTAGAAGAAAAGCTTGCCTTTATTTCCAGGATTAGGAAGCCACTTTCAGCTCCTCCTGTAATTGTCTGCCTAGGCTCTCCTTTCGCAGCCAAGACCAAGACTTTGTAAAAACAATCCTGAAAAATCACTGTCTCTCTGAGCAAGCAGTTCACCTCAGTGACGCATTTCTTGCTGGGACCAGGCTGGACACTGATCAGTACAGGCATACAGCCGCAGTGGTTATATTTAACAAAGTGCTTTTGTCAGTGGACAAGTACCTGATTTTTGTCTTCTTTGGCCATGTCCAGATGCCTGCAAAGTTCTTTAATAAAGATATGACCAGGTGACCTTTAAATGTGAGTCCAGTAGCGACGGCTGCGCTGAGGCACATACTTCGTGTTTAATATCAAGGTTGGCATTTGTGGAACAGAATCAGCCTCTGTTTAAAAAGAAGACAAAGTGGTGGAAAGAGGCCCAGTCTTTCACTAGGCCATACTGGTGGAGTAGGAAAATACAGACCCACCACACACCTTTAAGGACTGAAGCGGAACCTGCAACCTTCAAGATTTGCTTCAAAGGAAACACACATGCAAGACAATAAAGTCTCCCAGTTTGAGTGCACTGCGTGCATGTCCCCTACAACAAACCTCACTGGGACTAGTTTTAAATGGCTGATCTCCAATTATATTACTGCCATTAGATATTTAAACATGCAGTGCACAGAGAATGAATCTGTTTTGCTAGGTGGTTCAATACACAGTGGTGAGGGCTGGTCTTGAAATATATGACAGTCATACTGAATACCTGCAAACTCCCAGCCAGTGACAGCTGAATATTATCATACACATCTTAAAAGAATTATTATCTGAACAGCTCAGCTTGATAACCATCCATTTCACTTTTGAAAATACAAATTGCTAAAATGGCCTGTTTTCTGATCTAGGGAAAATTAAATGTGGAGGCAAGTATTCACGCCCAGTGAAGTCTGCTGTGTTCAAGCAACCAGCCTGTGTCTGGCAGTCCCCATGGGAGGACTGAGTAGTGGCTGGGGAAGATGCATAGAGTGGCATGGATGGTAACTCAGCTGCCAGCTAGAGCATGTCTATGCCTGCAAATTGTCTGCACATGAAGTCTCCTGCCTGCCCTCCCCCTTTGCTCAGAAAGGAAAATTTGGCCTCGTTTGTAGAGAATATATATATAGAATCATGGAATGGTCTGGGTTGGAAGGGACCTTAAATATCATCTCCTTCCAACCCCCATGCCATGGGTAGGGACAGTCTCCACTAGACCAGGTTGCTCAAAGCCCCATCTAGCCTGGCACTGAACACCTCCAGGGAGGGGGCAGCCACAGCTTCTCTGGGCAAACTGTGCCAGTGCCTCACCACCCTCAGAGTAAAGAATTTCTTTCTTATATCTAATCTAAATCTCCCCTCTTTCACCTTGAAGCTGTTACCCCTCGTCCTATCACTCCATGCCCTTGTAAAAAGTCCTTCTCCATCTCTCTCGCAGGCCCCTCCAGGCACTGGCAGCTGCTTTAAGGTCTCCCCACAGCCTTCTCCTCCCCAGGCTGAACAGCCCCAACTCTCCCAGCCTTTCCTCACAGCAGAGGGGTTCCAGCCCTCGCATCATTGCTGAGGCCTCCTCTGGCCCCGCTCCAACAGCTCCAGCTCTGTCCTGTGCTGAGGACTCCAGAACTGGACACAGGACTCCCGGGGGGTCTCAGCAGAGAGGAGCAGAGGGGCAGAATCCCCTCCCTCACCCTGTGTCCACGCTACTGGAGATGCAGCCCAGGGCACTGTTGGCCTTCTGGGCTGCCAGTGCACACTGCTGGGTCATGTCCAACTTTTCATCCACCAGCACCCCCAACTCCTTCTCCTCAGGGCTGCTCTCAATCCATTCTCCACCCAGTCTGTATTTGTGCTTGTGATTGCCCTGGACTAGGTTCAGTTGCACAGTTTTGTGACGGATGACCACGAGGTGACCTGAGCACACAGTGCTAGACTCTCCAGGACTTGAACAGCCTCACTGGGAGTCTTTCCAAAGTGTCGGGCTCCCTTCAGGGATAACTCAGGACAAGCTCTTAAGAGCTGAGACAATAGGTCCCCTCTGTTGCTCTCCTGTTCCTCCTGAACACATACATCTACACAAAAGTAACTCCATGATCGGGAGAGTACTAAATATGGTCACAGGAGGTTAATTTCTCACAGACTTAGACTATAGTTTGTCAGCTATACTCATGTGAACTACTGTGCAAAGACTATGGGAGCATGATGCACTTGTGTGAAAGCACAGGAAACAAGGCAAGGGGAACCTGATCCTTGATTTTCTTGTCTGTTCATGCCTACACAGACATCCACAGCAATATGCTCACCCAGTGTGGTCTGGCATCTCCACATTTGATCTCCGAGCAGAGAGAGGAGCACAGCCGAGCTACAAGGCCACTCCAGAGCTTCTGAGGTACAGCTTTTTGTTCTCTGTTTCTGTACAACTCAGGGAGGCCCAGGGTCATGGTTAGTACTTCTCAGCACAGTGCTAGCAGGAACAGATATAGCATCAATGGAAATTGTCAGATTGGCCAAGCAACTGTTGTAACCACCTTTTGGATGTTCTGAACAAAAGTGGAGCTCGTAAATTCATATGTGACATTGGAGGATGTACCTGTATTAGCTGTTGCTCCCAGGGCATTAACACAGACCTTGGCAGAGGTGGCTTTAGTGTGATTGCCAGAATTAGGTTGGCCCCTGCCGTGTTCCAGCTTTTCTATCCTTTCCATGTCCGTTACCAGGTAGATATGAGACATCATCTCCAGTCTGCTGTCCCACCCACAAGCCTCAACAGTCACCTCTTAACACATCTTAGAAGTTCACCTCAATCAAATACTCAGAACCCAGCTCAGGAGAGCACACTCAGGAGAAAGGCTTCCGGGAACCAGAGCAGCAGTCCAGTAAAGACAGTAAGCAGGCAATAAACATTTGTAACCAGAAGGAGAAGTGTCTGTATTCTCTTCAAACAAGCTGCAGAGCATACACAAGCTGTATGTCCTAGCTACACCAGAGCCACTACCATATAGGAGAAACATGGTGGTCAAAAGTGGAATACACCTGAAATAGCACCTGCAAGGACATACCATGCGGCACCATGCCATTTCCCTTTGGGTCAAAAGGAGAAGGTGAGAAGAGATGCCATGGAGTCCCACAGACCAGTCCCCACAGAGATGGTGCCTGAGGAGTTCCAAGACCAGACCCATTAGATGTTCACTGACTCTTCTAACAATGGAGGCCCCAGAGCTTCCCTGTGTGGCCTCTTCCAGTACTCCACATCCTTTTTAGCTAGGTTGTTTTGTCTTAGCATCTCACCTAAATCCTCTTTATAGCAAATTAATCAGATTTCTATTTTTCTTTCCCAAGGAGAGATGAAAAACAGTTCATCACTGCCTTCTCCATGACAAGATCTATGAGCTGGACAATGGTTATCAAACTGCTGTTCCTGTCAAAGACAACTCTCAAAGGCTTTGCCAAAGATTTATTTTACTTATTGCTTTTCCTATATCCACTAAATGGAAGAAATACATTAAAGTAGTTAGACAAGATTTATTCTTCATAAATCCATGTCCGTGTTTCTTTATCACCTTATTATCCTCTTGGCACCTTTAAACTGATTATTTAATAATTTGTTCTTGTATCCTTCTGCTGCACGAGTTAGATTATTCTCATGTGCAGCTCTCAAGGTCCTCCTTTCCTGCTTTTAAAGGTAGTACTTTTGTGTTTGCCATTTTTCAGTCGTCTTGGACCTTAAGCATCCTCCATTATTACTTGAAGACAATTGCTTTCAGGGATTGCCATGAAGTAGTTCCTGTTGCACTCTGTGCTAAACCTTGCAACGCCTCAGTGCCAAAAGTCATCCATTTTTCTAGATATTCTCAAGCTTCTTCTTTCCCTGTTCTGATCTGCCCATCTGCCTGCTCTTACAATTAATTTTGTTAGCAGGATTTTCACGAAGGCAGAAGCAAAGAAGGCATTGAACACTGAAGCCTATCAAAATTATCTTTTCTCTAGATATGACATTGTGCTAAACAAGGAAGACCACTTGCCTCTTGCTAACTGTATCTCACCTTGGTCTAAAAGTTTCTGACGTTATCAACACGTGCTTTACGCTCACTTCTTATTAATGATTTGTTTCTCTTCATGTCTTTTGACTTTCATATTGGCTTAAAGGACTCCGTAATGATAATCTTGCTGCTTCTATCTTCCTTCTGCACTAGGATTTTTGCCCTTTGTCTCTAAGGCAGTTTCTCCCTTCTGTTAGCTGCTCAGACATCCCGAAACTCCTCATTAACTTGTGATCATGCAAACTGGCTCCCATGACCACACATTTGTTTTTTGTCTCTTACTTTCATCCAAACACATTATACAAAACTGTCTTTAACTTTTGTTCGGTTTTGAACAAGTCTATGGGCTATTACTCTTCCAAAGAGTGCTTCTGCCCCCCTTGTCTGCCCTTCCCAAAGAAGCTGTTGATCTCTCTGCCTCCGCTGCAAACTTGTGGGCTCTTGTGGACCTTTGATATCAAATCAGTTACTGTGTTGGCTGTGACTTCAAGTTTCTCTCGTTTATCCTCCTTCTTCCCAGCCCACCACACAAACCTGGATTTCACCAGCTTCACTTATTGTACCCGCCCACGGGGCCTCTCAGAGGCTCCTGCTGAAATTTCCCATGAAGGTGCCAGTCTGTCAGACTAACTACAATTTTTTTAAAAACAACTCCTGTAGCTTTTGCTGTCAGCCAGCCTCACATCTAGACACACGTCTCCCATTCCCAGTCTGGAAGCCAAAGCCACTCTGCCATATGCACACTTACTCCCATCATGCTAACAGATGCAACATGCCCAAGAGATTTCAGGGGAGAGATGCCAGGGGTGAGAAGGAGTCCTGCTGTTTAGTATGATCTAGAACTCTTGTCTGGCTGGAATAAACTTGCTTTCACCCTTAAAGGCAAGTCTAGATGAAGCTATGAAATCCAAATTAGCATTACCTTTTCCAAGACAACCCATCCAAACAAAGCAGCACGTGTCCTGGGACAGCTGGAACCTGACACCAGTTTGGAGCAACCTGAAGCTGTTGACTGTGCTGGGCCAAGCTGCAAGGCTGAGGCCAGGTTTGGATTTGTCACATTCCAGGTTTGATGGAGTCAGTAGAAAGACACTTCGCAAGGCAGGCAAACCCCAGACGGTGACAGGCGTTCATGCTGGGGCAGCATTACAGCCTCCCTCTGTCAGAAGAGATGTGCAGGCCACCTTCCCAACCACGCTTGACCAAGACTTACACAGAACCTGTGGAGTCAGGGCAACAGAGACTCATGACCTGCTGGCAGAGGACAAACAGTGATGGCAAAAAATGTTTTTGGATTGACTGCAGATTCCTCCTTTTGGGGTAGGGGCTGCTGATGCAGGAACTTTTCCTGCTAGCTCATGCAAGGCCAAAACCTGCTGTCAGGTTCAGACATTTGGACCATTCATACAGATATGGGGAAAAGTGGAGCAGATCATTCTCTTCTGTGCAGTTCCTGGGCCCTTCTTTGAAGTGTGATGTTGGCTGCTGTCAGAGATAAGGTGCTGGGGAGCACGAGTCTCAGTATGGTCTCGTTACAGTAGAAGGGAGAGGAGCTAGAGTCAGGACGGGTTTTTGGAGCTAATACCTTCTGAAGGACCTCAGCATTGTTCAGTATTTTTTTTCCTGAGTGGCTTTCCTCTTGCTTACCAGAGTTGTGTGCAGATCTGCCCACCACATCCCCTCCATGCCTCTGCGTTAAAGAACAGAAAAGGCCAGAGCTGAGGCAAGTGGGAAGAAAACAAACCCCAGGGCAGGCTGAGTTCGGGGCACAGCATCAGACATACTTTGCATTCTCTGAGCCAGCAACCAGCTGCAACATATCCCACAGGCAACTGGCAAGTCTTGGTCGACATTCACAGTGGGTCTGTAGCTCTTGCACAGGAATAGCCAAGGACGGATCAAAAGCTGAGGGTAGGCAGAACTGAAACCAGGCCCGGGAGAGGTCCTCTCAAAATCCTAGGCAAGGAACACCACTGAAGATCAAAATTGCCCTTAGCGGAAATAATAAACGATCTTCGCCCCCATTTTCACCATGCCTGACACTAGGTCAGCATTTATGCTGCAATTTTTTTCTCACTATCACCATCCTTTGCATTTATATAGAAAGGCAAACTGAAACACCAACAGGGAGTGATCTGACCTCTGAGATTAGGCGACATCTAAATAAATATGGATCCATGCTCTGCTCGCCACATACCAGCCTCATTATCCATTCTCCTACTTCGATTCCCACCGGGGAAGCAACACCACAAGTAACTGCTTTTCTGACTTTGTTCCCAAATCTTATAACCTGTTTTCATCGCCTCTGAGATTTAATGGGAAAAGGTATTAATTCATGTATACTTCAAGACTGCTGTTTCCACTACTGACCCTCCATGAACTTGGGTCACTCAGTGGTGGGAAACAGTGGAATGACTTATCATTGCACTGAAAAATGAAATCATCAGGAGCAAATGTAGAACACTTTCAAGAAGAAAGTTTACAAACCAAGTTGGAATAGGAAGTTTTTCTCCCACTATCGTTTATGTTAGTCTCCACAGAGAGGACAGTGTTACCCTTCAGCTAATTATACAAACAGCCAAAGAAAGAAAATCGGACATATGCATTGCGATGTAGGAGAAAACCTGCATTAGATCAAACAGGTACCTGATCAAATGTCACAGAGATGTGGTAAGTTCTGCTTCACTTAGGAGGACATTCAGGTACAGATTAAGAAAGCTACACGTTGGTGTCTATATGTGGGTATCTTGGTTCCCATTCCAGTCACTGAATATCTGGTCAATCAGTGGAAACCTAGAAAAGGGCTCGGCACACCCTCAGTAGCTCCCTGCATGAGGTGACCTGGAGGTGGGCTACAAGAAAGCTGGAGAGGGACTTTTTACAAGGGCATGGAGTGATAGGACAAGGGGTGATGGCTTCAAGGTGAAAGAGGGGAGATTTAGATTAGATATAAGAAAGAAATTCTTTACTCTGAGGGTGGTGAGGCACTGGCACAGTTTGCCCAGAGAAGCTGTGGCTGCCCCCTCTCTGGCAGTGCTCAAGACCAGGCTAGATGGGGCTTTGAGCAACCTGGTGGAGTGGAAGGTGTCCCTACTCATGACAGGGGTTTGGAATGAGATGGTCTTTAAGGTCCCTGACAACCCAAAGCATTCTATGATTCTATGATTCTATGAATGGGGTTGCTCTCCAGTTTCCACTGTCTGTACTGATCTGCTATCCACTGGATGTGGTGGGAGCAGAGATGCTCATTTGTATTTTAATGTGCAACCTGGATCCCACTCCAAAGCCCATTTCAGTCACCACACACAATGTCCTGTACCACTTCAGATACACAGCACTACGACATCTGACTTTGAGCTGCTGCACCAGCCAGGCAGAGCTCTGACCTGCCCAATCTCATATTCACCAGCACTGTGCAGGTGCTCACCTGCTCTAAGACATCTCAGATGGATAGCTGAATAGAGACTCTACAGTCATTCAGCTACAGACTGTGGCTCTTGATGTAGGGGTTACAGGAAGAGTTCCTGTGGTCTAGTATGCTCAGGCCTAGATGATTTCTGTCTTCTTGGACTTAAAACATAGTAGATCCTTAAAGTTCTTCATATCCTTTAAATTATACACCTAAATGAGGAATCGAGCAGTGCTGGAGTGCTCTAAAAAAGTTTGTTAGAGCCACTCGGAAACTGCCCTGGAGGTAAGGAGTATTCATTATGAAGATGGTGGAAGAGAATGGCTACTACAGCACTTGCAGCACGTGAAATCCGTTCATAGTGACACAGGATGCAGTTGCTAAAGAGTTGTCATTGCATGGCTGCATTAGCTGGAGGTAGCTGCAAATGGCTTGAATTAAACAGTTAATGATGATTTTTAATTTTATGGGGTGCAAAAACCTGTCTGTGGAACCTTACACAGAAGACACCAGACATGTGAAAAGGCAAAGTTACAATTCCTTTAAGGTATCAATAGAAAAGTAGTTCCAAATTAAAAGAAAACTTGCAGTTTTCAGACACTTTGTTTATGAATTTAAAACAATATATATCAAAATTTTGAAGAAAGCTACTACTTCTGGGAAAGGCTTCACAAACTCAAAGACTCATTAGTTCGTCAAAAAAATCTTCAGCCAAAGCTTTTCAGCAAGCCATGAAGGTTATGTAGTATTATTAATCACTTTCTTGGACAATGTGCATGTAATCAAGCAAACTAAAATTAGCTGAAAAAAATTTTCAAAGAAAAGGCCACTTTCCAACATCCTGACAAATGAAATAAGTGGATATCCAAACAAAGGGCTAAGAGTACAATTAAGGCAAAGCAGGAACTGAAGGGGCAACACTGGTCCAGTGCACTTCACATATAGTCTTCCATACATCAGAGCCCCCAACAGTGCTTAATCAAAATAATGGAAAGCAGAAGGAGAACAAAATGACTTGCAGGCAAAGGAAAAAGATAAATGGAGACTGTAGCACATATCAGAGAGAGGTAGGGAAGGGGCTTTTCGATATTTACTCTTAGAGAAATTTCTTCAGGTTACTTATCTTCATTGCTTGTCTCTGAAATCACTACTTTTTTTTACCCTCAAATAAGGTGGCAAACTGCGCAGCATATTGACAATGAGAGAGCAGCATTGATACATGTAATAATATTAACATATTTAACGTATCATTTTTCTGTCTCATTTTTAATACAGTCCATCATCACATTCATTCTTTCTTTTCTGCTGCCACCAAGATTTCAGTTGGGGTGTCTTGTAACTGACCACACGCAGCTTTTCCTCACCCAGCCACGTATATAGAAAGCTTCAGTTACTCCTCCTAATCTGGTAGTTATCCATCTCACATTTCATCCGACATCACTTTACTCATTCACCTGCCTTTGGCAGGTCCACCTGGAGTTTTTCCCATTTTTCCGAGGGCTTGACTGACCTCAATATTTCTGTGTGATCTGAAAAACTTTCATTGTTCACTTTCTTTTCAAGATCATACAAAATGCCGCCTAAGACTCACGAGTTAAATGCAAAATGGCATTCACCCAAAACGTAAATTATGTCCACATATAGAGCCAACCTAGGAAGCTTGAAAATAAAAGCATGTGTTTGAATAATATAGCAGTCATCCTTTTTTTTATCAATTATTTAGGGGTCTTTTGGTTAATGGTTTACTTTTTTTCCCTGAATGTGGAAGAATACCGGCATATAAAGGAGCTGCATTAACACTACATTAATGGAGCTGCATAGACCAAGATAAAGGTGACATTGTGCCATGGAAGGGCAGAGTCAGCACATTCATGGAGGGATGTCCTTGCTATGATGTCCTTGAGTCATTTCCACTGCCATCAGGGGCTCCTGTTCTCCCGACAGCTCTCTGCAGCCGTTCATTAGCTGGGCAGGTTTCTGTGGAGCTTGTAAGGGCTCCAAAATTTACCAGCTTGCTTAAGTCTGCAAATACATTGCACACTGTGATCATAAAGCAGTATGCTGTTTCGTCCTGTTTCACACTCACACTGTTGTTCACTGTCCCTCCTGCCACTCTTTACCATCAGAATAATTTTTCTTTTTCAGAACGGCAAATCAGGGTTTCATGGCATCGTGTCATTGGTCTCCCAGCTCACCCACTGGGAACAGGGGCTTTAAATGAAGAAGCCTTGCACAAATCTGGGTGCGCTGGAAGCAAGAAAAGAGGTTGTATACAGACCTGGCAGTGCGGGAACAGGGACAATAAAATGAAAGTAGCACGGCTTTCTGTATCTGACTGGATGCTGTTGCCAGGAATAAAGAAATTTGTATCAGTGAATAGAACATTTTTATATTACCTCCAACAAAATGAGGCAATGATATATATTATTACAATACAGAAAATCTAGAGAAATGAAAGAATTAATATTAAAATTACAAACTTTAAAATGTACATCCACACAGAACCTTGGAGATATTAAGTTTCCCACATTTGAGGCAGACTCAGCTGCAAGACACAGAATGGAAACTGCTTGAGAATTTCCGGAAAGGGGCAGATGAAACCCAAGAGAACTGTCTCCAGCTGCACAGGGCAGGTTCCAGGGCAATGAGAGCCCTGAGCACAGTACAACTGGCCAGGAAGGGTGGGATGGAGACAGGCTGACCAACATGACAGTCCTGTTGATTCACCCTGCTTGGAGCAGACCATGGTGCATGGGGTACTTGTGCTCTCTGAGTCCCTGCAACTTCCAAGGAGCAGGAGGAAGGCTGTGATGCTCTTTCAGGAGCTCCTGGGCATGCACAGGTGCTCCAAATGCAACGCTGCTTCTTGGCCAAGGATCATTTGCATTGCAGACAGGTTGCAAGGCGTTGTGCTTTGAGTAAATGATCAGCCAGACCCTGAGCCTTCAGAAATGTGCTGGCTGCTGATGGAGAATGCTCAGAACAGTGTTACTGGTGCTGCTAGCACCTGTCCACAAGAAAGTCATCAAATGACACTTTCTGCTTGGTCTTGGTAGCCACTCCATCTGAAGCTTCAAACACAGCAAATCACAAGAGAAATGGAGAGGAAGAGAGTCCAGGAGAAGACCAAGGGCATAAACATTTCATGGTAAGCTAAGACTAGATAGAGACTACTTCAGCAGGACTGCCCAAGAGAGAGCAGAAGTAGCTAGCATTGCACAAGGCACCCTGTGCGATTGTTTCTGGGCAGGATAATAATGAGGAGGCTCCTTTCCTAGCTATGTTCTTTCCTTTTTTTTTCCCTGTCTTCACACCCACTCCTTTTCCTGAGATATAGTAAGAGATGGGGGAATCAGGAATGAGAGACAGGACAGAGATTGTTAGATTAATAATAAAAAAACAAGATACCAGGTTCCTGACCCAAAGAGCTTGTGAGCACTTGGCTGAAGAAGTGGAGCTGGCAGCACAAGGAGCCTTATTGTGCAAGTCGCAACAGTAGACAAATTTCTGGGTGCTAAGCAAACGTGATCTGAGGCAGTCATGAAAGAGCCCTTATGCAAATGTCTGTGCACTAACTGCACATCTGGGCCAGTTCCACCTACTAATCACTCACCATCTCCTAAAACCTCCTGCAGCTTTAGTTGGGAATAGGCTTTCCTCCACGTACAGGTGAGCTACAGAGCCGTGATCACACTCCCTCCTGAACAAAAGCCCCATATAAAAAGCTGTGAGGTCCTTTGAACCAAAATGTTCTGTGTTGGGTCAAAATATTGAGTACACTAAGAGCTGCTGTGTTCCTCATATGGGAGAGATACCCTCCTCATCTCCCTCCTGCTACTATTAATTCCTTGCAGACATGCCTTTGCATGCAGAAGGCATCTCTGCTTCTGCTCATTTCGCTCACTGAAGAACTGTACCATAAGCCCTGCTTTCCATCCCACACGTACCAGCTTAGACAGATGGCATTTGCAGAGAGCTGTTGTAGTACTGCTTCTGCAGTGGTTCTACAGTCATTCTAGGGGAAAAAGTTTTGGTCTCCTTCTCCAATAATTTATTGCCTGACTTTAGACAGCTAATAAATCACTGGAGCAGGTCCTAAGCTTGTGTTCACGTTTATTATCATTTTGCTGGGACAAGTGATGTGCAGTTACTCCAGATGCAGGAATGCATTTTCTTGTGGATTTAATGGGAATCTAAGGCATGCAATCAAAAAGCAAGGAAAAAAAGTACGTGTTGGGAAAGTGAAAGCCCATGATTCCTGCCTGGCTCTTTTGTTTGTTTGTTCGTTTTGCCTTACACTTTGAAGCGGCAAAGGGGACCAGGGTTTGGGTTAGTGCAGAATGATTTAGAGGGAGTTGTATGTGTGCGTTGAATTACTTAAGCGAAGACCAGAGCCTACTGAGCAGGTGCTACTTTCACCTTCAACAAAACCTGGCCCTCCTTTGCACTTTTATCTTTAACCCAAACCTTCCTCTCATCCACGGGATTCAGAAAAATTGTCTCTACTTTAGATGCCTATCTATATGTCAGTACAGCTAGCCTCTCATCTGCCATCCTTTGCCCACTCTGTAAGATGCAATATGCATGTGCTTCTTCAGGATCTGCCCAACTGAAATCCTGCTCTACCTTCCCAGTTTTGCCTCTCCGCTTGCTAGCAGGGGAAAGTGTCCTCCATCACATCCCTTCTCCACGTCCAGTTGCTGCTCCTCCCTCCCAGTGCACCTGCCTTTTCCAAAAGTGCTCGCAAGACCAAACTTATGAACCTTCTTCCAAATTGCCTTCAGCAGTCTCCTTAAACGATTCTCCTTCTCAGGACTCCAAGTGACCTGAGCATCCTTTCTCAATAGTTTCAAGCCATTATTCATGGCTTGAAGAATTATTCATACCCCTCCTTTATTTGCATGCTGTATTTAAATTTTTGAGCTTTACTAATGGAGCCACAGTTTTAAAATCCAGGGGGAGTGTTTTGACACTCTCCCCTCACGTCCTGCACAAGCGCAAGCAGACTTCACCCAAAGCCTGCTGTATCAAGACTTCCAGTTACATCATTAGGTGGCCATAAGCCCACTGACCTGACTCTGGGAGGCAATTGTGATTGCATCCTTACCTCAAAAATTGTTTACACAGAAATGGGAAGAAAGAGGTCTCAAAACATGAATAAAAATGTACTTCATTACTTCAGTTTCAAACTTCTATGTAGCACAGATTAGTGCATAAATTACAGAAGGAAATAAAATACTTCAAAATCATTGAAATAACTGGAAATTTTATCCATTCTTTTTGCCTGAACTAAACCTTTACTTCACTCCAAAGTGTCTATTTTAGCTTTTTTAAACTTGCAACAAATCAATAAAGAGAAAACAATTCTTTATCAAGCCTTTAGGTTTTTAAAAACAAGACTGTCACTCCTGAAAAGGAAAGTCAACAGCCTTTGTTCTGAGGTAATTCAAGTGTCTCCACTCTCAGGAAAGTTTCCAAGTTGTCGTCTTAGACGTTTTGCTCTGTGTTTTTCTTCTTTCTTTTTTTTTTTTTTTCCAATTCACAGTACCCGACCTTTCCTCCAAGCTCCCTCCTTCTCTCTTTAATCTGTAACCAGCACTTCAGTAGGGTGGTTGGGTTGGGTTTTATGTTTCCCTTGAGAGTAATCCATGACTCTACAGTGTAGACAGTGCTTCTGCTTTCTTTCTGACAAGGTAAAATTATCTCCCAGTCCTACAGCCCAAATTTCAAGATGTTTGGACATTGCTGTGTTCAGCTTTTTGAAAATTGATTCTTATGTTGTGCTGTGTAGGTGTTCATTATCTACTGAAACCACAAGAAGTTAGGGATATTCGGGCTGTTGTATAAACCACCTGCATCCTAGATTCAATGTCACTGTGTCCAGAAATGGTGAGCGATGCACTGTGCTCCACACCTGCACTTTTCACATGGCTTTTACCCTGGATTAGAATAACAACTTCTAAGGGTCACTAAGAAAATCAAGCTTGGGATCAGTAGACTGAAATCTCTGTTGGGGTCTCTCTATCCAGGACCAATTCTGTAGCCCTGCCACACACAGAAGAGGTTGGAAGTAATTAACTGAGAACCAGAAGTTGCCCCCAGGAGTGGAGATCCCTGTGCTGCACTAGGCAGACTCGCTGGAGGACAACAGCTAAGGACTGGTACTGGGAACTTCTCGTGTTGCAATACCAGTTGAGAGGGAAAGGCACAGAGAGTGGGCAGCTGGCGGACTCCTCTCCAGCATGCAGATGCTGAGAAGGACCATGGTTATTTGCATGTATCAAACCAGCAGGCAGAGTTTGGAGCTCCCTCTGGAGCTGAGGCTTCTTATCTGCAGTTCAACATATATTTCAAGCCATCTGAAGCACAGAATCTTTTCCACCTTCTGGCCCCACGATGTGTGAGGTGAGTCTCTCCCCACCCACTTTGTTGGAATGGGCATCTATGCACCCAGAAACAAAGTGCTTCTGGGGCCGTGAGGACAGCAGGCATGAGGAACACTGGCATTATGACTAGAGCTCTCAGAAAGGAAGAAGCAGCAGCAGAGACCAACCCTGATCCCTAACTTATTTCTGTTTGTGAAGATGGCAACACTGGAGTTCAGGTTTGTGAAGTACAATGGGCTGAAAACTTTGTGGCAAATACTGTATTGATACTATTATGAATCATCACTGTTTATAAGAAAATTATATTCTTTTTGAGATAGTGGTACAAAGCTTATGCAGTGGCATAACATGAAATAGCTGTTGTCCACAAAAGTTACAGGAAGTACATGTTTGCCTTTTTGGTAGACACTTATCTTGGATCTGATTGTGTGCTAAGATATGGGCAAAAATCAGAAACAATAGTTCATGGAAGCGGACAGAAGGTACCAAGCCTCCTTTGAAGAGGGGCACAAGGCTCTTTGACACAGATCAGGCAAGTAGTAGGTTGAGTGGAGAAAGATGGAAGAGTTAAGCACCTTGGTGTCCACAAGTGGCTATAGTAAGATCATTACGCACAGTGAGGAAGAAAAGTAACCTGGATTCAGGCTTGCTTCCCTAACTGCTTGGGACTGAGGCTTTCCTTAGAAAGAGAGCAGGAAAGTGAAAAGGGAGCAAATAAAACAAAAGGATGCTGGTTTCTGAGAGACGAGAGAGGGCTTGGGATGTCCCTCAGTAAAGACTCAGCCTGACTGCTAAAGGATCCAGTGGCACAACTGATATGCTTTGAAGGAGGCCTAACATCTTTTGACAAATGGCCGTGGGGAAGAAGAGGCTAAATGAGTCCTCTGCAGAGAAAATGGGTCTTCAACAGAAACAGCTACAAAGGGCATGCTGCTGGAAGACGTGTCTCCTGGGATTCCTCTGCACCCATCACTGGGGTAACTCAGTTCTTGTTGGAACAGCTCTGTTCAGACAGCGAGGTGAGTCAATCCAGCATATTTAGATCCTTACATAACCAATGCCAAAAGGCAAGGTGTTACAGGATTGCTGCCAACACAAATGCCCAGGGACCAACTCTGCACTCAAGAAAATGAGTAAGCGCTCCCTCCAGAACAGACTGAGAGCATCTCTTAGATATTAGCTGCATGGTGTTTTGCAACAGGAACGAGCTGGAGCTCTGCCTCTGGTGGTAGCTGTTTTACCAAATACAGTACTGGTGGGACAAGGCTGAAAAACAGATCACGAATAGTTCCTTTTCCCTGCACAAACCCTGACCCATGGAGTTACGCGTAGCTCCATGCATAACCCATTGGTGTACTTTTCAGCATCACGTGTAAAGTGTTTTGCTAATAACTCAAGACCCTTGGACACCCTAGAGAGACAGGCAAGCATCATGGAAGACCGCTTACAAACAGGAATCAGAGGTAGTTTTGCAGGTATGATTCAGTACTAAATGGTAACAGGAAACTTCTGGTCAAATCACTAGGTCATGTTGTCTCCTACTGTGAAGTGGCCCTAACAGAAGGCAGTATTTTACCATATTCTCCAAACTCTGCATCTCACGGCTATCCAAAACAGCAGCTGCCTCACACCTGCCCCCTGCAACAAGGGAAACTCCCTTTATTAAACGTTCAGTCCCCAGGAAAGAGAATGACACTATTGCCTTGCAGATACATACCACACCCAGCACTTACTTCTAACTAGGCTGGTAACCACTTCAAAGCAGCACTGCCCTGAGTAATGCTAATTCCTGAGAGGGTTAAATCAACATTTCCTAAATCAGAACACCTAACAAAGCAAAGTCTCCAGCTAGGTGGATATCTGTGCTGAGCATGTCTGTCTGACCCAGAAAAGACTAGGAAGACTAAGGGCTGGATCCTGATGCCTCCCTGACAGCAGGACGTTGCTTGGGTGAGAGACGATTCCAGAAATTGATGTGTCTCCTTATCTTTCAGAATAAGTGAAGGAAAGCTGGGAACCTGCCTGTTTAATCTTAGAAAAGTTTTCTTACCTCAAACCTCATGATAAGGCAGGGTCCTGTGCATATAAGGAGGTGCTGGAGGGTCTCTGTCTCATCTTCCTACAAAATCCTTTCTCAACTGGGATGCTCAAGAGGAGTAAACTAAAATTCATAACCCACAAGCAAAAGTCAAATTACAGATCAACCCTGAAGCATAAGATTAGATCAGGACCACTGTTTTACCAGAGACAAAGCAAGAAAACCCATTTCCTCCAGGAGGGATAGCAAATCTCCACCCTATCTTAAAACATACAAGCCAGACAGCATGCCAGTATGTTTTGTCAACAAGAGCGAAAAGCAGTTCTTGCAAAACATCCCCTTGTGTTTAAGGACCGTCTCATGGCACTAGGTCAACTCTTCACTTCTCAAATTATCAAAGAGAAAATTCTTTTTTCTAAAGGTAGGCTCTTTTCCTTCCTACAGACAAACGTTGTCACTCACATGGGTCTGCTGCAAAATTACAGCTGTAACTTTTGGTTTCTACTTCAAAACACCTTGCTGGCCTCAGGCGGCGGCCTCAGCACTGTACAGACTGCTTCTTAAATCTCAGACTTCAGCAGCTTTCAGGTAGCTGCCTAGTCAAAATAATATATTACCAAAGTGATCTCTTCAGGTCCGCAGAATCTCTGCTCTTAGTTCCGTAACTGACACATTTCCTGACTCTGGGACAGGATTAAAAGTTAGTATCCCACAAACGTGTGTACTGGAAATCCACTTCTTCGGTCCTTGCAACCTCTGCACCACCACCCACACCCTGCCTTCCAAGGCAGATCTGCTATTCTTGGGGTAAAAGCATGATTACTTGTGAGACCAAGAGCAGAACTGGGGATCATCAGGAATGTTTTCCTTGTCCTGTGAGCGGATGCCTCTGATTAGCTGCTCCCTGTACATGTTACTTCATTTTCACCCATTTCTTAGGCTGGTAGATTGGCAAGGGGCTCTGTAGAGAGCAGGGTTGAAGCCCAAAGGATCTCAGGCACACATTCCATGTAAACACTACTGCTTCTGAACCAGTTGTTCTTCGCTTCAAGCACATGCTGCTGAGGTGCAGAACAGTCAAATAGTGATATTCTGATCTATGCAGAAAGATGCTACTGCTTTTTAAAGAGGTTTAAAGGCTCAGTTTTTTTCTGTTTCCTCCTCTTCGTCTATCACCATCACACACATATTAACATGGCCAAACATTCTTGGCAAGCAGTATATTACCAAAAAAAAAATATCATTGTCTACACTTGAAACTGCCTTAAAATGCTTCACTGAACTTTTCTTTAAATCATGTGAGTGTAAATCAATACAAAAAGCAGACAAGACAGAATAAATGCACTTGTCTTGACACTGGGATAAGCTGTATATCAGGAGTCTAGGTTTTATACGTATGTTTTTATAAGAATGTGTAAGTTAGAGAGAAAGTACTAGACCCAGAACAGTTAGATCTCCCAGTATCACTTACAAAACAACCATATAGAAAAAAAAATTATGTTTTGATGGTGTTTCAGAGTAAGTCAAGCCATGCTATGAGTGTTAGAAGGAATGGTCTTTGATGCCTCTTTCCCTGGTGATGGCACAGGTTTCAAGTGAGTAAAAACAAGACCCATTAAACACATCTGAAACTTTTCAAGTGTAATTAAAGTGCCTTTTCTTTTCTGAAGAAGGACTGGCTCATCCTGGTCTGCATGCTGCAGATGTTGGTGACCAGGACTCAAAGCTCTCAGAGTTCTGCTTTCCACCGTGACTAGTTCATTACTGCTTGCAGATAATGTTTAAACTCATACCTTCTGCAACAAATGCAAAAGCCAAGAAGCCAAGGCTTATTTAGCTAAGTTAAAGGTCCAGTTCAGCTAGCTGTTAGCAGTAGCAGGTGCCTACACGCTAAGAAGCAGGTGCCTAGCTTTTCAAGTAACATATGTAGTTTAAAAAAATGCATAAAACTTGTTCATGCCACAGCGAGGCAAACCAAGTTAATAATTCACAGACTCCAAGCAGGACAAGAGTTACAATGCTTGACTGACGATTTACCATAACAAATTTCCTTGAAACACCATCCCTTGCTTTCAGAATTATTTCTTTAAATACCAGACAATTTTCTAAATCAGTGTCATAGGTAGGTCAACAGAAGGATACACTGTTGGCTGTCGCTTCGTTCCTAGCTGATTACAGTCATAAGCAAAACAACATTTCAGAATGCCCTGTTGGTTTCAGAATTGCCTCCAATGCAGCAGCACCAGGATCCCCATGCTGCCCAGCAATACCATTCCTCTTCTGGCTCTGAAGACATGGACACTGGAGGCAGTTGAGCGTACAACAGCTTCCACTACTGATGGATCTATCTGTGAGGCTGAAGAGAAGGCTGCTCCAATTTAGTATGTTCGACCAGGTTTTTAACAGCCTCTTTATCCTAGGTAAAGACAACAAGTGAAATCCAGAAGGTTATACAAATATCTGTGGGCAGGACGTAACGGGTGGTAATAGGTAGGCAAATGCAGAATGTGAACTGTGAAAGCTTTGCTTGATCTTAGGCCCTTCAGATATCACAGAGGGCAAAGGTTTCAGACAGAAATCTCCCTAGGCACCTCCTGCCTATGATCAATGAAACTCAAGGCTATTTGGGGTACAGAAAACAGGCTATTCCATCTCTGGTTCTCCAGTCTGTGGCAACCTGCAGTCATTACAGCACTCACTTTGGGAGTGGGACTGTTCAGTACTTGAATCCTAGTAGAGTCACAGCTTCACAGAAACTTTAGCAAGAGAGGTGGAAAACTCTTCCACCCAGAAAATTTCCCATCTTGGTGGTCAGGCCCTTAGGAGAGGCAGGTTTAAACGTCTTCGAGTTAGAGGAGTGATGGGTGTTCAGGGCACCCAGCTCCTCCAGTCAGTCAATGAACTAAGCAGGGTCTCATGATGCTGGAGAAGACTCTAGGAGGAGCCTACTTCAGCAGAAAAAAAGGCATAGGCTGTGCAAAGAATCACAGACAGCCATTTCAGGGTCCAAATCCAACTCCCTGTGACATTTCTGAGCAGCCCTGAGCCTGGCTCATGCAGAACACTCACACTGTCCCTACCTGGGCATCAGCTACAGACGGGGCTCTGCACCCAGGTGCTGAGTGTCATCAATGCCATCTAAGGTACCTCTTTCCCCTTCACTGAGTTGGGGACCGAGGTGCCAAACAGTGCTCAGGATTTCCACACCTGTTTAGGCAGTACAGCACCGAACCTCACAATGACTGATGCCTTCTGCTGGACCAGTGGAAATACCCACAAAGAAATTGGGTAATTGACCCTACATATGCTACAGACTCTACCAGCATTCCCTCCGCTCCCACTCCATTCAAGCTATGGAAGGCTTTTTCCATATGCTGGGCACTCAGGTTAATTTAAGCCTTTGTCTAAGAGTTGTGCAGTATGCAATGATCCTGATGCTGGCCACACAAGGCTCCTTCCAAGGCCAGAACAGCAGAGGACACCAGGAACAACAGCCTGTCTTGATCTCTTTCCCTACAGAGGCTACCTCAAGGCAGGTTTGAAGCACACACCACAGTGTATGGGATGATGTTCTGTGCTGCCACCCATTATCAAGGGGTTGTGCAGCAAGACGAGCTACCGAGTTATCAGTTCAGGTGATTAAGTGCTATAAGGAAGACCTCAAGCAGGACTGGACATCACAGATGGGCAGCAAACACCTGTCCTTCACTGCCAGGTCTCTGGGCCCTGCTGTTCATTCTCCTCTCTGGATGACAAGTGTTATTCCCAGCCTGCAGACAAGCTGTAAATGTCAAAACTTGTGCACCCTACATGAACGTTAGCAACAATATTTAAATCACACTCTAGAGGCTAATTGGCTAAAATTCAAAGGTGACACAGAGACAGCAGCTCTTGAAGAAAGCATCAGATGTGGAGGTGATGTTCTAACTTGCCCACGCTCCCACTCCCTGCTACCCCTGATCTGAGAGGGCAGATCCATCACAGTCCAGGCAGTGGGGCACTGGGCTTCCAGTGTATCAAAACACACATCCAAGGCTGAAGGTCTTCACAAGGAAGAAAAGTGAAAAGAAAGAAATGAAAGAAAGATATGGGTGAATAGCTGCCCAGTTGGACTAAGGCTCCAGGTTTCTAACTCCCCAAGACCAGGATGTCGTAATCAGTGTTGTAACTTGTATTTGACATCTTCCTTAAATCCCCAGCTTCTAGAGTCATAGTGTGATGTTAGACTCCGCTCTTTTCACAAAGGTTAAAGTATGCTTCCAGCTCCTCTGTTGAAAAGCACACTTCAAACATGACATTTGCTGGCTCAACATCAAAAAAGCAATTAAAAAAGACCCACACTGACATTCTTCTATACAGCCAGATGTTGAAGTCAGTGTTATACTGAAGTCATTTTCATACAGATTCGTGATCCTTTAAGTTTCTGAGCTTAGTGAAAAAGTACTCTACTAACCCCTCTAGGGACATGACCCATAAAATTGTAGCTGAACTGTGTGCTACTTCATACATAAAACTTTTGCAGTGTCCTTTACCCAAGTACCTAAGTAGACTGCACTTCATTTTTTTCCCAATTTCCATAACTTTCCTCAAGCTTTACGCCTGTGTGCCAAGGAGTCATGGCCCCAAAAAGTCTTTGATTGTCCCCCACTGCAGCCCTCTAGCTCTTCTCTCAGAAGCCAAAATGATGCGAGTTTGCAAGAACAACTGAAGGCATAGCTGAGGAGAAAGGCAAAAAGAGGATGGTGCAGAGGGGTGACAGCCTTAGTCTCTTTGGATCCTCTTTTTACAGGGGAAAGGCATGGTCAGAGCAGAGCAGTGTATCCACCAATATCTCCAACGCAAGGTTCATGTGAAGCAGCATACCTTCACATAGACTTCAGGCAGTACTTAGCCCCACTTGGGCCACCATGTCTGGCCTAAGAGTTGATGCACTCCCACGCCTACAAAGAGGGATATTTCTTCTCTGTACTTAGGACATGTTTGAGTGTTTGGTTTTTGCTTAACACCTGTTACTTCAGGATTTCACACATCATACATCATGCTGGGAAGGAACAAGTCCTCAAGGGGCAGAATCTGACTGTCCAGCCATTCACTTACAAGACACGTTCCTCTGTCAAAGGGACTTCTAAGTGCCTGTCACATCCATCTCTGTCAGTGCATGCACCATCCCATACTGGATGTTCTTCCAGCATGCAGCATTTGGATGGATACTGCAAGGAGGGCCACTGGAAAATCTTACCTGTTTACAGGGTTAACAACAGCATCCAACTACACAGAAGCAAAGGCAATGAGATCCTGAGGTCATTTAGGTAGAAAGAATGAAGGACAGGCAAACTGCTGCACCAGCATGCTGAGCATCCCCAGATCTCTAACACCTCTAAAGTCTAGTGGGAGCCTTTCCCAGGTCTACATGTTGCAGGGATCCATGGTGACTCCCACTTTGCTCCACAGTCAGTGCAAGGTTCCCACCCCCATCTGTAAGCCTCCCCTTTCTCTGTCTCTTTGCCTCCTCTTTCTCTTATTGCCTCCTTTTACTCTTGTATGCACTTTCAGATGCCTCAGTTCTTCTGTACAACAGAATTTGTGCAACTCCATGCAGATGATCAGTGGAGGGTAGGTAGCTATCAAACTGGTTTGTTGTTTATGCTGCTTTTTTGTGGTCTCCTGCACCCTTGGTATTAGCTAGTGATAATGGAGGGAGTGAAGGAGAGCTCTGACTGGACCCAAACACCCATGCTGAGGTCTCTGAGCATATAGAACTGGAAACAGCTGTGCACAAACTGAGTTTCTCTAGGAAGAGTGATGATGCTACAATTCAAGTTTTGCGTGTCTATGCTTAGAGTGCATTTGTGGAGGGGAGAGATGAATTTAGAGCTTGGACCTGTACCTTTTTGCATGTCTGCACCCATCCACTTGAGCATGTGTGTGTAAACATTTTAGTGCCCCACATGTCAAGCATACACGACACAGAAAAAAATGTCCCCAGTCTCTTGCCTGGCAGTTAGAACAGGCAAGAAGGCAGCCAGGCTCATCTGCTTCTGAACACTGGGCCTGGTGACAGCTCCAGGTGTCAGCTGAGAGCCCTACCTATAACCGTTTTCACAAAAGGCCTAAGTCTTCTAATTATTTTTCTAGCAGCTAAGAAAAATGAAGATCTTCTCTCAAAATAAAACATTCAGTCTGCTTGAAGTATCAGCTGTTCCTCCTAGAAGGCACCCTGTCCAAACTGTCCATGGGGGGAATGCCTAGAGCTCCCTGTCCTGCCATGCTGTGACGAAGATGATGACAATGAAGAAGAAAAACACCATACCCACCTTCAGGTTTTAAGGCTGTCAAGGGCTGTGTTTTGGTCAGTTTTCCCAAGAAACTTGGATAAAACTTTACAGTGACAGTCCTGGCTCTGCAGCTGCTCTTTGATGTCTCCCCCCAACCCTTGCAGTTCCAGTGTGCGGACTTCTCACTCATACCCCCAAGAGCCAAGAAGGGATGAATGTTTGCCAGTTCACTCCATCACCTACAAAATTTCTCCTCCATTCTCACCTGCCTTTGCAGTGACACCTGAGAAACTGCGAAGCTGGAGGGACCCATTTTCACCACCTGGTTTGACACCTTGTCCAGCCCAGGCTGGAGAATTCCCCCTGTTGACTATCACATCTCCTTTCAGTGCCCTGTGCTAGACCCAACACTTGTCATAAATCTTTACCTCAAGGACAGTTTGATCAAGTCTCCTCCAGACATGTCCATGAGAAGCCCACATCTCCAAGTCTCCTGTCCACAGCCTAGAGAGTCTGTAGCTGTGCCATGAGGTCCCTTTCCACCAAGTAGGCTCCCATGCACAACACACACCCAGAGCTGCGCATGGCTACTAGCAGACTTGGTGTCACCTTCCCCTGACTGCTCAGGGGACTCCTACTTACATGGCTCTTCCTCAGAGCATCCAGTGCAGTATTCAGCTGGTTTATACCAGCTATGTCTGTGCTGTCAGATGCATCAGATCACCCTCTCTGAAGAAAAGCAGATGTGGTTCTGGGGACAATGTGCTCCAGGGATGGCTCCCCGCAGGCAGCAAGGATCAGGCTGTTCTCCATCCCAATCTCTCCCAGCAGACTGGGTGCCTACAAGCTCTCCCCCATGCTCTCCTGCTGGGTTTTAAAACACGCAGCACATGTCCTCAGCATTGTGCTACAGAAACATCATGCTGTGAGAAAGCCATTATTGTGACCTGAGAAACCACTACAAAAACAATAATATTGCAAAAAAGCTCAGAGGAAAGCCATGCTGAAAGCTGTTTGGACCAAGGCACTGTGCCCTGGAGGAACCCTCCTGAGCAGTTAGACATTAGCAGCTCATTCTTACTGGGCCAGGGGATGAGAATCTGCCTGTGGGGTGGGTGTTCTTAGCAATATGGATGCTCATGATAGCAGCCTGCCATGCACTGGACAAGACTTTTCAGCAGAGCATTTCCTCCATTAATTGAGACAACTTCAGCCCCACTGGCCCAGACTGGTTGATTCTTTCTTTGTTCACAATTTCCATTTGCTTTATCAGTCACTGATTTTGCTGGTCTCCTTCACATCCTGTCCCTTCAAGCTCCTTGGCTACGCTTTCCCGCTGTTGACACATCTAGGAGAGAAGCGTGGGGTCTCCAGCATTTCTGCTCCATCAGTCATTTCAACACCGTCTCCTAGCGACCTTCCCCAGGGACACAGTGACAATGCAGAGCTGAATTGCTCCAACACAGGCAAGAGAGATGCTCAAGGATGCTTCAGAGGCTGAGTACTATGTGTTCTTTCCAGGTCTTGGTGGCAGCTCTGTAGGATCCTGGGTCTGTGGGGCCTGACTTGCTGCCTGCACCAGGGCTGAGGCATGAGCAACAATGTGGCTCTGTGATCGTATCCCTGCTCAGGACTCTACATCTTAGAGGCTGGACTACAAACGTGGTGGTGGAGCCATTCCCACCTGACATTGCCCCATAGAGGGCAGAGAGGAATGGCACTTTGATGACCGAAGAAGCGACTTTTTAAATTCAGACTCTGGCCCTTCACTTAAACTATGACACATGTGCACATCATCACTCTGCTCCCCGTGGGCTTGGACCAGAAGCCGGCCCTTGTACCGCTCCGGCAGGTTTACCTGGGAGAAGAATGGTTAGCTAATTAGCCTGGCATGCATGCGGCTGCATCGCGGGAAGGTTTGGCGTTGGGGCTGATCCCAGCACCAGGGCGCCGATGGGAAGGCGGGCCTCGCCCTTCGGACCGGGATAATATTTTTCTAATGCCTTACAGTGGTTGGCTTTTGTTTTGCTGAGCTGTTGCTATGCACCTGAGGCTCCGCAAGGGAAGTCGGCTCTCTAGAGGAAACAACACTGGCAAAAAGTCACCAAATCATTGTTCTGGCTGCTTTCTGTGTCATGAACAAACACATGAATCTGCACTTGTTTATCGGGAGGCACAAGGGCAGGATTTTGCCGCTTATCCGCAGAGGTGATTTGTCTATTGGACCTGCTAGTCTCAGTGGCAGCAGTTAGCCCCAAAAACAAAACCAGGAAGAGACTAAGTGTTCCCATACAACTTCCAGCACAATCAGCAGCCCTCCTCGAAAGCACCTTTTAAACAAGAAATGGAAGAGGGAAAAAACAATTAGCACCAGAGACTTTATTAAAAAAAAAAAAAGACAATTCTTCCATTAATCAGACCCTTATCAGCAGCAAGGTGATACAAAGCCAGTGTTTAATTGGAACTGAGAAAATGTGTTTGTGCTGGTGTGGAGAGCCGTGTCTATGCGAGCTGGAATGTGGCCTGCATCCTGTTTTCTTTACCGATGGGGGTGGAATCCGCTCCACGATTCCTTGAAGGGCTGCAGCATGTTTTCCACCAGCTCCATGCTGGGTTTATGAATTAGGTTCCTGCTTCTTAGCATCCTGGAGAGCAGCTTTGTGCTCAAAGGGATCCCAAAACTCCGACTGTGTTTCGTAGGAAAAGAGCTGCCATCCTTCCGTCAACAGCAGCAGGTGCCTCAGCGCCTGGCACCCGCCATCCCTTCAGGCTCCTTCCGATTCCTGCTGTCTGTGGACAGACGAACAGTTCTCAAAGCAGGGACATTTAAGATCCCAGTGATGGTTTACTCACTGCCCACTGAGTCCATTATTCACCTGTGCCTTAGAAAAGGGCAAGACAGGCAAAACTTGGTTTGTGAGGGGTGTGGGTGTCGGAGAGAAAGCCCAGAGTGGGTTGTGCTTCATCCTGCAAGAGATCATTGCTTCCCTGGGAGTGCTGAGGGCGCTCAGCTCTCAGGGAGATCAGCCAAAGGCAATATGCAGGGAAGCATCCTCCAGTCCCTCTGCTCTTGTTGTCCCATGAAATACCTTTGAGGGCACTTGATCATTGCTGCCTTCACCACTACACTAAGGGACGGGATGGTGTTAAACCTCTGTCAGTTCCTCAGCTCCATCCTCAGTGCTAGGAAGGGTCTCTCTGATTCATCCAGGCCTTTTCTCTCTGTCAAGGGTGCTTTCTGCTTCATCACATCTGTGCCTTTTTAACATAGCACTCCACCACCGCAGCCCATGGTGCTGTGTTGGGTGTTCCAGTGAAATTTCACCGACTTTTAATACCATGGCATTAAATATTAGGCTATCTTTAACACTGGGATACATTAAATTTATAAGCGCCTTTTCTCCTCTTCCCAGCCCCAACCTCTCAAAAAAAGGAATTGCAGTCATGCTTCCATCCTGCTTTTTGCTGGTGAGGTTACTGCCGGGATGAACAGCCCCACTCCAAATTCAACAGCCTTTTCTGCACCAAAACTCTAGTCAGCTTGGATGGAGATGTCACCTGCTCAACCTCTTCGGACTATCCTTGGAGCAGTGGCCACAGAAATACAAAGTTTGGCTTTCTTAGGCAGGAGTGGGAATGTCACCCAAGAGCAAGTCTGAAGAAGTGTGGCAAATTCACCCAGCACTGCAGCCCAGCATAATTAAGCAGCATTCTTATTCACGTCATCTCCTGACTTTGGCATAGGTTTTATTATAGTCATTACAAAGACAGATATTACTTTTGGATTGACTCACTTGATGGGTTGATCAGCACTTTATTGTAGCCTCCAGTTATAGCACTTTTTATGGCATCCAGAAGAACTTAACCATTAGCACACTATTAGGAAGAACACTGGCAGCTGATTAAGTTGCTGAAGGTCAAAGACATTTTTCTTAATTGCTCCATGTGTGCTCCCTCCTCCTCCCCCTCCAACTGAGCTGGAGGGAGATCGTTCTGTTTTAATAATAAAGTCACAGAGGCATACCTCGTATTTGCCATCAAATCTCCAGGGAGAGGGTTATTCACCATTTAAGATCTTGTCTAAACTGTTATGGTCTCACTGCTGAAATGAAGTCTTGGAGATTTTCGTGGCGTGTATTGAAAACTACAAAAAAAGAAAAAAAGCCATCAGGGTGACTTATTGAATTGGTTAACACACATTGCAAATGATGTGCTATTAGGGTCATATGCTGAAGGGAGGTCTCTGTCTGTGGGAAGGAAGGGAAGATGATTTTCTAGACCCTGGTAGACTTTCACAGCTCCTAGGTATATTGCCAGAACAACTCTATCACGGAAAAGAGATCCTGATGTTCACGAAAGTCTTTCTGATCAGCCTTGTCATTCTCTCCTCTGGAGTGCAGCTCTTCAGATGTTTTCCCATGAATTCACAAGGAAAGGCTGCTCAGTGTTCATACCCTGTTCTCCAGTCTACACCAACTATGCACTGAGCTGCACTTCCAGCATGCTCCAGATGCACTTCAGGAATGATGATCTCCAGTGCAGACTCTTTAATTCAGCCAGTGGCACCCTCCCTCCCCTTCTCCAACACAGCTGGAGAAAGAGAGATTGTTTATAATCGGAAAACAAGCAGTTTTCCCCTCTGTGTTCCTCATCTCTGCAGCATGCACCCTCTGGGATCACAGCAGAAGGCGAAAGCGAGCATAGTCCTCTGCTGCACTGCTTCAAAACAAATCCAGACCAGGATGTAAGCCTGGGAAAGCAACCTCCAGCCTTGTGCTCCTGGAGAGCGTGCATGCCTGGTGATGGAACATGGCTCTGCTGACTGCTTGCTTTGGCTACAGGGCGAGGTGAAGGCTTCAGCTCCCTCTTCATACAGTGTGTTGCTGAGGGTGCCCACACCTCCCATGCTTCACCAAGCTCCGTGTGGGATCAAGGATATACTTACCTGGAGATCATTGCCAGGGTGGGGCATGAGCCTGTATTCGTTAGTGCAGCTAACAAATACAGTTTTAAACTATGTAATTAGTTAATCTGACTGTGCCTATTTAGATTTTCTGCTTCAGCTTCATCTCTCTCATAGGCCTTCTGCTGTCACCTGAGATGAGAAACCATTTCTATGGAAAATTTCACCTGCAAAAGCTTAGTGGTTCTGGTGGCCTCCCACATTTCAGTCTCAGCCAGATGTTCAGCTGCTCATGGAGCTTCACCTTTCAGTTCCAGACTCATCTGACCCAGCTGAAGTCACTAAAACATCTGAAAAGTCCTCCCTCGTTTCTCCTGAGATGCATTTCTACCAGCTCAGATTGCCACCCGGGGTTTAGTCTAGCATCAGAGTCAATGCCAGGGGGAAAAGAAGGAGAATGACTGAAAGGTGCAGCGTTGACCTACTGCAGGTTGATAAGTCATCCTCGCCACTTGAGAAGCCTTTCCCACAGGGAGGTCAGTGAAAGCATCTTCCCTTTGCAGGGCAAGCTGATTGAGCCATGCTTTGAAGAGGAACACACTGTTTTGACAAGGCAGTGGCTATAAGGTCCCTCAAAGGTCTTACAGAAGTCAGATGGGCGAGAGACACCCAGTTACTCATCAACGAGCAGGTGTGAGGTTGAAGAAAGGACTCCAGACAGGCTCACAGGCAGCATAATACTCCTGCGGAGTGTCAGAGGAAGGTGTGACAGACGGAGATGTGCTTCACCCATCAGTTTTATGCCAGCTCCACCTGCCTTAGCTTTCCTGACAATTTCCTCTTAAAGAAAGTGATAAAGGGTTAAACTTGAGACACAGTTTTCATGGAAGATAAACCAGGCTGTGGTCAGTTGTTGTGATACCTAGACCTGGGCATCACATCCAGAGTCCATGGCATTCCTTGCCCCACAGCTAGGAGATCCTGAAGATGTGGGATGCAGCTGACCACAGAGCACTCCCCAGCCTGTGGCAGCAGGTGTGAATTATGGGGCTGACCTCTGCTGTAGATCCACTTGTTGCTCACTTCATCCAGCTCAAGACAACGAGTCAAGTCAGTAATCTTCCTACCCAAGGATACTGGAGCTAGAGACAAAATTTAACTTTAAACACAGAAGTTTAATCAAACTCTCTATTTCCTTGGGTGGAACTACCCATTGACACGTGCTGTATCCTGCCATAGCCTGAAGGGTATTAGTCAAACCACAGGGCTGCACCCTGGCCACAGCTGAGACAACTGGAGAACCTCTTGGTAGTGGAGGACACCGAGAAAGTTCTGTTCCATTGAACTACATTATTCTAAGCTTGGTATTGCAGCACACAGGAGGTATTTCCCAGAGAGAAGACCTTTTTGCAGAACATCTGCCTCAGTGCCTTCTAGCTTCAGCATTAGCCACACGCAGGAGTGAAAGATTTCTGTAATAGACTGAATCCCATAGATAGAGATGCAGCTGCTGGAGAGGCCACCAGTACTGTCTGGGTGGTCTACACTGCTGGACCGTATTCAGCCTCCACAGAGCCACTCACCTTGTAGCTCAGGCCAGAGGTGCCGAAATCAAAGGCGCAGGGACCAGCTGCTGACCCATGGCAAAGCATGACCCTGCACCCACTATTGTGTCTCTTCCCCTCCTGTTGCACCCTAGGTGTTATTTTATAAGGCCCAACTCTTCTGCAGAGTGATCCAGACCAAAATAGTGCAAAATTATAAAATGCCAGGCAGGAAAGTCTTCTAGAAAATCAGATATCTGCCATGGACAGCTTCTTCTTTCCGTGGAAGCATCAAAGGGCTGGCATTGAAAAGGCATCCACCCAAATACCCCTCACTCAAAGCATGCTTCTATTTTTATGTCAACACATCTTCTCCTGAGCAGAACCTTTCAGTTCAACAAACATATGAAAGAAGTCTCAGAGAAAAAATCATTGCCTAACCTGATGAGGACAGAAGTGTCCCACTGTGCAGAACAAAAGTTAGCTGCCCGTAGACCATCTAGAAAGCCTGTTCTTCAGGAGCTCCTACTGCAGTAAAAATGTCAGTGATATGCAGGGCACAAGAGGTCCACGTTTATGGAAACTGTCAGGCATAAAAAGGACTGCTCAGTGAAATAGTTGTATCTTAGGAAAGATACCCTATCACTTGTACTTAGAACTGGGTTTGGAAGTTGCCTGATTTTCCTGGATTTTGCTCTTAAAGCAAGTTATGTTTTTCTGTTCTTTTCTGTTACATGTGAGAATTTATAACATATGCCTACTTCAACCCACTTCAGCTAATCTTTATCACAGAATTCAATAACCTCAGAATAAGCACAGTCGTTTCTTCTCCCTATTCACCCTAATTAATATGCCTTTAAGCATCTTCCTTCTCTTCTTCCCTTGGGTGATACCTAATTAGCTCTTGTAATTAAAACTGTATCCAAAGGGCTGGGGTTTGCACAGATATTGGCATTATCCAGTTGACACCGTGCAGTTACTGCCAGGCTCAGGTTGTTCCTCAGCATTTGGTGGGACACCTGAACAAGATCCTAGCGAGAAGGTCTACTGGGATTTTGTGATCAGGGCCTTGGGGGACTCAGCTGGATGTCTGGCCTGTGGTATTTTTAAACTGGTTTTCCAGATATGTTAACTTCCAGTATTTCTTTCTGTAGCACTCACCGGTGTGTCCAAAGTTTCCCCAAGTGAATGTGGATAGCTTGCCCTGGAAGACTTTCCATCATTTAGCCCTATGTCAAATTTTCCTCTGTTCATTGATCTCAGGGCTAGAAAAAAAAAGAAAAAAACCAAACCAACCCATCCATAAATGGATTCGTTCAGGTTTTCTGTCTCCCTGTTTGGATGTCTTGCTTCAAGCTCACATACTGTAGCAGGGCTGAAGAGCATTTCTTATGGTCCCACCTCCAGCAAATGTGATACTCCCCTTGTGCTATTACCCTCACAGTTGGCTGGGCCACGAGCTGCCTGAGCCGGGATGCTTTGCTCTCTGAGACCAAGGGCTGAGTAAGCCTATAGATCTTCTGTGACTTCAGAAAGACAAATAAAAGGCTGGGCCTAAGGCTGGCTCAATAAACATTCCAGATGATGGGGAAACCTTTCCTGGGAAATGAGTGAATTTCCAACAGCCCTCAGCTTCCTTATTGACACCACTGGAAATCAATCCACACAGGACACTGTGGAAATTACTCCAAAAAGGCAAAATTTCCAGGCCTGTTCTGGAAAAAGATGGAGCAGAAGAGGGGAGAATTGCACCTTAGATATTATACATAGGAAATTTTGCAGTGTTTCAGGGTATCTTTTTCCCTTTTACTTGTAATTCTAGGTCCCTTCTATCATGGACCTTTATCATTAAAGTCATAGAAACTAGGACTTATTTTCATAACAACATCTGAAGGAATCTGATTTTCACACACTCTAACACGAAGTCACAGGGTGGAGACATGGCCATGGCTGATGCAGCTCAGCCAAGAAAGTTGGGCAACAGGAAGGATGGGGCTGAAGTTCTTTGAACCACTGTTCCCAGGGAGCCATGAAAACCCAGAAAGAAGTGCTATGGTTTCTGGATATGCAGCAAGCACAGTGCGGGCTAGTACATTAATGTGTCTTTTTTATTCACTTTCCACAGCTGCACCATGAGATTCACTAGTTAACTACACCAGAATAATCTACAGTGTGGTCTTGATGCAAAGACGACTGTCAAATGTATGGCTTTTTAACTGTATGCAAAAAAAAAAAAAAAAAAATCAGCAAAATGCAGATTTAAAAGTTGGCAGGTGTAGGAGAGCGTGTGTGGTTGCTCTGTCCCTGTGATGCTGACACCCACAGTTACAGAGCTGCTAAGAGGATTGGAGGCAAAGGACTTAACCATGGGAAAACACAAAAAGGATCCCTTGGCACAAGCATCCAAGCTGGTGTCAGCATCCACAGCCCACAGCACAAGAAGTTGGAGATAATTTCACATATATTTTCCCATAGACATCCGGAAAAGAGCAAGGTCTTTATCTTCACTTAATGAACATTTAGGTCACCTAGATGGATTCACTCTAAACTGAAATTTGCTCAGGAGCATTCACAAGACTAGACAGCCTCCCCATTCTCACCCAGCTCTGCTGTCCCACTCACTTTCACAGTGCTTTTGGCCATCTGGATTTCTTCCACTTCAGCAACCACCACCCAGCCATCAAATAAAGAAGAAAAAATGGTATTGATTTTGTCATTATTTATTACAAATTGAATTTTGCAAATTACTGTCTAAAAAAAAATCAATAGATTTAAATAAATATACAGATTTCAGGATGCTACATATGGCATGTGTGCAATAAGTCACTTAAAGATGAGATATTATACACACAAGGAGATATACATAGTACTTTACATCAGTAATTTTATTTTAAATTACTAGGCTCACATTAAACCATGTGCAAAGTTTCTTCTGGAACAAACCCTTTCAGGATTTTTTTCTTTAGAATTACTCAAACCTTCAGAAGGTCAAATATAAAAAAAGTTCCTCTGCAGCTTTGGGGACCAAATGATTAGTCTGCTGTTTCATTTACGATACAATCAATTGGTCTCATTTTTCCCCCCTCTAGGGCATAAAGCAAAATCAAGGAAGTATTTTGTATGTCCAATGGGACTACACTTGCAACAGCCACAGATTTTGGTCCACCACCAACTTCAAGCAGCCTTTCTAAATGCTTATGTGTAATACTGGATTGGGCAGCAAGGGCAACCCAACAGTGGTTCCAGGAGAGCAATTATTTATCTGCACCAACCAGATGACAGATGCAGCCACAATTTATAATAGAAATTCATCTGCCCAGGCAAACAGAAGTGCATTTGTGATACAGCTCCAGAGCCTTGAGATTTTGTTTGCCTGCAAGATTGGTTTCTAGGTCCTGGGCTCAGTTTTTTTCCCCCAAATTGTTCCTTCCCTCCTCTGGGCCAGCAGCACTTCACTGCTCTGGGCCTGGGGAAGCAGCCCTGATTCTGGCATGGATTTAATTCCAAGCCTTTCTTCGACAGCTGTGCAGACAGTGCTGTGCTTTCTTCTTAGCAAATCTTCTATCCACATCAGTCCCACCCGGCTGCCCCTTGCCTAATGCATTCTCTATTCAGGTTGCTCTTCTCATAGTGACATGCTATCCGTATACTGGTCATTTATTTAATATAGAGTCTAACTCAGGGACCTGATCTAAGCGAAGCAGCAAGCAAGCCTTTGCGTGCTATTTTCCCACCACCCACCTCGTCTGCCCCTAGCATTTCCTTTCAGGCACAGCTGAAAGCTGGGATATTAGGTTAAGAGCTGGAAGTACTCTACCCTACTAAGGGTACATCCAAAGAGATGAGACAGATTCACAGCACTGAACTCATCCAGATTAGCAGCTCGGCTCTGCCTTGGACCCAGCGGGGCTCACTCCCCCAGGCTACGCGGGGCAGCATGCATGGGGCTTTACAGCTCCATTTCAGTCCCCTCTCTGCTACTGCTGTGCCCAATGGCAGGGGTCATGCTTGGATTTGATGCAAGCTCCAGCACAGAGCAAGCTATCCTCCACCTAAACAAGAGCCACTTCAGGATGGCCCTTCAGTGAATTTCTCAGCCAAAGAATGCCACTGACTACTCAGTTGGCTTCCAGGCTTCTAGATGATATACATTTTTTAATAAAAGCTGGGAGCTGTTTTACCACAGGAGTCTCATTCGTATGCACATCGCACTGTCTGACAAGCAAGAAAAAAAAGCGCAAAGGTGGGTTCACGCTGGAGGCAGCTTATCCCATCTATGATGACCAGCCAAACCACCTCTGAACGGGGCCAAGCTGGAACCATGCTCAAAGATGGCGCAAAGGCAGAGCAGACCAGGCCAGCGATACAGGCTCAGTGCTGCCTGGTCCAGAACTGCACAGAGTCATCTGGCTTGTCAGTGATTCTACTGCCCAGCACGGGCTGACCCTCTGCCTAGGACTCCAAGGCAGAGTTAAGCTAGTACTCTACTAGCAAGACCCCTGCCAATCCAAAAAGGCACAGTTCAGCTCCACAACACATCTGTGACTGTATAGAGAGACAGTTTTCCCTTTACAACAGTCTATGGAGTGCATGGTTCATGCAACAGGAGCATGGAGACTTCCACTTCTTCCCCCTTCCTCTCATGGCCTTTCCTTCAGCTCTACCGGCTGCGGAGTTAGTGGCACCCACAGGACTCCAGATTCTTCTGGTGAACTTGATATGCACCTGTTTCTTATCTCTTCTTCTTCCAGATGTTTTTCTTCCAAGGCAAAACTGTTGGCTGTGCGTTTCTCTGATGCTTGCTGAACTGCAGACTGGAGACAGCAATATCCCTGTAAACAGAAAAGACACTACGTTCACTCTCCAGTCCATTTTCCTACTACTCAGCAACAGCTCATATTACAATATTTATCTAGTCCTTGCCAAGCTTTTTTTGAGGCAGAAGACGGGGGCAGGAAGAGGGGTAATTTCTAGCTGGAGCTGTCTTAAGCCACAGCAGAGATCTGTCTAGCCCAATATCCCTTTCCACCAGTGGCAGAGGCTTCAAGGAGTCCTGCAGCAAGACATGACCCAAGTGATGCTTCTTGTGTTCTTGATTCTTCTCAAGTGATTTAACTGCCACCAATGGACCAATCCTCCTTCAATTTGCCAGCTCCCTTGAACTCATTTACACTCCTGGAGTCCATAGTTACTTCCAGCAGTGAGTTCCGTGACTCACTGATGTGATGTGAGAAAAGCTGTTTCCTTTGGTCCAAAGTTGCTGCCCAATTAATGATTTTCCTACTTGATGCTGTCCTTCCCTTCTTGTATATCACCCATGTGCCCATCCCATATCAGAGGAACTTCCCACTTCAACGAAGAATTATATTTTATGTAATACTCCTCTAGTTGTGGAAAGACATAAGCAACCCTGGTTCCCCCAGCTGTTAGCCTTCTTTTCTAGAGAGAGCAGAAATAGTCAAGTCTACTCACTTAAAGAGAGACAAGAGGGGGAAGTCAGGTCAAATCTAAGTGGTAACTGCAGTCTGGGGTCACAACCGCAGTTTTTAAAGTGCTTATGAGGGAAGTTCAGAACAGGTTTAAGTGGCATGCTCACCTGAGAGCTCTCAGCAGGCCGTGATGGGAAGGCCTCACTTCATCACTCTGCGGAGATTTCATTGATGCTCCACGGCTCACTGGGAGCTTCAGACTCTGGAGGTACCTAATGAGCAAGAGGACACGCATGAAGCACTCGCATCCAGCCACGCATCTGGTAAGTGCCAGGGGGAGTGTTGCTGTAATGTCACCAGTGACACACTAAGACAACTGCATGCTTTTGAAGGGTTAATTGCAGCCATTTGAGAGCTACTTATAGCTCACTTCTGTCCTTTCCTTGCTTTATTCACAGTCTTATTTAATCATCGGGGATTTTAACTACTCCTTAATGCGAAATTAATTGCAGATGTCTACAGGGTCTTTGCTCCCCACAGTGTAAGCACTCCTACACCGCGGGCTGAAGCGAGACAACTGAGAGCCCATACGCACTAAAAAAGAGAACCAGGTACAGAAGATACTTGACTTCCAAGTCCCAGTTCTCAGCAGTCCCACTGTCCCACAGCCTCTCCCACCTGAGCCACGCAGGAGACACTGGTGTTCCAAAGCTTCACACCCTCCGCTTGTCCCTCTCCCAGCCTGCTGCCAGCTCCTCCCTTCCCACCAGCGCACCCAGCACCTCCTCAGCCTCCCGGCAGCAGGAGGGATGGAGGTAACATTGCTTCATATCAGCTAGTAAAGAAACTATTGTACAACAAAAACACCCTAGTGACACTTTGCCAGGGCCTCTTGGGAGGGGTATGAAAGCCACTAGACAAGTTCCAGCTGCTTGCTAAGAGCTGCGCAGCCGTCCCCAGGGAGGCTGCGGAGTTACTCCAGCTCCTAAGCTTTGTCTGCCTGCTTGCACCCTCGCCGAGCAGCCCCCGAGGACATCCCCAGGACCCTCTTGACTCACCCAGGCTTCGCCCGGCAGAAGGTGGCACAGACGCTGTCCCTCGAGTGCGAGCACTCGCACCTGCCGAGCGATCTCTTGCGCCGCCTTGGCGGGCTTCCCAAGCCATAGGGAGCGGTGTATCTGTTAAAAACAAAAGAAATCAGCTATGCACCTAACTTTTTATTAGTCAACAGGTTTATAACACAGTCCTGGGAGGCAGCCAAGCCAGTGCCGGGATAATAAAAGACTCATCTACAGACATAAGGTGAAAAGGTCACTGATATGTCTAAGCCTTTAAACTCCAGCTCCTCTCCCACCTACTCTTTTCCCCACCCTACCCCTCCCAGGGAGATTGTCGTGCCAGTATGTGCTGGGGTGCAGGTGGAATTTTCTCTCCTCGGAGCAGCCCAGGTGCCCGTGCAAGGGTCGCCACATGGGCTGGGCGAGCTGGCAGTTCACCTGGGTGGCAAAGCACATGAGGAGCGTGGCTGCCCCGCTCCACCAGCCCCACCAGCAAGCAGACAGTTCCTCAAGCACAGAGATGTCAGGGTTTTCCCTTCCCCCCGTGGATTTTAACACACAGAGGACATAGTACAAATCAAGATGTCTTGGGGCCATAACAGGTTCTTCTGATCACAGCATGCTTTCAGAGCTGTTAGCACATTCCCACTCCATCTTTGATAGCAATCTACTCTCCCAGAGGGTTTAGGATTGGCAGTGACTGCAACTATTCGCCGAGCAAGCAGCGAGTTGTAATTGCACGTTAGCAAGCGTGATTATAACCACACCTGAGTACATGTGTTTTGCTACAGTGTGATGGCCATTGGCCTGAAACTGCGCAGAAAGCTTCTTTAGCATTCTTGAGGGCAGGACTTGGCAACCACAGGACTTTAGTGCCAACCCACCACCGTCTCATTAACAATATTGGCAGTCAGCAGTCAGGGTTACAGCCCGCAAGCGAGTAAAGCAACTTTCCGACTTGCAGCTGTAACATCTCGGTGCTGGCTTTCAGCTTGCACAGGTACAAATCTCAGCAAAAGACGAACCCGTGAGGAAGCAGTGCCCCGTGCTTTCACCCCCCGCCCCTGTGGGTTATACTGAAACTCCAGAGCAGAAGCACAGCTGGTGCCTTTCTAGATGTTGGAAAGGATTGGACTCGCAGTGGTCTCCGGAGCAGGTGCTACAAGCACTTCACGGCATTGGGACCCTTTCTTACCCCGCTCTAACCTAACCCCATCCTCGACCAGAAAGTACAGTCACTCACACATCAGCAGAGCCCCCCCCTCCCCGCCCAAAAGCCCCGTTTGTGCTCACCCAGGTGTGTTCACCCAGATGATATCCAGGTGGCAGAAGTAAATGCACTCCTTATCCATCCAGCTGTTGCAGGAGCATCGCTTGGTCCTCGGGTGTGCGGCGCTGGCTGCGGCCAGGCTGGACTCCGGCGGGGGATGGCCCATACCTGCAGCGGGAGACAGGGATGAGGCGCGGGCTCGGTGCAGAGCGCTGGGCTGCCCGTCGCGACGTCACCTCCGCGGTTGCCCCTCCGGCACGGAACACCGCTGTCGCGACACGCGGGCGGTTTCACGGGAGGTGAAGCCTTGCCGACGGGGCTGCAGGCTCGTAACGGACTCGTGTAACCCGGGCCACCCCCGGAGCAAGGGCACAGCAAAGCCCCCGGGCAACCCCCCCACCCCACCCCGCTGCCAGCCCCCGGGCGCCCTCCGGCACCCCACGCAGCCCCGCTTCCCGAGCCGAGCCCCCCCCTCCAGCCCGGGGCTCACCATCTTCCAGCAGCGCGCAGAGGGCGAGCGCCAGGAGCGCGGCGCCGGCGGGGGGGCTGGGCATGGTCGCGGGTCCCGCAGGCTGGGGAAGAGGCTTGGGGGGGGTTTCCTCCTGTTTGCCTCCTTTTTTTTATTTCTTTCCTCCCCCGCGCCGCTCTCCGCCCGCAGCCGCCGCGATGCGTCTGGGGCCGGCGGGTGCCTGGCAGGTGCTTTATAGCCCCGCCGCGCCGCGTCACGGCCCCGCCCCGCCCCGCCGCGTGCAGCGGCCGCGGGGGAAACAACTGGGGCGCGGGCACGCGTGGGGAAGGCGGTGGCGCTCCGAGGGGCGGCCCTCCGCGGGTAGACCTGCTGCCCCCTCCCCGCGTTCGACCTGCTGCCCCTTTCCCCCGGGTAGACCTGCTGCCCCGTCCCCCGCGTTCGACCTGCTGCCCCTTTCCCCCGGGTAGACCTGCTGCCCCGTCCCCCGCGTTCGACCTGCTGCCCCTTTCCCCCGGGTAGACCTGCTGCCCCGTCCCCCGCGGGCAGACCTTCTTCACCCCGCGGGCAGACTTCCCCGCCGCCCACTCCCAGCCCCGCCGAAACACGCGTGGGCCCGCTATCTCCCCGCACGCACGGGTGGGGGACGATGCGGGGAGAAAGTTGCGGGGAGGTGGCGGGGAGTGGATGCAGAGTGGGGCGGTGGGGGTTAGGGGGGGTGGGGGGGCACCGTGTGCGTGCTGCTCCGCGGCGCGGGGTTTGTACCCCGTGGAGGGTCGCGGGTGGGGGGCCGCTCCCGAGGCCGGGGCCGGGTGAGGGCAGGAGGCAGTTCGCAGCCGCCGCCGGCAGATGGAGCGGGCGCGGTGCGGGCAGCGCATGCCGCCTGCCCCGGCCCCGGCCCCGGCCCCTGCCCCTGCCCCGCAGCGGGTCCCCCGCGCTGCCCTCACCCCGCGCTGCTCCTCCCGGCGCGGCAGGAAAAAGGGTGAGTGAAAGTACAGGGCTCAGCAGGCTGACTGGGTCTGCACGGGAAAGCGGGTTTAACCTGGCTAAACCGGGTAGAAATTGAGTCAAGTCGAATTTCAAGTAAAATTGTTACTCATTTTGAGAAAATACATCCGTTAAATGAAAGTCCCTGCTTCCTCTCTCCCTCTCTTTTCATTAAATCAGTTTCATAGAACCATAAAATGGTTTGGGTTGGAAGGGACTTTTGATCTAGCCCACCCCCCCTGCAGCGAGCAGGGACATCTTCAGCTGGATCAGGGTGCTCAGAGCACCGTCCAACCTGACCTTGAATGTCTCCTGGAACAGGGCATCTCCCACCTCTCTGGGCAACCTGTGTAAGGTTTTCACCACCCTCATTGTAAAAAATTTCTTCCTTATATCTAGTGTAAAACTACCCTCCTTTAGTTTAAAACCTTGTCCTGTCGCAACAGGCCTTGCTAAAAATATTGTCCCCATCTTTCCTATAGTATATATATATATCCTTTCCCTTTAAGTACTGAAAGGCCACAAGAAGGTCTCCCCGCAGTCTTCTCCTCCCCAGGCTGAGCAGCCCCAGCTCTCCCAGTCTTTCCTCACAGCAGAGGGGTTCCAGCCCTCGCATTGTTGCTGGGGCCTCGTCTGGCCCCGCTCCCACAGCTCCAGCTCTGTCCTGTGCTGAGGCTCCAGAGCTGGACGCAGGACTCCCAGGTGGGGTCTCAGAAGAGCGGAGTAGAGGGGCAGAACCCCCTCCCTCGCCCTGTGCTCCCGCTGCTGGCGATGCAGCCCAGGGCACGGTTGGACTGCTGGGCTGCCAGCGCACGCTGTCAGGTCATGTCCAGCTTTTCAACCCCCAGCACTCCCAAGTCCTTCTCAGCAGGGCTGCTCTCCATCCCTTCATCCCCAGCCTGTATTGATACCGGGGGTTGCCTCGACCCAGGTGCAGGACCCTGCACTTGGCTTTGTTGAACCTCATGACGTTCGCACGTGCCTAATTCTCGAGCTTGTCCAGGTGCCTCTGAATGGCACCCCGTCCTTCTGACTTGCTGACCACACCGTACAGCTTGGTGTCATCCGCAAACTTGCTGAGGGTGCTCTTGATCTCTCTGTCTGTGTCCTTGATGAAAATATTAAACTGCACCTGTCCCAGTACAGACTCTGAGGGTCACCACTTGTCACTGCTGTCCATTTGGACATCCAGTTGTTGACCACTACCCTCTGGCTGTGACCATCCAGCCAATTCCTTATCCACTGAACAGTCCACCCGTCAAATCCGTATCTCCCCAATTTAGAGAAGGATGTTTAAAGTCTGCTAGGTTGAGCAATGAAAAATTCTTTCAATTAAATCACCCGAATGCTGCCTGATTTTGCTTTGACATTGATGATGGCTTGACACCATCTGCACTATTTTAGGATACAAACAATGTAAAACATAGAAGTCGCCTCCAGGTCTGCAGGAGGGGTCAGGCGAAGCAGCTTCATCTCACCCATTGTTTGAGTCAGGCGAAAGTAGGAAACTGTCCTGCAGGGAAGCTTCGGGTACAGACCACAACAGAGATGGATAACAGCTTCCAGGCACCCCGTGTCCCCTGGGGCCACCACTCCAGCTCAGACAGACAGTCCTGGCTTCACAAATTTTGGATAAATCTTGGGAGTGCAGTATGCCTAGAAGCATGAGCAGGTTAGGAGAGCCAGCAAAGGCACTTGCCTTTCTCAAGATGTTTTTAAAGGCTGCTTAGGAAAGGGAGTGTATTTTTATTTGTTTACAATGAACAGTTCAGGGTTTTATTGCACTGTTGTCGTGCACAGCTGCAAGATGCAATTACAGTGAATTAGTGTGAGGTCTCATGCAAAGTGTAACACGTGCATGAGGAATGGAAAGAGAAACAAGAAAAAGTGCAATCAGCCAGAGTGTAGAAAACTGCTTTCTTCTGAGCAATAGCTTCTGCTGACAGCACCTCCAGGAAGCAAAACAGGTTACCATTGCATTCCTGCAAACAAGGACAAGAGGCTTTAACATTGACTCAGACCAAGAAGCAGTGCGAATCCCTCTCTGTATTCATGCAAGATGTGTGCAGGGGAAAATCCATGGTGGGATAAAGAAAATAAATATGCTCAGGGGAAATTATTGCTTTATTCACCAAACAACTCTGACTATGATGGCCCATGAGAGCACAGATACTGTTGAGATCTCCATTTATTGAGTGGGAATGAAGTGAGTGGGCACGGGAGGCCAGAGCAGATGAAAAGCATACATCTGGGAATGCTCCTAAATAGCAGGGTAGAGGACAAAACAGGCAGAGAAAATCAGGAATATTGCAGATTTTATTTTAAAATAATAAGAAAACAAAGATGCAACTGATAAAATAAAGCCTCAGTGGGACAGGCAAACAAGCAGAGGGAAGTGTTTAACCTCTGTTCTAATGCAACAATCCTTCTAAAGAAAACAGGGAAATACAATAGCAGCATTACCTGTTACAGCCTATGTTCCAGCTGTGCCAAGTTTCAGAGTTATGTCAGAGCTCGGATGCTGTGTGACATTCCAGATGCCAGTTCAGTGATACAATAGACCTCCCTTGGCTCCAGTTTCTGTGCTCCTCATTCTGGTCACTGCAGGCTGAAAGAAGATATCCTCGACGTGGGGAAGGTAACGCAGCTGTAACACAGAGGAAAAGTTGGGGAATAAATGACATCATTTTGGTTAAAGACGGGGCGCTTGCTTAGAAAAGGTGCTACCAGTCGTTTGCATGAAGTGTGAGACGGAGCCCTGGTAATACAGCTTTCCAGGATTCATTTACTGAAAGGAGCAGCAGAGAACTCTGTCGGCTGAAGACCGCAGGCCTCCAGGAAGGAAGAAGAGTCTCAGGTTAACCCGAGGTTTTGGAGATTTGGGTTTTAGCTATTTCCTTTACCAGACTCCATTTGTGACCATGGCTTTGTCACTTCGCTTACATTTCCAAGAAGCGCCTGAAGCTACACGTAACTGTCTGTAAACATCTCTTACTGTGTGGCTAGAAGACAAGTGCCCAGATATCTGCTAGGTATCTGCCTTTAATGCCAGGTGCAAAAATATCTTTACAAACCTGACCTTTTAACCAAGGTTTCTCACTTGTTTTCTTCATTCCTCGTAAATCCCAAGAGGTTGACACTGCTGCAGCAAATGGAGCAAACGCTGCACCCTCTTGTTCATATATGCCTACAGAATGGAGTTTGAACTAATTTTTTTCTCCAGGAAATACCCTACTGTGCTGAGCAGGCACAAACCTGACCAGCACACGTATGGATGTTTGGCACCAGTGTTTCAAAGACCTTGAAGGATGTGGGGCTATGGACAAAAGTCTCCATTTGTTGCAGGGATGTAGGAACCCTGCAGAGAATAAGTGGGGTTGGGATTGCATTGGCCAGGACTCCTTTGAACTGACCTTGTTCTGAAAGCTTTGTGCAGAACTACAGAATTTCTGTGCGAAAAAAAAGCAATGACTTTTTAAAAAGTAATTTGCCTTTAGGATTGAGAAGGAGAACGTCCAGACATAGGGTGAAACAGCTATCTCAGCGTCAGCCACCCCCGCAAAGCATTATTCTGGTATCTAACTGTGGTAGTTTCATGAGCAGCTACTCATTTTAGGCTGAATGTTCAATCCCCCTGCATACTATGGGCTGGGGGGGTCAGCTCGGACTGGGAGCAGTGGTTCTCCTTGACCTCCTAGACACAGAGAAGCTGCACTGCTCCTGCAACTCTCCCTGTTCCCCTGATAAAGAGCAGGGGCAACTGCTTCCCAGGGCCAACCCTCCTGGCATTATCGCCACACTAAACTCACTAAGAAAAACAACAGGAGGCTGGAGCAGAGGGACGGGTCCAGGCTACACAAACACGGATTCCAAAGAAGGAACAAAGGCGTACACAGGGTCCTAGATGCCAAAGATGGGCTTTGCCTCCTGCAGTTATTTTTTCCCTTTTGTTTCTGACTGCAGGAATACATTGTTCACTTCATTGTGAAGAGTTCCAGGCAGACATGACGAAAGGGACAAAACAGCTCAAGAAAAGAGACGTCCCGTGCAGCATTCATGAAATGCGCTGTTTGGAAACAAGGAACGAGCAAACAGGAAAGCACTTTAACCATTGAGAAGACGGGACCCCAGCATGTTCTTGGCACCGGCGGGAACAATGGGGTGATGTCACCAGCCAGAATTCCCCATGGTGGATGGAAGCCCAGCAAATAATCATAATTCTTGTCCTGGGACATTAGCAAAATTTTTCCACAGTTGGTCATACCCCACTGAGTCCCTGTTAAGGAAGTATAGGAAAGAGACATTGTCAAGTGAAGCTTCCTTTGGGAGATTCGCCATCCCCCCCCTCTACCCCCGGATCGACGCATCGGTTGTTATAAATCATTACTTTCTGCTGACTGTGAGGAATTTCAGTGGTAGTGCCAGGAGGCTGAGCTCAGAGCTGCCTGAAAAATATATTTCACCCACTGAAGAAGGGTGCACACAAGGGTCTGGATACTTGGAAGTGCAAAGGGGCAGAAGTCTCATTAGCTATCCAGTGTTTTGAGACTACACATCATCAATATGGAGCAGTTTAAAAGGTGCTGAGAATTGCAAGGACCTTAGGAGACACAGTCTTGCACAAACAGTAGTGTTTGGAGAGTTTTAACCAAGTTTAAGGCTACTAAATGACAGGAGTGATATGAGGGCATCCTCCAGATTCCAGACTCTCTTTCTTATTTTGGCTTAAAGTCAGCTGTGTGGAGAATGACTCGAAGTTCATTTGCAGCACCCAGGCATTTTCTGAAGCAGCTCTTGAATTCCCCTTTGGATCCTTTCTTTTGACAGGGACTAGTCCCATGGGACGACTGGGATAGCCAGGCAATCTTCACAGGGAGTGATGGTTTTCCATCATTTTTGGGCTATTACTGAAAATCCAGACTGCTCACACCTCTGCAAGATTTTCTCTGCACGACCCCAATCAGCTTCTCTGCAGAGCACACTAACCCTGGGCTGTCACTTTTATTTTGTTCTATGAAGGTTGCTGTTAGTATGATGGGGAGGTGGGACCGCTTGGCTGAGATGGACATTGAATTACTCTTTCTACAGCAGAAGGTGCTTCAATGAGTCTAAGCCAGTCGTGAAATGGCAACTCTAAAGAAAAGCAGTGTGAAGACATGAGTGTGTGCATGGTTTACTGATAACAGATTTGTCTCTGTTCTATGTTTGTCTGTGGTTTCATTATCAATGTCTGAATATGCCATGAGGAGTTGTTTACTCTGCTCCTAGTTTCCAGTTCTTTGTGTGTTTTCCCCATCCTAGGAGTTTCCAGAGAAACCCAGCGCCCCTCACAGACATGGGGAGAGGTAGCCTGGCCCCAGGCGCTGGGACTGCCATCTGCAACTGCTAGGGCTGCCCTGCCTCCGTCTCCCCATATCACAGACAGAGGCTTCTCTGTTGCAGAGGCAGAAATCTCCCCAGGAAAGTGATGGGAGAAGATGGGGTCAGACAGGAAGGTGAAGACCATGCTCTGCAACCTGGGACTTGCTGGCTTCATCCTTTCCAGTGAAGTGGGAAGGGGGCAGCCGGCAGCAGCTGGGCTGGCTTTTGCATGGACCACCTCTCACACCCAACAGAGCCAGCATGGTTGTGGCATCACCCAGAAAGTGTCTGTCCCCATGGCAGTACTGACCCTTTGGGAGCATGCTGCCCTTTGCCTACCTTGAAAGTGCCTTGAGTCAGTCTGTTATAGGAAGGCTGGTATTAATTATACCAGCGAACGGCAGAAACAAATTATCTCAGACCTATACTGTGTGCAGAAGACACAAAGCCCTAGGCTTTGTTCTGTAGGGCACGGTAGCACTTTCCTGTCTGAGAACTTAAATTTACAGCAGCCACGAGTGACTATGAGACAGCAAAGGGAGAGCGCAGGCATCGAGTAAAATCATGCTCTCTTTCTGCAGTGCTTCTCCACTTTAACTACATGTCTCAAAAGTGATTTGAACAGGCCAAGTTTGGTATCTCTGGGGTTACAGCAATGATGGACTGCCTTGGGATATCTGTCAGGCAGAAGGAAGCCTCTGCAAAGCTGCAATTCAGGAAGCTGCTAATGAAAACTTAAGGGCAGTGAAAGGGAGGTGCGATTCTCAGGTGATTTTGGAGGGGGAAAAAGGAGTTTAATGTCTCAGGGACCTTTGAAACGTACTGAGCTGCCTGTCTGTACTCTAAGATGATTATCACACTGTTACACAATCGTAATTAATTATATAGCAGAGAAACTAGTCCTTTAGGAAAATAAAAGAGGGGAGGAGGAAAGATTTTGCCTCTAGGACACCAGTTCGAATTAAACCCAGGAAGACACTAGATAAGCTGGGGATATTGTGAATATGTGGATGTGTGATCAGCTTTGGAAGGGACGTTCAACTTCATGCATGAGGGCTCTCGTAATGTATTGGACCTGGATGAGACCTACAGCAGGAGCAGGCTGTACCTTATCTCTTACAGCAAGACTTGTCCATCTTCCTCTTCAGCATCTTCTGCTGGTTACTGCCACAGACCACAGACCCCATTGAGTCTGGTTTTACAGTTGTTATTTTGAAGTCAGAACAGATGTGCTCCTGATGACACCCTTCCATACTGCTGTGGGAGCTCTTGCAAAGAGAGGCACCGGTAAAAACCTGCAACTCTCCCACATCAAGAAATTTGCTGAATGTTTTCAGCATGATATTTTCCTTCTTCCAAAACTGTGAGGACTCCAAAGGCTATGAACTCATCCTATTCCTTCCTCACCATCTGGGAAGAAAAGCATGTTCACCCTTTTTCTATGGACCGAAAAGTTGCACCAAAGGAAAACATTTGCAGGTAAGAAAGTTTTTTTATAGAGTTAAACTGAATGACAGTTACAGATCTGTCCTGTGTGCCTGTCTGATTGCATACTTTGTATGCCCAAAGGGCAAGAAAAGAAAAGCAAGGTGTGTGTTTAGACAGCCCCATGGAGACATTCCTTGTATATTGGGTGTTCATTGGAACACTTTAATATGGATGTCTGCATTTACTCCACCCTGATGGTTGAACTCCTTCAGATTTCCAGAATGATGAGTGACCTGGAATTTATAATTACAATAGGTGTAATGCAATTAATCACCACCTCGGAGCTGTCTTCTATCGCTAACTGCTTTATGATACCAATCCTTTGCAGCAAGTGCATGAGAACAGCTTGTGTAACAGAACTATTTCCAGCTGAGACAAGTTCAGTGGGGTTCCTACCACCCGGACAGGCACGAATACCCCTTTCTGCAACAGCTGCTTTCTGCAACTGCCAAGGTGTTCCAGGCTGCAGACACAGCAATATTCAGCATCCAGGTCAGATAGGCAATGGGCCACACCAGCAGATGACATACATGCTTTAATTTCCTTTTAAGCAACTAGTTTTTATCTGGCAAGGAGTTTCTATCCATTCCAGATCTCTATTTCTAGCTCTTTTTTTTTTTTTGGGGGGGGGGGGGATATTTGGTGTAGGTATTTCTATTCCTGAGGCTGCAAAGATCAGTCAGAGACAGAAATTCATACAGAGAATAAGGCAGAAGTCAAATATAGGTTGTAGAAACGCAAGGATATCAAAGAAAATGCAAGTCTATGCCCTTTAAACTTCAACACTCGTACACATGGTTAATTATTAATTATTGACATGGTTTATTGATGTATTGATGTATTGATTTGTGCCACCTAGAGGACAGATCCCATTGTTCTGATCAATGTACAAATCTATGGCAGTACCCGAAGAGTTTGCAAAGGTTTTCCAATGAGAAGTGCAGACGCTGGAACGCTGAAGAACTTGAACACTGAGAATATATCAGGTTTCCCTCCATATTATGGGTACCGTAAGAAATGAAGTCCCGAGCTTTTGAATTGGACAATTTGTTACATTCAGTAAAATTATTTCAACTCTCAGTACTGCAATTTGTTGCAAAAAAATTGAATTTGTTTAATTTTTCTTTACTTAGGGGCTCAAAAAAGTAATGGAAAAATTTTTTTTCAAAATGCAACGTTTTAATCAGACATGCAACTTTTTAAAATGCCTGTGTTTTAAAAGAAATCAGAAATACTTGATTTGAAAAAAAAATCAAAAGCATTTCCAGCAAACTAAGAAAGTCATAATTTCCATCCAGCTCACTTTGCAGTTTTGGTAGGAGATGAGAGACTCCAGTCTGCAGAAGCAGATCATTTAGGGAAGGAAACAACGGAAGTTTTACAAGAAAGTTTAATTAAAGTAGGAGTAATTAGGCACCGAGGAATCACAACATAAACTTGGCAAGGGATCAGTCTATGCTAGCAGTGTCTTTTTGCTGTATGTCTCTGCCCTTGGACAGAAGTAACCATAATTTCAGTTACAGGTTAACCAGCTTGCCATGAAACTTCGTTCCTACAGGCTGGTGTATGCTATAACTATCGGTATCTGAGTGCAAGACCAGAGGAATCAAAGCTGAGGGAAGCAACCCGATCTTCTGCTTCACTAGAAATTCTGCGATTTCCTATTCCAGCATAGAAAGGCATAAAACTATTAGGAATTTGGTATAAAAAAATAAAAATCCCATAAGCAATATTATCTCAGGTTGCAGAAATGTACTGTTCTGAGCAAACAGTTGCAATTGTTTGGTCTCTTAAGGAAATTTTTAGTACATTAAAGCAGAGGTTTTACTTTGAAAAACAAATTTAAACAGAATAGCAAAATAATCTAGTCCAATACTGTAGACATGAAATACTGCAAATCCATAACAATGCTTAATTTTGTTACCTTTGCCGCTAATTTGTTGGTTTCAGTACATTCAGGGTATTTGTAAAGGATGTTTAACAATACCAGCATTGTTTGTAATTCACCCACAGTAGTTGCATTTCTCATACTCATTTTGTCTCAATTTCCCAATACAAAAATGGCAGAGAAGAGAAGAAAGGAGAAAACCATGTCCTTTTTCTTGCCACTGGCTGTTTTGTCTATTTTACAAACTGCTTGGCTGTCTGTGATGGGTCTGAGGTCTCTGACAACAGCTCAGAGCCCAGGTCTCCAGCGGGAGCTGCTGAGCAGGGAGCATAGTGTTGCTGTCAAGTGGTTTTGCTCTGAAGGCCGCCGTTAGTTATGTCTGACATCTCCTGGGTGCCACAAACCATCTCCTTTGTTACTGGAGATAATAGAAAGTCAAGGAGAAAACAAGGCAGATGAGTAGCGGTGGAGGTGAGAGGAGTCGGCTCCCCTGGAGCTGTTACTATTTATGCCTCAGGGATTCCTCAAAATAGCCTCACTGTGTTTATAGGGTGGTTTTCCCTAGCATGAATCATGTGGAGATGCACATTCCTCCTGCTCAGCATTGCCCGCAGATCATGGGGTCTCACCAGCTGATGGAGGAGCCCAGCCCTGGGTGGTGGCTACCGAAGAGAGGGTTTCATGGTGCCGTGAGGAAGGACACCCAAAAACGTTCATAGCCACTTCTAGGAAAACTTCTCTCTTTGACCACTGAGGCTGCATCATGCTGCCAGTTGGGAGTAAGTCCAAACCTGCCACCTACCTTGAGTGATCTGCTGTCCACTTATGGTCCAGCTGATACCATGTGCAGAAGCTCATCCAATGGGGAAAGCTCAGCCACAAACATAGGCATCAGTTCTCACCAATGCAGTCTGCAGTGATAAGCCAAGGGATGGCTGAGTGGGCTAGTCCCAGCCTGCCCAGGTGGCCCAGGGGTGCTTTTTGCATCTGATCAGGATAGATACTTAGAATCCAAATGCAGCTTGGAGTGCTGGATTCAGGGAACAGCCTACTTAAATCCCATCTTCACCTCCAAGTACGGACATAGCCTAAGGAGGTGTCAGGAAATTCAGTGGTCCTTGGGGCTTTTACCAAGGAAAGGTCTGGATGCTTTCACTGAAAACCAAACAACAAGACAGCAAACTGTCCTGAGCCATATCTCCACCCAGTCCTTCCGTAATCCCCAGTAACATCTGCTGAGCTCTCCTCTGCTTGGCCGTGGCTGCGCTCCCTTCACGCTCCCTCTGCAGCTGCCTGCCACACCAGGGACTCAGCCAGCCTCATCCTTCCACCACTGCTCTCGCTTGCCCTCTCCGAGCAGCATCTCTGCCTCCTGCATGGCCCCAAGTCAATCCCTCTCACCACTTCCTCCAGTAGGCTTGAATTTACCTTGTCTCAGCCCTAAGTCTAAGCCCAGATGTGCTTCTCACTGCCCTCCCACAGACCCAAATTTCCATGCCCCATCATTTCCCTCCCTGCAATAATCCTCATCTGTCTGCTACAGAAGTTGCTAAGCTTGCTAAATTGATGTGCTGCAAATGCACTGGAAAACTGAGTTCAGTCTGATTTTCCTGCTGCAAGCTTCATCCAGGGCCCTGGGAAATGCCAAAACACAGATTTTAAGATTTTTGGCATTCTCCTGCCATCATGGCAAGATGAAGCTGCTTTAGGAACATGAATTTTCAGAGGTGCTTTTGTCTCAGATGGTAAATCCACAAAGTGCTGCCATGTGTAAGGGGGAGTCAGGACTCGGAGTAAGACACAGTCTGAGCAGAGAGCTCCCTAAATTCTTGGGAAATACAAAGAAGACACTTAGGCGGCCAGGAGGAGTATGAACTGAGAATGTTCCCCAGAAGTTCAGTATAAGAACAGGTTAGGTGTTTCCCATGGTAAATGAGGTCCCGGAAGAAAAATGTCTCTCCCTCTCTTTTCACTCTATCCAGTAGCCCACTCACCAAGCTTCTACTTTAGCCAGTATTTAATTAGTTGTACAAAATACAAGGAAAGATATGAAAATCCCATCCCAGATAACCTCACTGTCTGTTACCAAGAGGGCTCTGTGTTTAATAGCCACAGCACAAAATAGGTAAAGTTATTCATATTTGGCCTCTCCCACAGGCCAGGAAAGTGCTGTAACCACTGGGCTTGGAGTCTACTAGTACACACACATGTCTGAGGGCCCGTCTCTTCTGTCTTTTGTGTGGGTTTGGCAAGCTCTGCACATGCCTAATGGATCAGGTCTTGCCAAAAAAACAGAAAGTGGGGAACGCCTAGTTTAAGAGTCTCTCCAGGGCTTGTGCACAAGCAGCTCACCATGTCCAAAGAGCTAAATCCAGAGGGGATTAAGTGCTCAAACCTAGCATGTAGGCATCCTTGAGAAACCTAAAACCTGAGCTGCCACCTAACACTGTAGGTGCTTTAGGTTCCTAGGTGCTGACGTTCCTCCAAAAGAGTGCACACAGAGCTGTCCACACCCCAGACCTTTTGACACTCGTATTTCTGCCGCTGTATGGCACACATCCTACACGAGGTACGTGCACATCCCCATGGCATAAACATTCTCCACCACGCTACGACTGTTCTCCTCTTTCCTAAAACAACAGACTTGTCCCCGTCGTTTTATGACATTTTGGAAAGGAATTCAGCAGTACATTGAAGGACACAGAGCAGGGACAAACACTGATAACATTGTCAAACTGGCAAACAGAGTGGGTGTTTGATAGCTCCCCAAATACAGACTTCCACCCTCTGCTTAATGATAGGAAAAGTGTAGACAGGATATCCCTGCAGGGTGTCTCTTCAGGAGAGTTGCTGGCAAAATGCGTGTTTCTCTATACACGATGAGCAAAGGTGCTTTGAGCCAGAAGGATTTTTTTATTGTGTAGGAGAACAAAACAAGAAAGAACAAAAGTGGTTTTCATGAGAGAAGCGTGTGAGTGTGTATGTGCATGCGTGCTCCCTCTGTAATGATCTGCAATGAAGTGAACATATGTTGGCTGGCTGTGTCTCTAAATTGAAATCTAACGTTGCTGTAGACACTAACGGTCATAACACATAAGAGCTCTATGCTCAAGAGCATCCATTTGCTTCCAAATTCCTTAAGAAATTCTTTAGCTTTCAGTAGAAGTAGAAGGCTAGTGTTCGCAGGCGTAACCCAAGGTTGGTTTGTTGTGGGGACACACTGGTCCCCACAGGGTCAGAGATGGTAAGAGAAGTGAGGGAAGTACGAGAAAACACAGGCAGACGCTTAGAGTGAAGCTGGTGTTTGTAGAAGGCCGTGCATGGTTGGGCAGTAAATTGAAGGTAACTGCGTGTTACCACTCCTTAGAATTGATTTCTGGAGAAAAGATGGGGACACCTTCCCCTCTTTAATTTCACCAGTGTGTGAGGGTGTTGAAATTAAAGCCAAGGCCTTCCATTGGAATGGCATGTGCAGGACAGCTTGTTCCTTGAGTCTCCTAAAGCTGTGAAAGGAAGGAGAAAATCTGAGTACAGAGACGAGCGATGATCACTGATCTTCAGAATTCAAGACTTATTCAAGAGCCTAAGTCAAAGAGGGCCCAAGAGTCTGGACAAGATGACTCTGCCCAAAAGACTATCCACAGCATCAAAATGACTGAAGAGTATGGCTGACATTGGTATGAGTGTCCAGAGGGACTTGCCTTAGGAGGAAGTCTGTCATTGCACTCCAAACCCATGTTCCTCAAAAGTACTGGACACCCAAGAATCAAAGCGTTTGAAGTTGCCTGTTGCCTTTGAAGGTTTTTCCATTGGGCAAAGTTCAACAGTTCAGAAAAGTCTTTCCAAACTCAGTGCTGATCTGACTTGGTACGAAAAATACAGGTCAACTTTTCCTCTCACTGATAGCACTGCAACTTCCATCGCAGCTCTGGGTGCTCTCACCACGCTCTCAGTAGGACCTAATGCTCTTGCCTGTGCATAGCAAGAGAGAAAGGAGTCTATCAGGAATAGGTTTTGGACCTGCTGTGAATGTTTTCCCCAATAAGTTATGAGCCAAGAGAGGGGCTGTTTAGTGCTTTGGAGGCTCAGCTCTGGCTCAGTCATCCTCTGCCCTGCTTTTGCAGTAGTTCAAATCACCATGTTTTTAGGCTCAAACTTGTGTAATTCAGTGCCAGCAAGCCAGACTGCTTTGCACAGCTAATTGCACGCAGCAGCAGATGCCTCATTGTGCTATGGTTGTCTGGACATGATACAGCAAAGCCTTGGTCTAGCTATGTCAGAGGGATGAGCAGTAATACTAGGAGGATGATCTGCCCTAGGTTAATGGCATAATGAGAGGTGTGAAAATTATGAGTTGTGGCAGCCCTGGGAGGCTTCTTATTTATCTATGTGGTGACAGATGCCACCTAAGGAAGGGATATATATGCTACAGATAGATGATGTAACACATATCTTAGTTAACATTAGGCACTTTCCACAATAACTATTCAGATGACAGTTCATGGAGAGCACACATTCCTGCAGGCAGAGAAGCTGCAACCAGGAGCGTACCCCACCCAGCTCTGCAAAACAACCCTAAGGCACAAACCTACACAGGCACAAGGGCTTGCCTGAGAAGGGCATGTTGCACCCAGCCCTGCGTTGTTTCTTGGTGCTTCGTGTCCTGCGTTATTCCAAAGGTGATTGCAACCAGAAGCCAGGGGCACAAAGTCACTGTTGGAAATAGTTCCTCCAGGGCCATGTCACAGTGAAAGTAGACTACATACATGGTGAAGAAGGCAAGATGTTCTAGGGGAGCATAAAGGTGTTCCCCCTGCCAAATCAAGGGTTGAGAATGACTCTCTCCCTGAGATCATTTGTCTCAACTTCTGCAGTCATGGAGATGTTACTCTGTTATCTGCGGTGTCACCATCATTTTACACCACTGTCTTCTGGATCTAGTCATGAGCATCAGGTGTAATTAGAAGCACTTCAGCTTCTCTAACATGCTACTCTGTGAAAGCAGAACAAGAGCTCAGGCCGAGGTACAGCATTGTTTCGTGGGATGCTGGCTCACCTCAGAAATGCCTCAGCACCAGCCATAAAAGTACAACTGCAAATCTTATGAAAGTCTTCCTCCAAAGCTCAGGCTCTGGATTCATGTGATGCTGTGAGAATGTCACCTTACATGGGTTGAAAAGAGATTTCTTAGTCTGTGTAGCTCTAAGGTAGAACTGGAAAACAAATCCTAACTCAGAAAAACCTGATTACACGGAGGAGCTTCCTCCATGATTTTAGAGAAGGGGCTGGGAATGCAGCTTGAAGATGATGTCCAGAATTTCTTCTGGAGGAGCACCTGTGGCTGCTGCAGTGATGCTACCTAGGAATCACCACTGCAGATAACTCACTCTGTATATTACGAAGCAGGGGTGGTTCATGACCTGTTAGGCATGAATATCTCCCCAGCTTGCAGCCCCACTGCCATGCTGCTGTGATACCTTCTGCTTGTCTTAATATCTTCTAGAAACGGGCCGTCATGCAGAAGATCTTGAGCAGCCAACTACACAGTATCACTGTTCCAATGTGATGCTTTGCAGCACGTAGGGATGAGAAGGGGCATGGGATGTTTTCATAGTGCCACGTTCCTCAACTGTCAAGAAGTAAATACCTCCATGTGGTCAATCAAAAAAAAAATTTATTTTAATCCACTGAGATGCCAGCTTAGTTTGGCCTTGACACAAGTGCTGAGAAAGGATAAAAGCTTCTGGGAGGACAGGCCAGATGGGAGGATTATCTCCATTGTTTTGGGAAAGGCTCTGACTTTACAAACATTCACTCACAGAAATGAACAAAAACATCTTTTGCGGTAAGTGCTGCCTGCACTGAGCCTTCTCTCCAGCTCGCTGATATGCAAATCTCACCACACGCAGCTGGGCTGGAGCTTTGCAGTTGGCAACCTTTCTGTACCAATTTTGGTAATAGCTTTCTACGTGACTCGGGTATGACTAAGCAGAAAGGAATTAGTGGGGACTCTTTGTTCTTGAAGCTCAGCCGAAATACTAACGTGCTGGCCTGACAAAAGCCGGCTCTTCGCATAGAGAAAATAAAGAGGTCTGGAAGGTTAATGAGTGACATAATCAGCTCTCTGGGAAATGTGCACGGGCAAGGAATGAAAACAATGTGCAACTGAGATAATTGATTACCCACAGTGTTGCACTCACCTGTGGCGGCATGGATTCTCCAGCACACTGACTGAAGATGGTTCACTGGGGCCCAGCGTTGAGGCAAAGCCTGCGAAGGGCATGGCTGGGATCCTCCGCACCTCTGTCTTGCTCAGAGGAAGAGGAAGGCTGGCTCCGAATGTGGGCTTTTGCAAACAGGCTCTTGAGGTGCAAAGTCTGCAGGTAGGCAAGGTGTGCAGGACGAGCAGGGAACGCTATACCATTTTCACACCCTACTTTTAACCCAGGTTGTAGTCTGCTGTTAGGGATGGAAGAGATGCGAATTCCCCTTCTGGTCACCAAGTGCTTAAGTGAGTCTTTGAAGCTCTGAGTTACTTCCTAAAGTTGGAAAATAGCTCTTCACAATGTCCTATCCAAAAGCAGCTCTTGTTCTATATTAGAAATAAATAGTGCTAGGGCAGAACTGTGCCTGTGGGAAAAGGAATTTCCCTGCAGCCTTCCCGCATCCCTATGGTCAGTGAGCTGCAAGAGTTGAAATACACTCTTCATTTCCCCAGTGGTTGTCTCTAAGCAGTCTTCAACCCCTCAGCTCCATGGCAGGAGCCAAGCACCTAAATGTTTGAGGTTACAGCATGCAGTGGTCACAGCAATCCCATCACAGCAATCCCATCAATGCCCTGCCTATGCCAGAGCCTGGAATACCCCTGTGGGGTGACAAGGAGGTAAAAGGAAGATGACCTGGCACCACTGTATGCTGTGGAATGTTGGGTTATAGCATGGTGCTGTCAAACAAGGCATGGAAATTAACTTGCAGCAGGTTTGACTAATTATATCTGTGTCATCTATCTGACATAATGCTGCTTTTGCTGACCAGATGAATGACTGATACATGTGCAAAGCTTCCACCTACCTGCTAAGTGAGGATGTGAATGCCTGTGCATCACTCACGAGAGGTCTGCTGAGCATAGGAAAATAGGCTGTGCTGGGCTCTGACCTCCTGGACAAGGTCCTTTTGATGATGAACCAAACTCTCTGCTTGCTTCAGTCAGGCAGCCACGTTGCACATGAAGCCTCCCATGACAGGCCGTGGACACTACCAAAGATCAAGAGGTCTGTGGAAATTATTTTAGCCTAAATACTTCAAATAGAAAGTGAATGCACAGTCAGGAACAACACCTGCTCAAAGGCCAGGATGATCTTAACCGATTGCAGAAGACACAGGCCTGTGACTGCATGAAGGACTCGCCTCTGCTGCCTTGCAATGGGCAGCACTCAAGGACGTGAAGAGTCATGTCCCTACAGCAATGAGTGCCCAGGAGGCTGGAAGGCAGGACACTATTGTTAGCACCCTGACTTTAAGGTTTTGTTTGCTGTTCTCACAAAGAATGAGTAACAGATCAGGCCTGTTTCCTATATTAACCACTTATGGCTGTTTCCCCAAAGCCTGTTCTCTGCAGCCCCTGTAAAATGAGCTTCCAGGTCTGGGAATGTACATATGTGGGTTTCATTCACAATTATCTCTACTGACATCAGTAAAGATTGCCCAGGAAATCAGAGCACTGAGTTTCCCCTCTCTGGTCTGCCACAGTGCTGCTGGAGAGTGGCTCAGCTTCCCAGCTTCAAAGATCGGAAGGTAGCACTGCCCTTTCCCACAGGTTGCAAGGATGAGTGGTGGGGACATCAAATGGAAATGTAACCACAATAGAGATGGGCACTGACCTGTGCATCCTCATGGGGTTTGTATCTGCTGTCTACTTTGAGCTTTCATAATTAATTTTTGTGACCAGTGTTAGTGTCATCAGGGACATTAGGATGCTCATGCTCCTGGAAGCCATTTGTGAATGCACTTCTATTCACACAGCCTGGAATAGCCAAAACCATCCTCCTCCCAGTGCATTTTCTCATACATGGCTGCCAACGAACATTTCTACTTCTGGTAGTGGCTTCAGCTCCTTGGTAGATGGTTCATTTATGTGAAAATGTGTGCAAGAGTCTTACCCCGTGTCCTGGGAGATGAGGATCTGCAGCACAAAAGCAGCGTAACCTGCAATAAACTTTTCATACACAGCAGAAGTTTAGCGGAGGGGGGAAGGGAGTGGTGACCTCCATTGCCTTTTATTGGTGTTGGAGGGGACCATTTTAATCATCATTGTCCAGCTTTAGCTTTGAAAAGGGTGACAAATCTCAACCTGATTCTTATTCTCATTCAGCACTTTTTCCCTATTTTGATAAGGATAAGGCAAATTGCAGAGAACACCTTTGCTGTTTGCTTTTGCTGTGCGTGTTATACCTTGGTAAGCAGGTTTCCAGGCCCAGATGTCCTGTGCCCTCCTGTGCTCTCAGTCCAGCAGCAATTACCATTATTAATGCATCGAAATGTGAAGGTCAGTTAGGTTGGGCATTATCCTCTTTAGCATGAGATAAGACAACTATATCTGCCAAGTCCCTGCGTAGGACTCTATGTGCCTCTGAAAGACTTTCCTCTGACCTGCCTCCACCCTCCACATCTCCCGCACACCACTCCAGCAAAGGCTGACTATCTTGGACATAGACATCTGATTTTCAAAAATACATGCTCAGGCAAATAATCCCATACCCAATAATTCTCCAGGCTGGGAAGAAGAGCATTTCTGGGCTTGTGCTCCTCCCGTGTCACAAGCAGCCTCTATGGACATGTCAGATTTTCTCCTTCCAACAATCACCCCAACATGAAAGCCATAAAATTGCTATTCCTGTCTCACATGGGCACCGTGTGAGGGCTTTCCGGGCCACTTGAATGCAAAACGTGAGATATGAATCAGCCGTGCTGCCTTGAGACACCATTTCTCTTCAGCTCATTGAATTATAGTAGGGGGGAATTCCTTGGAGGCTGATAAATGGGCTCTGCCTGTGTCCAAGCCTCATTAACACCTGGGGTCATGAGAATCTCAGAACAGCAGCTATAGCTGAAGAAATCTCAGAAAGATAAATATCAGTCCCCAGGGGATGCCCAAAGGAGCCAGAAGCCCACTGGGAGTCTCATAAATGCATGTCCGATGTTTTCTTTGCTCCTATTTGCAGCCTGCTGTTGGGACAGCCATCGTGCCCTGGAATGTGGTCATACTTTGTTCATCAAGCAAGCCGCCTTGCCAAGATACTGATCGGCACACTGCTCTCCTCAATCTGGTCAGTCAGGTGTGGAAGTGTGAAGGACCAGGCAGGAGGGAAAAAATGCATGCTGCAACTGAAAACCCAAATCATCTGTCACAATCTGGGAAATGTATTGGCAAAGGGTCAGAGAAAACAATGTTCAACCCAGTGGCCTCTCCCATGGCTCCTTGGAGTGGCTCCAGCCTCACACCTTTGTTAGGCTCTGGACGGATTTCAGTTTTGTCTCTGTCAACACTTCCTTCTCTCCAGCATTGCCCTCATCACCTCAATCGATCACCATCAGCGTCTCTTCTCACCTGTACAGGGCCTGGCACTGTAACCACTCCCTAAATCAGCACCTCGGAGAAGTTACGGCCATGTCTGTAAGCAAGGTAGAGGTCTTTTAAAGGGAGCACAGGTCATGCCTGGATGAGTGTTGCAGGGCAGGGTTGACTTGGCATCCCTTAGCATCCACAGATGAAGACAGAGTGGCTCCATTGGAGTCACATGCTGTAGCACAGCCATGGACCACTGGGGAAAACAGCAGAGCAGAAAAGTCTTCAGCCTCCTACACACACAGCAGACTGCACCCACATCCTCCACTCCAGCTAGCCTGGGCAGCTGCCTTTCAGGAGGCTAAACCATGGCTTGTCTTGTGGTTGGACTGCATCGTCTTGCCTTGTCTTTCCATGTAGGTGTTGGAAAACAAGCTCTGCTTGGAGTAGACTAACCATCACGGACTCAAGGAGAGCTTAATGGCATCTGCCATATGCCCAGCCTAGCAAGCACAGCTCTCACTCACCTGTGGTGTTGATGCACAAAATGAAAGCTATGACACAGATGCTAACAAGATTTAACATAGGGAATATCGTAGCTGACCTGTCTAGATTACTCCGGCAACCTTCCTGCAGTATCTGTGTGTCTGAGGGGCAGTGGTGGATCTATCTTTGCATACCTGTGAAGGAGAGCAGGCCCAATACCCTCATTTCATAGTTGAGGAGCAAAGGCATGACAAGAAATCATCCAGATCCACGTAAATAGGCACCAAACTCCTATTGAAGCACATAGTTCCTCACTGAAACCAACAGGCAGTTCTGCATAGAAACCAAGGCACCCCATGTCCTGCAGATTCCCCACGTCCGAGTGGTGATGGGTTCCTTATGGGAGGTATCCGCCTTTCCATCAACAATCCAGTAGGGAAAGTCAGGTGCTTTCTTCCACGGAGGATGCAGTCAGAGAGCGTTTGGGGTAGCAGCCCCATATCAAGAGCATTTCCCCAGGAAGGGTCCTTCTCTGCCTCAGCAGGCCACGCTTTCCCAGCAGAGGGGCCTTTCCCCATCTGCACTCACCCTGGTGTTGCTGAGCTGCTGGGAACTCAACGGAAAGTGTTGGGGCAGGAGGAGAGGGCTCTGGCTGCCCTGTGACAGCACTTCTCTGCATGGGGTCACAGCTAGATCCAATCCCAGCTCCACCAAATATCTGGTGGAAAAAAAAATCAGGCAGCAGGGATGCAGCAGCAGGTCTGTTCTCCCTGAGTGTGTGACCGGAGAGATGCCGATGTGAGAAGTGGCCAGCACCCACCCTGCTGCCCACCATCTTCAAACATCAGCGAAGCTGCCTCCCAGCTGATGAAGCCAACTGCCATTTCCAGTAGCATCCTTATATTCTCAGTGGAGAGGTGGACACTTCTGGAATCACTTAGGCAATACACAGTCCACAGAGAGAGGAATACCAAAATAAGACTGTTTTTCTCATTTTCTGCAGATTCTCCAAGACAGTGGCCTCTCCTCTGACTGACGCGGTTACTCTAGGCCATCTATCTCTCCTAATCATCCCTGAGGCAAGTCAAGTAAAATTTCCAGAGGGTAGCACTGGAATTAGACACCTTAATTCGGCAAACTGAGTACAGCTCCAAGTAACTTTGCAGATCAGATGCTGTGTGACTTGTCCAAAATCACCAGGGCATGCAAGACCAAAGCTGATCACAGCTCCAGTATTCTTTGTCTTCATATTGGGCACAGGACCAGGAGATCTCTCACATTTGTCTCCTTATTGCCTTGCAGTGGCTGCAAGCATCCTGCTATCAGGATGGACCTGTTGTTCTTATGTCACCAGGTTTAATTCCAGCCCTGTTCTTAAGAATCAAAAATTATTCACATCTGACTGCTGATTCATAATCAGGGCATCTCCTCTCGGTTTGCCTGTCGCCATTGCAGTGCACGTTGTGGCTGTCACAGGCTGGCCACACACCCTCAGCTGAGCTCTGCTGCCCCAGTCAAAGCCGCCACAAAGAGCCTGAGAAAAGACATCGGCAGAAAGATGCCAAACCTTTGTCACGCCTGACGTAACAGCCAGCCTGAGCCTTGCACTGACATTTCCAGAGGTCCCGTGGAGGACAGTGTATGGGTAAAGCCCAAGTGGGTCTATTTATTCTTAAATCGCTCTGTCTCAAACATTCATTTACTACCAATCCACTGCAGAAAGAGATTATACCATATTTATTACTTATACAGCAGTTAAAATACTGCCACTCAGAAAATGTCCAAATGCTTAAAACCTGTCCCCTTTTTTGACATCAGCAAAACATTTGAGCATTTAGTTAATGTGCCGGTTGTTGCTGGGGTTATGTCACTGCTGGTCACCTGTGGAGTCTGACCAGCAAAGGGAGCTCCAAAATCAAAGGTCAATTACCTTTTCCCATGCCAGCTTCTGGCTGCACCAGAGGATCTGAGGGTCTCGATAATGGGTTGGAGGGACAGAGAGGCCAGATGCCAATTTGAGCAAGACTAGTGTGACCTTGGTTCAGCAGTTCACCTGGAGGTAACCGAGCTGTGAATCCGGCCCTCGACGTGCGCGACATCGGGTAGTGGAGGCTGCGCTAGAGGCTGTGGCTGAGGGTGACTGACTCAGATGGCAGCAGGTTGGCAGTCCTTCAAAGAGGCTTTCTTTGTCTTCTTTGTGGGAGGTGTAAATGAATTGAATGGAGACGCTGAAGGCTTTCCCGTGCCAGTTGTTAGCAATCTCACTTCTATATATAGCTTCTGCCTAGCTTACTCTGGGTGAGCAAGCAGAGTGGCATGTGAGTTATCGCTCTTGTCACGTTCGCCTCTCTTGATTACATGCATTTTGTTTTCTTGCTCTGTCGTGGTGATGTAAGGCAGACTAAGAGAGGCTGCAATGCCACGTGGCTTCAACGTGCTGGAGCTACAGACTCCAGTCAGGAGCTACCTGAAGCGTTGGCACTCTAGGGTATCACAGCCTCCGGACAGGGAGCAGAGCTCCCGGCAATCCTCCTTGGAAATTCAGGCGGTTTCTGAGCTGTTTCCCCATCTGTCTGGCCCAGCAGTGGTTCATGTGTGAGAAGAGAAGCAGCGGGAGACTAACAAAATTGCACTGGAGGAAAGCAGTGAAACTTGCTCCTGTGCTCGCTTTCAAGCAAATGCCAATCAGGCAGAGATTTTTCAGAAGTTTGGTGAATTTTCCTGTTCTTTCTTTTCTCTGCATTCTGGGCTGGCACCAGAATCAACATGACAAAGTCTGTTCAAATAACACCATCGAGCTCACCAGATCCCAGCTCTCTCAGAGGAGACTGGACAAAAATACCCTGTGCACAGAGCCTGCTTACACTAACCCACTATAAATATGGCCACTTTGTACAGACTAGCAATGTCTATCTTCTCTCCACGCTGCTTCTTCCCCTCAGTCAAGCGGCCCTCAGATGAAGGTGCTTTCTTCCTGTGCTGTTAGAGTGGCACCAAGTGCAGCAGCAGCTGCAGCTTCACACCAGCAAGTGCAGATGAGTCAAGGAAGTTAATTAGAGATAGCAAATCTGGGCCCAGTGCCCCGCTCCCTCATCCCCGCCTCAGTTAGGAGTGACTACCAGGCAGCCGGGGGGCTGAACCTTCTCTGGGTCGTCTGGGCCAGTGTAAAATGGCTGCAAAGCCATCCCATGCTGAGTTTGGAGTACCAGGTCCCTGTCGCACACACCCTTTGCAACATTTGTTTGCTCAGAGGATGCTGGTCTAAAAGAGCCATGGATGTTAATTAGCCACCTCTGGTGATTTTGTTCTCTGTAGGTCTGGGAGAATCTTTCCCCAAGCAGTTGTCCCAGGGGTGAAGGGGAGAAGGTATGACACCACTCGCACATAGGCAATGGCAATGGTGTCCCTGTTGTGATCGCTCTCTGCAGATCCTGTCTGGATGCTTTGCTGTGTACGTGATCTCCCCACGGGAGCAGATGCTGGCAGCTGGGACCAAGCAGTGCCCCTCCACCATGTTCCTATCTAAGCCCCGGTGCCGGGTGCTGAGCATGCCAACAGTTCACAGAATTATCAGGCCCCTGGGGCAAGATTTCACGCACGTGGGCCAACACTGAGCCCCTTCGAGTGCTGAGGGTGTGTGTGTGTTGGCAGAATCAATTAAAATTCCTGGATTGCCACCAACAGCTTTGACTCTGTTTCGGCCAAATTCCCAAAGGGGCCCCTTCAGTGCTTCCATGTTGGCTGTGGCAAAGGTCTCTTGAGAACAGACTGGTCCAAGTTGGAATATGTTTTAGACAAACAGTGTGTCAGGTTATGGCATATGCCCAACAGCTGGAGTCAGCCTCAAATGCAAACCCTACCCGCAAGCCCAGCTCTGCTGCGGAGACGGCTGTGGACCGTGACAACAGCAGTGGGCCCACCATGGATGGAGTACACCACAAAGTCCTTAATCCCAAAAGAAACCTCAGCACACAGGATATTTTCCCTTTGATTGTGGCATCCCACTGACCAATTGCTCCTGGGTGTAATTTTAAGAACAGGCGGGACAATTGCTGGTGAAGAGCTTTGAAGACACTGCTGGCCTGTTCCGAAGCAGTGGAGGTGACGGGTTGGTGGTGACTCACGCCTGCAGTACTTTGCTGCCCTCCCCCATCTGCACTGGTCCATGGTTTCGTTATCATTAGCCTCACTGAGAATAGGAACTCACTTGGAATAAACTAAACAACTGCTCTTTTCTTCCCCTACAAACACGAGGAGGAATTGCCTGAGTGGAGCAACAGGCTGATCCAGTGAATAAACATGGAGTTTTTGGCAGTGAGGCTCCCCCAGGCACCAGGACTATCTGAGGATGGATTACAGCAAGTAAGAGAGACCGCTAGCTGCCAAAAGTGGGCAGACAAAAGCCAGAGCCAAGCTAAGCTTTTCCAAGCCCAATGATCCCACTTGGGAATCCAAACCTCCAACTGGGTTTGAGATTCAATGAAGCCTTTCTCCCTCTCTCCCTTGCATGGGGCCATCCTGGGTAGGAGGCAGAACAGAGAAATGCCACAGAGGAGACAACCCATGTTGACCTGGATCGACCCTCCAAAGCATTACCAAGCCACATCATGGGCAACCCCTGTTGCCACATAGCCTTATCTTGGGGCTGATGCTGCAGGCAGGCATTCCTGGGTTCAGAGATGACGCAGTTGTAGTCTTTTTCAGATATCCTGATGATGAGTGTGCAAATAAAGCTAGGGAGATAGCTAGGTATCTATCATTTTACACTGTCAGCTTCTCAGGGCTTTACTCAGCTCTTCCTCATGCAAGTCATTTTGGGGGTGGTGATTTGAGCAAGGAATGAGTAAAACATGACTAGTGTTATCTGGGAATGACACTGACAGAAGGCCTCACTGGACCCACAAACAGTAACAGACATGACACCACTCCGGCAGCCACACTTTTACCATTTTGTCTTAAAAGAAATTATAAATTTAGGATCAATTTTCAGCAATAGATTTTTATAAACTGATTATTTTCTTCTGATTTTTAAGACTTCAGTCAATCAGACTATAAGCTCACAGAGGGAGTGGAAGGGGAAGCACCTTTTCTCCCCAACTCTTACCTCTCTCAACAGCCAGAATATATCAGCCATCCACCACACTTCTAGAGTAGGCAGAATAATTCAGTCCAGCAGCTGTTCTGCTGCATATTTTTAAAATATCAGAAACAATGCTTTGCATATATGTGTGTGTGTGTGTCTGTGTGTGGGGGATACATATGTGGTATACATTTCTGTATGTACCATATATGTTTGAGCATACATTTATTGAAAAATATGTAGATACAGCACTTTGACTACAATGTCCTACTTTCTATTCAATGCATAAGCATACTATAGCCACAATGGCATCCCCTCCTTATTCTGCAACAAAAATAAATGTTTTTCAAACCCTAGGATTTTTAAGCAAATGAAACCTCTCCTCACTGCTCTATGCCATTTTGTTTCAAGAAAATAGTGCATTATGTTTCTAGTACAGGTGACCTAATTAGGTGGTCACTCAGATGCAGGAAGCATCACCGATCACTGGTCTGGGGGCTGATCCCTGGAAGGTGCATCCCCCGCATCACTTCTCCAGCATTTCTTTGAAGGAAAATCTCACCGCTTCTCTGTACCAACCAGTGAAGAACAGCAGACCCCAGAGCTGGCAGATTCCGACAGTGGTGTCAGACTAGCTGCTGGGTGAGAAGGGTTGGGAGGAGGCATATGGTAAAGGGGGACACAAAGGTGGATTCCTGGTCATAGCTTACGCCGCCTCCAAAGGGCTAAGTCTCCTTCAGCTTTAAACCTGGCCCTTTCCAGCTCCAATTCCTTTATCGCTGGTCTTCCCTTGTCTCTGTTATTGGTGTCTATTGTTGGTCTCCCCCTTCCAGACTTATGAATTCCAAACTGATCCTCTAGATGCACCCCAGCATCTCCCATGGCTTCTGGGGACCTCCAAGGACACAATTAGGCTATAAAAGCACTTGAGAGATATTCACAGTGACCCCTCCAGTGACTCCAGGGTGGAATAACCATGAGCACAAGGATCAGGCTTGTTCTTGTGCCAGGCTCTTGGTCTTGAAGGAGAGGCAGACAGAGCAGAGCACAGGCATGCTGCAAGGAGCCAAAGTCTCCCGTGCATTTCACGAGGAGTGCCACCAGCATGGAAAAACACACCTATGTCCCCTGGAGAATCCCACGTATGTGCCTTGGGCGGCCACCCGCACATACCTGTGCTTGCAGTGACACATTTTGTGCTTTCAAAGACGTGCAAATGTGCATTTAAATAAGTGCAAACACACACACACACTCTCCCTCTTGCTCTCTCTCCCTCTGTCATACGTAGTCAGACACAGAGGTGCACGTGTCTACACATTCAAAGGTTTAGAGACAATATAGTAATTTCTGTAGGGTCTCTCACAAGAGGATCTAGATCTTACAACACTTCTCCACCCTGTAGTATCACTGACTTACAGGGCCCTTTAAATACAAGTGAAAACATGCAATATTTTCCTTGCAGAGCTTCCACTCTAAATCAAGATTGATAACGTGCCAGAAAAACGCAGACATTGTACAAGGGAGGGAGATGCAAAAACACAATTGGAAAGGAGCTGCTTGGGAGTGTGCGTGATAAGGAAAATTGGCATTAATATATTTGTTTTCTGTTCTTGGACATGCATCAAACCCATGCACAATGCTGTATTTTTTAAGGAAACGCAGCTTTTAAAAGGCAACACGGGTGATAAAATGAAATCCCACTAGATGGCACTCCGTGGACACGCAGAATTCACTTTCCAAGCCGCGCAGAGCCCTCTGCCAAAGGCGAGCTGGCCGCAGGCTTGCCGCAGAGCTCCGGCCGGGCTGATGCACTGCCAGGCGCTGGCGCACCGCATGCCCCGCCAGCATGGTCCCCAGCATCCCTGCTCCTGCCAAAGCCTGCTCGCTGCCTCCCACCTCACATCGCGGCGCGTTCGTCTCTGTGACAGTCATTCGAGGGAGCTGCTTCCCCTTATGGACCTAATGGTCCTGGGATTTGTGTTTCGTGGGTGGGTAACTGAGCGCCGAGGCAAGGAAATTATTCCCTGAAATGAAGGGGGGAAGCGTGCTGGGGAGAGAAGCCCTGAAACAAAGACTCCTGCCCCCCCCACACTGTACTCAGGGGGCTTCAGCCAGGCAGCAAGGGCAGCATCGCAGCGGTCTGCCCTGTAACATCACCATCAAACAGCCCTGCGTCAGGGCAACAGAAAACTTGCTTCGACCCTTCGATCGATAGCTCATGCCGGGGAGCTGCCCTGTGATGTGGCTGTAGGACAGAGATGGTAGAAAGGGGAGTCTTCCTCCTCCTCTTTCTCTTCCCCATGGAGTCACAACCTGCCGCCCTACCTGAGGTGACCCACATAGGGCACTTGGCCAGAGACAAGGCTGGGCACAGCCTAGGGTTGATGCCGGGCTAAAGGGAGCTGGAAAGAGTCCTGTTTTGCTTGAAGGAATATAATTATCAACGACGAGAGGGTCTGGGGGCTGCCTGGCTCCATAACGCAGTGCCAGGGTTGTGAAAGGGGCAGATGGGAGAACCAGACCCCACCACGGAAACCTGCTGCATGCTGTGATGATGTGCCTTGGGCTAGAGTAAAATCTAGCAAAACCCAAGACCCAGTCCCTTCACCCATCTGGCCTCAAACCCTTTATTTCTGTGCATGCCAGGCTTAAGGATGCCTGCAGGAGCAGCTGAGGCCAGGAGGGTCTTTTCTTCTCCAGGGTGACGCTCTTCATCATGGGCTCTGCTCCCAGCCCCACTGCTGAGGCACGGGGACACCTCCAGGCAGCCCTGCTCCCAGTGCCACCCCCGTAGGGGAGAACAGTGATTCTGGTTCCCTCACGAGCATCACAAGCACAAAATGCTCATTTGACCGAGTGGCTGCTTGGCAGCAGGACTGTAACTTGCACGGCATGACTGACAGCTTCCCGAGGCAATTTAATTAAAGAGACGAGAGTACTCGAGAAAAATCATTAATTTCTCTTAAAGAGAAATCTTTGCCTAACACACCTGCCTGATGCAGGGCTGCGAGGAGTGGGGCCGTGCTCCAGCAGTAATTGGCACGAGTACCCACACCCATGCTAATCCAATCTTTTAATGTTTCATTCCTGCAAGCTCATTTTAATACCATCTGTCAGCAATCCCATCCCCTCTTATCACCACTGTAAGACCATGCAGCCATTAGACAGGCAGTGATGACGGGGAAGGAGGGTACACGCAGCTACACCCATACTGGCTGCAAACCCTGCCAAGCCATCGAGGAATCATCGTGCTTGGACAACAGCAACCAGCCCTCCCTTTGAGATGACAAAGGCTCCAATGCCATCGTCACTGCTCTGCAGAAACAGGGCAAAATACATCCAGTAGTGCAAGGATTGGATGGGAGACTGGTGGCACTGGGAATGGCCGTGACTGGTTTGATTTTAGCTGTTCTGTGTGCAGAGCTTGTGGGAAAATGGAATTTATTGTTAAGGTGATGCTGCTCAAAGGTTGGCTGAAGGTGAGAGTAGGGATTCTGGTGGGCCAGCTGCCTTGCAGGGTTTGGAACTGAGGGGCCAAGGGTCATAGTAGGTGACTGGGTAGGGCTGTGACCATCTTTATTCAAGCAAGGAGGAGGATGAAGGAAGCCTGTGACAGAGACCCAGATCTGGGTGGGTCCCAACCTGAGAAACCTAAGTGCATATTTCTTTTGCCTGAGTGCCACAGCAGACTGGGGACACGGCATGTCACCACGAGAAGTCACTCAGTGCATCTGGAGTGACTCAAACCTGGACAGCGAGGTCAGGCTGCTGCTGGATGCATGGTTTGTGGGGAACCAGCTGGGATGTTCAGCCTGGCTTCTGCCAGTGGCCATGCCACTGAAACCACCACCACAGCTACCGTGGCCTGGCAGGCCTGAGGCAGGCAAAGCCACGGCCAAGAGCCAAATGAAAGCAAAGGGAGCAGCTATGGGAGCAGCAGCCCAAACTGCAAAGGTCCCAGGAATGAGCCACGGGTCCCCAGACAGACTCGCAAACAGCACAGGTGATCTCCCCTAAAAAAGCTGCCCAGGCTTGGTTAAATGGCCAGTAATACCTCTGTCATCTGCAGTATTCTTGTCACAATCAGCTTAAACGGTACCCTCACTGCTTTTGTGGCTTGATCCTCTTGTGCTGCCCTGTCCTGTCATCGCAGAGGCTGCTGAACCTGCACCCCCCTTGCTCATCTCCCAGCCCATGGCTCTCAGAGAGCAATGCGGGTGGTTGTCTCCAGCGTGGACAGATGGTGACGACATCCATCACGGGCCAGGAGAGCTGGCAGGGGATGCTGGTCCCTCGAGCGAGGCAGGGTGCTGGCACTGCAGAACTCGCGGTGATGCGGCCGACAGATCGGTGCACACCCTGACCCAGAGCTGAACCAGCTGCGTGTTTATCTGTTTCTGCACACAGAGCTGTCACACACAGCTCCTTGCAGCCACATATCAGCCTGGGTCTCTGCAGTCAAACGACTGCCCCAACAGCCCTGGATGGGTGCACACCCCGACACGGTTACACTGGCAAATACTCCTCAGTTAACACTCCTCTGCACCCCACCATGAGGTGGCAGAGGGTGGGGAACTGTGACAGCAAGACAAGGGAGTCCATGAGCCCCCTCCCTTCCCCTTCAGCCCCAGCCTGGCCCCTGGTGTGTGCCTTCGCTGCCAGCCCTTCCAGGAGGCACATGCAGAGCCGGAGGTGTTCAGCTATGAGATTTAACACTTCTCTTCCCGTTTTTGCCACTCATGGATGAAAAGCAGAGGGCCAAAAAAAGAATCAGCTCTGTGCCCGTTCCAGCTGCAGGCCAGGGGTTGGGGAGCTCTTTCTTAGATGTCTCGGACTTACAAAGCACTGCTTATGAGCCCTGATCTCATCGTGGTGCCTGCGGACCCCAGTGAGGTGCAGAGCCCCACACCATTGCAGTTCATCACCCCACCACCCTGCTCAGGACTTTCAGACTGCATGCATTAGTTCCAGGCTGAAGCTTGGCTCGAGGATGGTGTGGCGAGACCGTAACCAGCCCTGCAGCCCCTGACCATGTGCCTGAGTGTGGGCTGAGCCTGGTCCTCTCCAGACTGTGCTGTTTCCCCATGCGGACTTCATGCCAGCAGCTCAGCCCTGCACACCCCTCCATGCCAATGCAGAACATCAGTGCCTCTCACCTTCATCTCTGTGCAGAGGGGGGCTGTGACTGAAGCTTCTGTTTGCTTCTGGAGCCCAAAGCATAGAGCCCTTTGATGTGCCCCAGGACCAGCAATGGCTTGCACTGCTACCTCGCTTAGCACAGCACCGTGGCCTGGAGCCCAGGCAGGTCCCTGACTGCCCACCTCTAAATTCAAGGTCTGGCTGCAATTATTGCTGGCTTCAGTTATCAGCGATCCAAAATGGGAAACGCAGCCCCTTTTCATTGTGCACTTCAGTCAGGAAAACTGAGCAGCCTTCTCGCCTTGGATGCTCTCAGAGCCGTCTTTTGGGAATAGCTCACGGGCCAGGAATGTGGCTCTTCAGAGCATAAGCTAGGATCACTGCTTTTTTCCCACTTAAAACCAGAGGAAAATAGATCGAATATTAATTAGCAGCAGGGGAACCTGCTGCAGGTTTATTAGGATTTTCCCCTTCTGCAGAACCGCCTGATTAATGGACAGGCTGCAAAACACCTGAATGCGTTCAGCACTGCACATTTGCAAAGAGCACGGCCATTGCCCAAAGGATGAATAAGTCAGGGGCAGGGGGGAGGGAGGGCAGGGTGGTGTAAGTGCAGAAAAGGAGGACGCGAGTTTGCCAAAAGAGACGATGAACCCCAAGCAGCATCCCTTGTTCTGCCAGTGGCTAACAAGAAGATGCTAGCGCAGTCACATCTCCGGCTCGGCTCTTTATCTGTAAAATGACCTAACCTCTGAGCTAGTTTAGGCTGTAATAAAAAGGCTAGCGGCTGGTGAGAGCTCTCACTGGTATCACAGCAACAGCGAGAGCATTTCAGAGCAAGCTCGGTTTAGCCGCAGCCCCTGGGGTTCTGGGGAACAGCTCTTTAATGTCTGCAAAAGTGCTTTGAAACCCAGGGACAAGAAACGTGGAAGGGGAAGGACGGTGGCTATTATGACCACGGTGGATTGTGCTTCAAACCTATCTGAATGCAGCAGCTCAGATAAACCGTGCCTGAAGAGCACCTCAGTGAGACAGCCCGGCTCAGGTTTCTCCTGACTGATGCAGCTGAGAAATATCCCAGGCGCCCCAGTGAGCTGCATGGCCTAAAGGATGCTGCAGGTGGGATGAAGACAGTAAAAAAGGAAACGGGCCATTCTTGACGATCTAGCAGTGCAGAAGCTGTCAGTGTAGTACAAGGGCAAAAAAACCTCTCATTTATTCTGCTTTCTGGGCAGAGGGAGGTTAAGGACCGTAATGTGCTTTGGGCTCCCTCCCTCACACCCAGAGCTGTCTGCACGTCCCTGGAAGGAGCCTGAAAACTTCTGTCCTTGATCATCCCCCAACAAAAAGTCCTCTAGACCTCTAAAAGCCACCTTCTGGGATATATGCCTCAGCCTCGCTGGAAGGCAGAGTGGGTTTTGTGGCCATAATTTTAACCTGCAGGAAGAAAGTGGGCAAGGACAAGGTCATTGCTCCCTCGTGCACTTCCCAGGAAGGGGAGGCAGAGAGACATGAAAGCCCCAAAAGGAGCCACGCTGCACGGAGGTGATGTGCTTTGTCACCCTCAGGTGCCCTTTGGCTCGATCCAGGGGACTGGTCCACCTCCGCTGCATGGTCGGCCACGTGAACACCTCTCCAGGCTGCGTGACGCAAACCCACAGGAGCAGATCCAGCACCGCCATCCTTCCATCTCAGCAGCTGCTGGCACATTTTGGAAATGGAGGCTGTCTGACGAAGCATGGCGCTCCAGATCTCTTACTTGCCAAAGGTATAAAGGGCTTAAAATGTTATAATGGGACCTCTGGTGTCCACCAAAGCAGTTCATAGAAGGGACTGTAGGATTTCACAGTTTCTGCTCCTTCCTGAAGCAGTACCCCTGGGTTATTGCACTTATTAAATTAGGAGCTGTAAAGCAACTGGGTAAATAATAAATTGCTACAAGGAAATAAAAAAAAATGCCACCCATTTCAGTTATTAGTCCAGATGAGTGAATTAGGTGTTGAAACAGCAGCTTTGAAGTTCGACTCATTAAATCACACAGCAATTCAGTGCTTATTAGGTCTCCAGTCAGATATATACAAGCACCAGGAAGATAGGTTTGCTGTTAGCAATAGCCATTACTTTTTCTGCTGTGAGCAGCCTGTGAGTCTCATGCTGTTTTCTGGGCTGTGAGAGAAGAATTTAAAGCACCAGATCCTGGTGCTACATGAAAGTTCGGGAATCTTTGGGTTTGTTTCTGAAGAAGGAGTTCAGAAAGTGGGTGATAACCAGCCAGACATTCACAAAGAGTCAGGAAGGCACAGAAAATAAGCTGGAAGGAGACTTTCTGGTCTATCTGTCTGTCCCAGAGCAGGATCAGCCTGTAGACACTGTGATATTTACCTCAAGAAGTTGGTCTCTTCCACTCCGCAATGAGGATCCACACTTCGGAGGCTTCCCCCCATACCTCGGTTCATCCATCCAAGCATCCATCCTGGATGTCCTCTTCCTTCTGCATCTCCTACGTACCTTCTCCATAACCCACAACTCGCCTCCCGCCAGCCAGCACTGTCTGAGAGATGGACCAGCAGCCGGCATGCTCATGTACCACCAGCCCGGCGATACATGCCCCAAAGGGCACTGGTATAGAACTTGTCAAAAAATATGAAAAGACCCTCCTTGAGCACAATACTTGCCTTAAAACAGTGCCTGATTTTTATCTAGCCTGACTCCTTTCATAAATTTGCATCCTAACAGGTTAGAGATCTTAAAACAAGAGCTCTCCTCTGCTGGAGGTAAGCGTTCAGACATGGCACTGTTGGCACTATCTACTGAAAAGTCCTAAGTGAAGTCTTCAAAGTTATGAGGTTAAAAGAATAATACATATTGCATTCTTCATATTTGCCTTATGTTAAGAAATACAAGGTTATGATTTGCATTTTTTTTCACAGCCGCAGTATTTGGAAGTCTATTTTTAAAGTGAAAATTTGGATTCTCAGTTAATAACCTGATTCGAGGAGAAAAAAGCTGTATCTGAAAAACATTGCTGGACTGAATAATTCATACCCAGCAATGGCAGGCATATGCCTGGGAATTCCCAGTGCTCACACATTTGTAGGACTAAAGGTTTAACCAAATGTTTGGATCACAAACCCAACCCTCTGAAATACTAAACCCAAGTTTAGTATTTCATCTCCTAACCCAAATATTTAAGCTGGAACATTGTATTTCTTTAGGACTGAAGCAACTGGGCATATCTGTGGCCTAAGCTGCCTTTCAACTTGCAGCTAAAATGGGGAAAGACCTTCTGAGACAAATAGTGGAATACACTCTTACCCCCAGCTGCCTCTTGCTGAAACCATGCCCTTTCTGTAGCTGATCTATAATTTGAGGAAGAATAAAGCTGACTCATCTCACAGACTTTTTTTTGAGGTTTAAAGCGGTTGTGGGTTACCTGGTTAAAGGTGGGTTACCTGGTTGAAGGTGTGCCATAAGGGCAAGTTACTCTACGTTTTCAGCACCGCAGCTTCGAGAGGGCAGCGGCAGTAGGATGTGGTTGACTCACAGACCCCCAGGTTCCTGAGTATGGGGTGCAATGTCTGGCTGATGTTGCCTTCACCATAGCTTCTGAGCATCCAAAAGGCCTTAACCCATTCCTCACCCATTAATGTGCACACTTAGGGTCACAGGATAATTCAGGTTGGAAGGGAGTTGAGAGCAGGGTCAGCTAGGAGGTCAGACCAGGTTACCCTGGGCTTTATCTGGTCTGGGCTTTATCTAGTCTGGTCTTGAAAACTTTGCTTATGCTCCCTTTAGAAAAGTCTGAGCCACATTCCTAAGGGATGTGACCAGGTCTCACAGGAAGGCAGTGGCAGAGTCACGAGTTTCATGTGGGTGTTAATCCCTCTTGGCAAGCACACAGGGGCCGCAGTTCCAAGTTTTCCTCTATAACCCAGAGGATATGGTTGCTTGCATCTTTCTAACGATGAAAGCCAAGGTTTTCACTTAATCATCTGGGTGCAGGAGTTGTGGTCGTACAAAGAAGTGCACGTTATGAGACACCTGATAAAAATTAAAAGCACAAGTTGACACCCCAGACTTACCCCAGCTCCTTCCTGCACCTCTTGATTTTATGCCAAACCCTTTTTGGGCAGGAGATGTTGTGAGGGGGCACTGGTGACTCCACAGGACACAAAGGTTGTTATTAGGTGATTTTTTTATTCGTCTTGCTAGCGGTCCAAGACATGTCTGTAAGGAGAATGAAGTCATGTTTTGCCTTCCAGTGCTCCCTGCAAGTGATCTGCTGCAATAATCAGCAGAGTCTGTTCTACCGGGCACGCTTTTCCCAGTTTTTGCCCACTGCATGGGTCCCACCAGCGGCAGGCACGATGCCGGCGGGGTTCAGGCTGCCAGCATGCAGCACTGCAAGCATGCCCAGACCTTTCTTGTGCACAGTGCTGTCATCAGCCATGGGAGAAGGTGCAAAGCCCAACCCTCTCCTGATGCCCCATGATGGCTGCATTCCCAGGGGTGTCCTCCATCCCTGCACTGCACATGCTAAGCCCATGTCTCTGCCTCACCCCCTGCAGGCTAAGACCTTCCCCACCGCCATCGCTTTTCCTTGCCTTCTTCCCCTGTTCTGCTCTGCACACAGCAGCCTCCTCCCGTTGTCATAACAACAAGCATCAGCCCGTGGAGGCCACGGCAGCCCTTCCAGCAAAAACAGTTCCTCATGGGAGAAAGCACCAGCTCCCGGCCCCAGACCATCTGGCTGCAGTGGGGAGGAGGCCGGGCTCCCCCCAAGCAGAGATATGGGGGGCTGTGTCCCCCCACCCACACGTTTTGCCTTGGGTCATGTTCCCCATCACTTGATGCTGGACACACCGGCACACATAACGAGGTGTCCCCAGGCCGGTCTCTGCAGCCCAGCTTCATCTCACAGGTCGGCTCACTGCCACTGCCCGCTCCCGTCCTTCCCTCTGTCTGCACAAGCCACAGCGAGGGGATGTGGGGCAGATGCAGAAAGGGCGCTGTCCCTGCTCAGCTCCCCATGGCGAGTACATCTGCAGAGCAAATCCATCACCTGTCCCAGCAATCCCTCCTCCCCTCTAGCTTGCCAGAGTCACAGAATCACAGCATGGCAGGGGCTGGAAGGGACCTCTGTGGGTCACCCAGCCCAACCCCCTGCCCAAGCAGGTCACCCAGAGCAGGCTGCACAGCACCGCGTCCAGACGGGGCTGGAATATCTCCAGAGAAGGAGACTCCACAGCCTCCCTAGGCAGCCTGGGCCAGGGCTCCGTCACCCTCAGAGTGAAGAAGTTGTGCCTCATGTCCCCTGACCCTCTCAGCCCTCTTGTCTCCTCTCCTCCCTGTACAACACAACCCCAATATGTCGCACACTGAGGCATAGACAGGGTCAAACAAGACCAGCTCAGTGCAGATTAAGGAGTCCCATAGGCTCCCTGTGGCTTCTCTGAGGGGGACCAGGACCACAGGCACAGCCAGAGCTGCTCCTGCAGGCACTGGAGGCACTGGGCGTCCATCCTGCATTCTGGAAATTTCGTCAAGCCCAACGCCTCAAAGGCATTTCTCCTTCTGGAAGCCTGTGGCCAGCAATGAATTAAAACCACTCAAGACCAGCCTGTTCAGAGCAAGGGGATGCTGCTACACTCAGAGGTAAACAGCAAACAGAGCACCAAGACAAAGCAACAAAGATCTGAGGTTTACCTACTCTTGACTGGTTCCTCGCAAGCTTTGTGTGAGCTCCATTTGGCCCAGACCCTTTTATACCAGGTCCAAAGCCCTACACCTTGCTTAATGGCTCTCCGTCTCTCTTTCCCAGTGCTTTTCCAGCAAGCTCTGCCAGCCCCACCCCTCCGCAGCATGCATGGGTCTTTGCGCTGATGCTAGTGTGGAAAAGCAAAACCAAAAACCAAACAGCCAAAAACTTGCTGGCAGGGCTGGATCTCGGTGTGGACAGTTGCCCATGCCCACCGCCACCCCCTCTCGGCTTCAGTCCTGCTGCATCTCCCTGGAGGCATTACTTCACCCCCATCCCCAGCCTTTTCCCCTGTGTTCTTCCTCCCACGCCAGCAGCTCCCTTTGGTGCAGCTCTGTGAAAAACTGCAGAGTGACTGAAAGCAGGTAAACGGATTTTTTTTGTTCCAGCTTTCTCTCCTGCTCTCTCCTCAGCTCTTCCCAGTAGTGATGCTGGACTATATTTTCCAACACAGTGCAGCTAAAACCCACCGCTCGGCTGGGTAATTTGGCTCCTTCTTCAGCCAAGGGCCCTACAAGAAAGGTCAAAGAGTGAAGATTCCCGAAGGTGCTTTTACGCCTGCGATGCACATAAAGGCCCAGTTACAGCAGGAGTTCATCTTTCCAGGTTCTCAAGTCCAGCTCCTGAGCTGCTGGGAGGCTGAGGCTGAACCAGGGGAGAAGGAAAGACCATTTCACCACGGGATCTATTTCAAAAGAACAGCAGAAATTTCACCTTCCCAGGGAGGGGCTGGTTTGAATTTCCTCCAGTGTTGTCACAACCTTCCCCGCTTTGCACGGCAATCGGTAACGGCATTTCCCGGGGGGGGACCAGCCTGTACCATCAGCCAAAGGATTCTTAATCTTTTGATACTGTGTTTGGCTTCCCAGGGGAGGAAGCAACTGGTCTCTGTGTCTAGAAAACAAAGAGTCTTTAGGGGAAAGGAATTTCTTGGGACACCTGATTAATTGGAACCACTTTGGAGATTCGTGTAAACCAAATTCGTTCCAGATTTGGGAGATTAGCGGGGTTTAGCTGCAGTGTTATCCAGACAGCTCTGGCTGCCTTTAAAGCTTCTCTGTTTTTAAGCACTGGAGAAACTATTTTTTTAAAAGGAAAAATCATTCCCCCATTCAGTGGCTAAAGCACACACTGGAGGGGCTGGCAACGTGTCTGGAACAAACGTCACCATCCCGCGGCCTCCAGCCAAGACTCATTGCCTTCAACCACCATAAAGGAAATTACAAGGTGTTGTTAGGGTAGCAAAGGACCCAATCTTCCCCAGGCCCTGGCTCTCACACACCTCCCTAGGCCCAGAGAGGCTCTTCGGATGCAGAGACTGAAATGCCGGATCCACTTGTACTGTGCCCCGCAGACTCTTGCAGGAGGGACAGCAGCAAGAGCGGGAACCCCCTGGAACAGAGGGATGCAGAGCACAGCACCCACACCCAAAGCTTTCCAAGCCTTTACAACATGGGGAGCACCTGGGGAGATGTCACCCGAAGCTGGGCATCGTTAGGCCTCGCTGTTACGTATGCTTTAATCACCTGAGTTTTCTCATAGCCTTACGAGGAGGCAGGACTGCAGTTGGGGAAACTGAGGCATGGAGGAAGGACCTGTTCCCCAAGCTGAGTGCTGGGGACTGGCACACTCTTTCCTCCTGAGCGAGTGATGAATAAATGAAAGAATAGTAATTGCTGCAAAGTCAGCCAGCTCAGGGAGAGGAAGAAGGCAGAGGTTCACAACCCCGCCACCAACACCTCTCCCTGCTCTCCATGCAGGAATGTGGCTTTTGAGAGAGATGGAGACCAGATGAGCTCGCCCACCGCTTCCCTCATATCTCTTGTCCAGCACAGCCCCCGCACTCAGAAACCAGAGCCAGAGGTGCCATCTATTCAGGCTGGGGGCTCTGACGGGAGCACAGGGAGCATCTGGTTCTGCTGACGGATGCAGACGTAGCTTCATGGACATGAACAGAAGTCAGATGGAGATTTCCTTCCTTGATCTATCTTGCGAAGCCTCCCTCCACCAGCCCCCCGCTATAGTCTCTGAACTGGTCTGCAAATATCCATCAAAGGCTGGTCAGTCTGCTGGAGGCGGTGGGGTGCAGACGGGCAGGTGGGAAGCTGCCGAGAAGGGTTTACTGAGGCAGAAAGGGAACGGATGGGCTGAAGGCCCCTGCTGTAAGGACAATTAGCAGGGGGGGAAATTACAGGCTTTCCATTTTTTTCTTTTTTTTTTTTTTTTTTTTCCTTTTGCTAATGGTGATGCTCATTTCAGGAGCGGTGCTGGCAGTGGACCAGCGTCAGGCAGGCCTGGCTTCTGAGATGCAATGCTTGCTGCATCGACGCTTGCATTGGCTGGAGAGAGTGATCGGAAAGGTTGGTGTCTGCAGGGATGCCGAGGTGCAGCAAGTCCCCGAGCTGCTCTCAGCAGGCAGGGAGAACAGGCAAAAGAGGATGAGGAGGGGAGCAGATCCCCTCCCTGCTCCCAAACACCCTACTTTGGGTTTCTTTCCCCAACTGGCCCTGCAGCTGGATGCCCCAGGTAGGCTGGCGGGGCAGAGGAGGGAGCGCGGCCGGGGCTTGCAAAGCCTCTGCTAATCTCCCTGGCTATGAGCTGGGGTTGGAGAGCAGCCTGGCTGGATCAGACCCTCCATGTGTTTAACTTGGCGAGGACGTGGTGGGGAGAAACGCCCAGACGTGCCCTGGAGGGAGCAGGGCTGTCTGGAGGGATGTGACAAGGAGGGAGTGAGGAAAGCAGCCGTCTCGCCTCGCTGGCAGGGCACGCTGCTTCCCGGGCAGCAGCAAGCCCAGCAGGACCCCCACAGCGTACGCGACCACCTCGGGATGCCGTGCAGCAGCCCTGGTGTTGGGGGATGGAGCAAGCAGGGGCACCTCTTCAAAACCTAACCCAACGATGCTTCCAAACCCAACCCAGCGATGCTTCCAAAGCCAACCCAGCGATGCTTCCAAAGCCAACCCAGCGATGCTTCCAAAGCCAACCCAGCAATGCTCCCCGCAGACGGTCCCTGCTCAGCGGTCTCAGTGCACTGAATTCAGCCCGGCCTCCACCAAGCCCCATCGGAGCACCCACCACGGTGCTTCGCTTCGCTACCTCTGCACCGCAGGGAGGAAATCCCAAGAAAACCCCACGTCCACGGCGTTTCTATGATGGCAGTGCTTGAGGTGCAAGCGGGGTGTTTCAGCAGCGAGGGCTTGGGAGGGGTGGCTGCAAGTCAGCACTGGTTTGTCTGAATTCGGCTCCACCGTTTCCCGACCCAGGTCCCTGACTGTGCTAAACGAAAAGAAAATTAAAGACTGCCAGCCATGCAAGTAGTAATATGTTGGGATTTTAAAATTTATTCCAACATGCTATTTTTTTAAAAATACGCTCAGACCGAGCAGACAATCTGAGCTGTAGTAAAGGCAATATTATTATACTTGTAAAAACTTCTCATTCACAGTACAGATGTCATTTACAATAAGGGTCACAAACATCAAATACTGAGTATTTTTTCTTCTTTTTGTTGTTTTTTTTTGTTGTTTTGTTTTTTTGTGTTTTTTGTTTGCTTTTGTTTTTTTTTTTTTTTACATCAGACTGTGCTTTTACCTGCATTTTTTTGCACTGATATAACCATACAGACATTGCAAGATGCAAGTGTAGAAACTGGAGTTAAAATAAAATTACAGGCAAAACTACCAAATTACATTGTACGCTGTACATATTTACAGTAACTTTTTTGGAATGTATTGCCATTTTAAGAACATATAGAAACTTTCTACAGACTATTCCACGTACAGAATACATACACCTTTTAGAAAAAAAGGCAAATATTTATCTTACATGAGACCATGTATATTAAATTCGCGTACACATTATTATTATTTTTTTTTACATTACATTTACTAAAGTGATCGCAAGTGCCATCATATCTCAGTAATGAAAACAGATTGGTTTTATGCCATCAGGACTGATTTTTTTTAGTTTTTTTTAATTTTTTGTAAATAATTTACAATATGGTTGTATTTGTAAATACTGTGCAATAGATGGGAAGATTAAAAAAAAAAAAAGAAAAGCACGTGATGAAACCAAGTCATCAAATGAAAACCTACTGCAAGAACAGCAGAAAAGGGCTAGATCAAATTGTCCAGGATTTTGCATGAAAACTGGAATAATTTTAATGACTTCTGCGTGACCAAGTCTATTGCTTCTTTGGGTGCTGTTTCTGTGGATTTGAAACAAAAACTATGTAAAAGTGAAAGCTGGCTTAACAGAAAACCAACTCTTCTGCAGATTTTTTTGGTGAGGGTGAGAGAAAAGCGCGAGGGAGGTGACCGTCTGCGCCTGACATCGCTCCGCCGGAGCTGATGGTCAGCGACGGGAAGGGTGCTCGGCCTTGGACTCCTGGCCCTGGCTGGCATCGCCCAGCTCCGCCGCAGGCACCGCGCCCGCGCCCAGCCCCAGGCCAGCGGGCAGCAGCGCTGAACGAGCACTCGCAGCAAACCCCGGCAGCTTTGACCGGGTTTGGGACTGGCGGGTGGCTGTCCCCAGCAAGCCCGAGCACTGGCCGAGGAGCGGAACTTTGCAGACACCAGGGCTGGAGATGTCACCCCTTAGGACCAGGTGATGGAATACATTTCCCAGTCAGAAGCTGGAAAGTCACAGCTACTTCATCATTACTTTTAAGAGTTTCCTGCTGCAGTTCCTGGGTATCCAGCCAACAACCTGCGAATAATTAGAGCTGACAGAGATCTGCTTCAAGGCACGGGGTCGTTTTGGGGAGCCAGCTGCTCCCCTCTCCTCCTCCCATGGTCTGCTCAGTCCTGCAAGACACCAAGCTCTGTAACCTTGATAAAAGAAGTTAAATCCATGCTTAAGCACAAAGAAGTTATGGAAACTCCAGAAATGCTTAAGTTTAAGCCAATGTACAAATACATTATTAGCTCTGGATACAAAGCTTGGTACTTAACATGACTGCTCCAAGGAGTTATTTAAGAGCATGGGCCAGGAACTCTGTGCAGAACGATCCGTTTGCCATTGAGTTATCTGCATTGATGGGAGCCACACAAACAGCTTAATTAGGGAAGGAAATCTCAGAGTAGGGTTTTGACTGATTAACCAGCTCCGTAACAAAGAGTAGCAGCCAGTCTCTGGAGGCTACGTGCCTTCATGGACTACAAATTTAAGAACTTCTGCCATAAGAAAAGCAGTAGATTTTATTTCCACCTGCTGACAAAAAGGAAGGGCTGGGCTTTGGTATGTAATTTGCCTATTTGCATTATTAATACATTCTGTGGCAAAGAATACTGCTAACTGCTCTGCAAAGTGTCTGTACAGATACAAACTCAGCCACCCCTGCAGCCCTTGTGAAAGGTAAATTGGGATTTATCACCCCTGTTTTGCAGACAGAACATACACCCAGAGTGACATGAAAAGCTGTGACCTGCAAACAGCTCTCACCAAATGCAAGACAGGGAAGCCAGTGAGTGCCCTAGACTGGGAAGGCAGCCACCAGCGACGGCTGGGTCTGCAGCCTCGCCGTCAGCAACGTGCAGCTCTATGAAAGCCGGTGGAACGTGCTCCTTGGCTGGGTATGAGGCAGAAGGGAGAACCAATTTGCACGAGGTCACGCTACGATTTTGCAGCAGGGCTGGGGCAGCCCCTTGGGGACGCCTGCCCTGCCCGCAGAGATGCTGGTGCCAGCGCGGAGGAGGACACCCTTCCCGCGGAGCTCTGAGCTGTCAGTGTGATAATTAGCCCTTAAATATCGACTTTTTTTTTTTTTTTCTTGTGATCCGTTTTGCCTATCCAGTAGGCCATATTGCACCCATTAGGTATAGCGTGAAGCACCATTTCACCCCAGCCAGAGCCTCCCCCTCCGCGCCCGCAGCCGCTCCGCTGAGAAGCCAAACCAGGTCACGACTCGACACAGTCTTGGGGTTATTTTTGCCCATCTCCTGAGTTTTCAGCGGTCCCGGCGTGTGCCCACCCTGTGGCGGCCAGGTGCCAGGTGTGGGATCTGAGCAGGACATGACCCAGGGAGAACCTCACTCCTCTCCCGGCTTTATTTTTGGCCACGGGTGAAGGCATCCAGACGGTCGCACACACCGCTGCCCCACGCAGCGCCGGCTGCCAGCCCGGACGCTCGGCAGCTGAGATGTAGAAAGCTTCAACTCATCTTGAGCTGTTGGAAAAGCTTTAAAAAATAATCATAATAAAAAAATAAACCATAACAACAAAAGCAAGAAACCAATGTAATGACTTCTGGGTTTTGTTGGGCTTTTTTTTTCCTCCATCCAGAAATGACAGAGGGAGGGAAAAAAAAACCCCACGCAAAGTATCAACAGGTCAAGGATTAAAATACAGTTACAGAAAGAAGCTGAGCAAATTTGATCTAGCCCAAAGCTCATGGCAAATGCACCTAACAAAACCAGGACGCTGAGTGCACAACTGCTGCATTATTTTTCTTTATGTACAATTTATATATATATATATATATATATGTAAAAATTAAATACAAAAAGCTACCTTGGAATAATGTTAAGAGTGTGACGAGGGCAGGGGGGAAACCATGGCAGAAGCCAGAAAAGTCACAACTGTCGCTAGATTTGGTAGCTGGTTTCCAGGGATGCTCACACCGGCCCTGGCTGAGCAGTCCACTCCGAGTGGTCCTCACTCCCAGCACACACTTCGAGCCTGCGCAGGATTTCAGCTGGTGCTGAAGAGCTTCACTGCGCAGAGCTGCTGTGCTGAGCTGAGCTTCCAGCCCCTGCTCCTGCCATGGGATCTGGCCAGGTCTGAAAGCAGGACCAGTTTCCAGGCTTGGGGCCATAGAGGGGGAGATGGGAAAAGGAAAACTTGATAAAAGTGCTAATTAAGGTATAAATGGGTTCTGGATGTTGTTTTGGTCAGTGTCACAGCTTTAATGTTATTTCCATGATATCTTCTTTTGTACTTAATTCCCTTTACAAAAAAAGCAAAAAAAAAAAAATATCACTGAAGATTATTAAAAAATTTATATTATTTGCCCGTGAAACGGGAACAGTTCATAGCTCATCAAGTCTGGCAAGGAAATATGTTCTCATTCAGGGTTTTATTTGATTTCTTTTAATTTTTTTCTTTTTTTTTTTTTTAAAAAAACGTGTATTACATACCCGATAAACTGGAACAGCTCTGAAAGAAGAAAGAACTGGTCCATTGGTTAAATATTTATATCTTTTTTTTCTTTTGTTAAAATTAAAAAAAAAAAAAAAAGAGGTTTGTACAGATTCCATAGACCAGAAAACCCTCTGAAGTAGTAAAGAGCCTGCTGTCTGCTAGGGCAAACATGTATCGAACATTTATATTTTAAAAAGTGTGTTAATGTGACAGAGAGGAACGGCTCCATCCGGTCTCTCTGTATTTGGTATTGGATCTCTTGGCAGTAGGGGCCATTGCTCCGCTACGGATGGTCATAATTAAAAATTCGCTCTGGAAAAAGTGACTGAGCATGCACAACACGCTGACTGCAAACACGACCCACGCAGCATCCTAACGCTTTTCTTGCAGAACACCAAGAAAGGGCCCATCTGCACAATAAGGACTACATTTGCAACATTCTGCTTAAATAAATAAATTAAATTAAAATAAGACATGGAGTCACTTGGGAGTTACAGAGCCGCAGGCGTGCAAATGAGCAGAGCGCAAACTACTCCTGCATCTCTAGAGCTCAACGAAGCCAAACCAGCCGCGACGGGATGGAGGGAGCTCGTCCGCAACTAAAAAATTACGGAGGAAAAATGGTTGCAAGGCTGAGTTTGCTTCTGCTTTTAAACCAAAGGAGGGTGTTTACAGAGGGCTTCCAAACCCCAGAAAAGAGGGGCTCTCAGGCACAGGCATGACTTGGCCAGGGCGATGCGGGGGGCATCACGGAGCGGCCGCGTGCGCGGGCTGGAAGGATTAAAGTAAGCAGGAGGCCGGCTCGTCCAGCGAGAGATGCCATTCCTGGCACTGGGTCTACATTCGATACATTCCTATGTTCTTGCAGTTAAATCTTTGAAGAAGAACCTTTTTTTCGTCCCTTTTTAGAAAAGTGCTTTGATGAGTTCTGCAGGAGAGAGAGCTGCTCGAGATTCGCTTTCTCTCTTGCGTGACAATGCCTCTCCCTGCGAACCAACCTCCCCTACCCAAGAAGTGCGAGTTTCATGTACAAGTTCAGGGTAAACACATTTTTCAAATGTAAAGCAGTCTCAAGTGTTTAAAGCACAACCATAGGCAACCAGAGGGATGCGAGAAAAAAAAACAAACAGCACTTTGCGAGAATTAAATAAAGCATGTAATAAATACAAATCATAAACTTCTGTACACAGGAGCAAGGGTTTGGTTTTTCTTTTTTAATCATTTAATCAATATAAAAAAGTTTTTCTGTTTTGTTTTTGTTTTCAGTGCATCTTCTTCCTCTTAAAATGCTTAACCCTTTCCTTTCTGCATCTCTCAGGCCCATAACAACGCACACCTCAATGGCAAAAAAGACAAGGTCTAACAAACCCCTTTCCAAAAAACTCTAAAAAAATATTCACAGCCTCAAACATTTTTGTACATTTCAAGCAACAAAAGGTATAGAAAAAGGCACAAGTAACTGCATACATGTGGAGATAATACCAGACTGGGACAAAGAAAACCAGGAATCTTCCATAGGTTTGGTCATTCACTAGAGTGCTTCTCATAGCAATGATTATACTAAAGGAAATAGTGTTGAAAAGGTCTGTTGATTTTACATAGGAAGCCTAAAGGTGGAACAGATGGTGGAGACTTAAGTACTTCCCGTGTTTTCATCCACCTTGTGTTGAGTTTGACCTAAATCTGCGTACTCTAGGTGTGGACTGCTCTTCCTGGAGGTTCCCCCTTGGTGACTGGGCTCTCCGGAGAGGTTTCTCCTCCGGACAGAGAACGGCTGGGCGTGCGAATGGCTCGATGAGGGCTCTGAGAGGCAGCCGGTGCTGCTGCTTCGGTCCAACGGCTGGGAGGGGAGATCTGAGATGAAAGTGCAGGATGATTCAAAAGAAGTGCTCGAGCTGCCAGATTGCTTCTTGCCCGGTTTTTTCAAGGGTTCTTCCCCGCTTGTCGAAGGCTTTGGAGAGTGCTCGTCAGTTGTGCTGGGGCTGGCTGGGGATGCCGAGCAGCCTGCCTGCTCCGCGTGGCTGGACTCAGCGAACATTTTTACCCTGTATTCCTCCTGGTCTGTCTTTTGCTGAAGCTCACTAGTCCTCATTTTCTCTTCTAAGTAACCACTGGGGGACAGCTCTGGGGACAGCGTGTATTTAGAAACCTTTGCAACCGGGGAGACGGACGCTGATGATGGCTCCCGTGGGACCCGCGGTTCCTCGTCCCTCTCGGGAGCCCGACTGAACTCCTCGAAGCTGCTGCCACCGGAGTCAAAGTATCCCATTTGCAGGGACACGACTGAACTGGGCACCAAGCTGGGATGGGTGCTTGGCCTCGCCTGGACCATCTGGATGCCCCCAATGGGAATCATAGGATACGGGGTCCTCGCGAGATGCTGCGAATGCAACGGGAGATGGCTGAAGACATTCTCCTCCCCTCGGCTGGGAGCGTGGACATGTATGTCGTGAGGTGCCTGCAAGGGTCTGGAGCAGACGGGCTGCATGATGCCGGGTGAGCATGTTGGGCTTCGTGGTTCTATCTTCTGTACCGGAGAGGGAAAAGAAACAGCTGAATCAGTGCAACGTACAAGTTAGAGCAATAGCATCATTAATGCTCACAATAGGGATTCATTTTGTTAATATTTTATTCTAACTTAAGGAAGATCGATCAACCGGGGAAGATTTGGACCCCCAAAACTTTAAGGTAAGGAGCAACACAACCCACAGTGTTTGCCTTCTGGGTGCAAATATGCTCACGGTCTGTTGGAGCACAGATACAGGGCTTTGTTTCAGGCTTGGATCATTACAAAATCATAGAATGGTTTGGGTTGGAAGTGACCTTTAAAGGTCTTCTAGCCCAACCCCCCCTGCAATAAGCCCGGACATCTTCAGCTGCATCAGGGTGCTCAGAGCCCCATCCAACCTTGAATGTTTCCAAGGATGGGGCACCTCCCACTCTCTGGGCAACCTGTGCCAATGTTTCTCCACTCTCACTGTCAAAAATTTCTTCCTTATGCCTAGTCCGAATTTACCCTCTTTTTGTTTTAAACCATTACCCCTTTTCCTATTATCAGAGTTGCCTCTGAAACCCTGGCAGAGGATGCCAGTGTCTCCTGCCACCCGAGCCACTTTGGGTCCCTTTCAGTACATGGGGTTTCTGAGAGCCCACAATAGTTTTATTTAATTTTAATGTACTTTCTTAAAGCAGGATTACGTCCTTACAGCTGCTAATGGCAAGGATGTTTTGAACCAAGAGACACCATTAACTCTTGTTTGACACATAGCACACCCATCAGTGTGGTCCCCACCACCACCCTCATGGGTGTAGAAATCAAGGGTTAAAACCCTACCATTTTACCTTTTCCTCTTTCTCTCTTGGTGCTTCACATAGTTTCCTAACGTACATCATGGAGATATATGTGGCTAAACAGAAACGGATTAATTAGTGATGAGGTTATAACTAAACCCCTGAAAAGGACTCCCAAGAAGAGGAAGCAACAGAAACTGAACTCAACTTTCCATAAAGATGGGGTTAGCTATACAACTTGAGGATTCACTGGAGGGTATATTTCTTTGCAGGATTATGGAGAATTGCCTGACCCTGCCAGCTGGATCTTTATGAAGAGGCGACAGAGGAAAGCAGCAAAAGAGAACAGAAGAGAGAGAAAGCAAGAGCCACTGAAGATAGCTGGTCAGCAGTTACAAGCCCAAACACTTGCTAAATCTCACTTAGCCACATGAAGTCTTGGCAGAATCACTATAGGGGTGCTGGGAAACCCCTAAACAAATCATCTCAGTGGTGTGACAGCCACCAGAAGGAAAGCCTACCTACTGCAAGTGCCAGTGGGAAGAGAGATGGCCACGGTCAGGCCTGATGCACAGGCTTCGCTGAATGCCTTACGCTGAAGCCAAGCTAAGATCATCTCCACGTTTCTAAACTCTGCATAGGGCACCAGTTTTGAGCACAGAGCTCCATTTGGGATCTGATAAATCCACCTCTGATCTTTCTGTCTCTTGTAGCCATACCAGGAATGTAATTCTGCAACGAAAGCCCAGCTGGCCATCCTGCTGATAAATGGAAAGTTTCCTGTTCATGTCTTTATTGTTGCTTTGGAGGCACATGACAAAAGCAACAGTGATGACTTTGGATGCACAAAAGAAGCAGGAAAATGGAGCAAAAAGGTATGTGTGTGAGAGTGGAAGTCAAAAGGCGTGAATGGCCAGACAAGCAGGGGTGTACAATGTTGTCTCCCACTGTGGACTAGGGAGCTTAGGGGATTTGCTACAAGTAGTGGCAGCGGGAACGTTCCCTGACAGAGATGCTTTGGAGTTGAAGGACCAGGGTTTCCACAGCCCTGAGATTCACCACCAGAAGTTAATTGTCAGGAAAGGGAAACAGCATTAAAGTAAGCAAAGGTTTGGACCTAAAACAAAACATAGTCTCTGAGAAGGTAAGAGAAACACTCCTAGTGGAAAGCAGAAGGAAGGCAGCACAAAAACCAGTATGTTCTCATAGACGCGGAAGAATCGCATACTGGGCAGCGTGGCTTTTCTGGAGAGGACCTGGGTCAGCATCTGCCATGACAGGTTCTCCAGGGGTTTTATGCAGGCCTTTCTCTTCCCAGTGCAGACCCTAAGGGCTTGAGTCCCCCCTCACACCAGTTTCACAGCAGAGCAACTCCAGCAACTGTATCTCATGTTCATCAGCATAAATTACAGGAGAGCCAGGCAATTCAGTAGAAATGGGAAAAGTTCCACCAAACCTGATGTCTAATTTGCCTGTAGCAGTGGGAGGAACATGCAATTTTCCTTTACCCATAGGATTTGATATGTCCAGCAGAGAGATTAAATGATTATCTGGAACCAGCGGGAAACACCTCTCTGCTGAAGAGAGAAGTGAGATGAAATCCAAGTCCAAACAAACATTTCTCAGCAGTTAATCTAGCAGAGTTGGCTGCATATGTACATAGCCCAGGAGTCAGAGCTAGAATGCAATGGCTAGTTCAGATCTGGTTCAGTTCACTGACCAGTGAAAAATGGTCACAGCTTCACCCCAGCGGGTGAAATCTCAGAAACGGCTATGAAATTCCCAGAAAAAAACCAAACCTCTTCTTGAAAACTGGTTATTATTAAGCAGTCATCCTTACCGCTTGTCTCAGGAGGAGACAGGTTGGGTCAGGAGTGTAAATAATCCCTTGGAGAAGGGACAACTTTATTTCTCTTCAACTGAGATGGGCAGGACCAAAATGGGTGCAAACCCCATTGCTGTCTGCTGTCACTTTTTTCTGGGTCACCTGTGACACTGGTCATGGGCAGAACAACTGTGCCCTTCTGCATCGCAACCTTCACAAAAAATCTGATCAGAGAACATACTGGAGGGACTAGAAGGCAAGAGGGGCTCGAACTCACCAGCTTGGACTCGTAGAGTTGCACATTTTTGCCAAAGAACCTGTGAGGTAGAGGCATCGAAGATAATATCCCATGCTGGGCTTGATATGAGCTTTGAACTTTGTCGTCTGCTGCTGATTTGCTAGTACCAGGCAAGTCCTCTTTCCCAGGGGATGGATACCTAGGCGACTCTGAACAGCCTGGAGACAAGACTTTCTTCAGTGATAAATATCTGACTGATGACGTCTCTCTGCTCGGCGACGAGTGCCTCACAAGGGAGACTTCTCCTTCTGGTGGAAGGTATGTTCTTGGGGACATCTCTCTTCTAGGGGAAAGATGCCTGCTGGGCGACAGCTCAAGTCTTGGTGACACACATCTCAGTGGAGATGCCTCCCTCCTGGGAGAGACACGCTGGCAAGGAGACAACCCTCTCCCTGGAGACAGGCACCTTAGAGAAGACAGTTCTCCAGTTGGTGAAAACCGTTTCGGTGAAGTTTCATTTTTGGTTAATAAGTGCTTTCGCGCTAGCATTGGTCTGCTGCTGCCACCACCTCTGCCAGAGTCCTGACTCGGAGACCACCTTTTTCTTGGGGAGGTGTCTTTTGAGGTTGACAGGTCCATAACTAAGGACATCTGTGGTCTTGTGACAGACTCTCTCTCAGCAGAAGCCAATTGTTCGGTGGAAGTCAAAGCTGGTCTGTGGAGACTCAAGAAGCTGTGGCACACAGCAATGTCACTGCTGTCTGCTGACCACTTTGTTTCCAGCCCTGAGGAGGAGGCCTGCTGGGCTTCACCTACTTTTTGGCTACTGGAAACACTTTCTTGGGCTAAGGACAATGCTACTTCTGTGCCTTCCTCTTGAGAAGACGGAGAGTCACTTGAAGAGTGCATCAGGAGGGTGGTATATTTGCCTTCCGGCGACTTTAGAGGTGGCTCATCTTGGCTCTCCTCTTCCTCCTCATCTTCCTCGTCTTCATTGTCATCATCATCGTCAGATTCCTCTAGGTCTGAAAACTGGTGTTCCTCAATTGGCTCAGATCCCTCCCGTCCCTCAGAGTCCTGGAATAGGTCTTCACTGGTTCCTGCAGGGATGGGCAAACACAAAACAGAGAGTGTAAAACACACATACAGGGACTATTTTTATGCTAAATCTGCTCACAAGTTCTAAGGGGACAAAAGGAGAGACAACCTGTCTGTTCCCTAGATCTGATCATCTCGTGCCTTGAAACCTGCAATCTTACCCTCTGCGCCAACTCCACACTTGATGATCCCAGTGAACCCCACCACTGGGACCTCCCACTCTACCCTAATTCTGGTTCCAGCCATTGCTCTGTCAACACACGCAGCCGTTGTGCCCTGCTGCTGCTGTACACCACACACCCCGCCGGCCTTTCTCTAGAAATGCAAAAAAAGGGTCTTCACGGATGAGAACAGCAGCACTCTCATCCTTTGGTGGGCTTTTTATGGCTATATGTTGCAATGGTGCCTAAAAAATATCTACAACTGCCTAAGCACAGGGAATTTGCCGGGATGACTGCTCCCACCCTCCACACGCTGGGCCTTTTCCTGCCTAGATTACGTGACAGTTACACATTAGCCAGACTAGACTTTTTAAAAAAGTAAACAAGAGCATTGAAAAAAACCTTTGTGGGTTTTCCCGCATTTTTACAAATTCCAGCTTTGATGCAGCTGCTTCTTTGCGGCAAAAGCTTTTGCTGTCTGTCTGTGGAAGGCCTTGCGCAGGGATGCTTCGTTAATAGGAGCTTGTAAGCAATAAGTAGAATACAAAAAGAAAATTCTAAGCATTTAAATGTGTATCTGCAGGTAAGAATATAGCACCTCTCTTCCACTTCAGGAACCAGCAGAAGCTTTCGGAGAGCAATGCCAAGCTCCCAAGCAGCTCGCTGCTCTGCTCTGCCGGAGAAGCAGCCGCGTTTCCCAGCACGGCAGGCTCAGCCCGGAGCGGGCGGCGGGACCCGCCGCTGGGTGGCACTGCAGCCCAGCGAGCCCCGCGCCGCGGAGGCTCCCCGCGAGGCCCCGCGGCTTCGAGGGGCTGATTAAATACCAGTGCGAGGGACCTTAGAAATGCCTCCAAATATCTGCAGGGTGGGGGTCAGGAGGACGGGGCCAGACTCTTTCCAGTGGTGCCCAGTGACAGGACAATCTGGAGATTACAGAATCACAGAAACCCAGCATGGCAGGGGTTGGCAGGGACCTCTGTGGGTCACCCAGCCCAACCCCCTGCCCAAGCAGGGTCACCCAGAGCAGGCTGCACAGCACCGCGGCCAGGCGGGGCTGGAATATCTCCAGAGAAGGAGACTCCACAGCCTCCCTGGGCAGCCTGGGCCAGGGCTCCGTCACCCTCAGAGGGAAGAAGTTCTTCCTCGGGTTCAGCTGGAGCTTCCTCTGCTTCAGTTTGTGCCCGTTGCCCCTTGTCCTGTCGCTGGGCACCACTGGAAAGAGTCTGGCCCCGTCCTCCTGACCCCCACCCTGCAGATATTTAGAGGCATTTCTAAGGTCCCCTCTCAGCCTTCTCTTCTCCAGGCTAAACAAGCCCAGCTCCCTCAGCCTTTCTTCACAGGACGGATGCTCCCGTCCCCTCATCATCCTCGTAGTTTGTTTTTGGTTTCTTGGGTCATGTTTTCTTTTTTTAAATATGGAAAATATGGAACACTTCATGAATTTGCGTATCATTCAAGATATTCAAGCCCTGCCTGGACGTGGTGCTGTGCAGCCTGCTCTGGGTGATCCTGCTTCGGCAGGGGGTTGGATCGGGTGACCCACAGAGGTCCCTGCCAACCCCTGCCATCCTGTGATTCTGTGACTCTCAAAATCTGGTTGTACCAAGACGATGGGTGCAGAGCTGCTGGGACACACTTGGTCAGCAGATTCAGAAGGGGAGCACCTGGGTGCTGCTTGGACACCTGTGTGAAGGCGAGTAAGAAATCGCAGCACTGCTGGCCTCTTTTCCCCACCAGTTCAGCCTAGGACAGTTTCTCCTCTGCTGAACGCTGAAATGGTTTTCCATTTAGAGCTGCCATCTGTCAACAGGATGAGCCGGAGGGGAAATTAAATGGAGCTAACGCTGAGGTTGGACCACACCTGCCTACAGCAGGCAGGGTGGTTTTCAGAAGAGGACATGGCCACACAGTGAGAAGTCACTATGATCTATGGATATAAAGTCTATTTTTGTTTGCTTTGAATAACAGGGCCTCCCTAGCAAATGCTCATGAAGTGTTTGGGATTACCAGTGAAACAAGACGTGTATTTTACCATGGCTGATTATCCATCCAAGAGTCAGCCTGAAGTGCATTTAATTTGCTCTCCACCCCATTTCAAAAGTATTTGCCAACTAGTCCACAAAGCGAGACCTACTGCAGAAGTCACACAGCACTGAGCCCAAGTCAGCAGCTCTCCACCAAGAGGCTGACTTGCACTGTGAAATGCTTCTACAGTGATGGTGTTTGCTGGACGCAGCATCCAGTGTTGGGTTGTTTGCAAACTCCCAAAGGAACTGCGTTCAGAACAAATATTATTCCAAATGACCAGTCCTCCCAGCTGTAGGGTGAACTGTGCATATTTCCTGCTTGGAAAAGGAATGCATTTCACTGTTAGAGCTATGTGCTGGTCCCCGACTCTGGTTTCGGGGTTTGACATCTGTGGGCTTCGGGATATACAGGCAGCGAGAGCCTCACCCTCCACGGTGCGGCTCGGAGAGCCTTGTGCTGTGTGGTCTCCTTTTTTGGCTTCAGTCTCACAACGGACAGGCACCAGCCAGGACAGAGAACAAGGTCACAAGTATGGAGTGAGGGAAACGTGAAGGCAGCTCCGCACTGAGGAGCTGTCTGCATTTGTCACTGAGGGAAACATTTCTGTCAGCCCTGGGACAGCCCAAAGGGAGTTTGCTTTGGCCTCCCAACACACTTCCCGCAGGCAGAAAGGGAGCGCAGACATGAGCCCTGGCTTCTTGCAGCTGAAATGCATTTTGCTGAGCTAATGGGCAGAGAAAGGGCAAGTCAGGAGAAGACAGAGGGGGAGGGAGAGATGCAGGAAGGAAGGAGAGAGCGTGCTAGTGAAAATGTGCCCTGTCGATGGCTTAGTCTGAGGGCTGCACTTCATTGCACGTGTGTTATTCTAAGGCTATTCTACCAACCTGGTGCAATCACACCAAGCAAAACCAACACAGGGGTGAAGAATTATACTCCAATTTCCTTTTATAGTAACACCCCTTACTTTCTCCTGCTCCGTAAATAGAAGTAAAAACTATCGAGTGAAATATAACTCTAGTTTAACCTAATCCAGGGAGTTTTAGGAACCGTTGCTCGCTCCCCACCCACTCCCAAAGGAAAGCATGGCAATCTTCCTGTTTGTGTCACATAGAAATAATAATCTTTTTTTTTTTTTTAATTTTAATTAAAATAGACCTTGCTAGGCTCTGTTCTGAGCCTCTTTGCAAAGAAGAGAGAAGACACTCTGTGGTTACACAGGGGAAGGCTCTTGGTAATCCACTGCTCTGAGAACAAGTTACGCACAATACAGCTGTGGTCCCTGATTTCTCACACATCTTTCCATCATTTTTACATTATTTTCTCATCCATCTAAACAGCCCCAACCATTACAGTACTAAATACAGTTTTCTGACCATCTTTGTGGCTGGTTTATTTAGCATTTGTGAGCAATGGGCCTCCTTACTCGTGAGGCAGAACATATGAAATTTCAGCAGAAGTCCAGTGTTAGCTTTAACCAGGTGAAAAAGAAGCTGGAAGGAAAGTAACGAAACCTCCTGCGATACCACACCTTCCCACTGTCACCTTTCTGCATTCCTTCCCGGCAGCCTGCCCCATATACACAAACACAAATGGTCCTCATCCGTGGGAGGAGATGGGAACTGTATATTTTTTGTAATTCTAAAATTACACGGCTTGGTTGCATAACGCACTGAAGTCCAGGCAGCACCACACATTCCGGCGCGCAGCCGCGCAGCCAGCAGCAGCAAGGGGAGAGGAGTCCCTTCTGGAAGCTCGTGGGTTCTTGTCCTCTGCAGTCCAGGCAGGGCCCTCCTTTGCTGGGCTTTGCGGGTGTCCAACCACCACATGCTCAGCCACAAGCAGTCACGGACCATTGATTAATGACGGCCAAAAAAAAGTCCTATCCTTTCCACGGAGTGCTCTCCCAGCTGAGCCAGCAAGGCAAGGCAGACCTTCCTCAGGCTTTCATTGAGACCTGTTCTTTCCGTGAGGCCAAAGGCTGAGACCAGCTCGGCCGCGTCACCTGCCAGTCACCTTCCAGCCTGGACCAGCTTTCACACTACGCTGCTGAGTGCCCTGCTATTAACCCTGTACGAGCCCAGGGATGACTGACTGCAGGAAATCACGAGCGAAAGCATTCCCCTGGACTGGTGAAGCGAGCCCTTGCTGTTCTGTCCTCAGAAGCCTGCAATTATATGTAACATAAATAGGACTTCTGATTTGCAGGTTTTCAAAAGTGACACTCAATTAATATGATTCGCTAGTTCTAATTGATTATAATGGAAAGGTTTAAAATAACAGTTGTTCTGTTCAGAGTCATGACACCAACATTTCAGGAGCCATTTTCCTCTTTCCCTATCTAGCTTTGGTCTGCAGAAGCATCACCGATGGGTGGTATAACAGCAGGGAGAGATTTTTGGAGATCACCAGCTAATCAATTAATTTGAGTTCCCAGGCTGAAGGAGTTCTCCAGCAATCCCACACGGGAGCAGCCTCCCGTTGCTCACACCACGCCAACACTTTTCCCTTGGGATGCCTACTGCAACATCCCCGACAAGGTTTTCTTTTGGCTATGGTCTCCTTTGGAAAGGCCACGGCCAAGTACAGCGTGTCTCTGCCTGACCGAAATGTCACTCTGAAGAGCTGGAAAAAAGCCAAGAGTTCGAGCAGATTTAAACAGAAGAAAGCCATCCCCTGAGGCAGAGCAGCACACTGTCGGCCGGGTCAGATATCCTTAGCCTTGGTTAGATGTTTATTCTGCGTGGCCTGGGAGAGCCCTTTGTCCATCCCTGTACAGGGCAGGGCAGGCACTGTGAAAGGGGACACGGGTGTCTGGTAATGCCATAGGGCTCTTTCTTTCTCCCATGTCCCCGTCCCCTGACCGCCCAGGTGACTTCACCTGACCTGAACCAGAACCCAAGCCTGAAACGGCACGGTACTGCTGCACTGGGACATCATTGGGGGGTTGGGACTGGTTAACCGTGGGACTTCTCAGATAGCTCCTACAGGTTCTCTGCTGTCAAGTTGAGACCTGGTCTGCTCAAGTCAAGGGCAGTTGCACCAGGCCTCCAGGCTACATTCACCCCAGGACAGTGACACAAGCCCTGCAGCCCCAGCAGATTTCTCTGCATCCGCACTTCCATGCCTCCAAAACAGGATGGCCACATCGAATCTCCCCCTTGGGAACACTCATGGGGCATGCTAATTCTGTGCTTGGTATTTTTTTGGAAATGTAGTAGGTGGCCTGAACCACAGATGTCTTGTTGACTGCTCCTGCAGTTTAAGTTGAGACAATGGCATGACAGTGCCTGAAAATGTCCCCAGCACTGTTCAATTAACCAGTGTGGAGATATTCCTAGCACACAGCACACTGTGGGAGACAGCATTTCTGAGCTTCGATATCCAAAAGCTGAGAATTAAAGCACCTCAGAGGGTCCCGGTGGCCAGGGCTGTCCGGGGGGGCACAGCATCCCTGGCCCCGCGAACCACCTGCACCGTGAGGTCCCTCTGCGGCACGACGGGCTGCAGCCTGCAACAGAGCGAATCCCATTCCCACCACCGGCTCGGAGGGAAACACAGTCGGTGATTTCTAATTACCTACAAAGCAGAAAGCGTGTGACACTGCCCACGTCCCGGGAACCAGCCCCTTTCCCAGTAAAAGCCTCTGATGGACTTGACCTCAGCAGGGGACCGGGGTGATAAGCGCTGTTTGTTGTTCCTGCCGAGTTAACATTCCCTGGCGTGCAGCACCGTCTCCAGAAGTTGCTCAGCCAATGTTCACTTTATAAAAATAACCGTGGCGCCATGTGCTTTATGAAGTTCATTTTAACCCATTGTCAACAAACCCTTGCAGGCTGTGGCAGAATGAATCCCCGGGACAGGTGAATCAAAATTGTTCGGGGCCAGACAGGAGGGTGAAACAGGAAATCGGGACAAAAACATGCTACAGCCAGCCACAAGCGCTGCTTTCATACTGGGATTCCTGAGGTGGCAGCCAGGAAGGGTCACTGGTGCCATGCCCAGCCTGCAATGCAACGCAAACAGAAAACACCACCCTGCTCTGTGGCACTACGTGCTTTATCCAGGAATAAACATACTGTGACAGAGACAGACCTGTGCTCCCAGAGCCTCTCCTCCCTCTATAGCTGCTATGTGCAGCGGTTTCTATAAAAGCAAATGACCCGCTGAATGCAAATGCAGATGATCCAAAATTTCACGAGGACTTGAGATCTGCTAGCCCTACGGCTTCTTTCCCATCGTCTCTGCATTGTGGCTCCAGACCCAAATACTCAGGGTCTTGCTAAAGGAAACAGAATAACAATCATAAAAACATTTAACTGTTCCCTGGAGACTCATAACCTAACCCTTCACAGCTGTTGAAGCGCAGCCTCCAATAATTTGAGTAAAATATCTTTTTCTAGCTCAAACAGCTAAGTATATACGAGACTTCCCCATGTCCCTTCATCTCCCAGCTTGGAGATCTTCCTCACCTTTCCCTCAACATTTCCGATGGAGACAGGAGTGCTTATGGTCACCACGCTCCTGCCTGATGCTGCCCAGCCTCCCAGGAGGAGATCTGCTTCTCGGGATGACTTCAGGGAAATTCAGCTGCAGATACCATAAACTCAGGCGGAAATTACTAAATAAGAGAGTCATGTGTCCTACTCAAAGAACAGGCAGACTCCTGAACTTACAGAGCCTTGGACAGACTCTGTGTGTGTGTGCTTGTGCATAAATAGGTGAAAGAAAGAAGAAGGTGAGTCAGGGTAAATGTAGCTTCTTCTAAAGCACCCAGAATAATGCCGTCAAATGTCAAAGTGCCATGTTATTTTAGTTTTGCTGGCTCTTTCCCTACCGAGAAATCTTCCAGATCACTACTGACCTGGATGATTCACCTTCATCCTACACACGCAAAAGACCCGTGAGAGCGAGGGATGAGGGAAGCAGCTGCCCCCATGCTGCTCACACCCCATCCTGGTATGCTGAGGTCTTCAGCAGTGGTGCTGGATCCAGGCTGGGTCTGCCTGAAGAGGTGGGAGCAGCTCATGCACGCACCAGTCCCTCCAGACACAGCCCAGGTTTGCACCGGAAATTTGGAGTCTCCTGGGATCAGTTAAACACAGTAAGATGGGCAGGTCCCTAGAAGGTGATCCTGATGGAAAAGCCCTTCTCCGGATCCCCTTTCAGGAGGAAGGTATCCCCCGAATCATTAATAGTCCTGTACTGCAGGAGTGCATTCCCCTGCAAGACCACCACCACAGCCTGGACAGGCCACGCACGGAAGGTTCACCCCCACGCTCCTGCTCAGCACTTCAGCTCCAGTAAAATACTCTGCCAGATCCCAGCTAGGGCTGCCAGGGCCGATTTTTCTCCTGCATCCACCAGGCAGTGCTTGCAGCAGCAAAGTGGGTATTCACAGCTTCATGCGATGCATCCTGGGGAGTCTCTTTGCTGCTTTGGAGACTCCCTCTACAGCCAGGAGAGACCTGGGCTCTTCCAGAGCTCCTGAACCCCCTGCTAGAGATACCCTGAAATACCAAGGTGCACCTTCTCACATCATGGATCCACTATTTATTATACAGCCCACATGCAGAGCACTGGGCCAAACGCAGGATGCTCCCTACCTGTCTCTTTACTCTTGTGTCTGTCTGCAGCCAGCCAAAATACTTCAGACAAACACACACAGCCCCAAGCAGGGAGACACGGGCTCACAGACGGTCCCATGGACGCAGCCTCCCACGATGGCCCCGTAACCCACCCCATGCAAGCAGAAATCCCCTCTTGGGTGCTGGAAGGAGCCTGAGGTGAACAAAACTGTTCCACGTCTTCAAAAGGATGATCTGCAGAGCACATCTCCTGCCTGAATGGACACCACCCTCTCTTAGCAGCAATAGTAGGTTTACAATATTAAAGGATTTTACCTTCTTCGGCTTCCAGATCCACCAGTGAAGATACCAACACGCCCATCTCCTGACATTTTTTGCTGTGGGCCTTTGACTTCATATGTTTAGTCAGATTCCCTGAAAAGAAGCAGAACACATATTTTGGTCAATGTGGGTCTTTTTTCCTTCTTTTCTTTTTTTTTTTTTTTTTTTATTTTGCATGCTCAGCAGTGACAAGTTAATAATTTGGCTCCGAACCAGACAAAGGAGGCCTCTGACTCTCCCCAAACCACTCTCCATCGCAAATATCCTGTGACACGAGGCTAAGCCCTCACTTTCGTTCCTCTGCTGTTGCACTGGGGTGGAAGAGGAGGTGCTGGGAGGGCTGTGTGACCTTCCAGGCATTTGTGCAACCTGAAAAAACAGTTAGGGTACACATCTGGGGTTGGGGGGGAAGAAAAGTCCTGGATTGCTTTCAGCTGTGATCGTGCAGCAAACTAAAATGGTAGGAAAGCAGGGAAGAGAAACACATCTCAATCTAGCATCAGCTCCCACCTGATCCCAGCACACAGGGTCACCTGCCTGGCACTGAGGAGCTCCTGAGCACCACAGGGCAGATAGGTACTACCAAAACGAGTTCTTGAGATGCCAGCAACAGTGAAAAACCCTACAATCACCCTCTTCCCCCAGCAGCATGGATCAGATGCTCTGGTAGGTACCAAAGCGCCAGGCAAAAGTTCTCAGCTCCCTGGAGCAGGAGGAGTCATGGACACCCTCTGCAGCCCTGCACATCAGGGTCTGTCAGCGCTGAGAAAACCTGACGAGCGTTAACGAGGCTTCCTCGGGGCCAGGATGGAAAGAGCAGCCCCTGCAAGGGAGAGTCCGGGATGTGGGGCATTGGTTACTGCTCTGAGACAGTGTGATGGGATAACTTGTGGGCATGCCAGCCTCCCAGGGAACCGCTCTTAATCCTAACTCCCAAATTACAGGCAGGTTAATTAGATAGTTATTAACCCTACTTATATCCAAGGGAAACACTGAACAAAGGGGAACATTTGTTGAGGGGGAAAAGGTAGATACGTGGAACAGAGATAAAAATAAAGGGTTGGAGAAATAAAGCAAAAAAGTCACATTTTTCCCTTTCCTCTCCCACACCTCTTTATGAGCTGAGCTGATGGTGAGAAGAAACCTGGGCCCTTGCTGAAGCCCCACCAAGGGCTGTTTAATTTCTCAGCACAGCCCAGGAGCTGGCTGAGCACTCCCAACTCACTGCAGCCATAAGATGTGCCACCAGCCTTCCTGTTTGCTAACACTTCAGTCTAGTGCTGGGCACGAGGCTTGTTTTTCTCACCAAAAAAAAAAAAAATTGAGGAAAAAATGAACTCTCACACTTTATTATAAACTTCTGAGGACCGAGGTCCCTCAGCTGGTATCCTGCAACCCACAGGGTCCCCCGGTCCCTGAGCTGGATGGGAGTATAGAGGCCCTCTATCAACCTCTCTTCCCGCTGCTCCGGACAGTATAAATAAATAAGCAACTATTCATTGGAGCACAGAATTACCCGTGATGCCCTCACATCTCAGAAGAGTGCCATAACCATCCAGCTACCAAGTTAGCTTCTCCTTAGCCCATGAATTATTTATTTAGCCCATTTTATACAAAATGGAATAGCTCCAACGGGAAAGACCAAGAGAGACAAAGGCTGACTATATATCCTTGTGTATCTGGCACCCATCTAGGATGTGGATTCATAGGATATTTAATAATTTAAATGCAACAAAGCAGCTCCAGTAAGAGAGATTTATTATTTTTAAACTTCACGACTAAATACCCTTAGCCCCATGGTTAGGACACTCAAGTATGAGGATGAGGCCGGCTTGGCTCAGGTCCTTGCTCTGAATCATGCCTCCCTTTCTCCACTTTGGACCAGGAGTTTTGTTGTGGACCCAAAGACACCCAGTCAGACAAGAGCATGCTCTCATGGACACCTCTGGTTCCAGTGAATCACCATTGTTTTAAAGTAAAAAAACTGTTTCACCAGAAATTATCCAACGAGTCCAAATTGTGGCCTCATAGAACTGGAATTTAATTTTGGACTTAACCAGCAAAAAGACAAACTGACTCAATCTGTTGAAATCACACCCTGCTGTTGCTGCCTGTCCATCACAGCACATCACATGTTGGCTGGCAAAAATGACCCATCTTTGCTCAGTTACCACAGCAAAATCCCTAACTGGATTCCCTCCGTTGATGATCAACACAGAAAATAAGCCCAAGTAAATGCCTGGTGCGAGCCGGGGGTTGCTGGTTAAACTACGGTCTGTGTCACCTCGGGGATTCAGCTGTGATCCCCGTAGTGGGAAGAGCGGGGAGGGGAGGTCCACCAGGCATTTTGGTGCTACCACGTCCCCAAAAGAAGCTCCTAAATTCACTGTGCTACATGCATCTCTCTTTGGCTAAACCAGGAGTGTATAACATTAATTACTCGGGGCGAGGCTGTTGAACGCAGTATTTTTGGGGCAAGACTGCAGCCGCCCTGTACTCGAGGGAAGGGCTCTGCTCCGCAGAAGCGTACAGCAGCCGCCTTGGCCACTCCAGATGTCCAAAGGCTGGTTCTACACACACGTGCTGCCTGCTGCCTTCGCTCCAGTGCTGTTCACAGCGAACAGACACTCTCCCCTGTGCTGCTGCAGGATCTGCGCAGACACGGGGAGCCCAGCTGGTTGCTTCTGCAGCCTGCAGCTCTCTGCCCAGCACTCCATGGCACCTCCGCTTTGACTCAGCCCCATCCTGAGCAACGATTCGGGTTGACAAGCTCTGCCAGAAGCCATTAGCATCACTTCCTTTTTTATTTTCTTCCACTGAAGGCAACTGTCCTTCTGCAAGGCAATGCCATGGCTTCTCCTCTTCCTTCCCCACCCAGGCTGCCTGCACCAGCATGAGTGGGAAGGCACTGCAGAGGCAACACCAAAAACCCCGGTACAAAAGAGCTTACGCAAAATAGCAAAGGACCAATTCACAGCAAGTGTTGTTTTCTTTCCCCTTCTGCTTTTTTCTGCTTTGCTTTCCATCTTCCTTCATCCTCACTCGGTTAGATAAGGCAATACTCACAGGTGATGATGAAGATCAGCCTGCAAAGCTGTTGGTGCAAACCCCGCGGTGCACGGCCTCTCCATGCACAGCACCCCGCGCGCACACCAAGAAGAAATTCCAACAAAACAGGGATGCTGCTGTCCTTTCAGGGAAGAGAGACTCCGTGGCTGGAATCCCATCTGACCTAAGTTTGCATCATTTCAAGAAAGTTAAGGGCTCAAGGCTTATTTACACCAGCTGAGAAGCTGAGTTATCACCTTGGGAGCAATTCGAAGGACAATGATGTTTATCTTATCAGGGTTCTTCTTATGGTTTGTGATTTTAGACCCTTAATTAATGCTGGCAGGATTAAATGATTGCCAAAGTCTTTTGGCAATTTTCCAGTAAAATCAACACCACTTTGCCTAAGTAAAAGCTGGATATGAATCCTACAAGGAAGAAAAAAAAAAAACCCACATAGCGTTGCCTCCTTGGAAACAGTGAAAAAATGGATATTGGAAGGAGCAAGAGAGAAATTAGCAGGCAGGGAAGCTGGATTTAAACAGCAGAACAGTTGTATTGAATCCTAAGCAGGTAAGTGGTCCTGCTTAAGGACTGTTTATGAAAAAGTTCCCAGATTTTAAATAAACTGGCTTTATTTAAATAAATTCAGGAAACAGTGGAAATTGTGACCCCACCCCAACTATCGATGCACTGGAGGAGCACACACGGTATCAGCACAGCTCTCTCATTACGCATGCTTGTAACTATCTATTACCGGCTGCTTAAGCTTTTCTGATGCTGCAAGGTCTTATTCCGGACTTAAAGCAGCTTAAATGCTTGTGTTGTTTTGAGAAAGCTAAAACTCTAGTGTTCCAGAAGCACTTAAAGCAGCTTAATAGGGACAATAAGTGATTTTCCAGTTAAATTTAAAGAGGGAAATTAATTTTTCAGACTATCCATTATCATATTTTAAAGGTGTCAGACTTAAAGCAAAAAGTAGGGAACAGAAACATTAAGCTTCCTGGAAAAATTATCCTGTCTGTACTGGACAAACACCATGCTTTCTATTTCTCCCATTAAATGTGAACAATTTAACAACAACAGCAAAAAAACTCCAACAAATGACCAACTGCATGATCTCAGCATCCAAAGTGACATTGTGATACAAACATCCACAGCTTTCCAGGACTTCAGTATTTTCCTATTCCTCTTTTAAAATAATATGCAAGGAGAGCAACAGCTACTTTACTACTAGGAGACTTCCATTTTTCTGTGAGATGCACTCAGGCACAGAGAACCAGCCACCGGCCAATATTCTTCATCCCAGATAAACCCTTGAAATAGGTTTTACGTGTGACTTCAATAATGCGTCGGCCTTGATTTAGGTCTCGGCATGGAGAGAATGTCCCCAAGTGAGACTCTATGAGAAAGAAAGCTTTAATTTACATAATTCATTGGGCAAAATATTTCAATTTTTAAAAATTTTGGTTTAAACTTTTATACTTCTTGACTTAAAGATTAAAGAAGAGAATTTGAACGTCAAGCCTGCCTGCCTGTATTTGATACAGGCTATAAAATACTAGCCATCTTCTGGATCAAGCCTATCAGCTTGCGTTAGCCAAAAACTAATCTTCCAGAAAGGTACCCAGGCTGGATTTGCAGATTTCCAAATACAGAGAATTAGCATATTTCCCATTGAGGGTTGTGCTGAGACTTAATAGCTGCACTGTTTAAAAAAATAACAGCTAATATTTCACTTGAATTTGCCAGTCTTTGACTTCCAGCCCTCATTCCTCTTTTTTTTTTCCCCACCTTTCCCTGGTCAGTTAAAGAGCCCTTTTGCTCACAGTGTTTCGTCTCTTGTCTGGACCACCAGGTCATTTTCTGTTCCCAGCAACATGGCTCACGCCACATTCCGTAAGGCAGCAGGCAGCAGATTCCTGAGGATAACTCAGTCCTCCTCCCTTCGGAGGTCTGTGACATCCCAAGGAGTGGGGGGACCAAAGCCTCCTCCCAGCAGCAGCTCCACGGGGATGCTCAGACCCTTTCCCTCTTCCCAGCTGCTAAGGAGAGGCCCCAGCACACGCAGGGTGCAGGGACATTTTGCAGCTCTGTATATCAATCTGCCCTGCTATAACAGCAGTTAATTCTTTCAGAGCTTTCCGCCAGTTGGACCTGCTCGGTAGTTTCCAGAGGAGGCTTAGCAGAGCGCTGAGTCTGCTAGAGCAGTAATAATAATAAACTGTGCAGCCATAATCTTGCCTTTAAGGGCCGAGGGGGTAATGCATTTAATATATTAACATGTTCAATAACCTCAGTGCCTGTCATATGCTGATTTAAGGAACTGCAAACTAATTTATTAAAGAAGACTATGGCTGAGGACATGAAGAAGTCTGGTGTCTGGAAACTGTGAGTGGACCAGACTGTCAAATGGATATCTTCAGCCAACAGGCACTGATGTCCTTTACACAAGCATTTTTAAATTAATATGAAACTCCTTGTCCCTTTCTGACCTCCAAGCAAAGGCAGTGTCATTGACACAGCGAGCTGCTCCATACACTTCGTCCAGAAATTTTAAGAAATCTTGAGCAATCAGGACGTGAGAGTCTGATATGAGTCTGAACAAGAACAGAAAATAGCTGTGGAAAGGGATAATGTCTGCACAGGAGGAGAATTAATGTGCCAACACTGACCCACATCCCCAGGTCACCCAAGAGAAGGAGCGAAGAAGGGGACTGGGCTTCCCTCGAGGGTCTGGAGCTGAGTGACAAGGGAAGGCTGGCTGCTTCTTTGTTCCCTCTGGGAAGGTGGTCAAGGGAGAAGCTCTCCCTGACCTTCCTGAAAGGGAAAATTGTTAGACTGCAACTATTTCTTCATTTCCTTCCTGGTAAGAAAACAATGAAGAAGCTGCTTAACTTCTTTTAAACAACCTCTTGGAGGCCACGGTAACAAACCTCTTTGGAGAGTTCTGCTACAGTGGAGGTAGAGACACCTCATTCAAGAGGCATGTTCCTATCTGGTCCAGGAATGTAAAACCAAATAAATCTTTGCAAACCAAATTTCCAAGACTGGTGTTTCCATCAGCCAAGTGAGCACACAAAAATCTCATTGATTTGCTTTGAAATAAGAAAAAAAAAAATTTCTCTGCAGTTCTGTAACCCGAAGAAATAGTTTCTCTTACACTGACAGAAATGCTCAAAAAGCAGACAAACAGCATAATTAGTGAAAAGGGGAAAATATTTAAATCTCTTTTGCAAAAGTTCTTGGAATACAGATAGAGATTTGGGGGGGGAGGGGGCATAGGGGAGAGGTACATTTTAACCAGATAAAGATCCTCATTAAAAAGAATAATAATAATAAAAATTTTAACTGCTTCCAGCCTACTTGAGAGTTTAGAGCATTAGGTCATGCTGGAGAGATCTACCACAGCCAAAATGAAGACAGCTCCACAGACATCCCCCTTGAGTTTACGCTGCAGGCTACTTTTAACTTTGGAAGGCTGACTTCTAAAAGAGCTTCAGCTCTGCTTATATTTTTGCAAGTGCAGTCCAGTAGCGAGAGCTCCAGCTTCTCCATTCTGCAAGTAACTGTGGTTGCAAAATCGCACACCAGGAAGGAGGATCCTAATGAATCAGGGCACAAACAATCTTATGCTAGATGTCTGCAAAATAAGCTGCTCTGCAAACCTCCCAGACCTCCAGTTCACGATCCATCACCAACAGCAATGATTCTGCAACTGGACCTTAACTGTTGATCTTCTCAACACACATGGCTGATCTTTTTCTTACTCTCCAATAACTCTTCCACAGGTCCTTGTGTCTCCATCAACAAAGCAAACAGCTTTTATCCAAGTGCTGCACTGTGATGTGAAGGATAAGCATGCCCACAGGACACAGCCAGAGCTCTGGCTGTCACCCCCTTCCAGCAAAGAGCCATCTTCATGCAATTCCAAGCCACCATCATGCAAACACTTGCCCTGAAATCACTGAGCCGGGGAAGTTCTGCCCCATCATGCATCCAAAGGCAAATGGAGAATTTTGCATTCAAATCCCATCACTGGGGGTTTTTTTGAAGGAAGCATTTCTGTGCTACCTTCTTCATGCAAGTTTTCTGCAGAGCTAGAGAAGGGAAGGCCCTTGGAGGCAAGTGTCTATCTGCAATGTGCAACCGGCACAGTCAGTGCTGACAGTTTGTGTGCTTCAAGGGAGCGGAGATGAAGAGCAAAGCAACTAGAGAGATGGTGAAAAGGATGGTTTGATCGTAGCCTCCTGAATAAAAAGCCTAACAGAAGCATGGTGGAAAGCAAGGTGAAGTGACGGAAGACCCTGAATGGATTCACCTCTCAAAAGAAAACCTCAGAACAAAGTAACAACAGCAAGAGTGAAAGAGAAAGAAAATTAATCAGAAAAAGCTCCAGGCTGGGAGGGAGAGAAAGAACCATTGCTTGGATCTGCTGCATGTGTCTGACGAGAATTTGGCCTCAAATTCTGTATCACTTCCCCATGCTCCCATACCCCTAGTGATTACGAACACGTCGTTACCCAGAAATCGCCCGCCAGCTTTACCAGCAAAGCCATCAACCCCTGGCACTGCCCACCCTGAATCACCCGGCGCCGGGGTCACTTGTCGAGCATGGACATGCCCTCCATCGGCACTTCTGGGTAAGCACACGTGTCACCGTCCCTGAAGCACCCAGTGCTGCCTCCCCACACCCACGCTGCTGCTTCCTTGGGTAGCACTGTTTTTTTGGGGCTGACGCTCCTCTTGAGCAATTCACTCTCCCAGCTGTGCCATCTTCTGAGATTTGTAACGATGGAGCTACAGACAACGAATATTTCATATTTCTGTCAATCTACAATCCAGAAACTGAACTCGACATCTTTACTGCAAGACTTGCTGCAACCAAAGATGGAGCGGAGACTTGTCAAACCCACGGTGCCAGACTCTTTGGAGAAGTTAAAGGGATCTGGGCACCTCTGGCACTGTTGAAAACTTTACCCACCGCCTCTTCGCAGAGACTTTATTTTGCATGTGGTTTTGCATGTTCCTCATAGAGTTCACTCGCACACTCACTGAGGCAACGATGAAGGTCACTTGCAAAGAATATTTGGTGGTAGTGAGGCTGTGGATCATTAATGACTAGATGTCCTGGAATGGAGGACTTTGGAGAAACATTCTACTGATATGGTATAGAAAATGTCGAAGCTACATGCAACTGCAAAGGATGAAAATGTGCAGCGCAAACAGATCTTGAGAGCACTAGCACAAAAAGCCACCCAAAGACTGTCTCCAGGTACTCGGTCAGCGATGTTTGCCTGCACCCAGGAGATTCTGCTCTCTTTCTGGGGTGGATTTGTTTACAAATCCCTGCCAGTGAAGCTGTATTTCAGGATCGTTCCCTTTAAGAAGCACAAACAGGATGGCGTGGATGCTCTGCCGCAGCCTGGCACGTGCAGCTGGTGCCCTCCACCGCGACATGCATCAGCTTAACACAGGGCATGTCCTCTGCTGAAAATTTCAGCCGATTTACGACTCCTTCATCCCCCTCCCTCCAACTCCTGGGGTTTTCCAGTCATGGGAAGGCCTTCCCTTCTCCTTCACCAGCGTCCCCAAGAAGGCTTTAAGTCAATATGCTAAGCAGATGAGCTAGGAGCTGACTGTCTCTTACCTTTGGTTTTAAAAGCAAAGTTACAGTACTTGCAGACATATGGCCTGACGTCTGTGTGCGTGCGAATGTGTTTCTTCAGCATGCTGGGTTTCTTGCAGCGAATTCCACACTCCTCACATACATACTTCCCTCTTCCACGGCCTCGCACATACACATACTCTTCGTTTGATTTGTACCTATGAGCAACAGGTGTCATGATAAAAAAAAAAAAAAAGAAGATTCCCACCTCAAAAGTAGTCACAACTTTCCTGGATTAATTCAGCACTTTATTGACACCACTGGTCTCATTTACCATTTGCTAGCTCTGTGTAATTAGGCTAAATTAAAAATATCTTCAAAAGCTTTTGCCCAGATGGCTGCTTCCACTTCTGGAACATGTTTTTCTGTCCTTCATCAGCTTCTCTGTACAGACTCAAAGTCTGAGATCAAGTCACAGGGTCACCCAAATGTCCTCATCTTCCCCATCCTCAAACACAAACTGAGGCACTCATAGTAGTCTGAATAAGATATGACACAGTCCAGCCTGGCTGCCTGAATCATCTCTCTCTCAGCCTATGCTGTGATTTAAAATACACACAGCCTGCTGCTGTACTGTGCAAACTACTGAGAAAATACATCCTAGCTAAACCTCTTGTGGTACCACCTTTCCCACCCATTGGGACAAAAGGAAAAGCCATCTGAGAAGACTGTGATGCCACACAGCAAGTTGTGGTCCCTGCACAGACTCCTGCTAGAATGAGACACCCAGAATGGACACAAAGAGAAGAAAACATCAATTTTTAAAGTATATTATGCTAACACTAAATGTAAATACCACAGACTCCAGACTGTTTTATCTTTGGCACAATATCATGACTTAGGTTTACCCAAGAGAATGAGATTGGTCATACTTCCTTCACATTGTATATTCATCTATTTTCTGTCCATGCATTATTGCATAGGGAAGGCTACATGATATGGGTTTGAAAAATATTTGTGAGAGTGAGACAAATCATTTAGCCTCCTGCCGTTTAGCAAATGGAGTCTGTAATTTCCTGTACTTGCAGCACAAGAAGAATAAGGTAACACGAAATTGGTCCCCTCAGATTTTTAAGAGGCCAAATTTTTGAAGCGTGGTACTTCTTACAATTCATTTTTTTCTATACAGTACAAATTATGTCTAGTCTTCAGAAATCTCTGAACATCCACCTTTGAAAATCAGACCTTCTAAAGCATCTTAATAGGGTATCCGAAGACACAAAACACCATCAGTCACCTTTTAGTATCTTCCCAATAAAGCCTATTCCAAACCAGAATGGTGAGAAAACAGCAGCCAGACTGAAGATAAACTGAATAGAAACAGCAGCACTAGGTATTTGAACACTTAAATATGTGAAGGTATAGTAAATCTTAAAAAACTAAAAGTATTTATAACGCAAATAAGAAGATCATTTAAAACCGAGTAAAAAATACACAAACATCATGAATCCAGCCCTGAACTGATAGGAGGATGGTCTGCATAGGATGCATCCAAGAAAATATATCCCAGTTACCCACCAGTATGCATTTAAAAGCAGGTAAGTCACATGCATGAACCCCTTGATCTCCCACCCAGGCAGAATGCACATGGCCTTGGCTCCTTTTTGTTTCATTTACTTAGGAAGTGCACAGGTAATCTCAGTTCCACGTGGGTGTTTGGGGGATCTACTACACATGAAATTCAGGATAATCTTCCTGGGTGCCACCTGATAGATGTGAGTTCTGGACTAAAAGCTTCCTCTCCTTCCAAGTCCTGGTGTCTCTGCAAGGTCTTATCTGCAAGAAGCAGGCTGAGCCACTTTGCTTCATAGGAGAGATGTGAGCAGATGCTTAAAAGATGATGAGTTCCTCATGCATTAAGGTGATGAGGTCACAGATCTTCCATGCAGGTTCAGACAGACTAGGGAAGAGAGAGGGAAAACGGGTGCCTAGATAGCCCAAATCTAACCTGAAATACCAGTAACAGCATAACCAGGTCTTGATGTCCAACAGCTACATGTGGGGAACAGCTTGTATCTCTGCCCTTCAGCATCAGCAGTTCTCCAGACTGTAACCAGGGTCATCTGGTAGCCCAGATACTCCCACATGTTCTGTCTCCTGGAACTAAAGCCACAGCAATGCCCTCTATCCCATGCCTTTCCCCTTGCTCCCCTCAAAAGCAAACCCCAACACTAAACACTCTTCATCACAAGGTTCTTGTTCTTTGGCCAGAGGGGCCTGAGGTGGTGTCTGAAGAGCACACACTGACTGCCAGCCCCCACTGAAGGATGTTCAGCTATCTACATTTAACTGTACGGATACCAGGGTACCCATATGAATTGTTAGGGATGGCCAACGTCCCTGCTCCAGTCAGTCAGTGACTTAACGCTAGAGCAGCAAAAGAAGGAAAAGGAACCCAGGAATCTTGATTTCTCTTCTTTTGTTCAAATTTGTATTCGAGGCTTCCTTCTCCCTCTCCTTTTCTTCTGTCCTTAAGCTGGTAATCACCTTGCCATTTAAAAAATGAAATTGCTCCTTTATCAGCCCTGTACTTGCACTACCCTTAATTACACTCTCACATGGAAATCTCTAAGCAAGTTCTTTGTGTCCAACAGTCCCTCCGTCAGCCTCATTAAAGCTATCGGGGCTGGCTTTTCTGGGATAAAATGGAACACGTGATTTAATCTGAAATTAGACATGGCAGTTTATCTGACACTCTGTGAGACTGAGCCATCCTTCCACATAGATATTTTTCTACAGCTCCCTGAGATCATGTGTAAAACACACAGGGAGAGAAGAGAAACAGAAAAAGCTAGGTAACCTAAAGAAACACCAATCAAAACAACAAGAAGAAAGCAAGGGAGCTGATACGGCCATAACACAGAGCAGGCTGCTGCAAATGCCATCTGTCTACTGTGAAGGCTCTAATATGTTTACGGAGATAATTACTTCAATATGACGTGGGTTTCTCTGTGGATCTACTACACTGATATGATTTGCATCAGAAAGACGAATCAGCGACAGCTCACTTCACGTGAAGATTTACCCTGGACAAGGGATCTTCCTGCTCAGTAACGTTTGCTGTAACCAGATCCCTTTAATATCCACAGTTGGGGTTTGTGTCAGCAAATCTGGGCTTCTCTTCCAGAGCGCTGTGGAATTCCTAATCCTGCAGTTAGCAAGTTGCACCTCCTGCAGTGTCACGGCTCCCATCTAATACCCAGCTCATCTGAAACCCAGGAGGCTAACTGGCCGTTATGAGCTCAGAGACTAATTTAGGAAATAGTTCTTTCAAACAGGCACACAAAAAGATAAAAATGCCGTTCTTTGATGCATTTGTGAAAGGTTATTTGCTGTGTTCTGCCAGCAAAGGCACATCTGTTGAACTCTGTGCAACCACTACAAACACTTTCCAGAGCAAGAGGAACTGGCTCAGCCATGGCAGAATCAGAGTCTTGATGGTGCTAAAACAAGCCATCACTGTCAGGAGTCCCAAGAAATCCAACAATGGGAAAATGTGAACCTGGAGAAAGCTTTTTCTCATCTCTTTCCCTTAAACTTTGTTGAAACGTAACACTGTGAAGCACTGATTCCTTCGCAGGCTTTAGGAGGTTTAGTTCTTCGTATTCGCTGACACAAGTATCTGACTACCCATTTTAGCCACAGACACTATTCTTTTTCCCCAGCACTGTGAGCCACATCCAAAATCTTCACGTGGCTGAAAACCGCATGATAAAACCTCGGAGCGCAGAGGGGGAAGGAGGTTTGGTGGTTCACAGGCAGGAAGGGAGAGCAGGTTTCTGGGGGACTTCTTGCTTCTCTGTGAGGCACAGCGGGGCTGAATCACCCCTTCTCCCCTGCTTTCTGCAACGGCCAGGAACTTACCTTCCCCTGCAAAGTCTTTGCTGATACGACCTTGGTGGTCACAGGCTCAGCACAGCTCCTGCACTCACCTTCTTTGCGAGGCACACGTAAGCGGCCTGATTGTGTGAAATTCCAGAATTTGAAAGCTCGATAATGTATTATGTTACAGAACACTCCTGGTTACTTTTGCAGCGACTGAACAAGCATTTCCTTGATCAGTTCTGACATTTGTTAAACTCACTTGTTTGTTTTTTGGATTTCGGGTACACAGTAACAGGAATCGGATACCTGATCCCTTTCCTGAGCTGCTGCATTGAGCTGACAGCCAAGGGAACTGCGTAGCTCCGGCTGCTGCCTTCGGTGTAAGCCTTCCGGTTTTACTGATGGCACATCTCATCTGTCATCGGGCTGCCCCCTCCTCTGGTTTGCCTAAACCCTTTGGAAGTTCCTGACAGCTTGCCTTGGTATTAACTAATCTAATTTATGTTGTATGCCACCTGCAAAATTTGCCAGATCGCTGATAAATGCATAACCATTACAATGGCACTGATTACCAGTAAGTTTTTTGCCTTTCTAACTGCTCCCTGCTAGATGATGAGACCAATTCTTCCACGGTGACACCTGCAATGCCCGCTCTGAAACTGCACGTGCAGCAGAAGCCCCTATGCTTACCCACTCCCTAGGGAAACACAGGGTGGGAGATCCCACAAGACTGTAGCCTCTGCTAAGGATCACCACGCACGGAGGTGTGTCCTTAAGGCCAGACAGTGCCTATGAAATCTCCCTTAGCTCAAGCCAAGCTACAGCAGAACAAACAGAAGGATTTCTTTACAAAATCCAGACGAGACAATGTCATTTCCAGGTTTCTAAAGGCATCATAAAACCTTCTAGTATCCCAGTTTACCAGACAGGGATTTTGCACCAAGACAAACAACAAACTTCCAAAGAATGATAGAGTAAGACAGAGGAGGAGCTGGGTATAGATATGGGAGGACCTGGCACAGAAATCCCCTCTTCCCTGTCCGAAGTAATGGATCTTTTGCAAAGAGCACTTGCCGGTCTCCAGTGCAACTGCAGAAGAGAAGAGTCTGAGCTGGATGAGACACTGCCACCCAGACCGGACCTACGCCAAGCAGCCTGGTATGAAGGTGTTGCTACAAACAGCATCTTGCCCTTGAATTAGGTATCAGCAGCTCAAACAAGATTTAACACTGGAAGGATTACACTGTCGAATCTGACCACCTCACGGGCAGCAAACCTAGGGCTCCTGCTGCTTGGTAAAACATTGGGGCACCGGCTATCTCCTGCCACAGGTACAACACCGCGCCTGAAGCAACGGGACCCTCCTTTCGAGAGGACGCTAATTCAGATAACAAACCATGATCGATCCAAAGATAAATAGCTGGCTTGGATTTGCGGGGAACCCCATGGAGGCTGAGCGGTGTTAAATCTTTGCTTAATCAGCAACACACACTGCTGGCATGAGCAGAGCAGCCAGGCAGCCACTTCTCCCACCCCCATGCGCTGCCATGTCTCCAGCGCACAGGGCTCTTTGCCGACGCAGAGGAGGTGGATGGATGTGCCCTATCAAGAGCCCTTCCCCTTATGGTTGATAGTGGACAGCAGATGAAAACATTACAGACCCAGCTCCTTCTCAGGACTGCGGCTGTGACCAGTTTTCTCACACTCTTCAGGTCCACGACTGCTTGTGGTTGCAGGATGGAAGGGCAGAGAGACACCATAACAAACTTGCCAACCAGAGGCACTCGGTGCCTGATTTGAAAAACTGCAGCTTTGATTATGTCTCTTCCGCACAAGGAGCAACAAGAAACACATGGAAAACCAGCACATCTCATCCCTGAATTTCTGTGTTCATTCCAATTTCACTCCTATATATGGAGCAAAGAAGAAAAGTCTAAACAACCACACGCTCCTCTGAGAAAAGGTGGCATCTGATGGCTTCTATAATTTGGATAAGATGTGGGTAAATGTGATTCATCTATGCAGAGCAAGGATTGTCCAGAGACAGTATGGACTGGTAGGTAAAGCAATGGATGAGGAAGGAGGAGACAGGAGCAAAATGAGATACCTTCACATGCAGACCAGGGTAGCTGGACTGGCTAAGAGTCATCATCCTCTCCAGCTACCGCAAGTCTACCAAAGGAAACACAGCTGGTACCCAGCTATGAATTTCCCATATTTTGGGATGAACTTCCTTTCCTTCCCAGCAGTCATGGGCTACATTCACACTGTTACTGGATACTAACTTTAAAGAAGGCAAACTTACAGATTTACCTATGCTGTTACCCACATTAACTGAACAGATATAATTAAAAGTGTTGCTCAGATTTTCAGGGCCAGGTCCCAGGTGTGATTCAGGTCTCTGCAGAGAAAGCACCCACCAGCTCAAGCAAACCAAAGGCAGGATTTACTGCTTTCCCTTCATGGACCACTTTCAGTTGGGACTAAGACCTGCAGAAGTGTGTCCTGGACTCTGAAAGTCACCCTGGTGAGATTCGGAGCCCACCCGTGTGGAAAAAGGCATGGTGTAAACACCCATGGTTGTGGGCTTCCCCTGTCGTTCCTCCCCAGCCCTGTCACACTGCGAGAGGACATCAGCGGGGCTTGGGGGACCTGCTGAAAAGCGAAGGATCTTGTCAGGCGGGCAGGAGCAAGGAGATATCCATCAGTTTTTGCAAGTGCTCTGGCTAACGCCTTGGCAGGGTGACAGCCCACCAGCACTGGCACCAAAGAGCAGGGCTTGTCACGCTTCCCCATTGGAACGGGACTTTACAGCTCAGAGCCGGATCACGTTCTGTCACGGGTGGCTCTGGGGCAGCGCATTAAAACTCGCCCGTATTTTTTTTTTACATAGAAATGACAGTGAGGATCATCTCTAAAACCAAGAAAAGGAACTTTTGTTCCAAACCCAGAGCTGCTTTCCAGGCCCTAGGCTCTATAAAACTTCTCATGACCACATAATGAATATTAGCGGAAATACATGGGTTGGTAACTCCTTTTTGTAGACTTAATTATAATTCTACTATATAAAGTGGGAACCTCTTCACAAATGCCCTTTTGTGATCTTCTTCTCTCTGTTAGCAGTTCTGGACTTGCTGATATTTCACATTTATGTCCCATCCATGTACAGAGCATGCACCAACTATTTGTCACTTATCAGGAAATATCTTTATGTAATAATTGGAAAACATTGAAGAAGAATGCGTTATGAGCAGATGTAAACTCCATTTGCCTACGTCAGGAGAGGTACCAGTCAATGACATCCTGTCGCTGTTTTTGACATCTACCAGAATTGACTAATCTTGCTTAGACAACTGAAGAGGTGAAGTTCTATGAGCACTGAATATTGTTCTTTCTATCTCAAGTCTGATCAAAAGCAGATCCTACTTTTTCAAAGAAGCTGTTTAAAGCACTTTGCACAGGAACATCTTTAGCCTCACCAAAGTGCAGTACCTCAAAGGGGAAGATGTTGCTTATGATCATCCAGTCTGTTTAGGGAAAAAGAAGTGATGATCAAAGAACCATCAGGTTTCTCGTGTGTAAACCCCCCCTGTGCTAGAGCTGTGAGGTGAGCCACTGATGGGAGGACAGGCACGCCATTCCCACAGTCACTAGCACGTGGACAGCACAGGACAGCACATCTGCTCGCATGGCAACCAGCACTCCTCGGCAGCACTGGTGTCCCACACAGTAAAAGGTCCCCACCGCTCGCCAGCAACGCTGATCATCACGACTGCAAAACGCACGCCAGTTCAGCAAGCAGCTCTGAAGGCAACTTGAGGAATGAGCGCATCCCGCTTGTTTCATCTCTGCGGGGATCTGAGCACAGATAGGACGAGGATGACTGGAACGGGTTGCCCAGAGAGGTAGTGCAGGTCCCATCCCTGGAAACATTAAACACCAGGTTGGACGGGGCTCTGAGCAACCTGATCTAGTTAGCGGTGTCCCTGCTCGCTGCGAGGGGGTTGGACTAGATGACCTCTAGGGGTCCCTTCTGACCCAAAACTTTCTATGATTCTACGATTCTATGATTCTATGATTCTATGGTACTGCAACAAAAAAATGATCACACAGGACAGCTCGGGCCTGTTACCCTTTCTGCTTTTCATAATATCTCTGCTGGGTCCTCGCAGCTCAGATTTTACCTAGGGCAATTTTCCACATTTCTTTGAACAGGAAACAATAAAGTGGGTGTCTCCCCACTGTGTGCTCCTTGTGATCCTGTGTGCTCTGTCAGCACGACCTCGGTGGCACTGGGGCTGCGTGGGACTTCCAGCTGCTTCAGAAGGGATGCTAGAACCATGGGTGGTCAAGGCATTTTCCAAAAGCAGATCAGTGATGCTCCAGCCTGCCTACAAAAAATGAACATTGGCAGAGCCCATATATCGTTGGAAAAAGCCACAGGAGTGGCTTCCTATAGCACTGCCCTGTGAGAAGGCAGCCAGACCACCAGGATGTGGGGACATCCCCACAGAAACATCAAGCCAAAGGAGATCTCTCTTGATGTGACCACATCTGGGACACTGTGTCCAGGTTTCTGCATTTCTGAATCTGAAGGACGCCAGCAAACAAAAAAAAGGGAAAAAAAGTGGGAGGAGGATGGATGCAAAGATAAATTTGGGAGGAAAGCATACAAAAAGTGAAACACTGTACTGAACCATAACCAATAAAATGTCTAGGGACAGGCTAATGATCTGGAAAGGTGTACATGATGGTCAGGATGGAGAGGCATTTCTTTATTACTGACAGTTATCCTAAGAACTACAGAGTGAAACCAAGAAATGGAAAATTTAAGCTAAATGTGAAAAAACATGGGCAATGTCTTCATGCAGGTTTACCCTACAGAAAACAGTAGCGTGGATTTAAGCAGTATAACACCTCTTGCACATTCAGCCTTTAAAGCACATTTCACTGGACACAGCTTCTTGCTGTGAACTCACTGGAAGAGCTGACAAAAATCTTGACACCTCTGTAAGACACACAGCAGTCTCCAGAGGTAGACAGACAGCCAAAGTGAAAGCAATACAGAAAATATGCATAAACAACCCAAATCCACACAAGAAGCTTTTACTAGCATAAAAACACAAGCCAGCAAATGACTTTTAAAGGCATTTCTCCATCAGCAAAAGCAAATCCTTTTGCCAGTAGAGCTTGTTTTGATTGAAGATGTGTTGCGGGCCACAGAGACAAGAGGATCTGTGACTGTGTGAGCTGGTTTGCACCAGCCGGATGGCTCTACCAGCAGCTGCATCCCTGATCCCTGATCCCGGAGCTGGCCCTCGAGCACTGCGGTATGTCCAGGACAGACCACGGGACTTCCTTCGATTAATCCAACAAGAGCAAGCACAGTACCAGCAAACTTTGGGTATGGATGTAAAACTGTAAAAACAGTGCAGTTTTATATTACTCCTCTAAATGTTACGCTCGAGTGAAAGCTTGATTCAATTTAGGGTCGTGGCATCAGGCCTCTTCTAGTCTATTAGAACTAAAATTACAGTTACACTCATTATGGCTGTATGTGCTGTTATACAACTTCATCCTCTCTACGCTTTAATCATTTAATTGTCATTACAAACCGCTATAAAAACACATCTATTTCAGAAAAAAATCAATGTAAATAGCACTATGCTGTTTTATACAAGCTGAAAATCCGGGTTTGATTACCAAAATGCAATCAGAGATGAAACCAGACTGAAAAAATGAAAGCACGTCCACTGGAAGGTGAAAGTATTTCAGTGCAACGTGTGTGCATCGTGTCTGCCAGGTGGTCAGCTTCAGTCACCTAAGCATGAAGAAATGTGGAATTATATTGATTGTGTGCACAGGCTAATTAGTCCCTTCTGGGCTTCGCTTCCATTAAGAGCAATTGCAAGAGCAGAGAGGTAATGCAAAAACCTCCACAGCCGCTCGCTTCTCATTTAATGATTGGGCCATGGGTCCCTATGCTCAGAAGAAGCCACACAAAAGTCAAACAGTTATTGAAGAGCACATGCGACCTAAACAGCTCATCCCACCACCACAGTGGCATCAACAGTGCAGAAAACAGAAAGTAATTAGCTGCTGCAGTGTTTCGTAATGACAGGGACATGATGGCAGCGTCACAAAACATCACGTCTGCCTTCCACCTCTACGTGCCTGTTTCCGAAGGTTTCCCCGTGTTAGAATAAATTAACACTGCCCGGCTGCTAGCAGAAGGCTGGGCTGTTATCCCAGCCCCAGCCAGGCAGGTTAGGTCAGGATACAGCAGTCCACAGGGGAAAGCACACGGAATGTTCCCAGGGCATTGCTCCAGCACCACCTTTGCCTTTTGAAAATCAAACAGAAATAGAATACAACACCAGATCAAAAAAACAACCGCCACAAACACATACAGCTGATTCATAAAATATTCATAGAGAAAGTCTAGCATGGAAATCCCCATAGATGACCTGTCTCAATCCCACTTCTTCCTCCTCCGGCCCCATCAGAATTGATTAAACAATTTACAGAGAATCCGACATTAATGACTGCGTCTGACTCTAAGTGACTCTGTCTGACACAGATACTTCTTGTTCTCAAAACAGTTCTTTTTGCAACTATTTTCCAAAGTGTTATGAATGATTCCGGATGCCATTGCTGGTTTAATTATAGGCTGTCTTCTTGCCCTTCTGTTGCTTGTCATCTCAAGGAGGAAAAACTGTCTTTAATGGCCTCCCTCTGCTGCTCTGTTTCTCAGTACTCGCTGCACTCCCTGCAGTACCTATATTTCTGGAGGCATGTTGGGGTCTCTAACACTTGTTAGTCCTAAACAGATCATCAAATTCCTGAAGAAATTGTTCTGGATTGATGTCAGTTGCATGGTCCTTAGCTCCGAGATCTATCCCCTCTCCCTATTTGGAAGCTGCTACCAATATACTCTGGAGTTTATCTTTGTATGGTTACAAACATTCAGAGAAATTATCATTATGAGGATTTGGCTTCTGAGATGCACAAAGATAAATGAATTTTGTTGGTGGATTTCTTTGTGCCTGTGTAAAGAACCACGCCTTTTTGACAAAAACACACTTTTAGGGCACACACGACACCTGGTCATTTGGATTGCACACAATCCGCTTTCTGGAGTGACGCTTTCCCGTGACTCAGAGTTTATTCTATTTGTGGATGAATTTTCTCTAGCTTTCAGTCCCCTCCTGGTCCAACAGGAATACGCACAGGATGCCCAACACCTCTGGGCCTGATGCATGTGCTGATCCAGAAGATTTAATTGCTGAGGATTTCTTCCCGAAGTCGCCTGTCTCCCAGACGTGGCTGCCTCCTCCTCAAGCTCTCTGCGTGGTGCCTGTCCAGTCTGAGGGGCTTGCGGGGCTCTGCCTGCTCCATTTGTGACCCAGGTCTAGTTTTTGCCGGACACCATGTCATTAGGATGCAGCACACGGGAGTGCTGTTATCAGACTGGCCCCAGTTACCTAACACGAGTCAAGGTGAAAAAAGCTTAATATTCCTCCCCCGGGACAAGGTGAGTAAGCATTGACTCCAGTGACTACGTTACAGAAATGACTTTTCTGTCATCACATCTGCTAACAGCCTTCTTGTTCTCCAGCCTATTAGAAATGAATAAATATCCCATTTACAACTTACACCTCAAAGGAACATACCAGTGCGTCTTGGGGGCAGGGACAGGTACAGAAAAAAATCACCGCTGCCCCTGTATGCTCTCCATTGCAACATCGCTTTGTTTTGAATTATTAAAAAGTGGAATTTCATCATTTCACTTGAGAACCAAAGTCAGCTGACACTTAACAGAAGGCTGGGTTGGAATTTTTTTCTAGTATTCAGTCCAAAATTATATTTACATTGTTTCATCCAATTATTATTTAATCTTCTGCAAGTAATTCCTCTGCTTTTAGAGATCACTGGTCCCATCCACAGTCACTGGACTTACTGGCAGGCAGGAGGAAAAAAAAGAGTGATGTACTGGCTTTTACAATAAATCTGCAGCGTAGCAGCCAATTTTATAAGATCTTTAACATAGAAAACATATTTTACACTCAGCCTGAAAGCTAATTGCTTTTGTGGTGAGACTTATAAAGCTGATACCTAATGAGGTTGGTTGTTACTTTGTTAACAAAAAAAAATAAGCAACACAAAACCAAAAGCCATGCTGCTCATTTTTAGTCGGAAAGACTGTTGTGTTATAAAAGCCAAATTTCAGCACATAACGAAAAACAGTAATTAAGACGAACACCACACAAGGGAAATTCAACCGCATTGTTCTGCTGCTGCTCTGGAGTGTGGCACTCCGAGCCCGGCTCCCCTGTGCCCCTTCCCTCGTGTGACTGCTTCTTCCTCCGCAGCGGGGGTGCAAAGGGGGGTACAGTGCTGCCGGGTCTGAACGGTGCATCTGGAAACCACCGTACGCTCCACTGAGTGGGACAAGAAGCAGCAAGGAAAATGAGATCCAGAGCAACAACACCCACTGCTAATTGGTGGTTCCTAAGCTTATTTCATGTACTAGAAACAACCAGCTCGCGAAGATTACTGGAGAGCCACGAGCTGCGACACGCACCGACCGAGTAAATTGCGAAGATCTCAGTAATAACAAGGGACACTCAATCAAGAGTTAAGAGAATTGAACAGACCCAACTTACGCATCGATAGCTTTTCAGCACTAAGTTCAACCATTCACCGAAAAAATGCCCGAGATCGCTTTATCCGGATCAGTCAGGTGAACGCAGCCTGGAACGGCATTTCCACACTGGTGCGACTGCCTGGCCAGGGCTGTTTACCCGTGCCACTGGAGCTTTGTGCAAGTCCATCAGCCCTACCCAAAACTGGACCAATTTAACCACTCTGGACTTCAGGCACTTCTGCACTGGGTTTCATTTCACGGCTTAGGCACGTCTCAGAGATGTTAACTGCTGTCACCACATCTGCACACCAGTCTTGCCTCAGGACTAAAGTGTCTTGACTCCATGCCTTATGCACTAGTTCTAATTTCAGTATATATTTCGAATAAAAAATCTCTGCATAAATAAATCATTGAAGAAAATAAAATATATTTGCCCTTAAAGTTGCAAATTCCATTAATTAGAAATTAGGAAATACTACATATAAGTTTGTCTACTTAACCTTAAGTCTTACAGGTCTGAGTACAACTTAGAAGATGATCTTTCAGATTTTGTTTTTAATGTTGACAAGTTTTGGAAGAGATGTGATATGACATTTCCAAATTTTTATTATTTTTTAAACATTAATAAATGCATTTTTTTATCAACATTTCTAATCACTCAAATGGGCGATGAAGAGCCTTTTGGCATCCATTAGAGTGGATGAGACATGAATTGCAGTCAGAGCTACAGAACCTGGTATTTTCACAGCATTAACAACTTGAAGACATTTCCACTGGCCAAGTGCCCTTGTTCACTGCTGATGGCAACGAATGTCTTGTCTTACAGGATCCCTGTGTTTCCTTACTGTTTGGCCAGGCCACCTACTCAAATCCCCCGACTACTCCAAGTGAGAGAAAGGAATTTTCACCCATTTTTCTTTGAGTAAACCTTGTAAAGTATTTCACAAGATGAAGAAAAAGTATTTTCTGGTGCAGCTGACTCAGTTGAGCAAATTTGAAAACTCCCTGCAAGCAGTGGAACTCCTACTCCTTTCTCTCAGAGAAGGTTGCAACGTAATACAGGGATCACTGGTTACTTCCAGCTTCCCTTTAGCATCAGCCAACTTTAGTAGTGCTCATCATGCTACTATTAAGATGTGCACAGATAGCATAAGAAGGACTGATTCTTCTACACAAATGAGCCACAAAAATGGCTCAGACGAAACCCATCCACTGATGGATGTCTGCTTTGTCACATCTGTTTTCCTCTTGTTGTCTCATGGGGCTTCAGCCGTGTACATGTAAGTTTATTTCTGAAAGGCTTTCTGAAAGACTTTGGCAAGGCTGCTTTTACAGTGACCTCCTACTTTCCATTTCCACTGCTCAGTCAGTCATAGACTTTGGGAGCATCTCAGGAGGAATCCGTCAGAAGAACAGGAACGGTGAAAGAAAGAAAAACTTCCCCCCAAGTTCTTCTGCCCCCACCATTACACACTGGAGAAGTTCTCCTTGGGGAACACAGTCTTCCTCTCTAGTCTGTATGAAGAGGCTGCAGCGCTCAGCTCTCAGTGTAGGTGTACGGGGGGCTTGGGAGGCGGTTGCTGTTTGGGAAATGTTTTTATCCCCATCCTTTTGTTCCTTAGCAATAGAAACCTAAACACTTCTCCTCCAAGCATAGGAGGCTTCCAGCAGCTTCAGCAAGAGCCCTGCAGGGAGTATTGAATTTCATTCACTTCTTCACCAGCGACATGAATACCCATCCATAAACTGTTGGCACAATAAAAACTGAATGTCTAAGACTGCCTGCCATTAACAATAACGCAAACCTCATCCAAGCAGCAGCCTGGTTACGCTTTGAAATAACAGGAAGTGCCTTGATTTCAAAGCATCTTGGATGTGAACCTGATATCCTGCACATTATGGAACAACTTCTTCAAGACAAATGCTTGATTTCCAAATGTCTTCACAAGACAGGCCAGACAACCCTACTGCCAACCCCAGGAGAAGCTTCAGCAGAAGTCAGGGAGCTGGTTGGAAGCAACAGGGTGTTTCTGCTGGAGAACGGGTCCCCTTTGGAGTCTCAAGCCCTTCAGAAAGACTCAGGTGAGAAGGCACTGTAAATGGGACTGGCATCATCAGCCGAGTCCTTCAAGGTTTCTTCCAACATGCGTTTCCCTGGGCTAACCTGCGGCTGACCTTGAGCTGTCGGAGCACCTCTCCTTGCTAGCAGGGTCCTGGGGATTTCCTTCCAGATGACTTTTCTGAGTTACACACCTTGTCTTTGCCAACTGATGGCTGCTGGAAGGCTGAGGGGAATAGACCGGTTCCACCGAGTCTGACACTAAGTGAGGTCCAACTCCCCAGTGAAAGCTCTTAATAAGTAGTAACAATAAATAATAATAATAGACTAGAATTATTTCTATAGCATGGAAGCCAAAAAGCCTCCGGTTATATTGAAATATAGTAAACAAAAGCAAGTCCAGCTGCCTGGTCCCTTTTTTCCCCAAAGGTAACAAAACTGTATTCAAAAGCATAGTAAGGACAATCTGAGAACCACTAGTAACAAAACTACTCAGTAAGTATCACTTTCTGGTCTGTTATTGCCCTGTTCACCACTGGGTATTGATGGTTGATGAATTTCTGATCTCCAGATATAAATACCACTGACAAAATACCCAAAGCCACTTAGGTTTTTTATGACATCTCAACATCCTGGAGGATCTAATGGACTGGTCTTAGATTATCATCTACAAGAAGACCATCATGTCAACCCTCATTCTGCTCTACAGGACCTAGGGACTGTAATTATTAATGAAATTCTGTACGTTATTTTGGTAGATAGAGAAATGCTCCAAGGAAACGCGAGCCTCAGACTCGTCCCAAGCCTCTACCCATCCTTCAGACTGGATCTGAGACAAAACAATTTGTAAGAACTGATTTAATTATTTCTCATTTCCTCTGCTTCCTGTCTCTTGTCAAGGCCAAGCAAGGAAATGAGGACTAATCCCAAGGAGGCCTGAGATACCATCAGTCCAACTGGACAGCAAAAACACCAGGAACTGCGTAAGAAAGTTTTGTCCTACCAAATTTCAGACAGATTCTAGAGAGTTAAGAGATTCCAGATGAGCTGAAGTGTCTCAACGACCAGGTACTCATCTGGACAAGCGGGATGAGAAGATATTAAGCCCTACTCGTCTCTAATAATGATGAGGAATCACTGACCCATGGGGAGGACCCGTGTTGTGAAACACCTGGCAAGAGGTAGCAAGGCATCAGTCCCGCTGAATATATGAACACCAGGATGCTCTTTTAGTGTTTCTGCAGCCAAAATGTGGGCCCCAGTCCAACCAGCCCTCAAGCCAGTGCGAGGGTCTGGACATGGGCCGATGGCAGGGCCGAGTGGAGGCTTGCTTCAGACGGCATGAACTGGGTCCACGCATTGTAAATGAACTGCTGACCAAGCGACTGAATTCTTCCCAGCTAGGCAGCTCGCTCCTCCAGCCCAGGCACTCCAAAAGGAGTTTGGTGATCACTGTTGCCACATCTGTACAGAATCACGCATCCCTAAGGACCATCCTTTGTCAGCCATGCAGTCTTCAGAAAAGTTTCAGCCACCCCGTGGCTTTCCAGGGCCACTCACCGCAGGGTGAGGCGTGCCTCTGAAAGTGCCCCTTCCCGTCTCACTGCTCCTCTCCAGGGTATCTTCAGAGTCAGAAGATTTTTCCTCATCTTTTCCTATTCCTGCAAAAACCAAAGACAGCCCAGAGAGAGGGAGCTGGATCCTGTTCTCTCTTGCACATAATCAGCGCAATGATTTAGGCAGCTCTAATCACACATGCAGAGCAGCTGAAGGAAACAGGGCAGCACAAGGGTAACCAGGGGTAGAGCCTTCATTACCCGTGATGATGTGTGAGGCGGTGAGCAGAGCCAAAGCTGTGCTTGCAGGACCGAAGTTCAAAACCCTCATCTTTTAACTTGGAACTGAAGCACATCAGATACCACAATTATTGAGGAGAAAATCTGGAAAACCCATAATGTTATTTTCCCTGTAATTTTTTCTGCAACTGAATTAAAAAAAAAAAAAACCAACCAAAAAACCCCTCTCTCTTAGGCATCTGCTTTTAACTGGTGCTTTAGATAATTGCTGTGCAAAAGTTTCAGTGTATAATGATTATGATCATAAAAAATATGATTATGCCAGGAGCACACTCTTCTGTAGCTTAAGCAGTATCTGTGAATGCCCTAAGCAATTTATTTTAGAAGTCCATAAACGTTCTTCAGCCACGGATAGTCTCACATCCTGCTAGTTCTCGAAGCCATTTCTACAGATAGTTTTACAACTCCAGATAACAGATCTACGACACGCACATGTTTTCATAAGCCCCAGTAGCACAGTGGTTCTCACGGGACCATCCCTCAGCACAAGGGCCGACGCAGGTCTTACCGCTCCGGCGGGGACCCCGCGCTTTTCAAGGATGCAGCGCAACCCCCCACATTCCTGCGAGGGCCACGGGATCGCCCCGGTCCGCCTGTTCCCAGACATTATGCCACGCTCGTGGCTGAGATCAGAGACACCAGCAGAAAAGCAGCCGGGAAATGAGTAAGGCAGGGATGCAGTCCCTCAATCGCCATCACGGAGACACACGGGCAGCATGGATTTCTCTCCAGAGAATGCGGAGCTGGTGGGAGGAGGAGACCAGCTCCCAAGCCACTGATGGAAAATGCCGTGGGTGCAGCTACCTCCCCTGTGGGCTGAAAGGGACTGTGAAATAATCCCTTCTTGGAAAGTTTCCCATGGAAATCTCGCAGAGACAACACGGAGAGAAAAATGTGCCAATGTTTGTGTTTACAAATGGTGGAAGATCATAAGGTTTGGGGGACAGGAAAAGTGTTTAAAGAGGACAAAAAATATATATAAAAAAGTCCCCTGAGAGTCCTAAGGTCTGCTGATGACAATGAAGGGTTTTCACTCTGAGTCTCCAGCTCAACATCCAGCCCAAAGCAGTAGTGGTGAAAGCTGTGATGGCGCAGCAGTGTTCTGGTAGCTCATAAGAGAAAGCAGCTGGTAATTGCAGCTGAGCTCCTACTGATCACGTCTCTGCACTGCAGACTGGCTGCTCTCGTTAGCTTGCCTTTACGGGTCAGAACGAGCCCTCTGCAGCCCTGCCAGCCCCCCTTCTGCACACAGTGGCTTTGCTCCCCAGTGCTGCAGGTCCAGTACCTTGCACACATAAAAAAGGAAAATTTTCCAAGACAGGAACCCTATTATTTGGCTTAACGTGGTGTCTACAAGTCCACTATGTAGGCACTGCACACAGAATAAAAATTGGCTTATAGGTTTATACCCTATAAAGTTCCTGCCCCAAGGAAGACACAGCAGATGGACACCAGCTGATAGTATGGGGAAACAACAAGGCAGCGTTTGACAGTGTGATGTGCTGGGATGTCCTGGCACAGCAGCCTAGACGTTGTCATTATCTCTGTAGGCATCTCAGAGTAGAGGCGAGTCAAAGGAGGAAAAAGAAGGTTGGCAGATGTCTTCAGAGAGCTCTTTCCAGCAGGGAAGAAAGGTTTGAAAACATAACACACGGAGAGTGGAGAGCGTTGTCACCATTCAGAAGCAGGAGCTGAGATTTTTGGAATCAAAAGGAGACAACAGGCAGGGTGGTGCTGAGCTGTGGAAAGTCTCGTTAGTGACACCAGCTTGTGTCTGAAGTGAAAGGGAGTGAGCAGGCACTGCAAGAGGATGCAAAAAGGGCTCTATGTGGACAAAGCGCTAGGTAAATTACATTTTCCTTCCATTTTCCAAAATGGGCAGCGACAGATCCAGACTGCCACTGTCAGCCTGCAGAATAGGATATAGCAAAGGAACTGGACGCGCATCTGATGAATTTTACTTCTACATATGGACAGGAAAGGTTGTATTCCAGAGCTGTGCATGAAGAGTTGGTAAAGTGCAAACACGGCCTGAAAGTACCAGGGCAAAGCCCCGAGGCGAGTGAGCTTCCCAGGTAACAGCAGGAAGGTGGTGCTGTCAGGTGCAATCACGCAAAGGTACTGAGGATGGAGAACTTGCAGCACAGCTCATTTTTTTCCAGGTTGAACTTGAGCTGATGCTTAGGACAGGATTCCCCTCGTTTTACCTCAGTCATCTCCAAGCTGCCTACCCAGGCCAAATTAGTCGTGCAGACAGCAGTACTACGTTGGCCTGAACACTCTGGTGGCATCACACTATTTACAGCTGCTGGTTTTGCACATGTTCATCAGAGAAGAAAAAAGTCAGGCTGCATCACCCGTGCTGCCTTTCTGCAGAGGGTTCAGTTACGGGACAACACGGGCAAGCAGCTTGCAGCCCGCTCCTGCTGCTGGAGAAGCCGTTGCCCACCCAGCAGAAAGGTTGGGGTGTCAGGAGTTGGAATAAAGCCCCAGGAACAGGGAACAGATCTCCCTTCCCTCTTTTGAGATGAGCTGGCACCTGGAAGTCAATTTTGACAAGATCAACAGCACATGGTTTATTGCAGACTACACCCAACTTACTCGGTGTGTTATACCCTGGAGTAAAGACCATTCTTCATGTATCTCAGGAAAGCCCGTTCTGCACTAATACTTTAGGATATTTCCCTTTAAAAAAAAAGATTGAGACATCACATAGATCCCTGCCCAGGACTCTTTCTCTCTGTATTTCGCATGTGTGCATAGGAATTTGTCAAATGTACCAATATTTCATGCTCAGTTTTGCTAAGACCAAACTACATTCCTGCTTATCTCCACAAAGTTACAACACCAGCCAGCCTTGCTTATCTTACAGCTGTGGCACTGTTCCCAAGCCGGAGAGGGACACGCCGGCTTCGGGGGGGTCTCACATGTACACAGCTTCGTGCGGCACACGTAGGCTTGCTTCCAGCTGGAATACGTGCTGCTGTCCGAAGATGAGGTGACGCTAAACCCTGCAAGAAACCGAGGTGACTCCTCCTCAAACCACTCGTCTTCCCCTCTCTTAGATAAACATTGAGTGGTAGGAGGCTGCCAACAACCAGCAGCACTCATGGGATCACCATCCAGCTGGGAGTTCCCTCGATGGGGCCTTCTGCAGAGGAACTTGAAGCCATCTGATCCCAAGCACAGTTCACGAACCCACTGCTCCAGATGTGACCCCGGCTGCTGGAGGCTTCGGCGGTTCTGGTGACATGACTCACACTTCTTAAGAGATGGCAGGAAGGCCACAGAGACTCTCTGTGCAAAAATAACCAGCTGCCGTTACTGCCGACACGTCCTCCGCTCTGCAGCATTTCTGGGCTGTGCAGGAAAAGGAGGACTGTGAAGTCCTCTTCTGAAGGGGGGTGGGGAGAGTTAGAAACCATTTTAACTCACTGCTCTTCACTGCAAGAAATAAAAGCTCCCTAAGCTTCAGCCGAGAGACCCCAGTGTGTTTTCTGCTGAGGTGCCCTGGAGAGTTGCTGTGCTGCACAACAGCGATGCACAACGGCCCAGCAGTGCAGGCTCAGAAATTAAAGTGACTTTCTCTGCTGGTAAAGTCGAGCTGCAGATTGCAGACGTTCACAGTACAGGACTGGCATCTCCCAGAGCTCTTCTATTTTCGTAGGCTGCTGCCACCTGCAAGTACCCCTGGCAATGCATTAACACTTTCTTAATTTACCATCAGCATTAAGGGTATGACCATGCAGTAGGGTCACAGTTTTCTTTCTTGGATGCTGCGAGCGAGCTTATTAAACCCATACAGTGACAGCCACATCAAGGTCCAATTTGCACAGGCACAAATACCCACAGTTCTTAATGACTGCGACAAGCTCTGCTCATTACTTAGCACCTCGGAAGCCCTTCTTTGAGTGACAAGCTCTTCTTTCAGTTGAACAAATAGAACTCAAGATTCAACACATGAAGAGCTGGATTCATAAAAAATTATTGTTATTAATAATTCTTTGCAGCAAAACTGGCATATTTCAGCTCTTAAAACTCAAAGCCATTCACAACCTGGGTAAACAGATGAACTATCCTTTATTTTTACTGTGACCCTACATTCCACATACACAGGAGATCTCACTGCAGTTCTCAATATTACACCATTTTGGGAAAGAAGAAGAATCTCCACAAACGAAAGCAATAACAGAGCCAATGTAAAAAGCGACTTTCCCTCCCCTACATTGTAAAACGCTTGAGTAAGAGCATGCCAAATATTACTCAGAGTTCTTGAATTCTTATGAAAAACTCATCAATCTTTAGCCTAAACTCCCCAAGGCTCTCTTTTACCTACTGCATTTCTCTAGCAGCACCATACCCCCACGGCACCCAACTCGGGGACCTCGTGCAGTACGGCGTCCCTCCCCAGCGACCAACTCCAATTATCTGACAGCCTCCAGGTCTCTCACCTCACAGCAGCTCTCCTGCCAAGCAGAGGGCTGTATTTTCAGTAATGAAGGTCTTTGCTCAGTTCAAATTTGAGAAAGGTTCTTATTTTATCAAAATCTGCTTGCAGGCATAGGCTGCTCTGGCAGGCTTCAGACCGACACTTTGCAGGTAACCCCACTCTTGGAAGTGCTCTTTGGTCTTGTAATGGGGCTGAAATCCATACAGTTGAATCTCCGAAGAGTGGTGTAAGTACTCAGCCTCTCACAGCCTTGAAAACCACATAATTCTGCCATCAAATAGTTTGTTTAAATAAGAATCACAAGAAATGCACAAACATTGAAAACCACTGGTTTAAACGCTGATCTAAAACATCTGCAAGAAATGTTTGCTCTTTGAAAGCACCGCTACTGTGCTGCTAACCTAACCCAGACTTATACAAACCAGTTCAATCATATCCAGAGTCTACAAGAAGTCAAAGCACCCAACACACAGAAAGGTTTATGAACACTGGGCTACATGCACCTGATTATTCCCCTATGTTTGACATACCAAGACCTGAATAAAGTTTAGAGACAAGCGCACCCAGGCACTCAGAGACACTTGAACTTCCAAGAAACCGAACCACCGTGCACAGATGCCAGGTGAACATCAGCAGGAGAGTCAGCCAAGACCCTGCCTGCCTGCTCCCACTGGAGCACCCCTGCTTCCAATTTATAAAAATCTTGTAATTCTTCAGTCTTATCTCTACAGCAGCACAAGCAGCAAAACAAAGCAGCAAAAATATCTTATTAGGTTACATTGTCTTTTGTCTGAGGTTCTACACACAAAGAAGTATGCAGTTACAGTCGGTCTGGATTCATATTTTTTAACATAGCTGCATGAATTTCTCATGTTTTTAAAGAGGGACCCCCTATCCCACCCTCACTCCTCACCTAGTCAACTTTGTGCAACTGCCTGAGCAGCAGCAGGTCCTTCAGTACAGGGAATCACAGAATCACAGAATCATTAAGGTTGGAAAAGACCTCTAAGATCATCCAGTCCAACCGTCAACCCATCACCATCATGCCTGCTAAATCACGTCCTGAAGTCCAATATCTACACATGAAATGTCTTTAAACACTTGCAGTGAGTAATTACAGCTTTTCCACACTCCTCCATTCTGGAGAAACTGAGCTGGGCTGACAGCCGCCTTCTAGCACTTCATGATCCAGCGATCATGCGACTCAGATTGGCTACAGGTTGGAGATGCATCTGCCTGCACCGTGTCCCCAGTGAGCTCCTCCTCAAAAAAAGACTAAAACTAAAAATCAAGTAAACAGGTTTTATCATTAAAAAAATGAAAGCAAAACTTTTAAATAGTGAAAAGCAACTTGGGAAGACAGATTATTTAAAAAAAAAAAAAAAGTTTTTATAGGCAGCCCTGCCCACCACGACCTTGCAGTTGGATCCTTGCCTCCAGCAACTCGCTGGCTTTCTGAGCAGCAGCAGACTCTGCCCATTCCCTCTGGTCCCACTGGTCCTCCTTCCATCTGCTCCTGCCACGTTCCACAGCCTCTCCAACCTCTCTCCCCTCGAACAAGCCCAGCGGCGTCCCATGAGGAGGAATGATCTCACCTTCCTTCCACAGCATTGCACCTCCCTCAGCTGTGCAGATGAACAATGATATTCACCAACATCAAAGATCCAGTTACATCATGGGCTATATCAGGACAAAGCACACAAGCTAAGCTGCTCTCCTTCCAGCAACAAATCGGGAAGAACTGGAAAACTTTCTTCAGTGTAGCGTCTGGCTCTCACAGTCCCAATACTTAAGGATGTAACCAGCTTTATTCAGTTCTTACAAGCATTCTTACCATCAGCACGACTTCTGTGCTCACCTCCAAATTATGCAAAAAAAGCAAAACTTTTCAAAAAGTAAAATTTGGAATCCAAATTGGGAGTGAGGAGTGCTTAATTCCCAGTCTCAGGGACATGGTCCCTCTCTAGGTGAAATACCCAGTCAGTAGACAGATTTCATAGGATTCATGCTCTTAAATGCATGCCATTTTTTGAAAATGCGGTTTAGACACACTTTACTCTCGGAGCTCTATCATTTCCATCATGCAGAATGTTCCCAAGAATTTCACATCCCATCTGTCATCACTGGGATTCTCTTGCACTCGATACTAAAGAGAATTGAAAATTTACTACTACATTTGGGAAGGTTAAAAACAAAAAACAACAAACCACCAAACAGGAATCAGAATAACATCTGCCTTGAAAAGAGACCTGTTTCCTCAAAAGTCACGTTTTCATCATTAGAAAGGGACAGAAAAGGAAGTCCCAAACAGCCAGTTCAAAACTGTGTTCTCAGAGTCCTCTTCCTGCCATTCACCTCGTGGAACATGGACTGAGGAGCAGGCAGTTAGGTCTGCGTCTGTCTGAACATCAGGTTCCTAATTGATTGCACAGTACTTGGAATCTATTGCAGGGCTTCTATAAATTGCATTTCTCTATAGGACAGGCTGCCTAGATATGCAGATGTTAAGAACTGGCTAATCCTATGTAAACCTGTTAAAAACGTTTGCCTTCTCAAATTTTTTACTGAGTTAATTGTAGAGATTGTGTCACTGAACCAATAAAGTGAAAACCCTACAATCTTGATGTTTGCCACAAGCTCATAAATAGTCTGCTAACACGGAGAGCCGACTATTCCAGACATTTGGCCCACATCGAACAGTGGCTCAGAAGAAGACGTTGTGTCATGCCTGCGAATCCGAGCTGCAGAAGGACAGCCCAGGTGATAGCAGACTTCCTGCAGGACTTCACAAGGACTCTTTTACATTATGATTTTCAAACCCCTGACAAAGGAAAGTGTCCAGCTTGCCTTTTATTAAACTGCAAAAAAATACTTACTCTTAGGAAAGTGAGGGCATACACAGCCTTGGAAATGTACACACACGAGTGCTAGTAACTTGGTACCTTCTTGCACCCGTTCCTCTGAGTACGTCATTTTCCCTATCCTGAGATCATCTCTGACCCTCTTCCTCTCTTTCTCTTCACTTCTTTGCTGGCACCAACTTGTACCATTTTTCTCTTTATCCCACACCCTCCCTCTTTGTTGTGAGAGCTCAGATCTTCCAGCCAGACCCTCTCCTGCTTGGATAATTGCAATCTCCTACCTTCTAACCAGCTTCTACCTCTCTCCATCCCCACTCAGCTGCCAAAACTGTCTGATCAAATCACACCCTTCCTTTCCCCTGACTTCCCCCTGTGTCCCTTCCTCACCTGTGTGATCAAGGCACTGTGAAATCCTCTTGCATGTCCCTTCTTCTGCTCTTGGATATCACAAATTTCTCCCATCTCTCATGCACAGCTCTGTTCTACCAACAGCCCTGGACCTATAACACCCACTGGCACTTTGTAACTCTTCTGTACAAAACGTATGCTAGCAAGCTCATAGGTTACATCCTCAGACTCTCCCCACCTGGAATGACAGGGTCATCTTCCCCGTGTTTATCTTCTCCCCTTCTCATACCCCACACACTTTGTACCCTCCCTACAGAGAATGAATATGGAGTAGTGCACACAGGGTTTCATGAGTGAACCACAGTCCCAGAAATGAGATGAAGTTGCACACAGGTCCAGGAAAGAGGCAATGCTGCAGACCTGTGGAATGCTCTAACCAGCCCCAAGGAGAGACATGAGGTCTAAAAACGGAACACCCACTACTGCCATCCGCAACTTTGCTCCCAATTTTGCAAAGGGATGACTGAGACAGGGAGAGGCAAGGTGATGCCCAGGGTCACAAGTCTCTGGCAGGGCATGGAACAGATACCCCAAGCGAGGCAGCACTCCCTTTCTGCCTCTCTGCTTGCAGTGACCACTGAAGAGGGAAGGAAAACTGGGCTCTGTCCCACCACTAGAACCCACTTGCTCGTTGGTCTCAGAGCCTGCAGAACAGGGTCCGCTTCTCTTTATCTACCTGGACAGATCCTAGGATCTACAATGCATTGTAACCAAAGTAATTCTAGAACAAATACAACTGTTAGTAGCTTTCAAATTCATTTAGTGCTATAACAGGAGATTCACAAGCCTGGCAGCTGGAGCACTCTTCATTCCCTCAAGAAGATACAGCACAATGACAGGAAGACAGGTTTGCCCTAGCCAGGTACCCCAGGCACACGTGCAAGGCATCAAAGACATCTTCTTGCTTGATACTGTATTAAGTCTGTATTTTTCATTAGTTGAGCTGAAAGCAAATGGGAATTCTTGTCTTTGCTTAACACAGAGCAGATAAAAGTCATGGTGAGTGGAATAAGAGGCTGCAAAAACCCTGTTGGGAGGTTTGGGAATTGGGAATGCTGGGCGCAGGAAGAGCCCCATCTTCCACCCAAGGACCACACTCAGCCTCTGCCCCACCGTAACCACTTCACACTGAGGCAGCCCGTGGGCTGGCTGGTTGGGTACCTACAGGGAGCTTTACCTAGGAGGAAAGAAATCCCTGCAGAAAGTTGAGCATCCCACACAAGGTCAGAGAGGAAACTGGAAATAACATTTTTTAATAATTGGCTGTTGGGAATTAGCGTGAAGCTGCATTATGAGCACCTGCCAGCAGGACATGTCAAGAAAGTGGGCTGGCTGTATAGGCAAAAATAATTTAGGAAAAATAATACCAGAAAGAAAACCAGACAACAACCTAGACTATATCCTTCTGTGTTTGTCAAATGTCCTGAGAAAACAGGAATAAGCTGCAGAATGAACCTGATTTGTCAAGTGATGAGATGTTAAGGATAGGAAATATTAACAATTCCCTCTGTGTATTAAGTATTAATGTCTGAATATCAAGACATTTTAAAGGCACAATGCAGCCAAGCTTAGCAGTAGGTGAATTTGTGCGTCCCCTCTCACAAACAACAAAATTGAAGTGCAGAGAGGAGAATGACTTATCCAAGAGTCACTGTGAGTCACAAGTCCACCATCCCCAAGTCACACTCGTCTCCTCTAACCACCACCATTCACCGTCTCTGGGACATATTCAGAAGGCCAGGGAACAGCATGTTCAGGAACTGCTCAGCACAAACACAGCTGGTATTAGAGGCAAGCTCCGAGCTGCAGGCACATAGGGACATCCTGCATTTCAGAGCCAAGGTGGAGGTGGTGCAGGGATCGCCAGCCATCACTGAACCCAAAGCATGAAGAGCATAGGGTTCCATGCATTGCAAATATTTTTTTCATCCAGCTATATCAGGGGTAGGATGATAACTGAGAGTGGGTCCATGCTTAGTTGACGGAAGCATATGCACAGTTTAATGCAGTTTTTGTAACCACATCACAGAATCCCAGCATGGCCAGGGCTGGAAGGGACCTCTGTGGGTCACCCAACCCAACCCCCTGCCCAAGCAGGGTCACCCAGAGCAGGCTGCACAGCACCGCGGCCAGGCGGGGCTGGAATATCTCCAGAGAAGGAGACTCCACAGCCTCCCTGGGCAGCCTGGGCCAGGGCTCCGTCACCCTCAGAGGGAAGAAGTTCTTCCTCGGGTTCAGCTGGAGCTTCCTCTGCTTCAGTTTGTGCCCGTTGCCCCTTGTCCTGTCGCTGGGCACCACTACAAAGAGTCTGGCCCCGTCCTCCTGACCCCCACCCTGCAGATATTTAGAGGCATTTCTAAGGTCCCCTCTCAGCCTTCTCTTCTCCAGGCTGAACAAGCCCAGCTCCCTCAACCTCTCCTCATAGGAGAGATGCTCCAGTCCCCTCCTCATCCTCATAGCCCTCCGCTGGACTCTCTCCAGTAGCTCCTCATCTTTCTTGAACTGGGGAGCCCAGCACTGGACACAGCACTGCAGATGGGGCCTCACCAGGGCAGAGTAGAGGGGGAGGAGAACCTCCCTCAACCTGCTGGCCACACTCCTCTTGATGCACCCCAGGAGACCATTGGCCTTCTTGGCAGCCAGGGCACACTGCTGGCTCATGGTCACCTTGTCACCCCCCAGCACACCCAGGTCCCTCTCCGCAGAGCTGCTCTCCAGCAGGTCAGCCCCAGCCTGTACTGGTGCCTGGGGTTGTTCCTCCCCAGGTGCAGGACCCTGCCCTTGCCCTTGTTGAATTTCATCAGGTTCCTCTGCGCCCAGTTCTCCAGCCTGTCCAGGGCTCGCTGAATGGCAGCACAGCCTGCCGGTGTATACACCTCTCCTCCCAGTTCTGCGTCATTAGCAAACTTGCTGAGGGTACACTCTAACTCTTCATCCAGGTTATTGATGAAGAAGTTGCACAAGACTGGGCTGAGTACTGACCCCAGGGGGACACCACTAGTTACAGGCCTCCAACTAGACTCAGTGAGTCCATAAGGGGAAACCAAAGGAGGTAGCAAAGAGTAGACTGAATGTGAATGGTGCTGAGTCGCATTGCACAGACACCTGAGCAATGTTCCAGGCAGGTATCAACTCGCAGGTTACATCGACTGTCATAAAAGCAAGGAAAATATAAAGCGCTTCAAGCCCTGAGCTCTGTCCCAAGAATACAACATTTGGGATCTTGCACAAAGCTTCAGTAGTGGTTATACAACCAGAAGCTGCTCCTGCCAGAAATTAATAACCTATTTTAAAGTTAATAACCCGAGGTTACTTCTATATTATACAAGGTTACTTATACAAGAGCTCCTGGCACGCAGCTCCATCTGCTGAGCGGCAGGTTCGGGAACTGGCGCTGCTACAGAGCCGTCCCACACTCTCCCTCCACAAGGAAATCTGTCAGCTCTCCCAGGCACACCGGCTCTTCTCTACCCCGTCTTGGCAGCGACCTGCAGCCAGCTGAGGTGTCCAGAGCCAGAGTCAAGCGAGTTACACCTTCGCTTTGCTGTTCTCCGCACCTACTCTACCCGCAAACTTCTCACTTTCCTCCTCTTCCGTGCGCTGTTTCCTGCTGCCTGCCTGGCTGCTCCCGATCCGAGAAAAGATTACCTGAACAGACCACTGAAAACAACAAATTTTTCAGTTTGGATACTGAGTTACCAGGAGAAAATATATTCTTTTTAATTAAAACAGAAATTAAAAAGAAAAAAAAATCTAAATTTTCATGCAGACATATTATGGAGGAGCAAAGCTTCAAGTTGAATTGAACCTTTTCTTCATATTAGCATTTAAAGATATTGTAAAGTAAGAATCCAATGATTTTCAAAGCCAAAAGCATATATTCCTTTCATTTTGACAATATTTTTTCTCAAGCTGCTATTTTACTCTGCTGCTATCCCTGAATTTACCTTTCTAGCAGCCTTTCTCCCTGCCTGCAAACCTGTCTCCTCAGACAACTCCTCCTTTCATCTTGTCAGCATCGGTAAAATTCCCAAATCCGTCCTTCCTTAAATTGCCACCCTGCGTCTTACCTCCTTTGGCTTGTTAGCGTTTGAGGTAGAAAATGCGCTTTGCTTGTGCTATGGGTTAAAAAAAAAAGCGAGAGTGTAAACTTCTGGTGCTCAGAAGAGACCTTATGTTCTTTATACAGGCAGGAGAAATGAGGCTCGTCCTTCCCCCCATACGGAGCACGCTGCCTGGGCACAGCCCCGTGCCCACCGGGATGGATCCCGGCAAGCGTGAGCCTTGTGATCCTCGCGGCTACACCCAAACCCGGTGGGTACGGACCCCCAGCGACCCCGCGTCTTAGAGGGAACTTTGGGGGGGATTCCTGGAGGGCTGCCAGCATGTGACGTCTTTTTCTCCAAACGAGCGTGAAGGAAATCAGGGTGTGCTCTCCCCTTCCCTCTTCCCGGCATCCCCAGCACAAGCTGCTTAATCACTGTCAGCTCTGCCTCGGCAACAGGGCCGATCCTGCTACTCTCAAAGCCAGTGACCTGACAGCTCTCCTCTCCACTTCTCATAAAGTCCTATCTGAAAAAGAAGCAAAAAATTCCACATATAGGAAACACTTTTTTTCTTTTAAAGGTCCTTCACACAAGCAGGATAAACACCTGTGCGCCAGCTGATGCTTGAGACTTGAAAATCGTATTTCAGAGAGCAGCTCGACAGACGCAGGACCAGATTTTCAGCAGCGCCATGCAACCACAGGGCTGCCCCGATGGAGCGCAGCGATGCCTGTACAGCGCTTCTCAAGACAGGGAAAATCCAGCAACCAAGCCGCAAAAGATGCTCAAATTAACGCCGAGCAGTCAGTCCGGCACCACGAGCCCTAACAGGAAATTATTTAATGCCAGTTTCTCCTCTGCACGCACAGCAGCTCGGCTCAGGAAAACCCCTTTCACTTCAAAATGCAAACTACAGGAATTCTTTGCTTATACCTAGGAACAGAGTACAGAGTCAAATATTGCTATTGAACACGGGCCCTGCTGCGAAGCGGTGTATGCCCATCTGAGGCACTGCCCCGGGGCTGTGAAGCGAGGTCACCTCCAGCACTCCAGCAGGTCTGCAGGTAAAGGATGGAGGACCAGCCATTCCCTCCCGCTGGTGCACACAGCAGCTGGGTGTGCCACAGACATCAGCTTGCCCAGATTCCTCCTTTGCTGCTAATGTGCGGGCTCAAGTTAGTGTCTTTGGGATAAATGACTCCTTTTAAAATAAACATGGTGAATTCTTAGAACTCATCTAAGCAGCAGAGGAAATCCCCTGAACGAACCGGGTCCAACGCAGGGGTTTGGAGCTACACGCTGAGAAACTTTGCTTGTTTAACAGAGGCTTTCTCTCGGGTAATAAAACTCTCACATCGCTGTGCCAGGGATTTTCCATTAGGTGTGTGTCAGCGGGTGGTGGGAGCTGCAGTTTCTGTGGCCGGTCATAGAAATGGAGTGAGATCACCCCGGAGAAGCCAACCGCAGATCCCAGTGAGTCCACAACAGCAAGAACTGGGAAGAGAACTGGGGGAAGGGAAGTTTGCATACAGCTCATGGGTCCCCCAAAGGGTTTTTTTTATTCCTTACGCGTCCATTAATTAGCAGTCATATTCATGTGATGAAACAGTCCCAAGGCTTCTCCACATTCCTTCAACCCACAGGAAAGTCTCTGGCTCGACAGGCTAAGGGAGGCAGATGTACGGCTCCATCTTCTTCCTGACTGCCTAAAATCCCACAAGCAGCCCCGCAGCATGGAGACAGAGGACAGTGCAACACGGCAGCCTCTACCCCTCCAGCCCCAGGGCTCGCTAGGGAATGCAATGGTCAAACCTCCTACTATCTCCCAGTTGTTTGTGCTGTACTAGAGAGGCTCAAGGGAGCAGGGATTTAAGGTGGGGGTTCATGACCCCAGTTCAGAAGACCCCTTGGCTGTGAAACTGCAACTCTCTGTTACTTCTTGGTGAGGACAAGGAGTGAAGGACCTGGATTTGTATCTGAGTCAGACCAAACCGAATTCTAGAGCAGCCTGGGTCACAACAGCACTGTAAGCATCTCTCTTCATGTTAAAAGACACATTACGTTACCTCGCCATGGGTTCTTCTTGCTCATGTGTGGATATGCTCACTTTGGATGGTGTGAAGGGGAGGCATCTTTTTTAATGTGTAAATGCAAGGATGCTCGATAAGGTTGCAGCCATAAGTTTTGTTCCATAAAAAGGGAAAAAATGGAACAGGTTCCCAAAGAGACCCTTCTTTTTGACATAATGGTCATTTTACATGACATTGCTTTGGGGATGTCAGTTAAGGTTAGTGGTCTTTAACCTTCTGTATCTTGGTATTGCTTTTGCTATTAGTTGCAATCAGCTAGTGCAATAAGTCAGCTGATGGACCTCATAAAAGCACAGAGAGTTTGGCTATGAAACAGAAGAACATATATTGACTGTAACTACCCCACTACTATCAGGTTTCATCACAGTAATGCTAATGCACAGTAAACAGGCAACATTTCCCTGACAAGACCATGATACCATCACAGACTTCACTTTCAAATCAGGTCGATACCAATCTACAGTTTCATGATGTAAGATTTCAGAATTGGCCCGGTGCCTCCAAAGTATCAAAGTGGATTGATGAAGGTGACACAGTGCCACCGAGGAATCATGGCACTTCTGAAGCAGTGCTGGACAGCTTGACCTTCAAAGATCGTTTTCACTGCTCAAAACCACCACAATATCCCTCAGGACAAGTCCAATGGATATTTTTATTAGCTCCTTCAGAAGTACAGACTTTGACCTGGCCGCTTAATGGCATGGTTTGTCCAGACACAACCTAAGGAGACTGTGCAGCATCCAGTCTGTGCGTGGGATGTTCAATGACTCTGACCTCCTTTGCACTTACGCGTATGGGATGTGCTTGTGGGACGGGGGGTTGCAATGGAGATATATCCAGATATATCCAGTCTTAAAAAATTTCAAAACTGCAAGTAAAGGTCACTGCTGAAATTACATATGGAATGATCTTAAGACTTCCTTTCTAAGAGGAATTTATTCTTGAAACAGGAGGCCAGAAGAACACTCTGTGCAGTGCATCTACAATTAACTGTGGAAAAGTCAAGGCAGAGCTGCACACACCCCTCCTGCAGTCCCCAAGAAACTAGAGTCACAACACAAAGGGACTGCAGGTCCTCTCCTTCACAGGAGGCCAAGGGAGGCAGATGCTGAATTGGCTGGGTAACTCAGTGGGAGCTGAAGACCTCCACCCCATAGGTCCTCTTGACAGCCCCAGCGGCCACTGTCCCACATCCTCAGATGGCACGACAGAGGTCAACTGACATCCTTCATGACACGGTGATGAGGGAAGAAACTGAGCCTAAGCACATCCTACGCATAGCATTCCTGAGCCTTGATCCTAAACCCAGGTACGAATGTACCTCAAGGCTCAAGGAAACTGCAAGCTGCAGTTCCCAAAACACTTCCCAGTGGGCAATCACATCCAATTTTTACAGGCAGGGAGCAGACACCTTCAAATGAGAGAGACTTTGTGAGGGAAGCCAAGCTGCCCAGCACAGCTCCGAGAGCCTCTGGCAGGTTCATCAGTTCGTTCCTTAAAAATGGGCAGTGGGTATGATGAAAGTATGAAACCTGGCTTTTCTGGTCTTCTCTGAAAGCCACAAAATACAATTCTCAGCAGAGAGAGTAGCAGAGCTGGTTCTGGCAGTGCTATAAGCAATGTAGCAATGGGGGAAAGGCAGCTATGGGACTGGAGAAGCCAGACTGTACAGAGGGAAAACCAAGTGTTGAAAACAGCAGTGAGAAAGCCCAGAGCTCTAAAGAAACACAAACTGAAGGGGAGAAGTAGCTAAAAGAGCTGCAGCAAGTTCACTTTTTGTGGTAACACTTGAATTTCTTTATAAACTCGCTCCTTGGTTGAGGCAACAAAGCATGGGATGGCTCCAAAAGATTTGAAACCAACTGCATCCCACTGGAAGGATGAGTCCAGCCAGCAGCAGACCATGTGAAACCAATAAATACGGGGAAGAATGAGACACGGAGGAAATTTTTATGAGAAAAAAAAAAAAAAGACGGTGAAATAGCATCTTGAGAATGAATGCACTTTTTGTAAAACTTTCTCAGGGGATGGCCAGGAAAGGAGTCTGATCTATTTAATATCTTGCATAAAGCACTCGGCATCCTGTGGATTCATCTGCAGGCTTGTTCCTTCACTGCAAGAAAACATCCTCGCAGGCACAGGCTGCTGAGGGTGAACAACTCAACATTAGAAACCTCCTGGGAACTTGGCACGGACCACCAAGCATGCACCAAGCACCTTGGGAGCACCGCCTGGCCTGCCGGACCTTTTCGCAGTGTGTATGCCACGCAATTCGGAGATAAAGTTTATTTTTGTGACCCGGTGTGTCACATCAGTGCCTGTGCTTGGCTTCAAACAGCTACTATACTCTGTCTCACATCCAGAAGGACGGCTTCCTTAAGTCAGTGCTGCAGGAACTTTAAAATAAAACATAGCATACGTTCAGGATGACTAATGTGTTCCCTGGTGGCTTACATAGAACATGTTGGAAAAGTTGCTTTATTTTGTGTCTGTCATTTAGAAAATGTGACTCCGCATCCGTTGTGCTGGGCTCGGGGACGCAGACAGCCCCCCCGCGCGAGCGCAGGGATGCGGAGACGCAGCTCATTTCAGCAGGGGCAGCCGGGGAGCAGCCAGCACCCAGCACCCCCGCATCCCTCCCCAAAAAACCTCCGCAGAGCTGCTCTGCAAGGGGCAGGGTGATTTTCATTCATATTAACGCTGAGCCTCTTTAATCACGTCTAGGAAGGAGTCCAAGAGTCCATCTGAAACAGCTGCAGCTCCAGGAGAACCCAGACAAGGGGAACAGAGTCTTCTCCTGGGCTTTGGGGCAATAAAACCCAGTGCTTCGTTGGTCCCGTGGGTCCTATCTGCTACAGACGGGTGACGGCAATGTACCGAACCCATCGTATTTCTCAGTCTGTTGCTTCCTTGCCATTCCCTGGCTCCCTCCCTAAATCACTTCAGGTCAGAACCATTACAGGTTGACACCGCTTTAGCTCTTTGCATTCACCACTCGCTGCCCATACGTATCTAAACCTGAGCTGGGCTCACGGTGCCTGTGTCTGGGTGAGAGGTGAGCTGTCCGGAACAAACAAGCAGGTTTCCTTTCACAACACACTATTTTACAATTTTGGTTAGCTAGTTTGATCATCTGCTAATGAAATATTTTAAAAGAAAAGCAAACTTCAACCAGTAGCAGCAGAAAACCACAACCACTGACTAATTAAAGCCTTTTTCTAATACTCAAAAACCAGGACCACCCAATGGCAAGAGCAGAACTGAGGGATCCTGCTAGGGATTTCTTACACCTCCTTGGCCACCTACGCAACACACAGAAAGGATGATCTTGAAGTATGAACTTTAAATGCATCTCACAGACATGTTAGTTATTAGCTGATTTTTTGATTTTTGAAAAGATAAACATTAGTATTAGACCAGTGCTGAATTACTGAAGAGTACTCTGAATTGCCTGGAGCTGAGAATTAAGGTATACATCAAATCTAGATCTTGCACCCATTCTGATTTGAGCTACTTTGGTTGGGTGGCATTAAAACCATATAAATACAACCCTTCTTTTCTCCCCCACCCAAAACCCAAGCATAAGGAAAGATCTCCCCAACTCCTCATAATAATGGCAACAATCATTCAGAACATCATTGTCAGAAGGCTGTCGAAAGATTTAGAAGCTATGAAGCACACGTCTGTCACATCAGAGACATCTACAAGCTGTACCTGTGCTCTTCAGCCACCTTCGCTCAACCACCCACTCCGAAAAGAGATCGAGGTGCTTGCTAACTTGAAGACAACTCAGAACAAGAAAATGACTGCAGTCTGGGGTATCTACTGATCTTGAGGGCCAGCTTTTTACAGGGGCTGTGGAAAGTAAGCTGAAATCCAGCTATATCTGGCCTTCTCGTGCTCACTTCCACGCGACACCTTCACTGGCTTGCCATCATTGTAATCAGTAACTCCTACACAACCGTGACACAAGAAGAGAAATAAAATGAGACACTTACCCTCCTTCAAAGATCTTGATCCTGACTGGCTCCCCTCTTTTGGTTACAAGAGCCTCTTCTTCTGATTTTCCTCTTTTATCCTCTTCCTTCTCAGCTCTAGTTATATCTTTTCGACCTTCATTAGAAAGGAGCGAAGGCAAATGAACCTATCTCCCCAAAAGAGCAAAACAATCATTGATTACATACAAAATCACTCGAAGACAGACACAGACCAAACAGCCTCAGAAAGCGCCAGCACCCTACCGCACAGGCTGCTCCTGACAGCTAAGTGCAGTAATTAGGATATCCTCTTAACAAACGAGGCCTCTGCTGCTGGACTTTGAGACCTGCTGGTTATGATAGATTTACAGCGACAGCTTACAAGTTTTTAAATCACTCCCTGCATACGGTGGCTCAATATTCTCCAGCTCTTGCCAACTGGGAAACTGAGGCATAGAGCAGTGTCTTGGCTGGGGTAGCTCTGAGCATGTGGTGGAGCCACGGGTCTCTGTTCCCACATCCACTGCTCTGTCCTCGTATAATTCTCTCTAATAAATACACCTACAAAGATCTAGGGCATCTGTAGAATTCATATATTTAATCTCAACCTTTGGTTTTCCCCCACATACACACACATTCACACAAATTTGGACTTTAGCCATCTAAACTTGATATAAATCACTTGACAGTCAAAGCTCTCAGGTGATTTCCTTTCACTGAAACCCTGTTGCCAAGGGCACAGTGCAGAGAAAGCCACAAAACCAATGGGAGAAAATAATCCTCAACCTCCCCAGATGTTCCCAGGGTGAATTTTGCTTTTTCACTGTAAAACTTGCCACCCCTTTTATGACCCAAGTGCAAGTCACGCACTGACATCTCACCTAGCACACTTAATGTGATTTGTTGTAGTAGATGGCCCTAAACATGAGAGCTGCCTCTCTAGCTCTGGACTATGCAAGGGGAGCTCTCCACACCCAGAATGAAACCTTGGGATGCCGTCCCCCTACACCTAACACTACAAATAACAAGGGCCTCCAAAGCTCTGAAAGAGGAAAGCAGATTGCCTTTCACCCAGGTTACTAGTTACACAAGTACGAGAAAATCTTTGAAGTTCAGCTGAATTACCCATATCCTCACTTTCTATATAATTTACGGGAAAAAAAGACTGAAGGCGTTTGAGAGACCAGCTTTATTAGAGGGATTTTAGCCTGAATGTAGCCAACGAACTGGCAGAAGTCTAAAGCAGAGCTGGTCACCCTTGACTCTTCACAATTGTTGGAAAGAGCGACAGCTCTCCAGCGTGATTCATCTGCCCTATCTCAGCACTTATCTTAAGGGGGGATGAATCACCCAAGAGGTGCCTCTCTGTCTCCCATGGTTATATGGGAAGCCAAGAGCGACTAGCCCAAACTGAGACATGCAAAATTCAGTGGGCTATAGCCAGCCTCCATAGCAGCATGCTGCTGGTGCAACCATCAGATTTGCAGCAGGAGCACGGATGGACTCACTAAAAAGCAGCTTTGCAAAACTGAGGTCAAACATTTCAAATTTGCCCATTAATTTCTGGAGCTCAGCTTAGAGCATCCAGTGCACCCGGGACTGCTCTCTACCCTCAGGGCCAGCTCACACAGATTAGCCCACATCCACACCCTCAGACCCACATACTCTTCCTAGATGCCTCCTGGGAATGGTCCCTGTCCTGTCCTATCTCCCTAAATGTGCCTGGGAATTGCTTGGGAAAGGGCTCTCAGTCCAGGACAGAACAGTGCCAGGAACCATTTTCACAATTTAATGGCAGAAACGGTCTTGAGTTGGTGTCTGTGGGCATGGAGACATCTGTGATCGGAGGAAACCAGTGGCAGGAGACACACTGAGCACCTTCAAAAATTAAACCTTGGCCATTCTGACTTCACCTCCTGATATGAGCTACACGCTTGTAACTACGCTAGTGATAACCTTCCCAGTTCAGTTCCTTATTTACTGAGGAATACAAAACAATTGACTTTCTAGATGTAGCATGAGGTTTATTTATTGCAACTTTTCAATGCACAAAACATAGACAGACGAAAGGCACCAGAAAGAGCCAAAATCATACAGTCGCTACTATCCCCTTTTACAATCTCGTTTAATTTACAAAGTGTCAAGCCCGATACAGTGTCATTAGCCATCCCTACATGCATACTGCAGCCTACCGCCACTTCAGAATTGATCTGTTCGGTAAATCCCACGGGTAATTTAAAAATCAAGCCAAGTACGTAGACAGTATATACAGTAGTACTGCTTGCTGGTAGCTAGCTGCATGCATAATTGTACAAACTATTAGAGCTGGTTTACATTTTCTGTTATGTTGACTGACAACTTATAGTTACATAGAGAAGAAAATATTTAAGGGAAATAGCTAGAGCAGAGTTAACTGAAGGTTGAACTTTCAGCCTCTGATTGATGCTGCTGCTACACAGCTCCTATTAATCGCGTCTTCCGGAGTGCCCAGAAACGCTACTTCCTAATCGGTGTCAGTCGTATGTATTTTAAAAACTAAGCTGAGGATTTCACTCCCACTGATCATCTCATCAAAAATTATTTCCCTGCTGGGCATGATGTCAATTTATCTCCACTGAAATTAACATAATTTCTGCAAATTGCACTCCTTTAAGCAGCAGGTATTAATATTAGAGTTAGACTAGACCATTTTCTAAGTGAATTTGGCAGGACAAACTCTTACTTTTGCAAATTGTACCATGAAAACCTTAACCTTTACCACCAGTCAGCTTAAGTGTTTTGTCTAAAAGGTTTTTGAGTCTTCTGAGCAAACGTATGCAGTGAAATATGTATTTTGACAACTAAGGACTGAATCCTTCCTGTCTAGAGCTTACTCTTTCGCTCCAGGGTCTGAGGGTCTCGTGTTTCTGAAACACACACTTGGTGTGCATTTTAGCACCATGTCAAAGAGCAACGCTCAGAGAAGCACAGGCACTTCTATTAGGGAATGAAATCAAGGGTGGTACCACACCGTTCAGATAAAATCCTTTGCAAAAGAGTGCATAAATGTCAAGCGTTAGTGTGGTTATTGCCCTGCACAGGTAATTATCTGCCCCTATGTCCCTAGAAATTCTGTCTTTTGGATTTCTGCAGAAGAATGATGGAAATGCTGAATAGAAATAAAGATTTATTGACTTAAAGTGACTCTACTGTGTATTTTAAGACATATTTATAAGCAACAGCTGCAGCAGCAATTATAATAAAATTAATATTCAGAATTCATTTCATGATACAAAAATAAAATGAATAATCCATCAATATAAATTGACTTGAGATGAATATCAAATTGCAGAATCTTTAGAGCAATTCTCTTTGCTAATCTACATGAACATGATCTGGATTGAAGGGATCTGTATGGTTCAGCATTAACCAAGCAGGGAAAAGTCTGGCCTCAAACTGAGGTACGTAACACCAGGCAGCTAGCAGAAGTGTCTCAAAGACTTCTGTGCCAATATGGCCAGTGCCTTTGGTGAGCTCTGCCCCTGTGAAGCCGTTTGCCTTGCTCCCCTTAACTCTAAAGACCAGGCATAAAATACCCTTAGATACCTAGAAAAGCAGGTAGACAGCTAAGGACATTAACTAGACGGACCAAACGACACGGGTATTTTAACAAGGCTCCTTGTCCAACCTACCGAGGCACTTTTATAAATGTCACTGCATGCCTTTACGCTTCTTTGGGGGCCTAAATACACTTGCAAATCTCCCTTTAATATTTTTAAATACTTTTAAGCATGCCTCTCCATGTTCATTAATGTGAGATCAGTAGATGCACAACCAGACAGAATCCCATTTCCCCAAAGTAATGCTTTTTCATTTATAACATGCAAAATGTAGGGAATTATAACAGCATTTATTAAAAAAAAAAAAAGTTGTCAAGTTATTTGAAATATCAAGACAAATGCAAATCAAGTCTAATCCTTTGGGCTTGAGCAGTGGCAGTTCATGGTGCGGTGGTGATTCCTACATGCTCTTTTGATTACAAGGCAAGTAGAAACTGGAGAACAGAAATATGGCACATTGCCTTGGAGCAGGCTTGCCCGCCTCATTTTGTTTGCTTTTTATTACAGTGGGTTTTAGTTTCTTCATTCTAGAAGTTTCACTGAGAACAAGTGCTTACCAAACTGAGCGAGGGACGAATAAACTCCTATTAAACTAAGAATAGCAACTCCCCATCCCTCGTCCCCCTCTTCCCATGTATCCAAATGGATGAGGAGAAATATATAGGATTGCATTACCTCTGTCATTTTTGGCTTCCTGGAGCTGGACGGGACAAGCCTGCCTGCCTCTGGACGTGGAGCAGTAGCCATGGTGTAGGTTTCCTTGCTCACCTTCTGCTTGGACCTCAGGAGGGACAGGGCTGCTTTCGTAGATATACCCGGAAGGTTAGGATTATACAAGCTAATACACCAGCTGGCGTACACTGAAGACCGTCGATCGACTTGCTGGATATGATTTGGCTTTATGTAGTTTAAATAGCACCAACTGACATTAGTGGTTGTGTGGAGACTGGGGAACTGAAGTACCTTCTTCGTATCTGTACCTTCTCGAGACTTCAATGCCCTACGAGTGACCTCAGACAGAAGTGCAGGGCTTGAAGGGTTTGGTGGAGACTGCTCCACCAGTTCTTTGGAGTCTTCTTTCTTCACGGGTTGCAAAGGTGCCTTGCTGAGGAACTGATTGCCAGCTGGCTGCTTGTACTCTTCCAGTGACTCAAAACTCGGAGAACCTGAACGGGACACAGCTTGTTGCAAAGTACTTGGGACTTCCTTTGGCTCTGACTGCTCCAAGGACAAACTGGGTGGTGTTTCAACCTCTACCCTTCCTTGGCTTTCTGCAAGAAAGTGAGATTTATCCTGCTTTTTCCCTTCCTCTGTTGCACTGGGTGGCTTCACAACTTCCAGCTTCTCTTCCGCTTCCGACACTTCCTCCTCTTTCACTCTCTTCTGCTGTTGTGTTTCCATTGTTAGCTCCAAACTACCAGCTGGAGAGAGCATCCTTTTACTTCCACCGACTGTTGATGGGCCTCCTTCCAGTCCAAGGACGCTGTCTGATGGGGAGGTGAGTGGCATATAGCCTTTCCGTTCTGGTAAGGGTAAGGGCACTCTCAGATACGGGCTCTGGAAAATGTTTCTTTGATCTTCTGTGATCATCTGTGCCAGATCAAAGCCCAGCTGATGAACATCGGCACTACAGACCAGGGTACCCTTGGGCTGGCGATCATCGAATTTTGGGAGAACGATAGAAGAGGAACTGCACTGAGACTGAGTGACCAGAATCTGTGAAAGTGTTGTGTACATCGCACTCCCGTAGGATGGCATATTTGTCTGTATGCGAACGGGGACAACAAGCGACACCATTGGGTCTGACCGCGTAGGAACAACAAGCTGAGAGGCAGATATGGACACTGAAGGACTTGTGCAGGTCAAAGGATGCAACCTACTGTCCGAGCCGTATTCTGTGCATGGGGAAAGACTGGAGGTTCCTGCTGCTGGGAATAAACTGGATTTGATCTGCGGTAAATGTCCACCAGCTTCACCTGGCAACTGCAGAGCAAACTGAGACTGAAGAGGCAGAAAAAAGGCTGAAGGGACTGGTGAGGAGCCAGGGTAATGCACTGGCAGGAATGAAGGATGCTGCCTGAATGGCACCTCGGCAGGGTGAGACATTAAAGGAGGAGCGATATGAAGCGGGCCCGGGTGGATGAGCGTTTGCGGGAGAGGCAGTGGTGGGGTCTGGAATATGGAAGGAGGAATCTGAGGCATGGTGAACTGAGCAGAGAGGATGTCAGACATAGTGTGTGCAGCGAAGAGCTCTGCGGACTGCCCTGGCTGTGGCAGGAGGTGCTGGTAGGGAAAAATAGAAACTTGCGGGGACATGAACTGCTTTTCCTGCAGCGTTAGCTGTGGTACGGGATGATGAAATACTTGCAGAGCTTCTGTGTACGGCTGGGTATATGCTGGCTGAGGGCTGTCTTTTGGCTGACCCTTTTCACTTGGGTAAGTACCATGAGAGGGCAAAGGGGATGAAGATGTCGGCTGATGGGGCAAACTTGTTGAAGGAGATTTACTTGAAGAAGGAATTGGATCTTCTGTCTCGGTCCGGCCTGTTGGGGCTGAGTCTGGCTCATGCTCTGGGTGTCTAGTGAGGGATGCTTGCCTCACTAGAAAGCATTTCCTTCTCTCCTGTGGACCCGAGGAGGCTGAGGGGCCGGGGGTTGAGGCAGGAGTGGATGACAAGCTCCCATAGTCGAATGATTTACTGCGAGTCTCTGACATCTGGGAAGGATGGGACACATTTGGTGTCTGCTCAGAAGCAGATCTCCGCATTTCCCTGGAATGATGATGGTGGCTTGGTACCATCAACATATGTGAGCCAACGCCAGGAGGCTTTGGGTGGGACTCAGAGGGCTGGCTTGTTGACTCTGACTTGCTGTGATCTTCACGATCAAAGGAGACAGAGTGGCTGGAGCCGTGGGATATGCTGCTTTCCTGACTTGGGCTTCGGGTGAGAGAGACTGATTCAAAACTGGATTCTCCGGAGGACTGAGCCATTTCTGCCAGCCGCAGCCTCTTCTTTTTTGGTGGGAGTTTCTCTGCAGGGAGCTGAGAAAGGGTCTGGCTCCTCTGTGGCCACTGAAATTCCTCTGTTTTCTCTGGCTCTTTCGGAGGAGGCTCTGGCTCCGTTTCTGGTCTGTCAGGCTCTTCCGTGACCAGAATCTCTGGGACCTGGATGTTGGGCTGGCGTACCAGCTTCGGCTGCAGGGAGTGAGGCGGTCGGCTGTGCTGGGGTGTCGGCTGAGATGAGTACTGTGACAAGGGTTTGTCTTCTCCTTCCAAGCTGCTCGCCTGCTCGATGGAGTCCGACTTCTCAAAGGAGCTCGTGTGCTGGATGACGGAGATCTCCTTTGAGGTTGTTCTTCTCTCTTTGCCCTCTGCACTTGAAGAAGGTTTGGTATTTCTGGAATGAAAGCTGACACTGACATCAGAAGGCGCGGATTTACCCACATCTGCTGGTGACTTAATGGATTCACGGGTTAGGTTTAAAGCAACATCAGATGATGCCGGGTTTGCAAACTGAGTCCCTGGCCCTGTACTGGAGGAGGCAGTGTCAGACAACTCAAAAGCTGGAGGCTCCTCATCATCACCAAGACTCTTTTCCTTTCGTCTTTTTCGGAGCGGGGTGAGCTCCAGACTGCTCCCTAACTTGTAATGCATCATCTGGGGCCATGTGTCAGGATCTGCAACACTTTTCTCAGTCTCTGAAGAGGTATGGGAAGTGGAAGAGTGAGGCTTTGAGAGTTGCAGTTCTGAACAGTAGTATTTCTTATGGGCTTCATAATTATCCCTTTTCTTATACCGAGCACCACATATGTTACACTCGTACATGAACCCTTTAACTTTCGGGCCCTTCCGTGACTTTTTGGTGAGATCGCTTTCCTTGGTTTCAGGCTCCTCTGGAGGTTTGGAAACAGTTTCTTTGTTCGCAGAGCTAACCTCCTCCGAGACGTATTCTACTCCCAAAGGTAGCTCAATAGCTGGTTGTCGTTTTAGCATTCGAGGATGGGAAGAAAATGCTTGACTGCGGCTTAAGACTTCAGGCTCCATGATGTGATCATCAAATGAATAGCTACCTCTAAAGGTATGTGGGGAGCTTATAGTGCATGCAGCAGAAGGCATTGAGTGGCTTCTTAGGAGAGGCACTGTCTCTGTGGCACTGTGGGATTGCTGAAGTGACAACAATGATTGTTCGGGCTTAATTTTTTCACCATGCGATGTCAACACTTTCGATGCATCCAGTTGGCTACTGGAACCAGACTTGATATCAAATTGAAACGGTTCTCTATATACACCAGACTTTGGCGATTCAATGCTGCTACGTCTAGATAAAGAGCTTCTTCTAGGCTTAACACTATCTATTTCACTGGTATCTACAACAGCTTCATTAATTGTAATTAGCTTAGTGATGTGTTCAATAACCTGTGTTCTAGGCACAGATAATGGTACCATACTAGGTTTCTCTTCGGTAGACAGGTGTGGAAACCCCTGGGTTGTGTTTGCAGCTAATGCTGCAGTCCTTTGCCCAATTCTACCACATTTTCCCAAAATAATTTCTGCATAAGATTTTGCGTTAGTATTTGGGGGGCTGATCTGCTGCTCTGCGCTTTCTGATCTTGAGAAGTAGCCTGACTCAGTACTCCCTTTGCTCCCGGGGCTCAGGAAAGCTTGTTCATCTATGACCTTCTTTCGTTCACTTAAGCGGAGTGCAAGCTTCTGCTTTATAGTATGGGTATCTTCAGATTTATGGCTCAGAGCATGGTCTGATGATGGCTCCGCAAACTGGGTGCTGTCCTCAAGAGACTGAGACATACTGGAATGAGACAATGAACATCGGTCGTGGCTGGAGCCCTGGCTCCCTCCACTCAGCAAACTACTGGACAACAGGGTGTGCTTCTGCCTGGGTGAGAGCTCTACCGAATGGCCCGACATCGTACCCGTTTCCTCCTCTGAATCTGTGCTTTCTCCTTCTGTTGGCTCTTCGAAGTCCTCCCCGCCAATCCTTTCCATTTCCAAGCTTGATGGATACATCTCCGCTCCGATCCCTGAGGCCAGCCCAGCTTTTATTCGATGAGCATGAGATTTCCTATGTTTATACAAATTGCTCTTAGTCTTAAAAGAAAACCCACATGGAATGCAAGGGTATGGCCTCTCACCCGTGTGTGACCTGATATGTTTTTGGAGCACACTTGGCTTCGCACAAGGCCTGCTGCAGTACTGGCAAATGTATTTGCCTGGCTTCTGAGGTTTCTTCTCCTTCTTGTGCACTTCCTCAGCTTGTTTTAAGGAAACCTGTGAAGGGCGAGGAATATAGACCTTTTGAACGGACGGCATGTCCTCTCCAGGAATGATCGGTGAATGGGAAGGTAAGAGCTGGCCGTGGTGAGAGTGAAGCCCGGGTGATGAAAAGGAGCCAGAGGGACCTGGTCTTACTGGATCAACTAGCTGCCATGTGGGACCTTCGAGGACATGCTCTGGTTTCCCAGGAGACATGAATGCTGGTGACAGCGCGTGCTGCTGAAGCTGTGAAACGTGGGGAGGATGTTCAAAAGAGGAAGGCTTAGGCTGTTTCTGATGTCCAGTCTTCTCCTGAGACTCCTCTCTTGGAATCGGCAAAGAGCCAGAAAAGTGCTGCTGCGATATGATGTCTCGGAGAGGGGTTCCTTGCGAAGAAGCGGAGCTGCCCTGGTACGTAGCTGCGGATGAAATACTGGCTTGGAAAGCCTCTCCTTTGGGAAGCCTTTTTCTTGGACTTTCCTCAGCCTTTTTTGTGCTCTTCTGGCTTTGTTCAGGATCCATGACCTTAAAAGGGTCTTTGAATGCTATTTCGGGAAGGTTTTGGCAGGCTTCATTTACGAATAACGAAGGTCTCTTCTGTAGATTCCCTGTTTTGCCTGCATTTGCTACGAAGCTGGAGCCGCGAGGAGATGGTTGTTGATTTAAGATTTTACTAAAGTGTCACTAGTTGCTATTTGATTAAAAAAAAAAATGTTTCAAGGTCAATAAAGTTCACATTGGTAACACATGACAAACTACTTCAAAGAGAGAAAACTTTCCAAAACTTCTAGTCCAAATATTTTCCTTGTGAACTTGGTTAAGGCTTTAAACCTTGCCATTTTATTTCAGTTGACAGTGGCAAGCCTTCAAAGTCAAGATGCAACCCACAATGTGTCTCTTGTTTGTTATGCAAACCTTTGAAAACTTGAGACTTTAGTGCTCATCTCATAATGATCTTTTTTTCCTGTGCAAGGAAAATAACACTGAATGGTGGATGTCCCCCTGTGTCTTCCTTCTGTTCCACTTTTGAGTTCAAAAGCCTCGGAAAAGTATTTCCCACATTTCTGCAATTACATCCAAAAGAAAACAAACAGAAAAAATTAATTCAGTATTTGTAATTAAGTAATTAAATGCTGCTACTTTTATAGAGGATGACAGTAAATATTTAGCACAAAAGAAATTCAGAAGAACTGACTGAATGTCTACCATTCATGAGACATCACTTTCAGTGGTAATCTAAACATAAACTGTACAAAGTCAAACCTGGGGACTCCTGCTCAGTTTAATGCACACATAACCTGGCTCTGCAGCAGTAACCAAAGACAGTAACTTGAAACACAGATAGTTTTGAAAAAAATGTATTAAAACGGTTTCAAACTTGAATTCCTTCTAATCTCCTGCAAACATTTATGGTTTTACAACTTTTATAATTATATTTCTCTTCCAAACAGACTACACATTAAAGCTGACTAAATACAGAGTACTGCCTAATGCAGCACATACATTCACTGACAAATAAAAAGCAAATCTTCTCTGCGTAAAATCTGCTCTTGAGCTTGCAATGATCTCCAGCGTCATTTACAACAACAGTAGGTAAAGAGAAAGCATTCACACTCTTTTACTGAAATGTTCCCTCTTTAATTTCCTGCCTTTTGCTACCAAACAATGGTGCAAATTCAACTTCTATAGCGTGCACGTATTTCATACAGGCGGGATGTCAAAATTGACTGTCTATAAAGGGGAACTCTTCTCACAAGGAATTTGAATTAAACCTACCACCCTTGTCAGCAAATACAGCTATTAATGAGACACTTCGGGAGGAAATACTCCGATTCCACTGAAATGACAGCATCACCAAGAGGTGGAACAGAAAATGGGGTATTCCTAAGGAAAACGAGGACGGTGCTTTTTAAGCAAAGAAAATTGATATATGCAATTTAGAATGAGAAGAGAAGTATCTTCCCTCTTTATGAAGGGTGCAGTGCCTTGCTATGACAGAATTGCATTGGTTTAATGATGAGAAATTGCTCAGGGCCCTGATGCTTTGACCCTGCCCCATGCATGAGGAGGGTGCATGGATGGGGCTGAAGTGTAAACCTGGCAAAACAGAGAAACACAGGGGACTGAGATTTTAGCTGCACAATGGCCCAACTTCATCTTGAGAAGCAACAGTGAAGAGCCAGCAGAAGAGGTTGGTCATGTTCAACACAAAGTCCTCCAAAGATTACCCACTCCTTATTCATTCCTACAACCCTGTGGATGCTCCACATTCTATGAGAACAGAGAGATATGGAGCATAAGGTTTAATTTAGCAGAGTCTAAAGATACGATAACACCTTAGGATACGCTATGATCAACTGGACTGGCTATTCTTTGGACACCTAACCTTAGGTGGCCAAAAGTCGGGGTTCAAGGTCTCAGACACACCTCCCTGTACTATTACGGAGAGAGGCAGGTGCCAATGAGGGACCCAACAGGGGCAATGCATCCCACGTTAAGGTCTCAGATAAGTGAGATTGATTGTCCTGAGATGTCATCTCTTCTTGATTTGGTTAGTGGCTTGTTCAGCCAGCTGTGACACCCACATCTTAGGTAAATGTACAGAAAATCAGTTCTATCCTTGAACTTCACCTTCCTTTTCCCCAAATACAGGTTCTGCTCCCCTCCAGGATGAGCTTCACATCTTCCCAGGACTTGCAGAGCACCTGCACTTGCCGCAACATGCTAAGAAAGGCATCACATGTTTATGGACTCATTGCTATGAGGAGTAATTAATTACAGTTTGAAACCCCTTTTTTAGAGTGTGCTGGCTCCTTGATGCTGACTAAACCAACCGTGGTCTGGGCTAGACTTAAAGCACTGTACTTACAGCAAAGGACTTACTCAAGATCAAAGGCAGTTGTGGAGCTGATTTATCATGTTGATTTTGGGCCAAGATACTGTTGTTTGCCCCGCTCATGACACACAGAGCACATTAACTTGGTAGAACTGGATTTAAGCAGAGACTTTTTCAGCAAGTGCAAAGTGAACACTGCCTCCCATAAGCTCAAACACTCACATTTAAGAACTGCCAACTCGAGAATACCTTAAAAACATTTTAATACTGTGTTTTCTCTTATAGCCTCCATACCAATTCCTAAGTATATATAATTTGGGTTGCGAGGAAGCGTCCTGAGATGATTCAGTATCATCTCAGACGTTCAGACCATCTTCAGCCTTGTCTGATGAACACATGCACCCCAGCTGATTTTGTTAGGAAGTCTGCACAAAAGTTAACATTTAAAGAATTGGTCAACAAACCAGCGCACCTGCTGCCTACAGCAGCGAGCCCAGCCACTCTGGGGCCATTGGGGCTACTTTCGACATATTTTTTCCATTACTGGATATGGCCCCTGGAAGGGCAAAGGCAAAAGATAAGTCTCCTAGCTGGATGCAGTTACTCCAGCTTGATAACTCTCCAAGGGAAATTTGACAGTGCAAAATAAAGTGGCAGAAAAAATGAAGTCCACCCAGCTAAAAACTGTAGCAGGGTTTCTCCCCTATGGACTTGGAGGCATGGCAGAGGAAGGGAATGAGAGCTTCCATAGCGCTGGTGGCAGATGCCTGACACTGCTCTGCCCATCTCAGATACAACCTAGAGTAGCTAAGGATCATCTCGCTGCATGAAACCAGGTAGATCTTGTTCCCGCTGCTCTCTCTTTTGCCTGACGCATCCCTCCAGCTGGCAGAGGCGAGGGAGCTGGCGCGGGTCAGGCCTCCACAGAGCTCCTTGCACACAGGCAGCTTCCTGCTGGCTCCTTCCGGCAACGCAATGGGACTAACGTGGGTGGGAAAACCTACTCCCTTTTTTTTCCTTCATCATTTTCCTTCCAGTTCCTATTCTCTTTACCTTGGTCAAAATCTTCAGACTTCAGCCTTTCAATATTCATTACATTTTCCCAGTTCTCCCATTCTTTCTCAGAAAAGGCACATCTTTTGCTTTTACTTTCCTCTCCTCCTCCTCATGACCTCAGTAGCTTCTTCCCTCTGTCACGTATTATGCCCGTACCATTTTTTTGTATCACTTTCACTTAGCATCTACTCTGCACTGTGCGCTCTGTAGAACAGCAGAACAGCAGCTAAGACACAGCGAGGCAGCGCTTGGCACTGGCACAACATCAGCAACTCTTGAAGAAAAAAGTCACATGGATTTTACGGCACACGGTTTCCAGCTGCTAACATTGCATGTCTGTGGCCAAATCCAAAGTACAAGCTCTAAAACTGGGGATTCCAGCTATTATTTCTATTCAGATATAATTTCTCAGGGTGTTACTTGAAATGCAATGCAGCGAACATGAACAGAAATGCTTGTTTTCTTCGCAATGACGGAAACAAAGACTGTCACCCTTATCACAGGAGCTAACCAAAGAAATCAATGACAAAAATTCCTTCTGATTTTAATGGGATCAGAATTTTACCCTAAAGTCTGAGACAAAATGCTTGGAAATGCCCTTTTAGAAAGTCACAGTTGTTGGTTTTGAATTACCTTCATATAGCTGAAATTAATTCCTGCAGAGAGGCCCAGGCACCCAGTCTCTTCCAATCCTAAACCTCACCTAAGCCCTCCTACAGGGCTTGAGGAAGAGCTAACCAGTGTCAAGCCTTAGGCTGGTTCCTCTGTGCCTCGGACTATCACCACACATATGCGGCCACGCACCCAAACAAGCTTTTTACCGTTGGATTTGGGACTGAAACCCCCCATAAGTGAGAAGAGAAACACTGCAGGCTGCCTCTGACATCTGAGCTCCAGGTGGGAACATCACTGAAAAGACATCTGAAGGCATCAGGACTTGCTCTACTTTGCGGTTGGCCTCCAGATATCATTCCTTTCAAGCGATGTGGAAAACTGCAGTGTTTGGCTTGCTGTCACTTGCCTTTTGCTTCCAGGACACTGAAACATCTTGTTGCAGTGGATCCTTAAAACCCTGTTAGTGGCTAAACTGTTGTTTGCAATACTCCAGCAGATGGAAGGGTCTTACCAGCTGTTTGGTCCTGTCCCAGCCAGACTGAGGTCCAGCACAATTAATGGGAAGCTATTACCACTCTGCCTTTTCTATACTCTTCCAAACACAACAGCATTTTCTTCTATATACCAAATTTTAGCCTGTTTTTAAGGATGCCAAGCTCATCTGAGAATGCCAGGTTTGCTACTGGAAAATCCACTTGTTTATTCCTCATGATAACTATTAAGGCATTTGGTCAATTTTAACCAAATTTAACCAATGACAAACACATGTGACATGTTAAATATATTTTAAAATCTTAAAGTTTTGTGAAAGAGAATGAACTAGGCAAAGCACAAGTTCCATTTCTGCGCCACTGAGGGACAGGTACAGCTCCTCTCCTACTGGCAGCCACTGAAATGCCCTGCCTCCAGAAAAGCTACATTCAGCATCTACCCCTTCTTCATCTACAGAGGAGTCAGCCTGGAGAGACACATCTATGGGAAACCAGACCCCTTTTTTCAATAGCTCATGATGTTCCTCAGTTCTTACAGCAAACCTGCAAGCCCACGCTTTATAACAGCCGACAATGTGCTGGGCATTCTGCTACCAGGAGATCGTGGTTGCAACCAGATCCCAGCTGTAGCTTTAAAAGAAAGGACAGATGCCACCTCCGACATTCGAAGTGATTTATGACCGAGAGGGATTTACAATGCAAACAGCGGGCAGCAATACCAGATCTCCTGTCGTTACCTCTTGTAAGCAGACTCTGTAATACACAACGCTGCTGCAGCACTGGGAGGACTCACCAGGCAAAGGTTTCTCTAATGTATTGAAGAAAAAGCAAAGCAAACCAGACAAACAGAAAAGCAAGTCCTGTTCCCAGGCTGAGTCCACTGCAAAGGGCAGCGCACACATCCAGGATAAGTCACGAGAGAAAAAACAGAGATTACTTACAGTGGACTTGGTAGTCTGTAATTTTGACGGTGTCTCTCTTTTGTTTGCCCACGATTTAATTCAGTCTGTAAAAGAAACAGCACATTGGGATTGTAATGCGCGTGTATGAAAATGCCATCTCAGCAGTGAGCACAGAGGACTTACATCAGGTGCCCTGATGGAGAGGATTGCTTGGTAACCGGAACAGTACACAAACTCAGTCCCAACAGCTGGAGGAGCCCTGGGTGACCGCGTTCACCTCCTCCAGCACGTTTACCCTGATGGTGACATGCACGCTCGCAGCAAACACGTTGCCATGGGGTATTCCTCCTCCTGGACGAGACTGCAAGGGAAACCACAGCCCGGCTGGCGTCAGCTGGGGGCAACGGGCAGATGCAGCACAGACAAGACAAAAGCTCCGTACCCTGGTGTGGATTTCAGATCTGCTCTGATATTAACTATTCAGATCACCACACAGGTGCCTCAGCACTTCCTCCAAAGCCCGTATTTATTCCTGAGTTTCGCATTTAGACCACCTGTAGTTTTAAGCAAACCACTTTGTTCCTCCATGCTTGCCTTCCACGAAGCTCCTAACACGACTGAATTGATCTACATATGGGTCAGGTTTAGATAAAGGGAAGCAACATCCCAAGTGAAGATCTACTTTGAAAAATGACCCTGAGTATGGACCATGCTGCAAGCATACTTTAAATACAAAGAAAAAGACATTTGCTTCAGAGACAACAAGCACTGCAACTCCACAGAGAAATGTACAGTTCCTCCAGGCTGATGTCCCCATCACCAAATCCTGTGTCCAGTGGTGCCTGTGCAACCCCCTCTGCAGCAGAGGGGCTTGGACCTGCCACCAGAGCGCAGCTCAGAGAATAACAGAGTCAGGACTAAACACCGCTCTCTTCCTTTCCTACATGGTCACAACGTCTCTGAACCACTGAAGGAACAAAGGGTGGCAGCACACACTGCTCACTAAAGCACCTCCAGAACACAATTCTGACTGCACAGAAACCCTGGTTTTCACGAGCAGTTTAAGGTCTATCAGGCTTAGTCATGAATTTGTGAAAGCTTCAAGGGGCTTCGTGTTCAGACACAGTAACTCCTGTCTCTGACTTAACGGCTCATGTGCCCAAATATTCCCAAAGTTTTGAGCTTCACTCCTGCCACCTTCTCCAACCTGCCTTCAACCCCAGCTTGCTGCCACCTTGTCTTTTGATGATATTGTGTCCAACTCTGGACTGCATCTTCCTTTTCCCTCCAGGTCGCTGCCACCACAGACATGACCATGCTATTCAGATCTCCACCTCCCCATCCTCTACCTATCCCTGAAAACACAGAGGCTGCAAGCCCCGGTGCCACGCCCTGGTGCCAGCTCTGTAAAGCTGGGGTTGCAGCAGGGAGCTGCTCCACCAGCCTGCTTCTTCAGACAGCAGAAGCCCTGGGCATGTGCCAGGTCATCCTGACGGACACGTGCCCCTCTGCACAGACACCAATTCCATCCAGGCCGATAGGGACATCAAATATCTCAATGAGTTTTTAAACTAAACGCTTTGGCAAGCAGCCTCCTCTTGCCCGAGGAGTCTTCCCAACCACAGCCATGAGAAAAAGGTCACTTTTTTACCACTTAGGTTTTCATTACAGTTTTACCATCCAGGCTCCCAGAAGCTATAAGTTCAGGAAGAACGAAGTGGTGGATGGATGCACTTCAGCGCCTGAACGCAGCCCTGTCTCCTCCCAAAACCCAAGTTCAAAGTTGAAACAAGTTTGGTGAAGTGTCATAAACTGCATTTGAACCCTGCAGCCACCACAAACCCTGGCACGAGGAGTACTCGTTTGGCTGGGAGAGGGCTGAAATTCCATCTCCCTTGAGGCCACCCTTCCTAAAATCCAGCCAAGTCTCAGACAACAGCTCAAACCACTTAAACCCTGCTAGTATCGGAAATCACCTGGTGACTCCATGCTGTGTTATGAACGCAGCATCTGTAAGAGGAAAGGTGTCCCTGCAACCACCATGAGGCATCCATCTACGTGGTGATGAAATGCAAGACTTGACTCTCCTGCCCCTTAGAGAGCTGGATGTCAGGTCCCAGGTCCCAGGTTCCTGTCCCAGCCCCACCACCAGTGTGGTGTATTTCATCTTTCCAGGTAGCGCCCTGGGTCCTGCTCCCACCTTCAGCCCAGCGCTCGGAGTTCTGCTCTGTGGGTGAAGAGCGGTGAGCAGGACAGATTCATTGCTGAACTTCGTGCACCAAGAGACCACGGGGCCACAAAGGTATTTCTTGTTCACACCCAAGGTCGATGCAGGGTTTGGACCCAGCAATTAGCCATCTCCACAAGCCATAATTTATCCATCTGTGAGTCCCACTGATGCGCTCAGTGTCACATGCCACAGCAAATAAACGCTGCCACGAGCCGCTGAGACACTGAGAGAGGAAACAGGGGATGTGCTCACAGCTGGCTGCGAGATGGATGGGAGCAAAGCAGGGCAGATGCACGCAGGCACCGCTGCAGGTAGAGACGTCCAGCAGCAGTTAATCTGACGGGCTCTAGTAAAGCCCCTAATGTCGCCTTGCCCATCTCTAGTCCATACAGCATTGCCACATCCATGGTGCCTGCTCTGGACAGCCAGTCCTCAGGTCACCCCCCCAGTAAGAAATTCCCCAAACCACTGCCAACAGCGGCATCATGCCAATTGTGAGTGCAGTTTCTAGACTGAAGGGGGTAAGAAGCTGTGGGGCTCTTTAATCCTCCTCCCCTCTTCCCCAAGGAACCATGAACAAGCAGTGCTCCTCCTTCCACTCCAACATCTGCTTCTGCTGGAGACAGGAGGACTCTGCTCTAACGGGAGCTGAAGTTCTCCCGAGTGGGCGTGTGGGGCCAACGTGGGGCAGGCACAGCCCTGCACACAGGGGCAAGGGGACGTCCACGCTGACCCCCAGCTTACCTTCCCCCCCTTGCTCTGGGGCAAGCGCTGCTTCCCTAAGTGGGTTCAGATGATTGAAAAAGGAGGGACAGAAAGAAAAAGCACCTCTTCCACTGCTCAGAGCAACACTCAGGATTGGCAAAAGACCGCTCCCTCTGTGCTCCTCCATCTCGACAATAAAATGAGTGTGTCCATACGTAATGTGAATATTGCTCAGGTGGTTTATCTCCACCCGCAGCCCCCTCCCCTCCAAACATGGTGTCCCACCCCGCACTCACCCCACCGCATCCCCGTGGTCTGCTGGCAGAGCGGGGCAAGCAGCACAGGGAAGGCAAAGCAGGGCAGGGAAGGGACGAAAGCCACTGGGGGAAAGGCTGCAGGCATAAAAGGGCTGCCCGGTGCTGCCGGTGAGGATGGAGCATACGGTGACAAGGGTAAGGGGCCGGTTGTCCCAGGGAAGCACCCGCCACCCAGGCGAGCCGGCAGGGCAGCATGGAGGGAGCTTCTGAGCTTTGCTGCTGAGCCCTGCCCAGTTGAAACACACTGCCCAAATCTCCCTCCTATCCAGGGGCAGGCGCACAGAGCAAGTTTTATTCTTTCTCAGTGGCAGATGATTGCTAGAAAATAAATAGTTTTTTTAAAAAAGGAAATTTTTGTCTTTTCTTTCTTTTTTTTTCTAGGAAGCAGCAGCCTTTTTTTTTTTTAAAGCTGTGAACTCGGGCATCTACCAACACGATTCATGCATCTGATTCTTAACACAACTTCACACATGCGACATCTGCCAAGCTGCTGTAGACTTGTCGAGGGGAGAGGACAATCCAGTGCTAAACTCGAGTGACTCAGGCTCAATTCCCACTTCGGTTACACATTTCCTGTGTGAAACTGGGCAAGTCATCTCATCTACGGCCCGCGTTAGTCCCCGTTTCTAAACCGGGGATACTTCCTTCTTTCACAGATGTGCTGTGAGTCATCCATGAATGTCTGTGAGGCCCTCGGATACTACGGGAAGGGAGACACCCACGGAGATAAACAGGGATCCGTATAACTAGAAACAGACGGGAAGACATCCAGGAGACTTCCTCTGCTCATTAAAAAGTCTAGGATTGAATGTTGTGCTTATTAACTTTTACTCACCCCCTCCACAGTTTCAGCAGCTTCCCTTCTCGCCTATCCAGGCAGCACAGGGCACTGGTACCTGCACCGTCAGGTACGCAGACCGACGGAAGCAACTTTGCATCAAGGCATGTGCAAAGGGTTAATCTATTTTCATAACTCAAAACTGTTTTTCCAGAAAAGCATTCAAGTCAGAACCGAGTAATTATTGCAAAATCTGCATATTTTAGAGCTAAATATTCCCAGAAATATCACCACCGAAACTAGAGGGGAAAAAAAAAAAGCAACCAGCCCCGTGCAGCCCGGCGAGCGTCACCGCCAGAAAGCCAGAGATGGAGCGAGGCTCTCCGCACCACGAACCCCGGGCTGGCAGAGAGCAGCTGAGAGCTCCCGTCCTGCTGGCCGCACGCGCCAAACGCAGAAGACACAGCAGTTCCATCCTCCCTTGGAGGCCAATGCTCAACCCTGCCCCATCCCACGCGACCCTTTGGGACTATCTGCCGGCAGGGCCAGCTCTTGCGCACGGCCTCACGCGTGCTGCCCGGACCAGCTCACGGCTGCTCCATTTCCATGCTTAAGCGCAACTGGGATTTGAAGTCCGGCTCCTGCAGACAGGAAGGGCATGCCAATACATCACTCTTATTCCAGAGGGTTTGTTGGGTTTTTTTTACAATTGTAATGAAACTAATCCTGGTTTTTTTGCTAACAAAACTCAAGGGAACCAAGTTCTTTCACAATCTTTAAGACTGCCGTCAAGAACCATTCAACACTTGTGACTGTGAAGTGGGATTATGTGCATCGCCGTCACATCTCCTCCAGAGTCTTGTAAAAATCTCTGCTGTTTTCACTTCTCACATGATCGTTGGTGCAAGAAAGTCATTAGTAAACTAATATTTTGAAACTACTGCTGTGTAATGATTCTTTCAAAATTCATCTGCATTGAACACTCCAGACCTGCCAAACCAAGAGTGAGAAACCAGCTACTGGCGAGACGGAGATTCCTTCCAAGGTAACGCGTCTTGCACACAGCTGAAGCAGTAATTGCCTTTCCCCAATAATGTTCCCCCTGCTGAGACTTATGGTTAAACTCCTGTATTGAGAAACCTTCCAAAACATTTCCACATCGTTTCAAACCACAGGAGTGGAAAAAAAGAAAGAGACGACTATAGTTCAGATGGAGTTTATGATTTCTGCTCAATCTCATAATTGTAGGGTGAATCAGTGGGGAATGAGGTTTTAGTCAAGACCACTGTCCCTGGTCTCATGGCCAGCCAGCTTTGTAGAGATCAGCTGAAAACGGTTTCCCTTGACCCTCGCCTGACTTACTGATGAGCCTCGCCACAGAGACTGCCCGTCCTCCTTCCACGGATGCACACGGCCATGTCCAGACAGTGCTGCTGAGCACAGGAGTCGCTGCACACTGGCTGCTCACTTCTCCATTTGCCTTGTGCAGAAGCCGACCGGCCAGTGGATAGTGGAGACACAACGCAAAACCTAGGCAGATACAGGCAATGTCCCAGATTATTTTGCTGTATGAGAAGCCGAATCTTGCTTCAAGATGAAGCTTGCCCTTCTGCAGAGAGCACACACAAAGCCTAGACACTGAGATGGAGTGAGGTCCTTCCATGTCTCTGGGCCTCAGGGTCAGAAAATTGATCCTGCCTCCTTTTACTAACTGGTGTAAGAGCAGCCTTAGTTGCTCTGAAGTTGGAGGGTGGAGGTTTGTACCTGCAGCTAGTCACCACCCTGCTTCTCCTGCCCAGAGGAACTGGTTCCTCTCACTGTCTGGTGAACTCGAGGGTTGGGACAGAGCAGAAGGAAGTGCACTACGGGAAACTGAACAAAGACAGATGAACCACACTGGAGGTCAGGCTGCCAAAATGTTAAGAAACAGATAGCAGGCCATCTGTCAGACATCATACACCATGTTTCCTCATAGCGTGGGGCTCCAGTTTGAAAAGACCTGTAAGCAGCCACTGGGATGAGGAGGGGGTCCCAGCCAGACCCACCGCACCTTTGCAGCCAGGGTGGTCTGCAGACCTGCAGCAAGTCAGATGGAGCACGGGTCATGAAGATACCATTTCGCATCCGTAGGAGTCTGGGCTCACTGCACACATCTCGTCAAGCCCTATGCAAATATGTATCAGAACCCGGCTGCGCAACAAGCATTGTCTGTATTTGAGAACCAAAATTAATATCACAGTAACACAGCAGTGATTTTAGCACTCAATGCAAAAAATGGACCCCAAATCAACTACCAAAATAGAAACAAGTTCATCCCAGCACTTTCCATATTTCGTTTTACCCCGCAGTGACACACAGCAAGTCCCTGGCTCCTGCTCACGCATCTGGACTGTGCTTTCCATGGGAGACCAATTTGGAACTTCTCTCACTGACTTCAGGAGAACAATTAATGGAGTAAGGGGTTACCCAGCAGGCAAGCCTGCAGCTACATAAATTAGATGGTCAGTTAATCACCATGCAAAACAGTACTGAATGACAGAAAAGAGGCAGCAGCAGCAAGGGAGTCACGACTGTGTGTGATAATGAGACGAATTCCCATTCCTCGGAGAGTATTCTCCAGTGTTTTCTACACACAGATTTTACCACCTGTGATTTAGACCTCACGCCATACTATGTAACTCCTATACGGCTTTGCTTCGTAAGGGCACAGAAAGCTCTGCGAAAAGGCTACAGCCGTGCTCGTTTCAGGTTGGAGCTAGCAATAACTCGTTTAGCCTTCCACCGCCCTCCATGGCAGGGGTAACGCCAGGCACAAGCCTGCATGTTCTGGCTTCATCCATGATGCTCACCACCTGAATTAATATAATTTCCTTTCAGTTTATTTTGCACTTCATGGGCTTTCTGAGAGAGTAGTAGTCCTCTTAGGCTTCACTTCAGAAAAAAAAATTGTAAAAAAGAAAAGGCAACAAATGCCATGGGCTTGTTAGCTGTATTCGTTACCCCGGCCTCTGGTTTTCGGACAGCTGGTTACTGCAGGAGCTGAAGCCATTCCACAACAGGGAAAATGAGGAATTTGGGTGTATTTCTTCAACGTAAGAAGAGAGGGCTGCTTGTGGCTGATTGCAGAAGTGACCAGAAACGAAGGATTGCCAGGGCAAGAGGCGCTGCCTTGACCAAGTGCGAGTATGGGCTGCGAAGCATCACGCCCCATGGAGAACTCATCCTGCTGCCATGGTCCAGAGAAGTTTGCCCCAAGGATGTACTTGCAGGACACAGACTGGTCAGTGATGTTGCCTGCAGAGTACAGCAGGTTTGTAGGACTGAACAAAACAAAATGAGGAATTTGAAGACAATGAAAACAGAAAGAAGAAACTTTTAATATGCAAATTCCATCTCTGCTCCTTGATAATTTTACTGTGCGAGCTATTACACAAACCGCTTTTTGTCTCATTAACAATAAAACAGAAGCAATTAAGAAAATGCAATAAAACTTCAGCAAAATAAAACTAAAACAGACTCCAAGATTATTGTACAGCCTCACTAAAATGATAAAGTGATCTTTGAAGCTGACATCACAGAAAGCTTCCAGCTTGCTTTGAATACAGAAGCGAGGAGGAGAAAAGCTACAGAAAACACGTCTGTACTAACACCGTCTCTCACTGGGCACGGAGGTCGCTGGTGGCTGCAAGCTGCATTATCATTTATCCTCACGCAGAATTACAGTCCAAGCCCACAATAAGGCTCCCTCTTCACAGAGGCACAGCAAAATGGGGCAACAAAGCACCCGCTCCTGAATGCGTTCGCACCTTCATGCATATCTACATACACATCAAACTACGCAACAACACACAGCGCTCAATCAACTCATTGCTTTGATTGACAAAACAGAAACAACTGCTAAGGCTTCCCCGGCTTTGGTTTGCCGTCCTTTCGATGTCAGCACATACACACACCCAAGCTGACTCCCTTTTCTCTAATGACTTGATTTTTTTTCCTGAATAATTCATTCATGCAAGATGTGTTGGAGCGGGGCCAGAGGAGGCCACGGAGATGATCCGAGGGCTGGAGCACCTCTCCTCCGAGGACAGGCTGAGGGAGCTGGGGCTGCTCAGCCTGGAGAAGAGAAGGCTCCGGGGTGACCTTAGAGCAGCTGCCAGTGCCTGGAGGGGCTACAGGAAGGATGGAGAGGGGCTTTGCACAAGGGGGTGCAGTGATAGGACAGGGGGGGATGGCTCTAAACTAAAAGATGGCAGATTTAGATTGGATATTGGGAAGAAATTCTTCACCATGAGGATGGTGAGACCCTGGCCCAGGTTGCCCAGAGAAGCTGTGGCTGCCCCCTCCCTGGCAGGGTTCAAGGCCAGGCTGGATGGAGCTCTGAGCACCCTGGGCTGGTGGAAGGTGTCCCTGCTCATGGCAGGGGGGTTGGAACCAGATGAGCTTTACGGTCCCCTCCAACACCTACCATTCTATGATCCTATGAAGATTACATAGGAGTTTCATTTTTGTGCCCTTCAGACACACGTTAGGTCTGAAAACACAGGTATTTTTTAAGCAACATATTCATGAGTTGGCAGAACTGGGGTGCAAACAGCGCCTTGTAAACGCACTGTCCCTCAGCTCCCAGCCTGCAAGGCGGGCAGCTCAGAGGTGGCAGACGGAAACCCTGATCTAACTCCTGAAGACAAGACGATGGTCTGCCCTGTGCCCCGGTCACCTCCCCTCACCCTCACCGCACACGCACCTCCAAGGCCCCGCAGACAGCAGGGCACCCTGCTGTTGGTTTCTCTAATTTGCTGCTGTTAGCGGACGAAGATGCTCCGACAGCCGCTGCTGGCTGAGACGGGGGAAACACAGCAGAGCCCAGCCGAGCTGGGCATGGGAGCAGCTCCCGCCCGAGCCCAGGCTGCGGTGCCGGCAGACGCAGCACCTCGCGTCCTGTCTGGGTGGCGGGGAGGGGAACCTCTGCTAGAACTCACCAACGAGTGGCAGGTTCATTGCTGTCATATATTACTGACAACCCAACTCTGGTGCTCATACTTTGTTTTGGCTAGCCCATACACAGTTACTTCTTTTTTTTTTCTTTTAACATTTTCTGGTTTATACTTCAAAAAAAAAATCATTAAATATCTATGTGTTTTTGTAATTTCCCTCTCTGAGAAAACAAAGTAAATTTACAGGGTTTTAGCAAACCCTTGGAACCACGGGCTGCATCCTTCCAGAGTTTCAATGCCAGTCACTGGCAAAGGTGAGAGGCGTTTGAAAGGCAGCCAGGAAAATCCGGAGTATCACATTCGACATGTACAATACCGAACTAAGCCAAAAGCACGCAGGCCACAACCTCCCGCGCTCCTCGCAGAGACGGCTGGCTGCCCTGCTCACCACAGCATTCCCCCGCAGCTTCAGCCAACCTCACACCCGCTCAGCAGAAAGTTTCCACAGAGAACACAAAAAGCTTTGCCCTCCCAGCTGGCTGATTTTTTTCCTCCGCCCTCAACCGAAGCAGAGAGGAATCCACGCTGATAAAGCCCCCCTGCCGCGAAGTTTGCTGTTGCTCTGGCTTTAGAAAACACGGCGCTGGCACAGGAGCAGAGCCAAGGTGTTTGCTGCTGAGTCAACCCCACAGCCCTGCCTTGCTAAGCCATCATCCCAGAGGGAGGATGAAGGAGGAAAGCACTGATCATACAAGAAGAGAGCACAAAGAAGTCACTTTTGCCCAATAAATTGCAATATCAAGGCACGTGGGATGCCTATCTGTCCTTAATTCTAGCCCGCTCCCCTCAGACAAACCCAGACACCAAAGCCACCATCAAACAGAGCAAACGCCGAGCCACGCCGCGCGCCCGCCCGAAGCTGCTGGTGACGGGCACAGACAGCAGCAGGCAACCTCCCCTGGCTGCCCCGCTCTGTGACGGCCGCTGCCACCGCTGCCTCCAGCCAGAGGAGCGAGTTCTAACCCCGGGAGCACCAGAGCCAGGCAGAGCCACAGCAGCTCAGTTTTGCACCGCAGGATCTTGCTATCGCTTTCGTAGCTCCAGCAGGAGCTCCGCTGGAGCAGTCCCGTTTCTCATGCCACCCAGAAGCCATGCTACTTCCATGCTACCTGGGGTGAGTTACTCAGTCTGCGTAACTGCAGTTTGCCCAGCAGCTCGGAGCCAGAAGAAAGCAGCTCTCTCCTCCACGCAGCAAAATACCCAGCTGCTATTTTTTGTCTCGCTTCCCCAGCTCACAGTGTGCCAGGTGGGCAAACCCTGCTGCTGCGAAAAGTTCTCATCCCTTCAGGTGATGACCTCACCAGACCTCACTGGCGACGTCGGGATCTGGAAGGAGTTGGTCTTTTGCTAGAAGGTCTGCAGGGAAACCCAGGCGGGGACGACGGCGTTCCGACCCGGGAGGAGCAGCTACACCAGTGTCCCCAGGCTGAGAGGCTGATGGAAGTTTGCGACTGAAATCTGAGGACCGATCATTAGAGATCCCATAAGCCCTTCTGGGCAACCACAGCCTGAAATTCCCACACTGCTGGACACGAGGTTTCCCTGTCCTTGCTGCCCTGCACCTCTCGCCAGGCACAGCACTCCAGCGTCAGAAGCGATGCATCGCGCTCGCCAAGTTCCTAAGCGCTCTGACATCCAGAAAGGATAGAAGGTACTACAGAAATACAAATATATTATTAATTCTCTGAATGTATCATCTGATGTAGATGGGGGAACTGCTGCATCTGTCTGCAGCCCCTGGCAAGAAAAAAAATATAATCGCATCTTCCCAAGCAGCGCGTTACCTTCTGGACGCAGCATCAACACACGACACTGTATTACCACAGTCTGTATCTCACTGAACTAAGAGGGGATGCTGAAAGATTTCTGTTTAAGTAACAGCAAAAGAAACCTTGGAATCTCAGTAGAAATAATCCAACAAGGAAACTTCCCCCAGCGATTCAGGACCAAAAACAACGGGGTTTTTCCTATCCTCAATGAAAAGAAAGCTAGAAAGGGAAGAAAATGGTCCTTTTATTCCCCACAGGCAAAACCAGAGCTTCTGATCCTATCACCAGGCTGGCAACCTCCTATTTACAGAAACAGTCTTGACTTGTTGGGATCACGGACTGATATTCATTTCTATTTTGTCACATAACAGAAATGGTGAAAAAAAATAAAAATCCGTATTATACACACTGAGCAAGTTCCTGCCTGTCCCCAGTGCCACCCTCATCTGCAAAAGCTTCCTTGGTAAAGGCTTTGCTCTGTTTTCGTTAGGTGGCAGGGGAATTGGTAGTAGAGTCACTTTAATTAACACAACTTTTCTCAAGACAAATATTTTCTCTGACAAGGCAGAGCTGCTGGAACACCGTGCATTGGCAGCTGGAAGCAGGTCTACCAACGCACGCGGAACCAGCTGCAAGAGATGGTGTGGCTCGTACAACTTCTCCTCCCCAGCAGCATGCCTCAAACCTCACTTCGCAAGGGTAATTAATATACATACACTGCAGATGTCTGTGTGCACACACACACCCCTATCCGTACATTCATGATTCCAAATTAGGAGCTGCACAGCTCTTTGCAGACAGCTCTGAAGGGTGGGAAGACGCATCACTGTTGGAAGCCCCTGGTGCTCCTCACACCAACGGCACGGAGTTCAGAGGGAAGTGTTTTAGAACTCTCACGCTGCCAGTAAAGGCCAGGCCAAGTCACAGAAAGTAGAAATAAGTTTAAATCAAGATATACATTTGTTTAACAGGAAAGAAAGAAAAAACGTGACTGAGTTTGGAGGGAATGCTGTTAGCTTTGTAGGAAGAACAGAATCAAGTCTGGACAGTGTTTGCTTCCTTGTCATCACAGGCTCTACAGAACTCCCTTGTCTGCACATACAAAAATGCACCTTATGCCAGTGAAACGAAGCAGCCTTTAATGAGAACCAGAATGTGTTTTGGTTAATTTCCAGGTGATTGGCCTCTTATTAACAGATACTTCTTGTAGATGAATGCAAATATTTACATAGGGACCCCAGCGGCTGTGTGTCCACCTATTCTGTTTATTCCCCTCGTAAACCTGTTCCTCAAGAATCCACAGCACCAGCACTCACTGGGGGAATCGGAAAAAACCCAGAGCAGAATCTTCCTCACCTTTGCCACCCCAGACAGCATCTCCCTTGCACCAGAGAGTCTCCACTCCTTTAAATCTGATTGGATTAAAGTAGGAATCAAAACCTCCCCATCCCGGACTCCTGCAGAGGGATGCAGCTAGACAAAATATCTGCTCTAGCGTCTGCTGCTTCCAGTGGACTCTTGCAGCTCTGTTGGAGACCTGAGGTGGTTCTGGGTGGGGAATCTGCTCTCCACGTCAGTAGGACAAATTTACCGTGCATGTAGCAAGGTGGCAGGACAATGAACAATTCCTCACCAAAATGAAGACCTGGAGACTTCTGCCTGTGCCTGAGACATAACGGGCATTCCTAGTTTCAAAAGCCAATTTAAAAGCCAAGAAGCCTGCTGCTACCCTTTCTTTGCTCTGAGTCTCCAGCCTGCTTCAGACAGTGCCAGTTCCTTACATTTTCCTTCCCTTTATCTCTGTAAAGGCTTGAGCACTCCAAATGGAATACACTTCAGGATGCACACCTGGAGTACAAAGCTATATGAGTCCACCACAACATCTAGCCTGACGGCTGTAGGTCATGCATGCCCTTGGAATGAAGGACGAGCAGGAGGATCCATCCCAGAACAATCTGCTCTACCAGACTGCCAGCCTCACGCCACTCCCAGCCAACTGCACAAAACTGTCTGAACTTCACAGCATGGGAATGGCCTTGGTGACCTTCATCTGGGGTCACCTGAATACAGCAAAAGAAGAGCTAATGCGTGAGACTTGTGTTTGCTACATCCACCTGGGTGTTTCTGTAAGGTAGGTACTTAGACATCCCAGTACCCATGAGAAGTCAGTCAGTTTTTGTGACTTTTATTAGTCTTTCCTTGGCCACTGAAATCGGTCAGCCAGTGCCAGCGAAGGTACCAGCAGGCGGAGGTAGTAAATTGCGAGGTGACATTCAGAGACACCATTTCTGTTGAAAGCAGCTGAGAAGTTACAGAACTCACCCCAAATCAAAGGGAAAGGTATCTCACGTACGGTCTAACCTTCCGGCAACGTTTCAGCAGAAACTGTACATGCTGCTATCATATCCACAGCCCGGATCAATTACCTGAACGTCGCAAAGCCGTGAGCAAAATGACATCTTCATGTAGATCAGGAGGATGAGACCACTTCAACGACACAAAGCTCCTCTTTCTATTCCTAATAGGCTTATGAAATTTGTTTCTAATAGCTAATGAATTAAGAATCAGCCAATTATGTGTACATTTATTATTATGCTTCTAATGAAATCAAGTGTGAACTTCTGTTTAATTAGAAATGAGCTCACGCTGGTGACCAGAGAAACCTTTAGAATATCTTTTGGCACTTCACAGCTGAGCTCATCAGGGCTTTCAGTCGGAATGGCATTAAGAAAATGATATGGAGGTCAAATATTAGAGATTTGAAGGCAAATAAATGTTTTTCAAAGCCTGGTCCCACACCCCTAGCAAAGAAGGTGGATACGTCTGTGTGGACAGTCATCCAGGAAATCTGAGATCATATTCCTTCTGCTTAGGACAGAGCTAAATAGAAACTAGCTAGGCTTCAAAATGTTTATTTGGTGATATTTTTAAAAGAAATAAAAGGTCTTTGGGAAGAAAAAATGGACAATTTTCACTAACCCTTCCAATCTGTTTTTTTTTCCTTACAAGCAGTTTCCATTTTTCTAAGAAATTAAAATCGGAGATCTTAAACCTGCAGAGAACCTAGATCCAGAAGTTACTCGTGTGCCTCAGCGACTGATCCAGAATGCCTCCTGCTTTGCAAAGCCTCCAGAGGAAGAATGCTCCAAAAAAACCTCACTTAAGATGAAATCTCAAACTGATTAAACAGCTAAGCGATCTCAAAAACCCCTCATTCTTTTAATGTAAGCAAGAAATTCTGCAAAGATCGCAGCTAGCTACACATTTGAACTTTAGATTAAGTAGCTATTTTTAAAAAAACGAACCACTAAACAAAGCCATCACGTCTCCAGCTGTTGGCAAAACGGATCTTCAGCCAGCGTCCACCTCTGCTCCCAACCATGCTGTATCACCATGAGAAATAAGAAGAGAAGCTGCTGAGAGCCCTGACACCCCATTGGTATCCCAGTGCTTTGGTTAGATGTAGTAATCCTTGCATTTGGATTCACAATGGGCTCTCCTGGCTCCTCTCCAGAGTAGCAACAAATTTTTTGCAAAATACCATCTGCAAAGCACAGCACTAAAGCCCGAACCCGCAGCTCTCCGGTTAACGGGCTGCTGACAACGAGCCATGACTATCTCCACCTTAACGCGAAGGGCACTTTGATTATTCATAGCAAGCTATTTTTGCTGAGTCCAGGGACAGATGACTGCCTGTTAAAACCACCCTGCAGAGAAGCACCAAGCACTGTAACGAGACTTCTGTCTCTACCTTCCCCGCTACGTGCGAAACAACGCTTGCAGACAAGGCAAGTCTGAAATTGCCTCCAGCCTCTTTAGGAAAGGTTAAAAAAAATATTAAAGAAAAAAAAAGATCTATTAAGGGACTAGCATTCCTGCTTTATGCCTGAGCATTAGCAGGGGAAAAAGAAAAAAAAAAGAGAATAGCTACAGGCCTCGACAGGAATGAGACAGAGCTTCATTTACTGGTGTAGGTCTGGTTTCTGGCTGCTGTCTCCGCAGACGCTGCTCACTGGCTGCAGGCAGCAGATAGCAGGGGCTGTCTTCTGTCTGCTCGGCAGCCGAACAGGACAGTTCTGTCAGCATGAGCACAAAACAGCGGGGGACAGGTTCAAAACAAAGGTGTTGCACGAGGTTTCTGCACGCCCCTGAACAGCCGGCTCTAGTCACAGCTTGTTAGGGAGGGGAACTCGGAGATCTCTCGTTCATGTAAGAAACAGCGAGGCCAGGTCTCGAGGAAGAGCTCGTGTCTTTAAATAGACCAACTGATACCGTCGGAAACACCCAGACAAGCTTTCAGCCACACCAGCCCTCTTGTAAGTCAATAACGCTACAACTTTTGCAAGAGCAAGTCATTAAAAGAAACGAGCGGCTCTCGCGCAGCCGGGGTGGGAAAATGAGGCGCAGCAGGAGAAAAGTCCCCCGCGGCACGGTGTAACAGGGCAGGTAGCTGCTGGATCTTCTGCTCTCCCTGCTGCTCACCCCTTGCTTGGCAAGTCAGTCTGCAAGATCAGTAATTCTCTCCGCACGCTTCCTTTCGGCTGCAGTCGCTGGCTCCGGGCGCAGGGGTGTGCCCCGCCGCGGGGGGAAGGATGTGGTCCCACACCTCCTGTGCACGCTGCCAGTCACAGCTCAGCACCCTGAGGGTCTGAAAACCCTGCAGAGAAACACAGCGTGGAGGTTGCTGAGATTGCCCCCCAACTCCTCCACCGCCTCGGTCGCTGGCCCCAAGCCACCCAGGAGTTTCACCCCTCCGCTTCCAGTGAAGAGCACCGCTGCGCACGCCTCCCAACACACTCGCTGCATCACCCATGGCTCCTCCATCGCTCAGGGCTGCAGACCAGAAGGTGGTGCTGCAAGAATGGTGCAGACACAACCACCTGCCCTGAGCTGGGCTGGAAGGTGCTGAGTCATCCTTCGGGCTTCGCACAGCCCCAGCGCCCACCAGACCCGCTCACCCGAAACCAACAGGAGCCAAAGCTGAAGGAACCCAAGCAATGAATGGGCCATCTGGGTAGGAGCCCTCTTCTGAGGAACCTGAAATTACAACTTGGGTTTTCTGCTTTGCAAAATTTTCCTCTTTGAGTCCTTTACACTCATTCATGAACAACTAGATAGTGAGGGAGGAAAGATGTAAATATGGCCCTGCTTTGGTTGCAGAAAGAGGATGCTTGGGCAGACAAGCAGCAATCTGACCACACACCCAAAAAGAGAGAAACGTGTCTTTCCCCCCCCCCCGCAAAAGTCACTTTGGAAGATACTGTTCCTTCCCACAGCAAAAGTAAGTGGCATTCTTACATCCAAACCTGGACTTTAAGCGAAGGGTCCCAGAAATAAAAAAAAAATCACCATCCAGAAATGAGGGAAATTCAAGCCTGGATGCAGAAGTGTTAAATTAAAAACACCTGAACTGCATGATAATTGCACAAGAGCTTGTTTCTTTTCACCATGAGCTTCTGCACAGCTCACCAACCAAATACCACAACCTGTGGGGGCTCCACGGGCTGCTCTGTGACGCCAGGTCCCAACAGCGATGAACGGGCGTGCAGTTAGTCCAGCATTTGTCTCGGGAATTTCTATTCTTAGCCCTAGACTCAACAGCAAACAACATTGATGCTCACATTGATGGGGCACTACAGGTCGAGAATTTCAGGAAAAGAATTATACCGTAGTCAAGGCCCTCGATTTTTTTGGAATAAGCATTTCCAGGAAGATTAACAGGTTGATTTTCAAAACCTGATGCCACACTCTTACATGGTCTTCAGAGATCTTCAAATGTTAAGACCAGAAGACAGCATGATAGACGATAAAGCCTGCTAAACACAGGCTGCAGAACCTCTCCGACATTTCTGTGTCGAGCTTGTTGCTTGTCCTTCAGCTTCAATATATCTTATGAAAATAGAAAGCAGTCTTGATTTAAAGAATAAAACTGGTGGTAGCAGAAGCAGTTGTCAGTTAAGATGTTCCAGTGATCGATTTCTTCTCTACTAAGATTCTGTTCCTTTTTTCTAGGCTTATTTTGTCTAGCTTCATTGCCCAAACCCTGCATCTATAAAATTAAATACCAGAATTTTTTTTGCTGTTGTTTTTGGTCTTTGAGGAGAAATACCCTGAGTATCACAAGCCAAGAACAGATCTTTGTGGGCCCTTCGTAAAACCAGTGATATATGTTGTAATTCCTCACCTACAATTACGTCTTGTGATCTATTCGGGGTAACAGAAACATATTTTAAATTTTAGACCTTACACAAACCAAAACATAGAGAATTCTTGGAAACGTGCTTCTTTTCAATCAGCCTTCTATACATCTTGCACAAACTTTCTAGTTGCAACTGGTTTTGCGGTCTGCAGAGGCTGACTGTGACACTGTGGAACGCCTTTTGACAAGCAGGAATGGTCAGGACCCAGAAACCATCATAATTTTCTCTGGTCATGGAGACCCTACAGTGATCAAGGTCAAAGGGGAAGAAAAAAAAATATATATATATTTCTCTTCTTTGCAAACTAGTTGACATTCCAGTACCCACATCTGGCTATCCGCCCACGGCAAAATTCACATTATTTTTTCTATAGCACCAAGATTTTTAACATGCTATTCTTAAACACTGCAAACGAGGAAAAAAAAAAAGACTATTTTTTTCTTAGCAACTGCAAGGCTTAATAATCACAGAGAGCCCATTACCCAAGACTCAAAGATCAACGCAATGCCACCACCAACCCCTGCAGTTTCCCCAGTGCACGGCTTGAGGACTGGATACAAGGGCTGTTGTTTTTAAAGCTATGTTCCAGTTACTTAAAGCAACAATAAATCTGCAGGGCTATTATAGCAATTTAAAAAGTAAACTTAACAGGGAAGCAAAGTTGGTAGCTGTTCCGTCTGGCTGGCAGATTGAACGGGGCCGAGCTGCAGCCCCTGTTTTAGGAGGGACTCAGTGAGGTCAGCCATTCAGACCAGCTCTGGAGCCGCTTCCCCCAGCAGCAGGGAGGAACTGGTTTACTAGAAGACACTGTATAAATATTTTGCTGAGCTGTGAAAGGAGGAAGCTTCCCCGGCCCCGGGCTGACATGTGTCACGATGAGTTCCCGGGCACAATGCTCAATGAACGCTATTATACGAACGGGTGTTTATTTCACATCGCAAAGCGGTTGCCAGAACACACAATCCCGCGTCTCACCCGGCAGCCCTGCAGGAGAAACTCCTCTCCAAAAGAGAATGAGACGATTATGTTGGGATTAACTCTTTGGAGGTGGCAGCGGGACTTCCCCTGGTCCCTGCACCGCTTCAACCCCTGACCAAGGAGCACTGGGGGCACAAGCATTACCATTGATGCACCCCCACACCCCGGAGAGCTAATTAAAACTCTTAATTTCAGTGCAGACAGGTGAGATCAGGGCTCCTTCCACTCCTTCACTGGTTTCGTTACCTCACCAGCTCACGGATTTTGACGCTCTGCAGATGGTCTCCTTCCCTTCAGCGCGAGGCAATGGTCTGAAACTGGTCTGAAAGGGCTGCGCTGGGCAGATCCAGTCAACAGCTGAAGGGTTTTATTTCCCAGGGGTATTTCATTTTCACTCCAATTGTCATTTTCTTAATGAATACAAATGAAGGAAACACCAGGTTCAAAAGCCTCTATCCTTGCAAGTGAAAACAATCCGCCCCTGCTCAGCCTCGGTAACAGCCCTGCCTTGTTCGCTTTCGCCTTGATAACAATTCTGATTTTCTTTTAACTGTTTTTGCACTGGTGTGGCTGCTGTCTTTGAGGCAGCCAGACCCAAAATGCACGGTAAGTAAGATCAGAATTAGGCCTAATTTTACACCCTGCCCCTATCCCTACTGCCAGTTTAAAACTTCACAAATTTATTGAGCAGCGTGTTTTATCCCAGGATCCCGAGTCCAACACCAGTGGATCCTAGAGATCCTCACAAAACCAGAAATGCATAATTCCTGTTCTACAGCTGAAACACGGGATCCTGGAGAAGCATCGCACGACAAGCCGGTATCCCAGACGTCCTGTTTTGCCTCCTTTTATCATGAGAGCTTCTCTTTTTCCATTCTGAAGAACCAGGCTGTAAGCAAGCAATAATATTTTCCACCCACTTCCCATGCAGCAATCTTTCCCTCGATTCGTGCGCTGGAGCCTCATCCCTTCTCCCAGGAGGCGAGAGGATCGCTGTCTGCTTCGCTGCAAGGTGCTGCAGGTCAGCGTCACCACAGCAAGCTCTGGGAACCAAGAGCTCTGGAGGGTGCTGTCACGCTCCGAATGGCACATTCGGATGAGAAGGAGAGGAGGGGGAAGACTGCAGACTAGCACCCAATCCTCCGACACCAAGAGGGCTTTGACCTCAAGGAGAACAGGAACAGACCACGGGTTTATGTACCTCGTCATGCAAATTTTCATTTCCGTGATCTGCTTTCCTGTTGCTTCACAGTGAGACATGCGCATCTCCATATGGCCAGGACTTTTTGGCCATCTGTGGTACGCAAGGATACCAGTAAACCATCACTTTACGTAGTACCTCTCGCCTGTGTCTTCCCATGAACTATTAACTTTCTGTAATACATTTGCACCACAACAGAGGTCAGGAGGAGAAGAAAAGTCACATTTGAAACTTCTGCGGGACAGGCTCTTCTCCTGTGCACACCAAATTTGGTACAACATCACCCTAAAACACGACTGGGCATCTCAGGTGCAAAAAGGCCTTCTTCAACTTGTGTTTCCCTTTGCTGAGGTACACCAGTGAAAGGATCGGACACATTGGCTGGTTCTTGCAAGAGTAAGGAGCCAAGTACAACCTGGCTTCTAGCAGAAACCCTGGAGAGATGTCTCATTACGCTGGACACATTGCTGGCAGCACAACAGCAAGTTTTCTGGGTGGAGTAATGGTGAACTTACACCTTCTGCAATCCCAGATCAACAGTGTGTGCATGCATGTGAACACCCTACGGGAAGCAGCACTTACTCTTTTCTCCCCCAAAGCTGTTAGGTCCATGGGTGCAAGCCCATGGCCTTTGGATGACCTACTGCCCATGAGAGCTGCTGACACGGACCACGACCTGACACAGCTGAGCCTACTCCTGCTCTGCTCCAGATCTACAGGCAGAGCAAACAATGGCAATGCCTTCATCGTGACAATTATTTGACCAGTATTGCTGGCCCAAAGCTGGAAGGCTGGAGATCATATGAGGAAAGGCTGAGTTGGGGCTGTTCAGCCTGGAGAAGAGAAGGTTCTGGGGAGACTTCAATACTTCAGGGGGCCTTATAAGAAAGATGGGGACAAACGTTTTAGCAGAGCCTGTTGTGACAGGCAAGGGGTGATGGTTTTAAACAAAAAGAGGGTACATTCAGACTAGATACAAGGAACAATTTTTTTACAATGAGGGTGGTGAAACTCTGGCACAGGTTGCCCAGAGAGGTACTGGAAGCCCCATCCCTAGAAACATTCAAGGCCAGGTTGGATGGGGCTCTGAGCAACGTGAGACGTCCCTGCTCACTGCAGGGGGGTTGGACTAGAAGACATTTAAAGGTCCCTTCCAACCCAAACTATTCTATGATTCTATGATCACAGTTCTTGAGGTATTTGGCCTTTCAAAGACACTTGACTTCAGGACAGCAACCTTGGGATCCTGCTTCTCTCACAGATATACAAGAACCACTGCTACTGACAGTCATTTGAACAGTCTGCTCAGGGGACTTAAGCCATTTCTGCTCCTTCAGTTCTTTTGGTGCTTTCTTCTTACTCCACACTCCTCCCTAAATCATCCGTATGCACTAACCCCAGGAGATGACACATCTTAGCACCAGACAAGAGGCCAAAGGTTTTGTTTATGAGCTGCTCACATGGTTGGCTGGGCAAGGCAAGGCCATGAAGTAGCTCAGCAGTGGAGACTTCTTGTTCTTAATGTTAAAAACAATGAACCTGGTTTCATGTGCCAGGAGCTACAGCGAGGAAGCTGTTCACCCCAAGATGGTGAGATATTTTGTGACAGTGTGGGAAGGCAGAGTTGTCTTCTGCTCTCTAAATAATTCTGCAATGCCTACCTCCACCTTACCCAGTATCTCCAGCTCTTGTACTTCTTCCCCATAGCAATAAGTATATCCATGAAGTTTTTAAATGCCCACCCTATTTCCCAGAGGAACCATCTCTTTCCTCATTACTTCCCTTAGCCATTATTTCTCATTCGATGTCACAACGCCATCAGCTCTCCAAAGCACTATGGGACACTGTCCACTTACAGAATGTGTTGCATTAGCTACCAGACACCCCTCCAGGAGAAAGAGCTTGTCTGGTGTTTAATGCAACACTTCAGCCTTAAGGGAAAGGTTAGCAGCAGCAGACCTAATCCAAAAAGTCCTCGCGGCCATGAAGACCTTCATGTACGATCAGCAACTCACCTACGCTGTTTCACCCCAGGGTAAAACCAGTAAAGCTCATCTTCTTTCTAAGAATCATCTTAAGAAAGCAGCCCCAATTAAAATATAAACTCTTGCTGTCACAATACCAACTTGTGCAGGAATTTTTTAGAAGCAGCTTAAAACAGTGTGTGTTACCTTGTTCAAAACCATCGCCTCTCTATTTTGGTAAAGGATGCCATAAGAGCAGTGATACCCGCTCCTGTGTGGAGAGGTACTTCACACCCAGCACCTGGACTTCTACAGACCACCAAGCTGAGAGAAAACACTGAAAAAAAAAAAAAAAAAAACCAACCCAGAAAGAGGCGAGGAAGTCCAAAATTGGTCTGAACACCTGACTGCCAATGTAATAAAATGCCAAGGCTTAAAGAGAGGAATGTAAAGGGATGAGGCAAAGAAGATTTTGGAAATTACACTGTGTTTCCCACTAAAAAGGGAAAACAAAAATCTGCATTTAACTTTGAGGAAGGGATTTGGTCTATGACAGCCAACCCTGGGTCTGAACCAGACTCTGATGCAATGTGGACTCTTGATTTGAAACGTCATCGCTGCTGTGAAACTAGGTCTCAGTGCAAAGACTTGAGGACAGATCCTGATCTGACACCTCCAGTACACCCTACTGCACCCATAAAGGAAAGGAAAAGGAAAGGAAAAGAGCCCGTGGCAGCAGCACGCATCCCTGCAGACGTGCACCCCCAGTAGTGACACCAAGGGGGGCCCTTTCCCCGAAACAGGCTCCAGCTGTCTCCTGACACAAGGACTTGAGAGGGCATCACATCCTCAGGTGTCCACCCGAAACCGCTGCAGATAATAAAATCTCTACCAAGAGCAAATGCTTCTCCACAGGCCACGCTGTGTCCACTCCACACCTCCTCCTGCTCTTTGCCCTTCTGTGAAAGCACACGGGAAAGTTCATCCCCGAAGACACTGTTGAATCCTAGCAGGACCAAACCCGAAGAATACACCTCAAAACCACCACAGGTTCATGGCACTGGGAAACCAAGTAAGAAAAGAAAAGCTGGAGTAAAAGAAAACAGAAAACAGTAACCACATGCGATTTGAAAGTGATGAGGAAGAGACGCTGCAGAGAAACCTCTGCCAGTGGACACCGTTGTGCTGCTTGGGGCTCCGCGACACCAAACCTTTCCATTTCACAGACGAAGACACAGAGTAATGGTCATAGCATCCACACAACTCTTTCCACAGGAAAAGTCCTTCAGACTTGTAAAACTCAAAGCCATCTTATATTTGATTCAAACTTTCCAAGGAAGCTCACTTCTGAGTGGTGAATAAACATGAAATGAGAATAGAAGGATGAATCTGATGGAAAATTACCTCATTTGACAGATCCTGTTCTGCAACCTTCACTGTGCACGGATACATATGGGCATGAACATATGCAATGCCATACAGCTTTGTTTTGTGAAAATCTGAACAGCTTTTCATAAATGGAAAACAGTAAGAGAAAGACGCAGTAAAAAGAGTGATAGGAAAAGTCAGTGGCATATGCAAATGAGACAAAATATGGCTTTTGGTGAGACACAGAACTGGAAAATTACAGAAGGATTGTTCCAGGGGGAAGAAGCCACGTGTGGGACGGGGCAAGGACGCTCTGCAGACGGGGGGTTTGGCCACACCAGCAGATCAGGAGCAGAACTAGGCTGCTGCCAGAGGGGAGATTTGGTACAATTCTCAAAAAAAGAGAAGCTGCAAGAAGAGAAGAAACACATTTGAAGACCTTAGCAGAGGGGTAGCTGGGCCACCTACAGATGGGCAATATGGGAAAGCTGACAGGAGACGATTTCCTGACAACAGAAAATGCACAAGGAGACGGAGAACTAACGGCTGGCTCTAAATGCTGGATGCAACATAAATCTCCCTAAAAGCCCAACCAGACACAGATTTATACATTGCACCATGTGAAACAACTCAAAAATATTACTAAAACTCAAAAAGGTTTTAAACAAAACTCCTTAGACATGTTTTTATTTCACATAAGTAAAAGCCAGACAGCTAAATTAATCCTAATTAATCTTATTAGGATTATTGAAGTGGTAAGAATCATTTACTGGTACCGTAAGCTGTTTTCCTCCTCTCTGCAAAAAGAACTCCCTTTGTGCACCTGCTTTTAACACCACCTTACTAGATAGCACGTCCAAATATAATTCCATTCTGGTCAGGAGAGATTTCATCTGCTCAGTGAAATGCAATGAATAAACACAAAATCATTCACATTATGTACTCTCTACAGGGATATTTCAGGCTTTTTCCCCCAAAGTAAATCAGTTTTATGTAGTTAAAGTCCTTGAAAATATCAAATCACAAGTGTTTGTTCACAGAGCTTCCTTTCTTCTCAAATTCTTGTAACTTTGGGGAAGACATACAGGTCACAGAGCAGGGGACAAGAACATTTCTCACCTGGACTCACTCTTTGAGCCTAACGGAGTACCGGCCTCCCGTGCCTCAGTTTCCCTCTGCAACATGGGAATAGTATTTCTAGCTCTACGACACAGGTGCTGGAAATCCTAATTCACTATCACATCTCTGAAGTCTGAGGTGAAAAGCAAGTAGAAATTATTTTTCCCGTTTAAGCTTAAATTTCCAGAAACAGCTGTCACAGAGGAGACGAGGTCCGAGACCGAGAGCTATTCTGACAAACACCTATACATCGAGGTGCAGCTAGCAACAAAACCCAGCTTTATACTACTCCTGAGAGAGAACCAAGAAACTAATTCTCGTCCGAGTTCATTTGCAACTGATTACCTCTGGGGTCTGTCCACCGTTTTTGTTTTCATTTCCTATTTGTTCAACGCCGACAGTTACAGGGACATAAGCAGTGGCTGTCCACTATATTTTTGGTCTCCACGGGCAGCATCTGGCTCTGTCCCTTTGCATTATAAATACAAGCTTGGTCTATAAAGCTTCATTTATCAGACCCCACGGAAATTCATAAGTCCTGGAATACCACACCCTTCAACATCTCCACCAGAACGAACCTATGTGATCATCCACCGATACAGAAACGCACGGTCTGAGCCAGAGAGCAAAAACCCAAGCGAAGGACATAGACCATCTACTCGGACACATACCCGCTGCCACCCCCAGCAGGTCCGACCCATCCCCACCATCGCCCACAACGGCCTCCTTGGTTCACAGAATCACAGAACCATTAAGGTTGGAAAAGACCTCTGAGATCATCAGGTCCAACCGTCAACCCAACCCCACCACGCCTGCTAAACCGTGTCCCGAAGTGCCACATCCACACATTTTTTGAACCCTTCCAGGGATGGGGACTCCACCACTGCCCTGGGCAGCCTGGTCCAAGGTCTGACCACTCCTCCAGTGAAGAAATTTTTCCTGATATCCAATCTAAACCTCCCCTAAGTTTGTAAGTCATGAAACAAACTGCTTTCGTTTTCCTTCCCTCTGGGTCTCAGCCCCCAACAGCCTTTAATAAACAAGTATTTGCAAAAGGGCAGCCACAAGGTGCGAACAGAAGGTGGCTTTTCCATGGAGAAGAAAGTAAAAAAGAAAACTAATAAATGCATGGGAAGAAGTTGACTTGCCGATTTTCCAAGAAAGCATAGCACCTACTCTTTCCAGCTCCTGGCCGTGCACATAACTGGTCTTGTTCAGGCACCGATGTGGCAAATAAACTTACTTCTCGCTACAAAACTCCAGAGGGGCTGATGAAATCTCTTGCTTTGTGATACAAATCTCCTCGTCCCAGGGAGCTGCGTCGCCTTTCGTACCTTTTGAAGGCGACTGCAGCATTTGCAGGCTGCTGCCACAGTGCGCACTGCCGAAAGGAAGGGGGTGCCGAGTGGGCGCCCAGGGTGCCCCAGCTCCAGCACAACTCCGTGCTCTTATAACTGGTTTGAATGAGGGAACACAGAATGCTTACTAAAATTGCTGATGACACCAGGCTGGGACAGGCTGCAAGTACTTCGGAGGCCAGGATTAGGATTCAAAATGATCTTGATAAATTGTAGAAATGGTCTGGAAAAAAAAAAAAAGAGAAAAAGAAAAAGACAATTCAGGAATGATGGGTGAACAGTGCTAGGACAGGAATAATCAATGACACAGTCACGATGGAAATAAATAACAACTCACAAAGGCTTTTGGGTTTTTTAAAAGGGTCTCAGGATTACCATGGATCACAAACTGACTGGAGCTGAACACTGTCACATTACTGCAATAAAACCAAACATCACCCTGCGATACACAGAGAGGTGTTCACCAGATACAAACAGGGAACTTTGCATTCCTGTAGCATTGCTGAAGCTCTGATCTTGGACACTGCATTTCAATAAAGTTGTAAAGTCCCAATGTAGACAGAAAGAATGATCAGAGATCGAAAACTGGATCACACTGGAAAATCAGTGAAAAAAAATCATGTTCATCTGGACTAAAGACAACAGGGAGGCTTGGCAATGGTCTTCAAACACACCAAGAGGGTCACAACACAAAGGCTTAAACTATCTTCTCGGCTTGCCAAGAGTAGCACAAGATGTCACAGCTTTAAATTGCACCGAGGAGCACAGGTTAGATATTCGGATGAGTTTCCTGACTAAGGGAACAAAAGCATTGAGATAGAAATTCAAGGGCAGCTGTGGGCTCTCCAACACTTGGATCAGAAAAATTACGGCACTATCCATCAGGAAAAGGCATGGAGGAGGTGGGTCTACATAGAAGTCTTAACTTTCTTTGTTTCAAAGGGTAAAATAAAAAGTAGAAAGTAACCCAATGACTGCCCAGCTGAACCTACATAACTGAACTGCTAATTAATTAACAACATTATGACAGTTGAGGCCTGGGCACCATCCACCACATGACCCACACAGGCAGCCCACCTTCCCCAGCGGCTGTCTAACCAGGCAGACCAGGGAGGGGAAAGCAGTACTGTTACGTCCATATTGTGGAGAAGAAACAGAGCCTTGAAGAGACCAAGACACGTGCCAATGTCATACAGAGGATCTGCCACGTGACAAGAGTAGCCCTGTCCAGTGGCGGAATCTCAAAATGACCCTTCTACTTAGGGAAATACTAAAGTATGTTCAACAGAGGTCTCGCTCACATATTTGCAAATGCCCCGCTTGTGGCAGTACATAATAGCATCTCAAACCAGTTTTATTATTGAACAAATCTGCCTTCCCACATGGCATCCAAAATATTCATTTGCAGGTGAAAGAGTGCAACATAACTGCTCGGAGCACTAATTTCTCATTAGAAGTAAACTGCACAGAATAACGATGGGGCTGGAGGGCAGGAGTTTGATGGCTGATGAGTGAAAGCAAATATTTTTAGCATTTTTCACTGAGTGCAAAAATAGATTTCTAATAAGCTGCTCTCCCAATCCTGCAGGCTGCTGACAGCCATGGTGGGGGCTGCACCGGGGCACCTCACCGGGACTGGCAAAGGGCCTGCAGCGTCCTGCCAGTGGCTGGGGGACAGTGAGGTCCAGCCTCATCACCAAGCCACGCAGCCTTCACAGGTTCACAGAATCACAGAATGTTCGGGGTTGGCAGGGACCTCTGTGGGTCACCCAGCCCAACCCCCTGCCCAAGCAGGGTCACCCAGAGCAGGGGGCACAGCACCACGGCCAGGCGGGGCTGGAATATCTCCAGAGAAGGAGACTCCACAGCCTCCCTGGGCAGCCTGGGCCAGGGCTCCGGCACCCTCAGAGGGAAGAAGTTCTTCCTCGGGTTCAGCTGGAGCTTCCTCTGCTTCAGTTTGTGCCCGTTGCCCCTTGTCCTGTCACTGGGCACCACTGCAAAGAGTCTGGCCCCGTCCTCCTGACCCCCACCCTGCAGATATTTAGAGGCATTTCGAAGGTCCCCTCTCAGCCTTCTCTTCTCCAGGCTGAACAAGCCCAGCTCCCTCAGCCTTTCCTTGTAGGAGAGATGCTCCCGTCCCCTCCTCATCCTCGCAGCCCTCCGCTGGGCGCTCTCCAGTAGCTCCTCATCTTTCTTGAACTGGGGACCCCAGCACTGGACACAGCACTGCAGATGGGGCCTCACCAGGGCAGAGTAGAGGGGGAGGAGAACCTCCCTCGACCTGCTGCCCACACTCCTCCTAATGCATCCCAGGGCAGTCTCTGGTTTGCACAGACTTCTCCCCCAACGATCTGAAGGAAAGCAAAAGGGGCTCATTGCAGCCTTGCGCTGTTACCCACAGCGTCACCAAGCCCTCGCTGCCACCTGGCTGCAGATAAACCAGGAAAATCCAGTGCCAGCACAGGCATTATGGATGCTGTTAACAGAAGTGAATTTTCATTTTAATAAAAAAGTAAAAATAAAAAAAAAAAAGAAAAAAAAAAGAGAGCATTTCAGAAGCACACAGTGATGCCAGCCAGCACAGAACTGCTCTGGCTTTAGCAGAATATTACTGTCGCGTCACTCTTCTACCGCTGAGGCTTCTCCGGGGCATCTCTAATCACAAAGAACAGCTGAAATGCCAGTGGGAATAAACGCTGGCCTTGCTGCTTTGCTGCTGCATAAACATCTAAACAGATCTCCTTTCGCACTGCCTTTGACAAGCTGAAGCTCCAGCCTTTACCCCATTTAGTTTCGGAGCTTCCTGTGAAGTACCAGGCAGACTTCTACTGATAAACTACATCAATATGAACTGGAAGGCATCTGCCCCATATGGGTTTTGAACAAAGAGTATCAGACTAAAAGGAAAAAGGGAAGAAAAAAAAATAAATACACAGCAGTCCAGGCACTTGCAATAGAACAGCAGCTCTCACCCTCTCCGAGCCGGCTGCGTGCTTTCCGTCGGCAGGCAGCGACTCTCTGAAAGCAGTCTGAGCACAAGTTAAAAATTCATATCCCAGTCATGCTGGCCTCAGTAAGCCAGAGGAGGGTCAGGGCTCCTACGACCTTTCACTCTGTATTTCTGGAAGACGGTGGCACTGCCAGATACGCCGGGCAGCTCACTCGCTCCTCCAGCCATCCCCTTGGCAGGTGCCTTCAGACAGGGGAGGGCCTGGCGGCTTCTCCTTTCCTGTTGAATAAAAGCTTGCAAAACCATTTAGATGAAAAATCTGTATTTCAGGTTGAAAACAACTTTGTAAATCACACAACTAGTCTAGCATGGAGACATCTGGCAAGTCTCCTCCTCCGCAGCTCTCCCCAGCGGGTTTCTGCAGCGCTGCGGGCAGGATTGCACCCCATCTCCCCCCCAGCAGAGCTGCAGGTCAGCACGCAGCCAATGAAACGAGCAACCGAGAGCACCCAAGGTCTCCTTTCAGCAGCTGAGCACAGGTACTAGCAAAGCTGTGGTCCTCAGGAGGTAAAACAGAACTGATGAACCAAGTTTCTGAAGTTGCTATTCACGCACTAAGAAGAAAACAAAATAAAATAAAATCCACCATTTATGTGCTCTTTCACCCTGCTGACAGAAAAGAGCTGGAAAGAGCCATTGCTTCTGAGCTTAATTACACCCGATGCTTCTAAGGGTGAGGGAAAAAGAGTAATTTATGAGCCACAACCAAAAAAGTTAATATATTCTACTGCAGCAAGAACACAGCATCTTCAAAGCTTTCCCTCCCCACACCCTGAACTGTGAAATCAGAGATTTTTTTTTTTCTTCTCAGTAATGCGTTTTGCTCATTTCCTGCCTGGCCTCATACTCCTATAACAATGAATCAGGATTAATTAATATCAATGTCAAGATTAAGATCATGCCTAACCAGGACCTTCTTGTCTTCACCTAGAGAATCAAACCCCAGCCCAGGTAACGCTGGGCTGACCCCACTGCCAGGCTGGGCGAACTCCCTCCACCCACGGCGAGCTGGTGCTTTCGGGTGAACCCAGCCTGCCACCTCGCACACATCTCTTGCTTGGGGCAAACTCGGACAATGTCCCCAGGCTGGTTCTTTGTTTTCCACGCACCTCTTCCAAACCCACCATCGCCATTTATTTTCACATTCCCAGGCAGGAATCACGAAGCCATGCAGGAGCCTGATGCTATGGTCTGAGGTGAACGAGATGAACTTTTAGCAAGCCACCAACAAGCATAAAAAGAAAAAACCAGTCCAGCAGTTCCTGGTGCTCTGAAATCAGTGCTTAGCAGGGGAGAAGGAAATTTCTCTGGATTCTCCTCCAGATACACACCTCTGACATTATCACTCTCTGCGTTCTCCTAAGGTCACTCACTATTAACACTCACTATTAATTAAACGACGAACTTCCAGGGAGCTTTTTGGAAGACCAAGGAAACCAGAAGGTCTTGTGTCTCATCATCTGGGCGTTTGCTCAGCAGGCTACTGCAAGTTCAAACCAAGTGTTTCAGCAAAAAAAGTGGTAGGAAAGGGTGGGATGCGTCCCCGTTAGCCACCTCCCCGGGGGGGACAGGACTCTCCTCCTCGGACAGGCAGCTCGCACCGCTCCAGCCTGGCAGGGATCCGCGGAACTGCCGCTCCAGCCCAGATGATGCAGCGGGCAGTGGGAGCATCACAAGCGCGGTGATGTCTGGAAGACCCTCAGGAGATCTGCAGCCCCCCCCCCCTTCCCAAGTTTTGTATATGCACTGTAAACACAATGTTCTCCAAAGAAATCTGCTGTCAAGCGTGACATAGCGTCCACAGCAGCTTCCATAGCCATTCATTCACCTTTCCCACAGCTGCACCAACAGCGTATCAAGAACAACAGAAAAATCATTCGTGTGGCACATTTCTGGTGCTCACTGGTTTTATTTTACTTCAGTATCGTATTTTTAAAGTTTTTCAAGTCGTTAAAAAGCATGACTTTTGCGTTTAGAAATCACTTAGAGAAGCAAAGAGAGTCACAGGTGTTAGACACTTTAACTTTCTGACACTTCTGCAAAGTAAAAGTTCTTTACGGAACTAAAGGAAGTGGAGTGAGGCTACGAACTGAGATTGAACCAGCAGTTCATGAGACTTCAGTTCAGGATGTCATCAGTTATAGAACAGAGTGTAAAAAAAGAAAACAGAATCTCTTTGCAGAACACTGGCCTCCATCTCTGAGCAGAAAGCACCACATAGGCAGTTATTGCAGTAAAAAGTAAGATGGCCAAACATATGTACTAATGACTCATGAAGATAAAACATCTTTGCTTAATCTTCCCAGCAGTGTGAAATGAAAATTTTCACTTTCCAGCCTCCAGAATACGAATACCCAGGCTCCTCCAACAGCGAGCAACCAGAAAGTTCACACCGGCCTTCCCACTCCGCCAGCAGCGAGGGGAGAGCTCCCACCTCCCGCAGCTCCCCGCCACGGTCTGTGCAGCCACGCCGAGGTCCAAAGCAGGAACCAGGACCTTCTGGGGGTTTGAAGGCTTCAGCAGCCTGATCAAGCCACCCTACGACAAGGTGAGCTCTCTTTACAGCAGCGTGGCCAGCAGAAGCCCATCATCTCCGCACTGCGTGTGCTGAAATGCCACAGGATTTTCATCTCGCTGGTCAGGAAGCTCCCTCATGTTAACAACTTCTACGCTACCACTCGCTTTCTTCAACCTTCTCATCTGAAGGGCAACACAAAAGTGTAACCTTTAGCACAGCATCCAAGACTAATTGCAATTTTTAGATTCCACTCGTGTCACAGACCCAGTTTGTACAAAGCACGGCTGGTGGTTTTTTGCCTTATGAGAGACAGAGAACAAAAAAAAAAGCAGCAATTCTCTTCTGTGCAGAGAAGTTCTGCTGTACTTTTGCTGGATGACACACCGAAGAACCACAACTGCACAGCCCAAAGGAGACAAACGGCTGATGCAAACGGAAAACAATGCAGCAAAAGGAAGTCATTCTGTCAGGCAACTACTTTGTTCTTTCGGGGGCTTTTTGGGGTATCTTCTTTCCATAGAAAGTTTCCACTACAGTTATTTAAATGAAACGCGTGTGTATTTTTGTCCTCAAACCTATAAGGCTGCATAGCAGAAGCTCTGTTGAAAATCAGTAAAACAACATCTAATAGTGCACAGGTCCAGGTTCTTTGGTCAGAAACACAGAGAAATCACAAGGAATGCCCCAAACCAATCAGGGAGTCATCTTCTTAAACTAAAACCCGGGAAGACCTGAAGATCTCATTTAGCAAAGCCACTGGAGATGTTTTAGGGGGGACACAACTGTCTGCAAGAATATGAAAAGTGAGAGTCCAGAGGTACCTACACAGGCCCATACATCTCCATGGGATGGGGCAAAATGGGGAAAGGGAAGAGTTGAATGAACATCAGGAAATCCCTCCGCCAAGAGTCATCCCACGACTTGAAACATCTCCAGGGCGGACAAACATCCTCACACCATCGGGTTGGCAACCCTCCTTTCCAGGGTGCAGATTTTCATGACCATCATCTCCACTTTGGGCTCCAGCGGACCCAGCCGTGTGGGAAAACAACACCATGCCAGAGGAGCGCAGCCTGGGTCAGAGCTTCGAACCTGAGCCGGAGCCTCCCAGGTGACTTTGGGACATCTGCGCCAGTCTCCGGAGCGCTGCCGGCCTTCGCCCAAGCATGCAGACGGCCGAATATTCAAGCAGCTTTTGCCTCCTGGCACTCCGCAGCAATGCAGTGGCACGAACGCAGCGTACAAAAGACCATTTCTGCAGATTTACAATCCAGCATTAAACCCTCTAAAGGGGTTAAATAACACGGCGAGCACGGGTTTCTTGTGGAAAAATGACTCACAGGAAGGATGGCAACAATGCGCCGCTATAAAATATTAAACATAATAGGTCTCTCTGCCCTGGACTGAAAGAATAAAAAACAAGGTAAGTGGACCTGTGTTTTTCTCCTGGTTTGCAAGTCACTAATGGCCCTCTGGGTCTGTGAACAGATGTCAACAGCGTACTGCAGGTACCACAATTTACTCGCTGCAAATTATTGCCGGGCATTTAATTAAAATTTTATTGTGGCGATTCCCATCAGCTCTCTCCACAGCACCAAATGGAACAGATTGAAGAGAAAAGTGGATCTTTCAGAGCCACCAGGCTAGATCAGACAAGCCTAGTCCATCAATAAAATACCGTAGCTCTGAAAGGGGAAAAGAAAGTGTGTGGCAAGAGGTTTGGCTATCTGACATTTTTTCCCTGCGCGGGGGCCCCGCAGTGCTGTTCCCGGCACCGGCGCCTGCTCTGAACCAGCCTGAAGCCGGCTGTCAGACAAATCCGACGCTGGGATTGTGCTTTTCTGCTTGGGCTCCTCAGGGGTCATGCAGGATCCCTTTTGGAGCAGAGGACGGAAGAACCGGACTCAGCATTTCACTCATCCAGCTTCAGATGAAATCAGTTATCCTACAAAAACCTCCTTATTCACCGGTGCCCACGTCACAGACCTTTTAGGAACAGACCCAACCTGGTGGGAGCATCTGTCCAGCTAATGGAGACTCCTCAATGATCTGTGCTTTTTTTGCCCTAAAATGATGAACGACCATTCTTGCTCCCACGGTAGCCACAGGAGCCATTGGGGAGCTGGAGGGACCTACTGCTTTCTGTGGATGAAGCAAAGGGACCAGGTCTGCTCCATCCCAGGTGCTGCTCTGTGCCCTCCACCCTGCCCAGATCTTGCATAGTTTCAGCTGGGGCTGGATGGGAGCACAAGGTCACCTTTTCTTGTCCTGTATATTTTTCTGGTGGTTTCTATAAAAGCCACTGACTACAAGCACAAGTGTAGGAGACTCGGTGGCTTTGGGGCTTACACACAAGCTCCAATCTATCCCAGAGCTGCTGGGAATGGTCAGGTGTGCGGAGGTCCCGTAAGTGCTACTGCCTGTGGGATTTTCTTCTTCTCTTACAAGTATCTTCTGAGATATCTCCTCCTAGGTCACAAATGCAGTGATCCCAAATCCATGAGCAAAACAACACAGCCAAGGAAGAAAACAGTCACATCCCTGAAAGCTGATGCTTGGTAGCACCAAATTATCCTAAACCTCAGTGTCCTTCTACCAGTTGAGGCCACCATTCATCCTTCAAAAAAGGGGGAAAAAAAGCCAAAAACACAAGACAAAACATGCTCAGCCCCCCGTGCATTTAGGAAAACTGCCCTCCTGATGCCTGCAGTCATCCTCTGGCAGCCCTGAAGCACAAAACCCGAGGGAAGCAGAGTTTTCATGGCGAGCTGCAGGTGATACGGGATGCCAAGACAATGGCAACACCAGCTCCAGGGCCAGGATGGATTAATGCTGTCATCTGCCCTACAGCTCACGGTACCGGGGAAAATACAGCTCTCCAGGCTTAAAACTAAGGGTCTCTGAGGGCCTGAAATACCCAGGGGCAAAGCAGACACGAGCACCTTTCCGGACTCTCAGGGGTTAACACAAGCACAGCTGGGCTGCTCTACAAACCTCCCCCTCTCAAGGTAGCTGTGGTGCTTCACCTCCCCGCGCAGCTACTCTGGGAAGTCAGGGGAGACAGAGCTAGAATGATGGATGCAAAATTAAAAGCTCAATAAATAATTAATCGCTGAGGTCATCAAATTGTAGGAATCTGTCCATCTCGCTCTCCGCTCTCCTGTTAATCAGAGCAGTCTCTGTTTCAATGGGGGGTGAAGTGGTCCTGGAAGAACCATAATTTCTGCACGCTGCTGCCATGAAGCTTGTACTGGGTGCCATATAAATCAATAGTAATAAATCATTTGCTGAACACTGTAAAGACTTTAAGAGTGTTAAGCAAACAGAATGCCTCCAGAGATCCCAAAATGAAGTGAGAGGCGAGTCTGAGTAACTTATTAAGGTAATTATTAAAATGCATAATCGCAAAACATCAAATATGTATAGCACAGACAAAACCTCCTTTCCTCTTTCCGGTATCAGCCTTTCCACAAATGCCAATGAAAAGGAGCACTCTTAAGTACCACAAATAAAACACAGGGCACATATGAAAGCCAGCAAACCCACCTCACTGCCTGGCCACCGTAACCCTTTCCCTTCCCCCCATCTTCTCCCTCTCAGTTTTGCCTGCAATGGTCAGTGCCCTCAAGCTGGGACCACGCACCCAGCTTTTCCAACACGTGCAATTTCTTTTACGTGATGGTGTTATTCTGATTATAAATCAGTGGTTAATGACAATGAACATGCACGCCCAGCGTGAAAGAAGTTTCTCCCACGGCTGATGTGTCGCAAAGCTTGTGGCACCCTCCGGAGACTGCGAGAGCTGCACCGCGGTGACCCAGCGCGTCAGGTCCCTGCGCTCCGAGCGGCAGCGCTGGCGTGATCACATCTCTGGGCTGGGTCAGATCAGCTGCTTGACAGTGCTAATAAAACACACTCGCCAGTACATGCAGCACAGAGGAGAAATATTAGGTTTATTTCTGCATCTAAGGAGGAACTGGGGAAATTTAACAGCTTAAACTGTAGTTCATTGAGCGTTAGTACCTAACGTTTGCACAAAACGCCAGTGCTTCACAGTCCCACGCAAGTCCTCAGGACCTCTCTGCTCTGTGCTGCACCTGTAACTTCAGTTTTAAACGTTCTTCGGAAGTTTCTTCCCAATTTGTGCAGTGCTGTTACCGCATCCATGCAGAAATGTCCGGTTATCCGTGAGGAACGCCACACTACTGGGTTAAGCACAGCCCGTGCGTATCACTCTCACTGCCTAACACGTCACAGCAGGAGAAAACTGCCCGGCGCTGAGGGCGAGCTGGCAGCAGCAGATGAAGGTCCTCGCCATGGTCTGTGAACATGGGCTGGCGACAGCCTCGGTGGGTCTGTGGGCTGCCGAGCACGGGAGGTGCACACCAGCCTCTCCCTGCACTTACGTGGCACCTGCTTTCCTCCCCTGATCCCGCCGGCACGTCAGGCGTGCTTCATGGCACGCAAAGGTGCAGCAGGGAAACCCCTGCAGGTGCAGAGCCGGGCTGAGACCCCGAGAGCAGGCTCCCGGCTGGAGGTGGGTCCCCCACCCGCAGCCCTCCCCCCGGGCCATGGTGCAGTGGAGATGCTCCTGCGTCTTGGCACTACGGCACGGCGGCATCCCGAATCCAGCCTCAGCCAGGCGGTGAAGCCACGCGGTCTGCTCTTTGTGGCCACAGCAGAGGAGGACACCCGTAAATGTGTCTAAAAAACCCCTCTCACAACAAATCACCGGCATCTGTAACTTCTCGCATTTCTCTGAGACAGGGCCCAGACCACCCCTACTCTGCAGGCAGATCCCAGTGATCTGCAAACTTATCTACCTCTTCAAAAGAAAATTGGACTTCTTTTTTTTTCTTCTTCCCCTGAAACATCACCATATAACACAGCACCAGAGTCCAAACACCAAACTGCCCCTTTCCCAGCATACTGGGTGCTCTTCTCTGCCATTTCACTTTAGCTGTTTCTCAACTAGATTAGAAACACAGCCAGCAAAAATCTGCTGAAAATGCTGTTCCCAATTAAAGTGAGCCCTTATGACACCAGTATCACAGCCCCTTGCTCAATATATTTCTCCCTCGAAGAACTGACGGTGTTTCCTTGATGAACCCCCAAGCAGACCAGTTTCCACAGCGATTACAGAAGAAGCAGCGGTGCCAGAAATAACACTGCTCAATGGAAAACATCCCCTCTGCTCACTCTGACACGCACGCACCCGTCCCGCGCAGGCGGGCTCACGCGCACCGGGGACGGCTGCTCACAGCGACAGCGAAGCACTGCGTAACCACCCCAGTGCAAATGCAAATGGAGGTGGAAATTGAGTCATGGCACCACTGCTTCAGCGGGTTTTCTCGACGATGGCACATGGGCAGGTACTCTCTCCACACAGGCGTGCAACCTTGAACAGAGATACAACCCGTGACCGTATTCCAAAAAGCAGCTTCTCAAGTACAATATTCCAAATATTTTACCTAGCAAGGCAGGACAAAACGACCGCTCCCGACAGCACGTCCTGCTTTGTGAAGAGCAAATTTCAGTTCTGACACAGACCTGGTGCAAAGGCAGGAAAGCAAAGTACCAAGTATCGGAGCTTCTCTAAACCTCCCCCCCAGCGCTCACATCCATGCAGTTATTTGGGGTCTAAGGCAAGCAAAGCTGCAGCTCCCACTCGGGTGAAGCCGTGGGTGTATCTTCAGGAGGCTGCCACACTGCCCTGCCCGCCCCGGGCAGCCCCATCGCCCCTGCGCTCTGACTTCCCTCCTTCAGTTATCAAACGCAGAGAAGGCTTTCAGCAAACACCTTTCCAAAGCTACTTTCTGCAACAAGCACCCTCCTCAGCTTCGCTTTAATGGCTTATTGCGCTCAAGAAAAGAACAAAAAGAACAACTTTTTAAAAAAAAAAAATACCTAAACTTTTTGCTTACCACCAGGGCACCAGTTCCTGCCCTCTCCCCACAACCCTCCAAAGCATCTTCTCCTCTCTAGCTCTCTGTCCCCACGTCCTTTCAAAGTCCTCACCAGCCAGGAGCCTTGTTTTGCCTGGGAAGAACCCAACACACTTCTCTGTGTAAAAAAGGGCCGCGTTCATCGCCTTGATTTGCATTAGAAATTATTAAAGTACATGACCAACCTACTGCTCACTTAGGGAGGTCTCGCTCCAATGTAAGATGTCAAGAACGGGTTCAAAAAGAAAATAAACCACAACAATGTCCAGCTCAGATATTTTGTGACACGTTTTGTGCTGACACGACTGATGCACCCACGATGAGCAGCCCCCCAGGACAGGCTGGACAGATCCCCCACTGCCAGCAGAGACTGCTTTCCAGTTCAGCAGAACTGGGATTTGAGGAGCTCTGTTCTACTCACACACTTCATTTCCTGCCTTTACACCTGTTTACTTCAAAGTATTTAACTGCTGGTTGAACATTGTGGCGTACTGTCTCCCAGGTTCTGAATAATTCTGAATTCTGATTAATGCAAATACGAACGCAAAGTGTTTTCTAACTTTGCAGCAAGTCCCCACAGGTGGGTGACAGATCAAAACGCGACGGCAGCAGACCGTGTCTACGGCAGTGAATTACAGGCAGAATCAAAAAGCAACTGTATTCCACGGAGACTGTAAGGCAACCAACACCTCACCTGGGACTTTCCCTTCACTCCTTTAAAGACGTAAAACCTGCATCGTGCAGAATAAAACCAACACCGCAGGCTTTTTCTTCGGCAGAAAACCAGCAGAGCGCTGCCTCCGGGCTATGGAAAAGCTCCCCAGCCTGGCAGCAGCGGTTCCAGCCTCCCTCGCTCGACTGTTGCTGAGCGCAACCGGCGCCGTTCAAAGCAGGTTTGCAAAAGCAGCAAAGGGTTCAGTTTTAATAAACGCTCCGTGAATTAGCGTGGATTACCTTTGTCATGACCCAAACCGCGGCAGTAACCTCCTTAGACAGTGAGTCACTACTGCAGGATGCTCTCAGAGGTGAAGCTCCAGCCCGTGCCGCTGGCGGGTCGACCCGTACGGCACAAGGAGGATCTTCGGCGATTCTTGGATCTCTCTTACCCATTTTGGCAGGTTTTTGAGTGGCTGCTGGGCCATCAGTGCTGAAAAGCAACAGCTTCCCCAGCCTAGAGTGCTCATGAACCGTATCTTCACCATAATATGCTTTCACAGTTATTTGTAGCCATTCACTGCAGCATGAAGCACTTAGAAAATTATTTAAAATAGTATCAGTTTACTTTTATTTAGCATTTCTCACACTGGTGGAAAAAATTCTGTGGTGTTTTACAAACTGCTGCGGAGGGAGTGTGGCAATGCTCCTGGGAGGGAGGGCGAGTATTTTTAACCCCATTTTACAGAAGTGGGAACTGAGGCACGCACTTTTCCACAGAAGGATACTGGCCAGCAACACTTCTGAATTCTTGCAGGATAACTTCCAGCAGAGATCCTCACTTCCAGAAGAAACGTACGCTTATTCCAGACTACAGTGGCCACACTGTTGTGTCCCAGCCAATTTTCTCACGTAAACAGAGTGGTGAAACAGTGGGGAAGAGTGGTTTCTCTTCAGGTTTTGTTAATTTTAGCCTGAGAAAGTCATGAAGGAAATACCTGAGCACTATGGGCAAGTTTGTGGGAGGTAATTAAACACCCAGCTCAACTTCCCTTCCAACTCAGAAAAGCTTCACATTCTTCTGCAGATATCTACAACTCTATTTTTGCACTTGGTTCTAGCCTGACCTTTCATTGCACTATTTTGTTCCAAACTCAAACACTCCGCATCTTCAAAATGAAGGCATTTTTCTTCTAAACACGACCAAAACTTTATTTTCCTCTTTAAAACGTGTAAAGATCCAATGCATTTTTGGTAGGTTCAAATAGAGACAAGAACACTTTGTCCTGCCCCTACCAGCCCTGACATCCCCCGCAATAGAAACCTCCCAGTTGAGACCAGCTGGGATGCAATGAGACCTCAAATTTGAGGAAAGAAATCCCTGAGCTGCTTTCACACGTACAAAGAACAACAGTTCTTCTCGGCAGAGCCGCTCCAGAAACACCACGCAGTGCTCATCCTCCCGGAGGATGCAGCCCTTCAGGGAACAGCCATCACCTCTCCGTCCTTCCTCCCGCCCAGCCAGCTCGTCACCCTTCGCTCGTTCCTCTGCAGCTGACACAACCCGGTGTGACTCTCCTGCCTCCAAGGGAGTTTACCTGATTCACGCTCCCGCGGCCATGGCAATCACCAGCCCCTTACCAAGGCAGAGCTGACCCAGCCCAGCAGCTGCTCTTGTTGGTGCCGCCCAGGCAGCGGGTGCCATCCCAGTGCTTTCTGAAACACGTCAACTTTATGAAACTTTTTTCTTTTTGATTTCTATTCAACCCATTTTAGCCCCAACTTCAGTTTTTCTATAGCTTTAATTTATGTTAGAAAATCTCCCCAGAAGGGAACAAACCCCCCCCAAAAAATGAATACAGGGCAGGAGGGAACACAGGAAACTCGTGGGCAGCTATTTAAAGAGTCACTGATGCCTCATGGAAAACTCTGAAACACATTCCTGTTAGTGACAAACCGGCTCCTTTGGCCCCGGGTCTCTTGCTGCATCCCCGGGGGTCCCCACTGCCTCACCCTGAACAGCAGGGAGTTGGGGAGAGCCTTTCTATCCAACGCCTTCTCCTGGGCATCTCCCAGCAGCTCGGGGCAGGAGGAAGCAGCCAAAAGTCCAGGGCCCAGGGTGTTCCTCCTAAACCCCTTGAAAGCTCCTAGACGCTCTCCGAGTTTCACAACCAACTTTGTGAACCCCGTACCCCGCTACCCAAATAACGAGCACTCCTTCACCTTCACCAGATGGAACGGCTGGAGACTGCCCGCCATCTCTTTCAGCAGCGACGCCGACCTCTACAGCATTCAACCCACAACTTCTCTCACAACATCACTTTTGGGGAGCACGTGTCCAGTCACACACTTCTCCAGTTGGTCTTTTACCCCAAGACCATACCCTACCCTCAGTCGGGAACACAACCAGCTCACAATGCAGCACCGCTTGGGTCCCTTTGTCACCGCTGGATCACAGTTCATTGTGATATTGATGATAGACAGGGCTATCGAGAGAATAATCATACACCTGAGGATGAGGAAGGCCAGTCCATGCATACCTGAGACTGAAATCTACTAGTAATTCTTACGAAAAGTGACAGTAGGAGGTTATGGAATTAACAGTTGTGTCTGTTTGTGCTTCCTCAGTCCTTCAAAGCAGCGAACTGTCCTTCAAGGGAGACCATCTGAGCAATGCAGAAGTTGGATTTCAAACTGCATATAGAAGCACGGCAGTAAAGACTTCAGGGAACTACTACACTTAAAACCAGGTTTTCTGGGAAAGGGCCAGGCTCAATTTTATTGGATTCTCCTGAGGTTTCCCTTCTAATGAGGGCTCAGCAAACCCCTCCAGGTCTCGGTGCATCTGAGAGCAACATTAGCAGAGAAACCCAAATCCTATGTCTAAGTTCAGATGAGTCTAGCCAATTTTTGACACACTTTGCCTTCCTGCCTAAGATCTATAGGTCTAATGGAGAAGCAGAGCAAAATAACTGAAACCCCAAAGCCTCCCAGGGCTGCAAAGCCTGAATATTGTTTTAATGAGTAGGCTACCCTCCAAAGTCTGAGGAAGGAACAAGGGAAGGGCTGGATAAGTGGTGTGGAAATGACAACTTAGGATCTGGAGACCAAGTAGCTGCTGAAACCGAAAACCTCATTTGCACAAAAAAAGATGTTTATATCGTCAGTGTGTAATAAGGTTTCCCACAACGCTGAAGATCTTCTGCCCTGAGTCTGGACCAGCGGCTGACCCGCCTGCTCGCGCCTGCAGGGACGCCCGGCAAGGGCTTTGTGCCTGTGCGAGACCATACACAGGCTTCAAGGCAACAGGGAACAAGCAGTCCTTGCTTCCAGCAAGTCGGTTTTGGGACGGTAGGAAAACTTGATCTCACTCACGTTTTCCTCTTAGTTATCCCCGCTTAAAAGTTGCTGAGCAGTTCGTAGGAGCAAAGTACCCCCAAACCGAAATTTCCGTGCAATTGAAAAAAAAAAAAAGGGTTACAGTAATAGCATCTAGGTGTATTTAAACGAGTTAGTTACTGTTCTTCTCAGGGAAAAGGCTTCTCGGAAGGTTTCCACGCAGTAAATAGCCTCACTCAGCTCTGCATGGCCGATTGCCTCCCTGTACCCCACTGCACGTGCAAGCCCTGCTCATCCTCTGGAGATGCTCAGCACAGTGGGCAGCAGGCGAAAGCCCGGACTGCCTAGGGAGGGGGGCTGGGCTCCTCAGGGCTTTGCAAAGAAAATGAGGCAACGCAGAGGAGCAGGAAGATTTATTGCACATTTACTTTCACCAAATGTTTTTTGAATGACTGCATAATCCCCTGGTCCCTTTAACACAGGCCCTCCCTGACAAACCATGCGTCTTTTGATGCTCATTACAAGGTTCACCTTATGCAGGGATGTAATTAGAGCCGGGCAGGATAAAAATCTCCATTCCGATTCCCGCACCGATTGTGGAGCCCGAGCTCCCAGCTGACTGTGCAAAGCCGGCCAGGGAAAGACCATTTTCTTGAATTGCAGCCGTGGCGCAGCGGGAGCACCCAACACGCCTGTCCTCCTGCAAGGTGGTCTCGGCAGAGCCCTGGAGAGGGAGCACCAGGGAGCAACCGGCCCGGATTAACAAGCGAAAGGTGGGAAGGATTCAGCAAGTGTAATGGGCAGAATGGAAAACAGAATAAATTCTACCCTGCAGCCCAACTGGCCCGAGTGACTGCAGATCCCAGCAGAGCTATAAAGCTCTACTAACAAGCAGCCTTTTTAATGTCAGAGACAATGGTGTTGAATGTATATTTTAAATAAATTGCTTTCCTTTCCAGAGGGTTAATTTTTTTTTTTTCTCCTAAGTTTGAACTCCCTTGCCAAGAAACCAAATCCTTTCAAGCGCTTTAGAAACGGCGAGTCTGCTGAAACACTTTTTGCATTCAACATGTGGAGCCAAATGTGGCCAGAAGTTCTGACGGCAGAGCTCCTCCAAGCAGAGAGTCGGCAGGAACCTGGGCGATTAGGGGAGCCAGAGGAAGCCCGAGGAGAGCCGGCGTTCCTAACGCAGAAGGAGCTACCCGACGCGGCCATGGGACTTCGCCAGTGACGTATGGCAAGGGAGTTCCCAGGAGCCCCTCATTAATTACCTGCCACCCAATCACTGGGATGGCCGCGGTGATTTCCCCAGCCGGGATTCACTTCCCTGCTCTCTCCGATTACTGTTAAACCACCCATGTCAGCGATGCCTTATCCCTGCAGCTCAGGAAAGGTTTCTCAACAGCGCTTTTGTTGTTCACTTCAGAATAAATATTATTTTCGAAATCGTTTCTCCGGGGACTCACCCCACCAGATCCCCTTCGTAGTCCCCCACATCCGATCACGCTCACACACGCTGCAAACTATGCAAGCTGAACACTGAGCTATTCTACTGACAGCTGCCGTATATTTTTCAAGAGCAAACTCCAAACATTTCTGAGTTTGCTCACCCTCCCGGTCCGCTCTCTCCTCCGCCCCGGCTGCAGGAACGTGCTTCTGCTCAGATGGGAAAACCAAACAAGCAGAGCCTGCGGTCCTGCCTCTCCTTTTTCTGCCACTCTTCAGGGCAGTGGGGAAAGAAATCTGGTGAGGGTCCCTTGTCAAGATGCTAACAGCACAGTGGAGAAGCTGCAGTGAGACATACGAATGTTTCTGAAATGGATGATGTCCAACACGGAAAAATTAGCAGGGCCCATCGTGGATTAGGATGAAAATGGTCAGTCAGAGCGAGTAAGTCCCCTTCCTTTAGGCTGCAAGAGCTTCCCCAGGAGAGGAGAGGGCTTCTGAAAAGCATCGCTCAGGGGCTGCCCCACGCTTCTGCGTGTGCTAAATGTGTCCCAGAGGACACAAAGCCCAGGTCCGCTACAAGCAGTTAGGTGGCAACACGCTCATTAATTAATCAACTAGTAACTTCTGGCGGTTTTTTCTTCGATGCACAGTTTACACAAGTCCTCTACAGATTTTTCCTTTCCTTAAAAAGGACTGCAGTGAATCCTTCACCAGTCCGAGGCTTGGCAAGCCTTGGAGGCAGAAGGCTTTTCTTCTCAGAAGCAAGTCAGGACAGCACATATCAACCCCCACCACGTCCTACACCAGTGTCGCTGCATCATCCGCTGAAGGATACTTCTCCAGGGATGAAAGAAGTCATATTTCTTAGTTAGACCTGTCTGCTAAGAAGAGGAAGGCAGGAAGGAGATGGGGACAACTCACTGAAAGGGCTTGGGAGCCTCCTGACACCTGCGAGCCAAGGGAGAACCACCACGTCCCACTCCACACGAACCCCACCTATTCTTCCCGAGGAAATGCACTCTGCCAGCCCTGTGAACAAGACCCAGAATGATCAGTTCCTGAAGCACAGAGACTGTGAGAAAAACACGACAGTCCCCAGCAGACACAGACAGCTCCCTAGGGAATCGCTGAAGCCCAGTAAAATGAGAGAGATGGGACTTACAGCGAAGGGGCTATCAGGACATCCAGACAGCAAAGGTCAGAACCGGCTCTGCACATCGACACTAATAATCTTTCAACACCAGGGAAATGAAAAGCCTGTAAGCTACGGGTTATCCTCTCGCAGCGGAGCAGGGTTTGGATTGTATTGCTCACACCATAAATCACCATGTCAGCTGCCCCAGCCATTCCCACTCACCAGAGTGTAACTGGGTACAAGTGCCAGGCACTTTCGTGATGGTCGGCCAATTAGCCAAAGAACGACAAGGAAGGGAAAAAAAATCAAATAACTCTTGGTGCCTTTTTCCGGAATAACAATCCACACATTTGCATAGCGCAGCTCAGCGTGCGTCTGCATTTCAGATCACACCTCTGGGTGCATCAAAAGCGTTATTAACTTCCATCGAGGATGATTAAGGAGCTTAAATCGTTAGCGCTCATTTACTCAGACTTAATGCATTTTTAAAGCTGCCTCATTTTCCGCTGATGTGCTGGTGCTAACCAGCGGCGAGAAGCACTTGGGAGGGATGGAACACCCAAGGGGTCAGCCCCGGGTCCAGGCCCTGGCCATCCTCCCCGCAGAAGCTCTGCGTTGGGTTGGGTTGGGGAAGCCAGCTCGCTCCGCGCTCACGCCGGGATTTGACTCGCGTCACGTGCCGCCCGAGAACAACCCCTGCGCTCCCCACTCGCTTTCCTCTGCGAGTGATAAGGAGGAAATCCGTCCCAGACAGCCAGCCAGCCAGCCAGACAGCTCACCCCGGCCACATGGCGCGGCCAGCCAAAGCCCCCAGCTCTCCAGACCTTAATTAGAGGTGGCCGCTAATTGAGAGCGGAGCTGCAGTCGATGCCCCGCGCAGGGACCCAGGCTGCCTGGCAGCGGAGCAAGAGCAACAACCCCTCGGTGTTTCAGCAGCCCGGCAACCAGTAGTAACTCCAGGTTACTCACTGCAACGACCTGACAACCAGTAGTAACTCCAGGTTACTCACTGCAGTGACCTCACCAGCGAGACGTGCCCGGCTGGTACAAGCGTTTGTAATTACGCCTCGGCGGCTGCTCTTCCCTCTCAGCACTGACACAAGAAAATTAAATACTATATATATATATATATATATATATTAAAGCATCCCCCCCCCCCCCAGCAGCGGAGCTCGGTTACCTGCAGCCGCCCCCCGCGCTGCAGCCGCGGCTCTGCCATGGCTCTGCCCGCTGGAGGCGAGGGACCCCGGGGCTCCAGGGGGATCTTCTGCCGGGCTGCAACAGAAAAGCTGAGTTTAAAGCTCCTTATTTGGGCAGTGATGTCAGGGGAAGTCGTTGGGCCGGCGCCGCCCCCTCTTTCCATTCACTCCGCTCGGTTTCCTGTCGTCGGGCGGGCGCTGCGGCTGCGAGTGCGGGGAAGGGGACGGGGATCCTTCGGCCGCTGCGGGGGGTGCAGAGCCCCGCGGCCCATGACCGGGGGGGGGGGCGAGACTCATCCGGGCTGGAGCGCGGGAGCGGGTGGGAGATGGGGGTGGGGGGTGTCTGCCTCCCCTCGCCAGCGTTTGCCATCACAAAAGCGGCTTCTCGCCTGCGGGAGCCGGGGCGGGGCGGGGGGGGGGGCTGCCCCGGGGCTGGCGGGGGGAAGGAGGCGGGAGGGAGCGCGCTGCCAGCGCGGTTCGCCCGCCCCGCCGCCTCCCTCCCCCACATCCTCCTCCTCGTCCCCTCCCCATCTGTCCCGGCTCCCTCCCCTCGCTGATCCAACCCCCCCCTCCCCCCGGCGCATCGCGGGGGGATCCCGCGCCTGCCCGGCGGCAGGACCGGAGAGCGGGGAGGGGGGTGCCGTCCCGGAGCATCCCCCCGCGGCCGCAGGAAGGACCGGCGGGGCTGCAGCCGGGGACAGCCCGCTCCCGACGGGCTCTCCAGGGGAGGGGGGCTCCGAGCTGGCCCGCCGCGGACCCCCGGGGCAGGCGGGGAGCTTCCCGCAGCGCTGCGCACCGCCACGGCCACGGGGGGAGCGGGGACCCGCACCCGGCTCAGCGCGCCCAGAGCAGCCCCGAAGCGCACCCAGCCCTTTTTTTTTTTTAATTGTCTTTTTCGTTGTCGTGGTCTTTTTTCAGCTGTGGTTTTTTTCCTCCTTTTTTATTTTCTTTTTTCTCCTTTTTTTTTTGTTTTTCTTCTTTTTTCCCATTTTTGGTTTTTTTTCTCCTTTTTTGTTTTTTTTTTCTTTATTCTCCTTTTTTTTTTTTCTTTTTTTACCTTTTAGGTTTTTTTCTCAGTTTTTGTTTTTTCTTTTTTCTCCGTTTTTGTTATTCTTTTTTTTTTCAAGCCGGACTGAGCAGGGGGACCGTGGCGATGGAAGAGACTGGATACGGCAAGGCATCCACTTTCTTCATCAAATTGGGCTTGAGTACTCAGATGTACACATAATAAATGAAATATAGCTCACAGCAGCATGGACAGAAGCACAAGGTCCCCTGATGAGAAGCAAAAGCAGTGTTTCATTTACTCCATGCCACAGTGCAGAAAAATCTGTTCTATCTCAGTTCTTGTGTAAGCACCTCCAATTCCAGCAGCAGCCTCGTGATGGGGATGATTTTACTGGACCAGGCAGACAGGTTATCTCCTCCTGACACATCTACGATCTTCCTTCCTTTCCTGGCACACGGGGATGAACTGAGAACTGGCTTTGAGAAGCATTTATTAAGATATTACCTTCCAATCTGAAAGGGCGAGGGCACCCAGTGTGCCTGTGAGAGGCTTCGGCACCTCTGCTGTGATGAACTCTCTCTCCTTGGAAAACACAGCCCCGGGAGCTCATCAAAATAGTAGCAAGGTGCTAACGTTGCTTTTAAAGTGCACCACACAGTACCAAGCATGGGTATATTTAAGATTTTCACTATAAAAAAAAGCTATAGATTTTTTTGTTTGTTTGTTTTTAACCAGCATCCTTGACTCTGCTCATCACAGCAAACACCCAGACCCTGTCTGCCCAGTTATGGAGGCTGATCTCTGTGCTCCACCGCCCAGAAAGGTCAAGGTGTTTTTCCTCTGAACAGCACAAACACGACCATTCAAGGCAATCAGCACAAAGGTGTTGGCCCAGCGGCGGTGGCTTTTCTTCGGTGGAAGAGTGTGGTTTTGCTTAAATGGGAGAATGAAGGGCCAGCTTCCCCTGAGGCTCCCCTTCCCACGGCGGGGTCAGGAACACGCAGGGTGAAGTTCAGGCCACAGTGGTCAGTTTTGTGGAAATCCTTTGTTAGAAACCAGCATTTAGTCCGGAAAAGGACTGTCCTCGGGTCAAGGATGGTTAAAGCAACCACATCTCACCCCTCGTTTAAAGGTCAGACTCCTTTCCCCCCCTCGATGTTCAAACGGGCTTCGTTGCCTCCCCATCCCTCACCCACCCCTGTTCACCTCAGCGCGGCCCAGGGTGTGCAAAAATTACCTGCTGCCTGAAAAGGCCTCTTTGAAACTGCTCCTACCTCTTTTTTTCTTTTTTTTTTTTTCTGATCTTTATTAGTTTTTCCACCATCCCTGCTGCTGCGCAGGAGTTCCCGGCGCCGTGCTCCTCCTTGGAGCACCCTCCTGAGCTCTGCCCGCTTCCAGCTGGTCCCTACCTCATCCCTCTCTTCCCTGCTGCTAAAACGCAGTAACAGAAGGCGAAGGCACAGTCAGGACTCTCAGCTTTTCCATATCTGTGACTGCAAGATCTGCCGTTAGAGCAGCCGAGCGGAAAGGGAGGTTCTCCCGCAAGAACCCTTCCGCTACAGCCTGGGAATTGTGGGTTTATGTTCCTTCTCCCACTGAGCTGCCGTGCAACCATCAACAAGTCACCTCACCTTTTGTGTCAAAGCCTTCCCATCTGGGGAAACTGTCTGGGGGCTTAGAAACGCTGTTGTGTGTTTTGCTTCTCTTTTCAAAGCCCCTATGCCCAAGTATGAGCAATCGAGCCTCTGACTGAAGACGGGACAGGGAATACAGTTCTCACGTCATCCTCTCCCTAGGGAAAGCTGGAGCAGCGGAAACATTTTTCAGCCATATTTAACAACCTTTTTACAACCCGAACTGTAAATCCCTAGAAGTGAAACGAGATCTTCAGGAGTTTTCAGCTCAGCCAGCGCCACCGACAAGCCCTGAGCCCCCCCGCCGCTTTTGGAAATCCCACCAGGCACCTTTCCCGAGGCGTGTTCATTGTGAACAGCCCGACCCCAGAAGCCCACGTCCCTTTCCAGCCACCCCAGCAGCAGCCAGGAGCTGAACGCCCGCGAAACGGCAGCGCCCGTTCGGCTGCCTGGGACCCTCAGTCCCCCCAGCTCTCCTGGGTCCGGGACTTCAGGCACCGCAGGAGCTCTGCCTCTCACTTTTCCACATCTGCAAAATGGGAATAGCAGCGTTCCTTAACTCAGAAGGTCCCTGCGCTCGTGAAACACTTCAAAAGCCTGCGGGAGAATCTTCAACTCTCCAAAAAAATCACTGCAAAGTTTCATTATTATTCCAACGCTCACATTAAAGACACATGTCCTGGTAAGTCGCAGGCATGAGGAATCATTATGCTAATTTTAGACCGAGCATCTGCGCAATGTTAAATCTGAAACTTTGTCTCGGAGAAATAATTTAAATTATTTTTCTTCAGAATTGACATTTGTCAAACAATATGTTGCGAACAGAAATCGCGGCCAACTATGAGTAATCCGAGCGAGCACACGCACTCTGCCGTGGCGACAAGCGCTCGGGGAGAGCGGCTGCTGCATTTTGGCATGGCAGGAATTCATGAGGAAAATCGCCAGGCTGACGTGCTTCCTGCCTCAGCGCCGTCCCTGCCAGCTTCTGCCAGTGGCACAGACCCTCGCCTAGAGGCTGTGCGTTCTCCAACCGCCTGTGCCCCTTCCTCCTACCTTCACTCCGCAGCCAGGGATTACAGAATCACAGAATCACAGAATGTTCAGGGTTGGAAGGGACCTCTGTGGGTCATCCAGCCCAACCCCCTGCCCAAGCAGGGTCACCCAGAGCAGGCTGCACAGCACCGTGTCCAGGCGGGGCTGGAATATCTCCAGAGAAGGAGACTCCACAGCCTCCCTGGGCAGCCTGGGCCAGGGCTCCGGCACCCTCAGAGGGAAGAAGTTCTTCCTCGGGTTCAGCTGGAGCTTCCTCTGCTTCAGTTTGTGCCCGTTGCCCCTTGTCCTGTCGCTGGGCACCACTGCAAAGAGTTTGGCCCCATCTTCCTGACACCCACCCTGCAGATATTTAGAAGCATTTATTAGGTCCCCTCTCAGCCTTCTCTTCTACAGGCTGAGCAAGCCCAGCTCCCTCAGCCTTTCCTCATAGGAGAGCCTACCCAGCCTGCCAGCTCCCTGCCTGCCTCCTGCGTCCTGCTCGGCATCTCCCAGGGCAGTGGGAAACCTGGGACCTCTCCCTCCAGCCACGCATGTACCTATAGGGACCAAATGGCCTTAAGCAATGCTTGTTGCACCGCCTGAGGAAAGTCTATGCACATCTTCAAGCACCATCTTACCCTGTATTTGTTTTTTTGCACAAGCACCTGAGCAGCTCCCCACTCGTCTAAAGCAGTTTTGCAAAGTACCCGGGGGCAGGAGGCAGCATCCTCAGAGCATCCTCAGAGTTATCAGCCTGGGCACGCTCCGCTGCCAGCCCCATTTGCGCTGGGAGAAGGGCCTCTGCTACCTCCCAGCACGTCTTTCCCTTTCCCTTCTGTTTCTCTGTACAACCTTCCTATTAATTTTAGCCCAGTCGTTTCCAGCGTGCCTGTGGAGCCCTGGGGATCCGCAGGCAGCTTCTAAGGGTTTTGTGAGTTGTAACTAAGAAAAGCAAGCCCAGTGCCTGGAAGTTTAAATTTGCTATGCAAATGACTGCACCCCAGTGTAAAAATGTAAGATTTACAAATCAAAAAAAAAGGTTGGAAACCACTGACATAGACCAATATACAGTAAATATCCCTATAACCACATCAACACACGTGAAACAGGGTATTACAGAGCAGGTCCACATCTAGCAGAATGGGTGTCTATACATAACAAGTGTCAATTTTAAAATTAAATAAGCATTTTTACCATATATTTTGAATTACACTGTATACACAGGAGTCATCTTCCCCCCAAAATAGCGCAAAAAGAAAAGTTCCATTTTTCTTTTAAGAAGTTAGATGGTCACAAATTGCCATCGTGATGTCTACTGGATACCGTCCTTTGAATTACACCTAGTAAAGCTCCCAAGTCCCATCAGAAATTTCTCATCTCAGATATCCTAAAAGCCTGTTTGTAAAATCAGCCACCAGTCCCTGAGCCACCTCCTTCTCGGCAGTACCATGTGTATGCAGTCCACAAGCATTTGTCTCCGTTTTAGACACAAGGTGCCATAGAAATAGCCATCAAAACTCAGTCATGCTGCCTAAAACCCGTTTCTCCCTCATTTTGACCCTGACAACACTTTTCAAGGAATCATTGTCATTTCTAAGTGTGAAATTATCAACTGTCCCATGTAAATACCCTGTTTACATTCGTTTTACCTTAAACACGAAGGTGTTTATGGCGAAGGGTGCCCTCCCCATGCATTCCCAAGCAGGGAGAGCTCCATGCCCACAGCCCGAGGCCTGCAGGAGCCGGGCAGTAACACCCTCACGCAGTGACCAGCAGTGAGCTGGGGCTTCCAGGCACCACATAGGAAACCAAGCAAAAGAAATGAATAACTTACGAAAGTATAAATAAAATACTCAAAGGGCGGGGAAGGCAATAGAGAAACAAAAACAGCGCACACCCTGGAGAAAGGCTGTGCGTAAAAGGAAACACAGGGCTTGACCTTCCACCAGTGTCCATCCCTTGACTTCCAGTTTACTCCATTGCAAGCGAGAACTGAGTAACACCCAAAACTTCTCTGCTCCATCGTCCCACAACACATACCTCACAGTCAGGTCACATCAAACCATCGACCACCAGCAGCAGAGAGCAGACCAGCCAAGGCTGCCTGACCCGGGCGTCTGTGCCTTTCGGGTACAACAGCGTGGTAATCCCCGAGCTGCGTGGGTGAGGAAAGTGAAGCCAGTGCCGCACGGGCTGTTGGAGCTCATGGGAAGCACGCGCTTTGCTGGGCGAGCCACGTTATCTGAATGCTGTGCTCAGGAAGCACAACGGGCTTTGAGATTTCAGATGAGCTCTCCTCCCCCTCTACTCTGCCCTGGTGAGGCCCCATCTGCAGTGCTGTGTCCAGTGCTGGACTCCCCAGTTCAAGAAAGATGAGGAGCTACTGGAGAGAGGCCAGTGGAGGGCTACGAGGATGAGGAGGGGACTGGAGCATCTCTGCTACGAGGAGAGGCTGAGGGAGCTGGGCTTGTTCAGCCTGGAGAAGAGAAGGCTGAGAGGGGACCTTAGAAATGCCTCTAAATATCTGCAGGGTGGGGGTCAGGAGGACGGGGCCAGACTCTTTCCAGTGGTGCCCAGCGACAGGACAAGGGGCAACGGGCACAAACTGAAGCAGAGGAAGCTGCAGCTGAACCCGAGGAAGAACTTCTTCCCTCTGAGGGTGCCGGAGCCCTGGCCCAGGCTGCCCAGGGAGGCTGTGGAGTCTCCTTCTCTGGAGATATTCCAGCCCCGCCTGGCCGCGGTGCTGTGCAGCCTGCTCTGGGTGACCCTGCTTGGGCAGGGGGTTGGGCTGGGTGACCCACAGAGGTGCCTTCCAGCCCCTGCCATGCTGGGATGCTGTGATTCAGTGATTTGCCCATTCATTCCAATGGAGTAGCTCTGAGGTTGAATTTGCCCCCAGATACTCAGTGATGTTTAAATAGGACAATTTATGCTGCACATGGCCTTGGAGTCGCCCAGGAAGAAGGAAAATAGCGACACAACAAGAAACATTGAATAATACATGCTCATTAGAGAAAAACTAGATTAATCCTGAAATGCAGCCTTAAATGGGGCTACACCATGAGGCAGAAGAGTACAAGGCCTGGATGGAGATGGACAATGATAGCTCTTATTTTCTTATAGAGACAAAACACCTACGCGTTCCCTAAACCTACCTCCTCTGCTAGGATCTAAGGATAAACAAACAGCTCTTGATACCGTTCTTCCAAAGCCAGTGTACTGAGCAGCAGCCAGAAACGCTTCTAACTTTTAAGGCAGTAACATCAGCAGTGTGTGTTTGGAGTTCAGCTCCACCAACACCCATGTACCATGAAGCCAGGTAATAACGCATCAGGAAATCTTCTTGGAAGAGTTACTTCCCATAATGAGAGCTCTACCAGAAGCTTCTGCTGCTCTTTGCATTAATTGCATTACCTCCTTTCTGCTTCTCGCTAAAGCAACTTGCAACATTTTGTCAGCTCGTATTCTCTCTTTCAAGTCAGAATTAGCCATAGAAAACCAAAATAGTTTTATTAGTGGACTGTGTCCTTTTAATAAACTTCAATAATAAAACATCATAAGTTTTGCATCTGTGGCTAAACGCAACAGGACCGAGGGGGGGAGTGGGGTGGGGGGTGCATTTGGCCACTGACAGGCAACATCTTTTGATGGAAGCTCAAGGGAGAGCAGGCAGCAGCCTAACAACACCGAAAAAGGAAAAAAAAAAAAAGCATCATTCAGGCAACAAACATAACTTAACAGTTAAAGGTCCGTTGAGTTTTTTTGCATTTGTAAAGCAGGGATTTCAGCTCTTTGATGTGGAGGAAAATGCAGGCAGCACAGCTTCTCCAGCTTCCCAGCATTTGTTCTGTCAGCATAGCAATACACATCCACTGAGCAGCAACAAAGCACTGGCACACAACTGGTTTCTGCAGCAAGCTTGGCTTTGTACGAAGCAACCTCACAACACAGTAACAGGGTCTGAAATACTTTGTGCAAAGTTAAAATTCAGTAAAATCTTGAACACAGACTACACTAGGAAAAATATAACGAAGCAAAATTATGAATAACTGCTGTACCTGATCAACGCTCTCACCTACGTCACATCGGCTACTCAACACCACATCTCTGAAGCAGGGCTGTGAGGAGACCTTTGGGACCTTATCAATGCCAATAAATATCTGGAGGGGGGGTCAGGAGGACGGGGCCAGACTCTTTGCAGTGGTGCCCAGCGACAGGACAAGGGGCAACGGGCACAAACTGAAGCAGAGGAAGCTCCAGCTGAACCCGAGGAAGAACTTCTTCCCTCTGAGGGTGACGGAGCCCTGGCCCAGGCTGCCCAGGGAGGCTGTGGAGTCTCCTTCTCTGGAGATATTCCAGCCCCACCTGGACGCGGTGCTGTGCAGCCTGCTCTGGGTGACCCTGCTTGGGCAGGGGGTTGGGCTGGGTGACCCACAGAGGTCCCTTCCAACCCCATCCATCCTGTGGTTCTGTGATTCTGTGAGACAAATCTCTTCTTTACAGCGGCCACATGTCCACCAGTGGCTGAAACAAACGGGCAGGGGCAGCAGCGATGGCAGCAGGTCTCGCTGCCCACTTGCCACCGCTTGTTAAAAAGGTGGCAGCTGCTTGGTAGTTCGAACGCTGGGGACTTCAAGGCTCCCTGGCAGCCTTGCCTCTTCGTTTGGCATCTCTGTGTGCTGCTGCGTAGCACAAAGTGAGCCTTTGAAATACAGAGAAACGGCGGGCTGGGGGCTTTAACCCTGCACACCTTTTCCCAATCTGCTATTCTTGGCAGCACAGGCCTCTAAGCTATTGCTAATAAAAATATACTAATGTCTGTCTTCTGCAGCATGCTTCCTGGCTGGAATTTATCTCACCCAACTTCAGATTTCTACAAAATAAATACCTCCACACCTCCTTTTATGGAGGAAGTCCTAGAGTTGATTCACTTCACTGCAAGATACACATCTAAATAGTAGGTGAATCAGGCCCTGGAACATTTTTTTCTCTCTACCGGCTGCGCAGGCAGAGCGGATCACTTCTCAACTGGAAAGAGATGAGAGGAGTCCCGACCGAGCTGCTTGCACTGCCCCGAAACTCCGGCAGCGTGATCTCAAAAGGATGTGTGTGTGAGTGCATGAGTGTGCACTATTTTACACTCCAAACCACTCACAATGTCACCTGACTACCCTCACTGTGGTCATTACGTATTAGTCATACATTAAGTGGTGTATCATTCACTAACGAACGCCATGCCAAAAAAAAAAAAGCAGTTTAGACAAGGAAATTCATCAAAAAGACCCTTCCAAATCAGTAACTTAGAACATACAAGCTTCGGAAACTGAGACTTCAGGTCACATACAAAAATAAATTAGAATAAACACATGTGAAATGAAGGTATTGAAAAAAACTCTCACACTTTGAACCACAGCATTGCAGGAAATGGTAAGATCACCCCTGCAGCGTTTGTGGTTCCAGAACCTGAGCTGCCACTCTTGGTCAAACAAAGGTCTACTCGCTCCTGAATCCCTTCTCCAGGGGTGGCCAGAGGGTACGAGGCTGTACAGTCACACCGCACCCAAGAAGATGGAGCAAGGAAAGGGAAGGACAGGTCTCTCCACCGGTTGATCAGACTTCATCACTGTCACGGTGCAAACCCAGAACTGCAAACAGTTTGCACAAACAGGGGAAAACGGCTGCAGAGTGCTTGGGCCACTTGGAGGCCTGCTTGCAGCCAGTAATTAATTGATGTGTCCCCACACGGCCCCAACTTTCTGCAACAACCAAGATCACATCTGTGTACGTGGCTACATCCCAACTGGGGCGGGAGCGTTTTCAGGTGAAGTTCAACCTCCAGTAAGCCCCTTGGAGCAGTGCATGGGTTACGCTGGCATCCAGGGATGGATCCGACCCATCTGTGGACAGCCGCTCCTCCCCGCGCAGCGCCGGGGACTGGGCAGGACGTTTCTAATTTGGACAAGAGCTGGCGAACATCCTTCCAAACTTAGTTCTGACAGCTTGAAAGTAAACAGTCCACAGGCAAGATCCCAGATCTCTTATCAACTGTTTATTGGGGACTTTTTAGGCTGGCTGTCCTGTAAGCAACATGACCACACATCTTGTTAAGGACTAAGGAAGTTTTCGTAACCACCAGGACAGCCCCTGATAAATTTACTATGCATGAGAAGAGATTTTTCTCCAATTTGTACTTTTTCTGCTGTCCTATATTCTCTGTCCTCAATTCAGGGTCACGCAAGCACCTGAACGAGTATGAATCAGCCACGGAGATGATTTGGGGATTTATTCCTGAAAAAGACAATAGGGCAGCTGTCTAGGAAATGAGAATGCCGATTTCTGGGAATCCAGAGAAGGGCACTGAAACTCTGGAAAACCAAAACGCAGCCTCCAGCCTGGGGACTGCCTGGGCTCCCGACCGAGCAGCACAGATGGGACCTGCAAGCCCCCATCCCCGGGCAAAGGAATGGCTGAACGCAGACGCTGCTCTGCCCTCAGCGTCTCCAGCGCAGAGCAGATTCCGTGAGACGAAGATGGGGAAAGTTCACACAGGTTTGTACCTGTGGTAGGGATGCCGGCGAACAGGTTTTCTTTGCGTGAGCGCATGCACAGATGTCTTATTTCAGACATTTGTCTCCTCTGCCCCAGCACGCAATGAAGCTCCTTCACATTTTTTCATGTGAAAAATGAAATCGGGAGGAAGAGCCTCTCGCTTGGCTTGAGTTAATTTGCTGTTTAAAGTGTTCAGCTACATTGAGGAAAGCTCAGATGAGACACGATTTTCTCCACCCAGGTGAGCATCCTAATAACCTGGCGGGTTTGGGGTGGATCATAACCCTCCTCGCATCAGGAACCAGATCTATCTTACGTAAACAATTATTCATTGGAAAAAAAAAATCAGCTGGGGTTTTCCATGTATCAAAACAACCAGGAAGAACAAAGGTATCCCACACGTGACACCCAGATAAGCCTGACCCTGCCGGGGACTTCCCGGGAGCCTCTGCCACAGGTTTCTTTCCAGATCTGAGAAAATCACAGTCAGAGCTGGGCTATTCCTGCACGAAGTTTCTGTTTGTGTGAGTCCCACTTTTCCTGCTCTCCAGTGCCCAGGAGAACACAGCCGTGTTTCTCTTCCATGCCTGCAAACGCGTGTTGTCGAAGCCTGGGGCAGGCAAACCACACTGCTCCTCACCCTCGCAGCACACAGTGTCCTCTCCTACATTTTCTCTGTGTAAGAATGCGAACTTTCAAAACTGCATTTATTTTTTAAAATAAGTCTTCTTTAACAACTACTTTGAGTTCATACTTCAGTGTAGCGTATACCCAGTGCCAAGGGTATAACATTAGCCAACAGGTTATCTTTGGTTATTTTATTGAGCAGAGAAATTCAACACTCTGCAGTCCTCTCTCTCTGCCTCCAGGTTGCATCTCCTGTCACATGGGGTAAGAAGGACAAATCTTGATGCTCTCTTTTAGTTTAGACTTTTTTTGTGTGTGAAGTGGAAAGCGAGAAAAGCACTTTCTGCATCTGAGCCCCAGTGCTCCAGGCAAAATCAGAGCCAGTCTTGGCCCATACAGCGGCTGGGTGAGAATTCGACCATTTGCTGTTACACCAGCTTTTGTGAACTTCGCGCTTGTGCATCCTTGCATATTCTACTTATTTTGGAGGATGAAGCTTTTAAAACACGTCTGCTCACCCTTGTTAAGTTTCCCATTAGAACTCCCCAAAACAGCCTTATGCAATGTGAAAAAGCTGCTCCAGTCCCCTTCTGCAGCCTCTGAGAGATCCCAACCAAGGAAAAAGATCACAAAGCCTAAATGTAAAATCAATGCTTCGAACACAGGGGGTCTGGAGAAGAAATATGGAGAGGCAGCACTGCCTGAAAAAGCATGTTTGAGCCCTCAAGTGCATATGGTGGCCAAATAAAAGGGTACATTTCTCTGAGTGCATTTCTGAAACGCTTGATGATTTATTTCTAGATGCAGAGAGACAGGGCAGGCACACAGTGAATTTCAAGGGAGGAAAGGGTGTTGTAAATCAGGTTGTCATTTTTCCTATCTTCTAAAAAGAATCCCAGAGAGGTTAATTTAAACAGTGAGGTATGCTTCCCACTCTCTCAATTTTCTTCTCTCCCTCCCGGTCATACAGCAGGAGTTGTGTTATTTCTTACCTCCAATGCAGGAGCACAGAAAAGGACTTCTGCTGGAGATCAGCCAATGCTCTGTGCTGGGTATCAGCAGAAGACGGAGCAAATCTTTGCACTTTCGGTGATGTCCAGATGTTTTTGCATCTGCTTTGGCATCTTTGACTGGCTTTGCCATCTGATGTAGTGTGGACATTCAGGAAAGCAATCCAGACATGCGATGCTCCAAGCTGCTTCGCCTTACAGGTGCCTGAACTTAACTAAAAGTCATGTAGCACCTGGGTGCTGGCATTCAGGCACCCCCAAACACTCAGAAATGCCCCAGACTTTGGAGCTGGACACTTTGCTCATAACTAATCCATGTCTTGAGCCAAAGGGAGGACATCTGCTCGAACACCACCCACTAGGCACGAGCAGCCCCCAAATTCAGCATGAAGCACAAAAGCTGTTCTCTGATACAGATAGGAGAGGTGCTGTGTGAGAACTGCTGATGGGCAGTCACCTCCTTCCCAGAATAAGTTTTATGATGTTATCTCAGACCGGAGGTTTGCTGTTCCCCTTAGACACCCGTTCCTGCTCCCCTCACCTCCCACAAGGAAAGGTGGGAGACATCACCGTTTGGTGGAGACTGCCATGCAAGGTTGTGCCAGAACACGACCATGACCATCTTGGCCACTTTTGTGGGCTGTATCAGGTTATGCAATAAAAATCTCACCTGTACATCCACAAAGGAGAACAGAATGTCCATGACAGGTGGGGAAACCAAGCAACGCCCTGCCCAGCTACTCCCAGGCCCATCTCAGGAGCCATCAGCCCATCCCAGGCCCATCTCCATGAACCCAGAGGAGCACAGGGCACAATGGCAGGTGGAGACCCAAATTATGGGCTCAGAGGAAGGGACATGATGCCTGGCTCCTCCCAGGGCTGTCCCAGGATAGCCACAGCCCCAGGCTACAGTTGTGAAACCCACTGAGATGAGTCAACTGGAGCTCCTGTGGTTCTGAGGCGGTGTGGGACACACAGGATGCAGGGCAAGGGCATTTGGGGATTGCACAAGACTTACAACAGGATGTTTGGGGAAGGAACCACAGCTGGGGAAGGGAGGGATCAAGATGGTTTTGGGAGGAGCATATGTGGTAAAACAGAGGGATAAGGAGATGTATAAACAGTATAAACAGTTGGTCAGTACTCTTGTCCAGCCATGCCCTGTGCATAATGAGTGCAGTCTGTCCTATCTTCTATTAAACTTCATTTTTAACTATTTTCCTGGGTGTGGGACTCTATTCTGCGTGCCCGTGTGTATGGGGTTTGGGTGCAGCATCTGGACTGGGACCAGGGTCAGTGTGTGATCACTAGCAAACACCAAGCCAGGCTAGTTGACAAGTAGGTGAAGGTCCTGGGAGCCAGTCTCTCTACAGGTGAGACCACAGGAAAAAACAACTGTCAGGGGGACTGGGGTGTCCTGGCCAGCTGCTGGAGAGGGTTGTGCGTGGAGAGGCTGGTGTGTCCGTGGGTCAGTACCAGCAAATGGAGTTGCTGCAGCTGAGGCTGCAGTGCTGAACAGGACTGTTGTCAACTGCAACACCTAAGCATTGGGGTTTCTTTGGTACAGTGTGCTTTTAGAATGGCAAAACAGTTTTGGTACCTCTGGGTCACGCATTACAACCAATAGCTCGGAGAGAGTGACTTAAAAATTGGTTCCTTGGTTGTCCATCCAGGAGATCCGAAACAACAACCTCCTCCAGAAAGCTGTATTCTGCCACCAGCTGAGCAGTGCTAAGCTTCCTTCCTTGACTCTGCTTAGACTTTTAAAAGACTAGCTTGGAAATTTTTCTTTTATATATATTATTTTACAGCTTCAATTCAGCAGAGAAAGCTCTTAAAATTTTCCTTCAAGGGCTTAAATCTAAGTAATTACAGGCTACAGTCCCGCAGTATATGCTGGCTGGTAGAGCTCTCTTCACTGCCAGAAAACCAGGTCAATTATAAGCAATGAACCACATTACCAGGAGAGAAAGCTGGTTTGAATTCTGGTCAATTAGTGCTAAAACTGTCTTGGAAGAGAAAGGTAAATTGAGCCAGCAGAGCTATGCAGTGAGACCTACATATCTCAGCACCAAGCACAGGCAGCAAAGGCTTAATTTCTGAGATGGCAGAAATTAATGATGTTCTGGCATAAAATCAACTTCAAACCTGCAGGGTAACGTTAGTGAGGTTCCCATCCTGCCTCTTCTCATCTTCAACTTAGGGTCTCGATTAAAAAAACATGCCTACTTCAGGACGGTGCCGAAACACATAATTAACTTTAAGGATGTTCTTACATACTTTCCCAGACCAAGGCTCGTGACAAAGTGTAAAGAGTTGCAGTGTGTAAGGGCTTGCTGGAGTCCTGCCATTCCCACGACTGCCACAGCCAGAGAGGAAGAGGAGGAGGAGCAAGCATGAAGTAGGCTTCCTCGGGTGCTCCTTGCAGAGGGCTGGCTCTCAAATCGCCCGGAGACTTGAGCCCAGTAGGCTTGAGTCAGAGGGTCTGTGGGAATCCTCCACCACCACTCCCATTTTGAGCACGGATTACTGGAAGTAACACCAGCTTCAAGGAAAAGCTTGGAAAGAGATCATCAGCTTGAAAACTATTTTCTCCAGCTGGTAAACCTTCACATCATCTTCCAGGGGCCACACTGGTAGGAAGGGAGAGCCAGGCACCTCCCAGGGCTCTGTTCACTACTGCTCGTGCAGGGCCCATAAAGGCGAATTGCCCGTTCAGGGTTTATCGCCCAGGGCAGCAGGAACCAGTGGGACGCAGCAGCATCACCCAGAGAGATGACAGAGAGCAGGAATCAAGGAGGCTGTTCCCAGGACATGGAGGGAAAACAGCAGACAGAAAAATGAGACTTTACTGTCCCAGCTCACCTCTAGCAAGCTGGGGAGGGGCTGTAGCTTCAGCACCCCTCATTCCCTGTCCCATGTCACAGCACAAGAAGCAGACACACAGAGCCTGGCTCTCAAGAGGCTATGCACAAGTGACAGGGTCACTGGACTATTGTTTTTAATCCCTGACATAATTCTGTGTGCCCAAGTATAAGGGGAACATCCTTCATAGGCACATTAACACAGCATGGTTGAGGTGGGAAGGGACTTCTGGAGATCGTGTGGTCCAACCCTCTGCTTAAGCAGGGCCACCTAAAGCAGGCTGCCCAGGACTGTTATCTGACATTGTGGCTTCCTCGTCCCAAAGCTTGGTGGCACTGGTCAAGTCTGAGCATCACGAAGTGCCTGGCACGGACAGGGAGAATCTGGTCCTAGGCACCCCCCTCTGTGCTGTGACACGCGTCGCACTGTGTTCACCATGGGAGTGCCACCATGCCCTCCCCAACCTTCATCCTGCCACTGCTGGAGCCAGGAGGGGCTGGCATGGGCCAGACCAAGGAAGGTTTGAGATCAGAGGCAAGAAGCACATGTAGGGTCCACCAGGCTGTCCCACAAACCACCACCACCATGTAACAAGGTGCTGCCGTGGCTTTACGTTCCAGTAAGTGCCTGCAGGCAGAGAAGCGGGCAGTGTGGCCAGGCTCTGCCTGCAGCGTCACTGCGTCACGCCTCTGCCTCCCCTCGAAACCAAGATCCTCTGCTCACGTAGCGCAGGACGGGACCCAGCCATGCACAACCTCATCAAGCAGAAAATGTTAATGCCCACCAGATCATGAACTGGCATGACAGAAACCATCAGCAGGTCACTGCACATCACCCCACAGATTTACAGTGGCACAGAGCTGAATAAGAAAGGAACCAAGGAGTAAAGCTCTGCCTGGACACAAAGTGTCCCACACAGGACACCCATGTAGTTAGACAAGGTTCATCCCATTTTCCTTCTCCGTGCATTTTGCTTGGGTTAACTCTAGCACAAAATGGGGTTTATGAAAGCCCAGGAACACTCTGAGGTATCTGGCAGCCAGTTTTATTGGCCCGCTTGCTCCTCCAGCTTTTCTTAAAAAGCTCAAAAGCAAAAAAACTTCAGCTCAGACACGCAGCAATCCCCCGAGCCCCACGTTCGGCTGTTTACAGGGAAACCGCTACAAAAACACCCTGTCTCGCTGGAAGACCTGACACTTTTTTTTCGCTCTGCTAAATGGTAAGGATGACCTTGAATGGCACAAGCACTCTCCGCAGGGCCTCAGCTGACCCGCTGCTTATCTGAGCAGCTCCCTGACACCGGTCAGAGCTGCAGGACCTGCCTGTGGACCTCCCAGCTCGGCAGACATCTCCCCTGGTCATAGGCTCCAGCGCTTCAAAGTCAGGTGCAAATCAGAAGATAACAGCGAGCATAAAAGGAAAATAAAAAGGCTTCCTCGCTAGGCAGCCAGTGTTTGACTCTCATGTGTGAGACTATTTGTTAAGCAGCCTTGCTTTTTTCTACCTTTCACAGAACAGATCCGTGCCTAGTTTTATTAATAATAGACACATCTGTCTCTTTTTTAAATGTTATTAAGTTCCACTCAAAGATTTTCCCTGGCAATGAATTCCAGGGCTTAATTATGCACTGCGTTAACAGGCTTAGTATTTTTAAATGTAATATTTAATCTCGTTAGAGGCCACATGCTCTTGCATTTTCAGAGCAGGTTAAAGAACAAGACCAGCATATCCTGTACACCTTTACAGTATGTTTACTCCATTTATCGAATTTCTGTGTACTGGATACACAGCCAGCACTATACATCTTCAAAGCGAGTCACCCTTTCTACATGTTGCACTGATTTACAGAAATCCTTCACATCCATCTTAATTAAATGCCAACCAAACCGAAAGCGGCTGTTGTTCCACACTCATCTCAGTAACGTTCCCTGCATGGTTTGGGGAAAATATGAGTTTATGCGCTGCCATTCTTCAGACGAATACTTCATGTTGGCTGTCATGCTGCCGCAGCCAGCAGACAACCAAACGCTGCTGCTTCCAGATCACCGGGGTATGAACCCCGCCGTCACACCAGCACTGCCCATCCCGAATTGCTTTCAGACAAGTTCTCCCCATAGCGTGAGCCGGGGTCATACACATGCAGCTGGTTTTACACTTGCAAAAGGACAGCTGCACGCAGGGCGAGGTTTCATCTCCACCTCTCCCCCATGCTGGAACACCCAAACTTTCTCAGCAGCTTCCCCATCCCTGCGATACGACAACCGGATCTAATACTGACAGAGATTGAATATGCGCACAGATTTCCGATTCACTTTTCCAGATGACACTTGCCAACTTTACCTGTACACAGCCGGGTCCATACTAGCCTCTTGTTTTTGATATTCCCACTCTAGAGATTGTATTATTGTTTTCTGTACTCAGAACAAATAAGAAAATTAACCTATCCACCTCAACGCTGGAACATGCTATTTACTCATCTACTTAATTTTGCTTCTGTGGTATTATAATAATAATAAGAGAAGAAATAAGTAAACAACCAAGAAAAAATAAAGGCATTTTGTTTATCTGTGTAAAGATGAAATTGAACTGGTATGCATCGCTCTTAAAAATCAAGATTCTTTTTGAGTTTAAAAGTTACTTCATCTTCCAGGATTAAAGGCGTAACTATGGTCACATGGGATTAAAGCAAATCCAAAACATTAAAATATGATAACCACCTCCTGGTCTGTGAGAAGATCTATTATTTTCATAGAAACAACATAAGAAATGAGACTAAGAAAATGATCTTATAATTGCTCCTATGGCTACAGAATAGAGCATAAGTCTTAAATAGCACTGAAGAAAACAACGCATACTGGAGATCTATCTTGTTAAAAGTAGAAGGCTTCAACAGCTGAGAGCTCCCATGTCATGAACATTAACAGCAGCATATCATCTTCCACGTTGGGATTTCACGGCATAATTCCCACATCAGCTGAACGCACACACCTGATGCGTCACAGAATCACAGAATCACTGAGGATGGAAAAGACCTCTAAGTCGTGTGGAGGCAAATCCGTCATCCGCACGCTTCTCTTCACAGCAGTGTTGTTCACATTGCCTGAAGATGACCCATTACTCACAGACAATTTTGAAAGCTGTGGTGCTTCATTTCTTCAAGACTCAAATGCTGAACTGCATTAAAAACTTCTGTGCCAATCCTCAGCCTCTCTTAGGCCAAACTGTCCCAGTCCCCCCGTGAATCTTCTTTGAAAGCCCGTATGTCAGCAATGCATGTATGTGAGGAGACCTTTCCTTCCGAATCTGAGGGCATAGGGACGTTCCTCTGCATATTTTTAGTCACTGCATTTCTAAAATTTTCAAAAAATAATGAAGCCCTTGAGCAAGCGCAAATTGTCCTGGTACAAAATCCATGTATAGACTGAGAATTGTCTTATTAAAACACACATGGAACCATTTTGCAGAACATCTTTGAAAAAAAATCCAACAGAGAAACAATGTATCACAAAATATAATGTATTCAAGAGCATGCTATGGATAAAGTGGAATGGCTGTGCTGTGGTTATTTTTTCAAACACGCGAATGTATTTAAATGATTATGGATGAAAGACAATAAAATATGAAGAATGACATTTGAAAAAGAAGCTCGCCTTTCTCTGTTGGCACTGCTTGTGGCTCCTTTGAACAGGACTGCTTTTGTTCTGTTTGGATACACACCTTCTGGAGCATAACAACACTTCTCTATGAAATAAATGTTTCAACTTGAATCTTCTAAACACCTTTCATTTGAAAACTGGAACATATCAATTCCCCAATGTTAGCCCAGTAAAACCTGAAAGACTTTCAGATGAACAAGATAGGGTAAAAGTTTCACCACAGAGTCACACACAAATGTACAGCTAAACCTATGGGCTTGTTCTTCTCTGTGACGGATCTTTGCAGGAAAACAGAGAGCTGATCTTCGACAGATTGGACTCGGGGACACTTCACTGGCTGAGGGCCACAAACACTGTGATTGAAAACACTAACATGTATTTTGGGTTTACTCTGTTTAACTGCTCAAGATGCTTTGCCACTACATCATTGGTTTAGTGCTGTAGTCAGGACCAGGCCAAATACAAGACAACCCTTTCTGCCCCTTCCCAGCAATACAAGTACCCAAATGCCGGAATCTGGGATCTCGGAGATGCCCACTGTGAAGTCCGAGCAGGACATGCAGCTAGAAAGATAGCCCACACAATCTGATCAATTTTGAAGGTCAGAATCCTTTGGAATCTTTCTGAATCAGTATTCATTTTAACCTGAAAGCCCCTGGGACAACTTTGTACGCCAGCTTCCCAAGCAGCTCAGTGGAGTATAGCAGAGCATCTTAGGAAAGTTTCTAAAAATAGTCCCTCTGGTTACCACAGCAAAGTACCCAGACATCATGGAAATATTTTAGAAGAAACAGAACCTGGACTTCACTTTTTTCTACCCCATCTCCCATGACTATAACCTACTATGGTATGTTACAGGTACAGATAATTAACATTCAAACTTCTCTCCGTACTGAGCTTCATCCATCTCTTACACCCACTTTGAACTTCATTTGCTCACAGCTGCCCGGTGTTTCAGTTCAGTCAAACAGGTCTTTTCGTAACTCTGAATGTAAAAACCATCAACAACTTTCTTATTTCAGATCTGCGAACAAATCTCAGAGCCCCGGCACTCTCCTGGAGACCGAGACCGAGACAACTGACATTAGTAGCTGCACTCTACTTTTTACAGAACTCCTCAGCCCTGGGATCTTGGTAAGCCTTGCTAATACCAAATAAGCATCTGGATTCCCCCGTGAAAAAGGCATTACTTATTATCAGAGCAGGATTAGTAGCCAGTGAGCAATTTCTGAGGGGTGGCAGAAGAATGATGAGTGGCTGGACCAGGCTTTCAACTCCCAAATATGGTGAAGAGAACTTCAGCATCTTTGCTTGCTGTTCAACTACAGCTCAAAAACAAAGGCATGCACATTTTTTGACAATTTCTGCTTCCCCAGAGATGAACACTGCTCTCTCTGCAGAACCAGCCTCAGCCATGATGGAGAGCTGCTGCTTTGGCATCTTCACCAGGACTTAGCAGTACTGGGGGACAAGCAGCAACAATGAGCCAACTCCAGGGGCCACGTCCCAAAAGCACATGCACTTGTTTTGGATATGCTACACTCTTCAGCTCATGTCAAGCGAAAGCCATCAGAATCAAGATGACTCCAGGTGAGCACTGAATCTGTTCTTGCAGCTCCTGGAGTCAACAGAGTGATCAGCAAGGCTGGGGACGGGAGGCACAGACTTCTTCAGACAAAGCCCACGCAGAGGTGCAGGTCAGAGCTGCCATGCCAAGTTGGATGAGATCCTGGACCACCTCCCGCCTCCCTGTGGGAAGGTGAGCTTTACCCACCTACTTATTTTCATTGCAGTGGTCCACTAACACTTCCCCAGTGAGAACTGAACGGTGATTGCTAATGCCAATGCCCTACAGACTCAAAGTGGCAGGAGCTGCCAATCCGCTCTTAAAAACCTGCCTTCTGGGCAAAACTGTGTAGGAAGGTGCATGGGAGGAATTCACCAGGATTAAGCTCAAAGCAACACTCCAAAGGCGACAAAACTTAACCCCAGAAACTGTTACAGCAAAATTTTCAGTGCTTACTTACTTAGCCTTCACACAGAATTAAAGGCAGTCCAGTAAAAACACAGCCTTATCCTGGTAAGAAATCATCCACACGTTTTAATGTGCCACCTGCACATACTGCGCAAATCTACAAGGCCCTAAATATAAACAGACAGCCCTTTCCTGGCTGTTAAAACGAACACTACCTCAGCTTGTTCTCCCAGCAAGCCAAAATTATAGCTGCTCGGAGATCAGAAACTTTTTAGGGCGGGACACTTTCCCCCCCCTGCCTTCATTTCACAGTGTTTGTAGTTTTATGAATAAGGCATTCATTGTGCCCGAACCTCAAAGATCTGCACCTTGGAGGGAGAGCTAAAATTAGTACGAAGTATATTCCTGAAACTGTCACAAGAAAAGATGGCTCGTGTGGGATGCTGGAGGTTCGGCAGGCAAAGCAACGTCCCTGGAAAGGCTGGGTCCTGCACTGCACCTCTTGCTGGAGAACCAATGCTTTCACGTACACACACACACACACTTGTTTACCTGTCCGAAAGGCTTTGTTATTCCTGCAAAGTCCGGCAGTGTGAAGTTGTTCCAGCGCATACATGCCTGACCAGACAGCTTCTGGGAGCAGAGCAAGCATCCAGACACAGCTATGTGAGCAATGGCTCTCTTCAATTTCCATTCCAGAAGACCCCAAATCATTTTAAAGGCAGTAAATATGGAGCTGACATCCCTTATTACGAAATAACAGGCAGGTCTGGATGGAGCATGACACGTTTATCAGCACAGGATCAGGGGAAAAGCACAAGAAACCTCTGCTTCACTCCAGGTGATGCTAGGGAGTACATAGCCAGCGGTGCCCGGCTTCTGACCTGCTGCAGGACAGAGGGACAGAGCACCTAGCATGTAAAAATCCAGAGCAACTCGATAAGGAGAGTAAAGCCACCCTGATCACCCTGACTGGAGTGAAACTGGGTGTACATGTGTCTATATATATGTACGTATGCATCTATCTATATACAGCCTGAGCATGCCCTCAGTACCGCGCAAGCGAGGGGCATGACGGCAGCAGCGCTGGCAGGCAGCACGTGTGGCACAGACCCCTCCTTTCCCTTCCCAACCTTTGCTTACATTTCATCTAGCCTACTCCGATTCCAAGGTTTAATAAAATTTAATCCCAGCATGTCTTGAATTAATTAATCAGATCTCGTTCCAAGCCACCGTGCCAATTTCTGCAATTACCCTGTTGCTCACAGCAGAGCCAGCGCCCGGCTGCAGCCGTCCCCCGAGCAGCACAGCCACAGACCAGCCGGGGGCTTGGGAGCCGAGTCCCGACACCGCAAAGGGTTCATTTCAAAGCACTTCGATTTTTTGGCCTCCATTATTTCCCCACTAGAAAAACTCCTGCAGGTATGAGCAATCACATCGTGAGGTGACATTATATCATCTCATGGGTAATGTGCTCGCTCTACTCACAGCCCTCAGCAACAGAGCGGGAGTCCCGGACCTGCAAATTCAGTTTTTACTCATCAGAATTGATGACTTGAGACTAATGGGCTACTTGGTATCATCCAGTCCATCCAGCTCCAACCACAGATTTTTTGCCCCCCCCTTCTGCTTCTGAGCTTGCTTCCTTCTTCAAATCATTCTCAGGAAAGGGTTTTTTTATTCCTTGATTCAAAAAAACCACAAGACTGTTTTTTTTCACCAAGAACAAGCTGTGGGAATTCAGGAGAAATGGGGATATTTTGACAGGACAGCAGCATTGTTCCCTGTACTGATCCTCCCTGATAGATGATCTCCAACAAGGGTGACACCTCACTGGACACCCCATGGAGCATCCTCCAAGAGCAACAGTTACACCGTCCTCCCAAATTCTTTCAAAGTTCTCTCTGCTCATCTTCCCTGCCAGCTAAGAGCGGAGCAACCGCGGGTGCTCAGTGGCCACCGTGATGAGCGCAGCAGAACCGAACAGACGCGGCTCGCAGAGCAGGGGCTATTTCCCACCGCATCGTTGTCTGCTCTGCACCGTTTCCATGCAGTGTAATTAATTCTGATCTCAGAAGAGTCCGATCAGCTCTGTCTGCTGCAGGGCGCTGGGCAGGGACCCTGATGCAGTGCAGTTGTTTACAAACATGTGAAAGCGTATTTAAAACCCGTTGTTTCTCGCTCCAGCTGCCCAAGTAGTTTCTACTCAGCTCCTGGACTCGTACCAAAAAAAAAAATGACAGATTGCCAAAAAGGACAGAGACGGAGGGGTGGATGGAGGGAGGGAGGGAGGGAAAGTGGCTAGACAGCACAGCAGATGAATATATTACCCCGCTGCCTCTGGGAGCCGAGGTCAGAAGCCGGACCAGGCTGAAGAAACACATTGCAAGAAACACTTGGATATTAAAGGTCAGCGAGATAATGAGCTATAACTGCAGCCGAGCAAGAAGTATTTGCTGATGGAGCCGGCTCTGAGGTCTCACTGGAGAATGGCTACCTGCTGCTCCCAGGGTGCAAAATCTGTCCCCTCCAATTAGCGCTCACTGATGAGACACGAGACCTGGCGATGTCGCGGCGGGGCGGCGGTGGCTGCTCTCCGGGAAGATGTGCTCTTCCCCCGGCCGCAATCACGTCATTTCCAGGCCAACGGCTTCTCCCCAAGAAAAGGCTGTGGCTTCTGCAGGGGCAGCCCCACCGCCTCCCCCAGCCTGTCCCCATCCCCAGCATCTTCCCTGCTCTTCTGCTCTGTGAACCCGGCTGCAGACAGCGGCAAGCTGCCGCGAGACGTGCATCCCTACGGATAAAGCCGTACGCTCTAAAGCAGGGAGCAGACAAACCCCTTTTTCACTCAGGGACTGTGTTCATCTGTCTCCTACCAGCCAAGCGACTCCCAGTCCTTAAAATCCACCCAACACAGGCGCCAGACCCTGGGTTTTGCCTCTGCAACGTGCTGGAGGCCAGTGTCAATACCCAGCAGCGCAGCACCTTCTTCTGGAGGGGTCTCCAAGAGCTCGATGAACAGTATTTTATTTCCACAAATTGCCCCAAAGTTTGATGATGAACAGTATTTTATTTCCACAAATTTCCCAAAAGCTGGGCAAGCAACATCCCTAAGGAAGGTAAAACTTCATCAGTAAACGAGCGGCATCCTGAAGTCGCAAGAGGAAAAAGGCAGAGCTGCAGGGGACAGGGACAGCAGGCAGGAGACGATGGGATTTGGGTACCTGCTGGTCATGTCGCTCAGCTACAACGGGAAAGACCCAACAGAGGCTTCTGTTTCTAAATATTTTATATTAGGCAGCTGCTAGATAAAGAGCCAGAAGGAAAATCACGGCAGCAGTAGAGGCGACCACCACCCTAGCACTGCAACCCACATCGACTGGCTTCAGATAATTACAGCAAGCCCTTGTAAGCAAGAACAGGCTGCTCTGGCTGGGCAGCTATGAGCAAAAACAGCAACACACTGTAAGCAGAAATAAAATAAAAAACCAAGACCAGCAGTCTGGATCAGTCCTTGCCCCTCAAAACATCTTTTTAAATTCTCAGTCACTGTGTGTCTGCTCTAGACAATGCAAACCTCCACGACCAGGTCGCCTCAGAGGGGCATCAAACCTGCAGAAACCCTGGCAGACAGGGAGCTCCCCATCACAACATCAGGCAGCATGGGCTCGGGTTTAAGCCCCGCAGCACCGCAGCCACGGGCGCTGTGGATCCCGACACTTCCCAGAGCGCTGGGACAGGCACCGAAGCGATGGCTGAGGCTCTTACCTGTGGACAAGCTGCTACAGGTTCATCTCTCTGATGCTTCAAGGAGACTCAGGTGTTCATACGGTGACCTGGGAAAGGGAGCCTGGGGTAGAAAACAGGAGACCTTAATGTAATGAAGCAGTATTAACTGTACGCCATTTATACCACAGGCACAGTCACATCCTCTCCCTTTGTGTAAGCAGGTCAGGTATTTTTCTGCTTCCTTCCATCGAGACATTAGGGCTTTTCCTTATTTGCCCTTTCAGTCCGTATCTGCAATCCCTTCTGCCACCGTTTTGGCCTAATCTTGGAGACATTTTTCTCTCTGCTCTCCTCTTCTCACATGGGACCTGGACATGAGAGCAAATAACTTCTGAAGGGTACTATTGCAGAGATTTTTCTTTACATATGAAATTATTCATTTCCAGATGTACAAAGACAAGGCACAGGAGACTGGCTGGTGACAGGCTTTCTAGTTCTCCTAGACAACCGGCTGAACACGAGCCAGCAGTGTGCCCAGGTGGCCAAGAAGGCCAACGGCATCCTGGATCAGCAATAGTGTGGCCAGCAGGAGTAGGGAGGGGATCTTGCCCCTGTGCTTGGCACTGGTGAGGCCACAGCTCGAGTGCTGTGCTCAGTTCTGGGCCCCTCACTACAAGAAGGACATGGAGGGGCTGGAGCATGTCCAGAGAAGGGCAACGAGGCTGGTGAAGGGTCTGGAGAACAAGTCTGATGAGGAGCGGCTGAGGGAGCTGGGGCTGTTCAGTCTGAAGAAGAGGAGGCTGAGGGGGGACCTTATTGCTCTCTACAGCTCCCTGAAAGGAGAGTGCAGTGAGGTGGGGGTTGGTCTCTTCTCCCAAGTAACCGGGACAAGAGGCAATGTCCTCAAGTTGCATCAGAGGAGATTTAGATTGGACATTAGGAAAAATTTCTTTACTGAAAGAATGATCAAGCATTGGACCAGGCTGCCAAGGGCAGTGGTGGAGAACCCCTGGAGGGGTTCAAAAAACGTGTAGATGTGGTATTTCGAAATATGGTTTAGTAGGCATGGTGGTGTTGGGTTGACAGTTGGACTTGATGATCTTAGAGGTCTTTTCCAACCTATGATTCTGTGATTCTAAAACCAGACCCTGCATGCAAACTGGACGCAATCCTGACTACTTCAAAGATAGAAAATAAACATGAGCACCGCCCCGGGCTGCCTGCATGCCACCAGCCCTGGCCCTGCCACTGTCTGCAACAGGGTGAGATGCTCTGGGGGACCGATCATTCACTTCCAACCTCAGGACCGGTGGGGCTAAGCCGTAACAGAAAACTAAAAAATCACAGCAAGTTACGGCAAGATACCCAGGAAAGAAACGATTCAAAAGGCTGAGAATGGCTTAAAGAAGATCTAAAGGGCTAAATTATCCACAACACATCTGGATGCAGGAAAGGCAGTGCTAATGGAAGGGCCTGCAGCCCAAGGGCAGTGGCCCCGTGCGCGGGGACAGCTGCAGCAGTGACCGCAGGCAGCATCCCCGCCGTGGTGTGGAGCATCTTCAGTGGCCAACGGTGGCCAGGCACCTGAGCTAGAGCAAGAGGAGCAACTGCAGCTCTGCCCTTGCGTGACTCCTTTCAGCTGGACATTTCTGGTCACTTTATAGCCAGCCGTTAATTCTCATAATCTCAGACAAGCGAGCCATTAGCCCCATTTCACTGGTGTGAAAACTGAGGCAGGGAGGGCTGCATTGACACCGGTGCGGAGCCCACGTGGTTTCCATGACCTGCCCTCAGCACCACACTTCTTCCAGGTCCTTCAGATACGCCCACCCACGGTTACTCTTATTGTCTCTTTAAATTCGTTTTTCTCATTATGCAGGAGGAAATCACTACAGACAGGTCAGACTCTGAGGATTTAATGGAACTAACACTGTTAGGCCATCCAGCAATTCTTCATAACATCTTCCCCACCATGTCTTCTGCTGTCAGCAATTAGATTAGGTAATTTTAAGTCCGTATCCTTACTAGAGGCTTCTCCTGAAAGCGTGTTGGCACGCGCATGCAGATGCAGAGCTGGTATGAAGTTGCAGAAAACTCCGTACAATGTTTTTGCAAAAGGTCATACACACACACACACACAAATGCGATGGCAGGACAGGGGTGAATATTAACACTAAGAATACGTTAAATCATAGTGAACAAAAATCTAAAAGCACTAGTGAAGATAAAACATCCTACTCAATAATGTTGGACAGATAAAAAAACATTTATATGTTAATCTTGCATCTGTCTTAAATTAAAATAACATTGTCTTGTAATGAGGGTGAAAGACCAGAAAGTGCTACAAAAGCAGTTTAGCAACCCGTAGAGGTTGTGAGTAAATGTTGATTTTAGCATCAGAACACAGCAACATGGAGATGGCTCAATTAATTCCCGAAGCACACGCGATAAACAAACATCCCATTTTCTGCTAAATTCTCTTAAGGGACTTTGTTGTCCATTTCTCAAACATGAATTCACCTAAGGTTTGGCACAGATCTATAAAGCCCCAGCTCAGATCTCTGTCGTGTTCTGCACCTGCCCCCACGCTGCTCTCCGAGAGCCGGCAGTGTTCGTAAAACACCAGAAACCCCTCACTGCTCGCTCGTTCCACACAGAAAACTCCACCCCAGCAAATGCAACGACGGCTCGCGGGTGCTCAGTGGTAGTATGGAGCACCGTATAGCGGCCAGCTTCCAGATGGGAAACAAGGAGACATCTATGCCCATCTCCCCGTTACGGCCAGGCACTGCTGCCAGGAGTGCGTGTGAAGATCTGCCAGGCTCTGGCTGACCCAGCAAGATCCCACCCTGTACTATTTCTAGCTGTCCTCAACATATGTTTCTGCTGTTTTCTCTTCTTCTTTCCCTGTTCTTTCCTTCGAGTAGCAGCGTCTGCCAAGGGGGACAGAGGGTGACCCGATCAGCACCCAGAGGAAGGCAGACAGGTCCATCTCTCTGTCACTTCTCCTCCTTGGTGGGCATCACCGCTTTCTCGCCCCTCCTCCCCCTAAAAAGTGCAGGAATTACATAGAGGGCTGCCAAATTAATGGCGAAAGGGAGGACTGAGAGCTCCCCAGGAGGGGAAAGGGTGAGGAAGGGGCTGTACTGGGAGAGGGGTCCCATCCTCCAGTGCATCTTCCACTAGGAGCTGCAACCCTACAGGGACGAGAGCCCTGCTCAGCAGGATTAGCCTGAGCAGGGTGCCAGAGTCCCGTCGAATGGGCTGAAGGGTGCTGCTCCCTGTACTAAGACCCTTACAACTGTTCCTCTGTCCCAAAGGCCTCTGATTCAAAGTGATAGCTTGTGCCCATGTCCTTCCACTACATTCCTTAATGAGAAAACAGGGATTAGTGCAACAGTTACATCGTTAGATCACTATGCATGCAGAAATACAAGTTACAGTACTGAAGACTACTAAAAACTAAAAAATATTAAGGCTTTTTTGTTATAGTTTCACATTTCTTACAATCCCCTCTATCACCTCCCAGTGAGATCATGACATTTGCTTGACAACAGCGTCATGAAGCATGCGGCAGAGCTCAGCAGTCCATGCTGAGATGCACCACTCAGCCCCAAATCGGCTCACTCCAGACCCAAAATCTGCTGGGCCACACTCATGCAGCCCTCTCTTGGCAAGCCCTCCCTCCCCAGCAGCAGCACTGGGTAGACCAGGCGAAGAAACAAGCTGATACCGCTGTAATTGCTTCCAGTCCCCTAACGAGCTGGTTCAGCCCTCATTCCATGACACCATGCTGCACCACGCAGACATGACCTTTGCGTGACGGTTTTGCTGCTGGTGCAGCCAAGATAACGACCCCGACTCTCCTTCCACGAGTGAGCTGACATCAGGGGGTTGCAAGTGCTGCAGCTGGGGTGACGTGTCACTACGCTTTGCTGCTTCCTTCTCCCCCTGGTATGACCCCCCTGCTCACTTAGCAGTGCCAACCCTCACCCCAGCTCTGGCTTTGCTGGCCCAAATGTGGGAGCGCACGTGCTGCCTGCGCTGCCACAGGCCATGTCACGGTGCACTGTAACCAACTGCAGATCACAGAATCACAGAATCCCAGCCTGGCAGGGGTTGGAAGGGTCCTCTGGGGATCCACCAGCCCAACCCCCTGCCCACAGGGTCACCCAGAGCAGGCTGCACAGCACCATGGCCAGGCGGGGCTTGAGTATCTCCAGAGAAGGAGACTCCACAGCCTCCCTGGGCAGCCTGGGCCAGGGCTCCGTCACCCTCAGAGGAAAGAAGTTCTCCCTCGGGTTCAGCTGGAGCTTCCTGTGCCTCAGTTTGTGCCCATTGCCCCTTGTCCTGTCACTGGGCACCACTGCAAAGATTCTGGCCCCGTCCTCCTGACCCCCACCCTGCAGATATTTAGAGGCATTGATAAGGTCCCCTCTCAGCCTTCCCTTCTCCAGGCTGAACAAGCCCAGCTCCCTCAGCCTTTCCTTGTAGGAGAGATGCTCCCATCCCCTCATCATCCTCGTAGCCCTCCACTGGACTCTCTCCAGTAGCTCCTCATCTTTCTTGAACTGGGGCCACTGAGGTCCCCGGTCCCCCTGCTCCATCCTTCTGGTGACCGATGCATTTAATGATGTGTCCGCGAGCACACGTGCAGGCTCCTGCAGGCTCTGCTCAGGGAACGCGTGGAAAATCTGGCTCCAGTACAGTGTTGCTCTATTTTACCTTCTTTACTGCTTGAAAAACATTTGGCCGTTGCTGGAGAGAGCCAGGCTAGACGCATACATTACAGCGTGCTCCAGAAATAGCACACGCTGGCTTGCACAATTTTGCAGCTCAAAAGCTTCCTTTCAGCTCAGCACCCTGTCCCTGTCCGTGGAGCAGACCTGGAGAAGGCAAACCAGGGCTCCGGAGCCTGCGGCTTGGGATGAATCATGCAGGAAGGTTTCATGACTTTGAAGCAGGTGAACAAAGTGGGAGCGGGTTTGATTTCCTCTCCCTCGCTGCCAGCTCCTGTGTATCTTATGCAAAGTGTTTAATGAGTTAATTTGTACGTTGAAGAAGCAGTTGTACGTCAAAGCTGAGTTTAGCTTTGGCCTGGCAAACAGGGCTGTCTCTGAGGGCAAGCACCCCACGAGCACTGCCGTGCCAGTCCATCAAACCGCCTGCCTTGCAGGGAGGTCGGTCTGCAGAACCAGCACAGGGAAGGCTTTTCTCTGGAAGCCACCACTCTGAGCAAAACTGGATAGGTTCTGGTGATACAGGCTATTCCCAATCCACAAAACAAGTATAATTTGTAGATTGAGTTGGAGGCCGGCTGGTGATGAAAAGCTCTGTATTTTCTGAGGTAGATCCTGAGTTCTCCAGTCAGCTATGAGGGGTAAGGGCATGTGCTGCAAAGTCAAACCGATTTCTGGAATAGTGCACATTTACATCAAATTCTGACCTTTATGGGACCCCATCTCTGAGCACAGGCAAAGTATCCCTCACAGCTGTTTAGAGACTGCTCAGCACAGTTCATAATCAAGCATTAAGTCTCAAGTGCTAATGGGAGACCACCATCACCCACAAAACATGCCCATGAAACACCAACTAGCGTCCCAGTCCATGTCTGCAGACAGCATTTTCCAACATAAATCCACTGGAAATGCTGAAGTCATTGAAAAGCCCTCATACAAATTCAACGGCATGGCTGACACCAGGAGATATAAACCAACCACTTGGTACTGAACATGTGCATCACCTTCCCGCATCCCATCCAAGAAGCCCAACCCAGCACCACAGGCGTCTGTGCCTTGCAGGACCTCCACAAGGGTTCCAGCATCAGTTAGACGGATCCAGCTTAACCTGTGCTCTCAGCCTACACAGATCCCTGCTGCCCACACATCTATCACTCTGGGATTTCCAGACTTCCAATAAAGTAGTCGCAGCAGCTGCTTTTGGACTACCACGTATCTAGAAATCCTGAACAAGCATTCAAAGCATTTTTTTCCTCCATTCTCTCAACACAGCTTCTGCATGGGAAAGAAAGTCCAGGGTATTCTAGACATTGGTGTTTGCGCTAAGGTAATTACAGGATCACAAAGTATTTTCTTCCCTTATGTAATGAGCTCGGACTGGGAATAGGACGATCCAGCACAAACTTCGCCCGCTAAAGCCACACATGAAGAACGTGTGTCACTTGTAGGAGTGAAAGGACATCCGTTTTGCTAGCAAGTTTAAGAACTTTTGATGAATCAGCATTTCATGCCTCATATCTGATTGCCTAAGATCACATGCAGCCCCAAGGACCCAACGCAGAGCAACGGTTGTTTTCACAGAATCCCAGCATGGCAGGGGTTGGCAGGGCCCTCTGTGGGTCACCCAGCCCAATCCCCTGCCCAAGCAGGGTCACCCAGAGCAGGCTGCACAGGACCTTGTCCAGGCAGGACTTGAATATCTCCAGAGAAGGAGACTCCACAGCCTCCCTGGGCAGCCTGGGCCAGGGCTCCATCACCCTCAGAGGGAAGAAGTTTCACCGAGGTGGAGCTGCGAGCGAGGTTACACCAAAACGCGTTACACCGAAACGTGCCACACCAAAACGGTCCTGGGCTCTGCTCTGAGCTCTGCCCCAAGCGACCTTCTGCAACCTCCGCGTCACCTCAGCTGCGGAGCGAGGGGGAAGAGTGACACCCACTTCTGCAAAGCAGGATGCGGTCCCGGCCCTGCCTTGGTCATGAACTGCACAGGAAGCCCAAGCGCTGCCTAGGAGGGGAAAGCAGAACTCCCTCCCCTACGTCAGGGCTTGTTTTAGGGGCAAGGCTCACCTTCAGGCCCACCCAAGATGAAGACCAGCACACAAGGGCTCTCGCACACACGTCTGTCCTGCGAAACACATGCTGCCTGGTAGCTGCGCCGCTCTGGCTTTCCCCTTCCCTTGCAAGAGAACTTTTTTTGGAAGACAACACTGTCCAGAGTGTCTCCATCACCCAGAGAAAAAGGGAAAAATTGAGAGTGTTGGAATGACTCTGCTACAGGAGACAAATGCCATTGCCTGGATATGATAAGTATCTTCACCAGAGTTTGCAGCTATAGGGAAGGACTTCCTATGGCTGGTCGGGACTCGCTGCCGCCCTTATCTGGCTGCTGCCTTGCAGCTTACAGCACTAGTCTGGATCGCGTTGGGTCAGAGGCCGCAGAGGTCATAATCTTCATCTGTGATTTGTGATTTACTGCTTCCTGGTGACACCAGTGGCTTTACCGGTAGCATCATTTAACTGCTATGTTCTGGGGGCACCAAAAATCAGCATTTACATCTCAGCCTTTACTGCCATGAGCCATATTGCTGCTTCACGCGCCAGGACAGCACAGAGCCCTGTGTGTCTCCCTTTCCCTACTATGGCATTACAGACTTCTTACATAATTAACCCAGACGTTTTGCCTAGCATACTTGATTTAACGCTTTTTTTAAGGGGGGGTGGGGGGAAGGGACTGAAGACAGCTGTTTGCCTCCTAAATTGCAACAAATTCGGGTGCTTTGCAACCTGGAAAACAGAGTCCAACATTTTCAAAGTCCTGGGTGGTTGTTATAGCAACATAGGCACGTGTGTCTGTGTGTGTGTGCATGTAAAATAGACTCAAACCCAGGTTGTCACGGGCAACACAAGTCAGCTTCGAAGTCACACCAAACTTGCTGTCTTGCCTGGTGGCAGCAGCCAGCTCCAGCAGGGACTGGGAAACATCCCGACATCTCACTGCTGATGCCAGTTGCTGGCTGAGAGCTCAGCGCCGTCTCGCAGCTGATTCAGCTCCTTCAGAAGAGGGTAATTTTCTTTATCCTGTTTGCTTCCTCCTCCCTTGCAGGCTGCCACAGCACCTTAACCCAGCTGGGTTAGACGAGCTCATGGCTCCCTCCCAAACAGATGGCTGCAAGGAAAGTCCAAAAATAATCTAACCCATTTGCCTGCGAGTTTTGAGCCTGCTTTGCTGATTGGCAGACCCTCTGGAGACCACCAGAAGAAGCAGATGGTCAAGACACGAGATCAGAGCTGGAGACGGAGATGCCAATCAATAGGTTGGAGTACCAGACTCCGGGACGTGGTACAGATCAGGCAGCTACAGCAGCACTAAGCAGGCGAGGGTGCACTGTCCCAAAATGACACTTGTCTGAGTAATGAGGCTGGCTGGAAAGTCCGGTTTTCACTTGAAAAAAAAAATTAAATCACAGCTATGCCATGCTGCAAAAGTCTGCCCTGAAATTGTTCCACCCCCGGAAGGATGTGCTGAGCCTCTGTCAATGCCTGCACCGAACGCTCAAGCAAGAAGTAGGCAAAAAAAAAGAAGTGAAAGAACAACCAAAGAGCCATCGCACAAATAGAAGCAGGGCAAAATATGGGAAATCACAGTAGCTGCGATGCTTCTGATGGCAGATTGCATAACGAGATGGCTGGGTAAAAAAAATATTCGGTATATCTTTCTGGATGTCAGGCTACATCGGTACCCTGGGTCAGAGTATCAAAACCAAGGCAGCCGCAAAATTATCTCCTTCAGCCCTTTACAAAGGTTTTGGGCCAAATGTTGCAGGGTGGTGCTATTCCACAGCATCCTCTGTACAGGGTTGTACCAGGAAAACTCTGGTCTGGTCCAGAATCCCATTTAGGGTGAGGATTTCATCCTAAAAGAGATGCGGTCAAACTACCATGTGTCCAGGAATCAGCAATACAGTGCCTGGAGTCTGGAAGCACAGATCCTTTCAGAGAAGTTAAAGGAGCCAAATCTGCGCATTTCATTTAAGTCAAAAAAAAAAAAAAAAAAAAGGAAAAAAAAGTGGGAAGGAATGAAAGCCTGCAAATAATTGATGGGTGTAAATGTGGAATTGAAAAGAAATGATCTAAGGAGTGTATTTTCCTGATGAGGTAGATTATGGAAAGGAGAATTTAGCCCGAGTACTACAAAAACAAGCTACCAAAGAGAAGAGACACATCTGAGACCGGGACTTCTGAGGAAAGTGGTAGCAGGCCCATTAACGCATTTATCACTGGGCTGGCCAAAGCCCTAGCAAACCTGCTGTAAGGCTCTGCGGAGCACTGGCTCCGGGGAGGAGGCGTGAATCTGATCTAACCTGCCTCTTCCCCCTCTGATGCCGGGATTTCCAGCGGCTCTTCATCCACGCTCACTCCGCAGCAGGGCTGTCCAAACTTTCTTTCCTTGGGCACATCAGCAGCACCGACAGCAGCAGCAGCAGCTCCTGGCCGGGCACATGCAAGACTCGGCATCGGCTGCTCCGTGTCTCAGAATAACTCGGGTACCCCTAGCAGGACACAAGTCGTAGTTTGCAAATCCCTTTTCCAGCCAGAACCTCATCTGCGTCATCAAAGACAGCAAACAAAACCTGAAGACAGTATGTTCACATCATTCCTGCTACCTGGAGTTTGTCTCCCCTTCTTCCAACAGTATCAGGGATACGGCTCGCACCTACCAGCACCCATGAACATCACTGCTATGCTACAAGGTCAGAGACTACTGTGTAGAGCTCTAGTTCAGTTAGTCAAGACACACTATTTTAATTCTCTTTTGTGACTTACTCCATGTATTTATTGTCAATGCAAAGTGCTGCACTAACAAACTTGGAAAGAGAAAGCATTTCTATTGTAAAATTCATCTTTATGTAAAGTAAAAGCATCAGAAATCCCCTGCACCACCCAAATCCTCCTATCAAATTCTCAGGCTGCAGCAATATCTCAGTATTTGCACAGATGTCAAGCTTTGCACAGACCTCATAGCCAAAAAAGAGGCAGAGATCTGTGTCTACAAGGAACACCTGGGCACCCCACCGTGCACCCTGAATCCCTGATCCCTTCAGCAGAAGCATCTCTGCAGGTGCTCAAGCAGCTGCCTGGACAGACCAGTGCCCAGCCCCGCTGTGGACAGACCATTGCCCAGCCCCATGGCTGGTGGCAGCTTCGGGGCAGACCCTCCGGACGCACCACCGGGCAGATGCTGCTCCACGGACGGGCTGCTCCGTGCTGCGCTGGGGCTGGGAGGGAGGAGAGGGGCTCCGCACACCCCAGCACCAGCTTGCAGGTGGCAATTTGCAGCGGTGCCCAGAGAAGCAAAACAACGTCAGGTCTTCTTTTTGTCCATCACTTGCTGTTTTAAAGGTTTTGCTTACCCTTCTGTCCAAGCAAACAAAGGCTGAACGCATTGGCAGCCCCTGAGAAGTCCGGACCCCACCTCCTCTGAAGTAGAAACCCCTGACCACACGCTTCTTGTCAGGAGCCAGACTGCTATTGCACACAGCTGACCGGGTAATTGTAGCTATCTGGAGAGTGCCAGGAGATGACAGCATTTCTGAAGGACCGTCTGGAGCAACGTCTGCAGGAGCAGCAGCCCAGCACCCAGCGCTGCCCGGCTAACGGGGCAGAGCAGAGGCAGCACCACCCAGGTGCGTTGCTGTGTACCCCTGAACTACAACCCCACCAGGCACAGAGAGCGCTTAGAAAGACTCCTTACAAATAGAACTGTCATGAATGCAGACATTTCTTACCCCGCAGCTTTATTTTTTAAACTGCAGTGCAACGCTGCTGTAAGAAATTGAATACTTGAGCATGAAGTATGTGTTACAGTGCTGCCTTATACAGCGGCAAAGTGATTAATTAAAATTTACAAGAGTAATCCAAATGCCTAAACTTGTTTCTTGGCGGTAACTCCTACAGCCCACTGCCAATAACATCTCAAAGTAACGACAACCCCGAAGTCAACCTTTGAGAGCCATGAAGAGTCTCTCTGAACTAAGCCAATTGGTGATGGGAGAAGAACGAAGAGACACTCAACTCTTCAGCAGCAACAAAGCACGTGAATACAGTGATGTCTGGGATGTCTGGCTCGCACTGGGAATAGCCCCATCCCAAGTCACAAATACTGGCCAAAGCCGAGTTTCGTTCAGTATTACGCCACGGCATTGAAAGTGCTGTATAAAACAGCGAAAGAGCCAAGTCCACATCCAGCTCTGCGATCCGTGAGATGCTGAGCACTTCCAGCTAATGCTGAGCCATGCCAAACACTTCACAAAATCAGAGGCTAAATCATTCCTGGAAGGATTTATCCATAAAACTCCAGAGGACACAGATATTGATCACTCTTCTTCCCCGCTCCCCCCAGATCCGCTCGCAGAACATAATCCAATAACTTGATACTTTGGGTAACCTTTGAAAACCTAAAATTGAAATTTCCCAGGGGCAATACTCCAGACTAAATTAGAGCCGAGGGGGTAAAACTGGGGTTTAAAGCTGTTGATTTAAGCGGAAAAAAGATTCAGGAAAACATCACCGTCGACTCTGGCAGGTTTACAGAGGGGTAAGCAGTGGGGGCCGGGCCGGTCGCTGGAAGCTGGGTGCATAAATCCAAGGAATGGGAGGGGAGAGACTCTCTAAAGGCTGATCTTGCTGTGCTGTTCTCTTAACAACACATTCCTCTTGCAATGTGTAAATAAATGCAAAACTTTTAGTGCGCTGAACTAAACTATACTACCTCTTAGAGAAACTCCTTGTGTTTAATTATCATCGCTAGACGATTTCAGTGCTTTTCAAAGCAGGTAAGGATTTCACTGCCATGAAATAAACTCTGCAAGGATGAATGGGAATCTTACTCATGGAAACACAGCTCATTTATAACTTTATTTGAGACACTTAAATTAGTAAGGATCAACTCAGTCCTACTGGAATAATTATTTTAGCAGCAGAGTCAAAAAGCAAATGAAAAGTAAAACGCCTTACCCCAAGTAAAAATAATTGTGCTGTCCAAACTGTGCTCCAAAGAGCCCTCTCCGCTCCCTCCTCCAACTGGAAATCTGTCATGGCAGAAGTCCTGGATTCGGGAAGGGGATCTTCACAGCTCCCATGAAAACCCACTCCATTCCGCCAAGTTACACACACCTGAAAATTGTCCCCTGCGCTTGCTCGGGGCTCAAGTCTCCAGTCCCTCCTTGTCCCAGGCACCCTGCTCGGGGGAGGCACAGCAATCGTGCCCCGCTTCCAGGAGACGCAACAGCCCCTTAAGGGAGGAGCGCGGGGCTGCAGGAGCACAATTCCATGTGCCCCAGTCCCAGCTCCTCTAGCGACAGACGATAATGCCGTGATTTCCATCGGCTCGAATATTGAGCAACATCTCCTAGCGATCTTAAGAGCCAGGCAAACATGATTCAAAACTCATACAAATAAGATAGCAGAGAAGTTGCATAAGATCAGCTCTGGCACAGCTGGGAACAGACTCCAGGACTCTGATCAAATCTGACAAATCTCATCCTACCTATCGCAGGAGCCAGGTTTGCTTGCGCTGCCTCGTGCTGCTAGACCACCTCCCCGTAAGCAGTCCTGGTCTTCACCCGGGCTGTGCCACGCGGTAAAAAGCGGTTTAAGCCAATTAGCGAAATTGAGCTGCGTACCCCCAATAAACCAGTCCCAGAAAGACCAGCTCGCACAGAGGGGACGACTCACTGGTGCAACCAGTTCCTCGCACAGCAGCGGCCAGGCAGCGTGCTCCGCAAACAGAAGCGGGAAGGTTCCCTGTCCCGCAGCCAACGCAGCGCTACCTCTGCTTTTTCTAAAAATCATTGGAAGTGAGAGATGAGCTTTAATTAAAGAACGTTTATTTCCAAAGTTGAGAAATGCCAAAATTGTGGCAGGCTCCAAAAGCTTAATTTGTTCCACTATGCGCACGAACCAGCTTTTACATACATGAAAAGGTATTATTTTTTTCTTTTTGTGTAAGCTTTATGCGACTTCTGCCTTGTTCTGCTCCTGGATAGCCCGTAAACAAGGTGGAGCAAGCCAAGAAACCAAGGCTAGTGCTATGTCATATCAGACAAGGCTGACCTATTATCTAGAATATCTTAATGATTTTTTAATGTTGTTTTTATGCAATTGCACTTAAATTGTCAGATAATCTAATTCAAATGGGAATATTTCTCCGCCTAGGAAATAGTTCATTGTCCTTAAAAGCTCCAAGCCCAGGGTCTGCTCAGCAGAGAGGAATGCCAATGACTGACAGTCAGGTGGTTACATGGTCTGCAGACAAGCTCTGGCCTTCTGTCCCCAGGCTGTTAACCCTTTAACTGCAGAGACTGACCACTGCGTTGAAATCCAGTCTGGCCACTGATGTAGCGCAGTCGTTCCCTGCCCTGAGCTCAGCTGCGCCCGCAGCCTCTGCAGCTCAGAGCAGCCAGTCTGCGCTGCGATGGGACCGAGTGCATGACACAAGTCCAATTCCTTGGGGGTCAGCACTGGCAGAATTGGTCTATCTATAGCTGCGAAGTCACATCTGATGTTGTGAAGCGTCTGTACACCTAAACGTCTGGCAGTTTTCGCTGCATTTTCGTGCACTCTTTCTTGAAAGGAGAAAAGCAGTGGCACGTGGGATTGCACACCCAAACAGGACTAGCCTTAAGTACCAAGGGAGACAAGACAGTGAATGAAAAGTAACCTCACAAAGATCTGGGCAAGGAAACCTAGGTGAGGGTGAAGAACCATAGGAGCTGAAAATAACAGACGCATTCATCTCTAATCAGTTAAGTATTTTTTTATTCCACACTAACATTCAGCATGGTCCATAAATGTTCACTTATAAAATGTTCACTTTAAAAGGTGGCTTTCTCCCCAAGGATGCTGGAGTGTTTTACAGACTTACACTAAAATACCCTCCCCCTCTGTCCTGCCCCATGTCAAACCTCATCCTTCTGCGCTCAATTACTGTGTTTTAGCCCCACATTCTCAACATAGCAATTTTAGTTCACCACAATCATGATTTTCCTTGCCTCGGTGTTTAGAAGCTTGGTCTTTCCACACCCCTCAAAAGCCTCCAGTCCCTTCCCATGACCCCTCGGCTCCCAGGAGGAGACCCACTCTCCTCTGCACCAGCAGCCCTGGGCAGGGCTGCGCAGCGGTCCCTGCAGCCAGGGCAGCCGGGGGACGCTGCCTGCCCCTCCCGAGGCACCTACAGGTAGGAGTGGTGGGGTTGGTATTTATCACTCCCTTACTGTTACAAGGGCACTGTGTCAGGAGACCCACTGAAGCTCTGTTATAACTCCTGTTGACTGACAGGCAGAGAGTAATGAGTGTCATTGCCTGGGGAAGGCCAGACGGAAAGGAAGCTCTAAATAGACCTGTCAGAGAGATGCTAAAGAGACTAATACATCAACTAAATCGACACCCAACACATAAAAATCTTTTAATCTACCAGTCTTTCAATTTTAAATGTTTACCAAGGCCCAGTATCTATAATGCTGCATAGGTAATATGCTTTTTCTTTATAAATAATTGTAATGACCCTTCTAAGTATACGCCTGGATTTCTTTTCATGAAAAACAAGAAAAAAAGGAGGAGAAAAGAAGCAGCAGGCTGCCAGGGATCCGAACGCTTCAGTAGCAGACATAAGACAAGAGAATTTGGGCTGATTTTCTTTTTTTTTTAAAAAAAAAGCAGCTTCGGAATGATGAATTCACAAGTTGTTATGGGAACTAGCAGCACAGATGATGCCCCAAAGGAGCACTGAAGAATGTCTATAGGATCTGGAGGGATAATAAAGTAACGCAGACATCTGTAATATGCATGGGTTTCACCAAAACTCTATGACTATTTGTAACCTCATACTCGCAGCGCACGGTCCGCGTGCCAGGACGAAGCCATAGCCCCTGCAGCACAGCAGACCAAAACCAGGCGGCAGGCATGCTTGATGGCGCGGCTCTGGCCCTCGCCCAGCCCTCCCGGGCCATCAGGAGAGTATCCCTCCTTGTTTGTTTATTTACTTTAACAACACATTAATTTTCTCTCACACCACCTCATATTTTCCAGGACCTCTGCACTCTCGAACTACCATACTCGGAGCACAGGCGTGTGCCGGGGAGGGAGGAGAGGGGGAGCCGGCATCCGCGCCAGCAGCAGTTGGAGATGCTGGCAGCGAGGAGGAGACGAGGGGCAGGTTTTATTGCCGTGGAAGGTAACCAAGGCCATCACCTCTGCGCAGACGATACGTGCACCTCTCTTTCCCAGCCTCCTTTCGCGTGGTAGGAGGGGATGTGAAGTTTGGAGGAGGACTGAGCCCCTCCGCCCATGCAGCTACGAACACCAAGAGCATCGCGTGCCCGGCTGTGCGTCCATCCCCGTGGCGGACGAGGCTTTCTGCAGCTCCTGTTCCAGGCTCTGCTCGAGCACATGTGTGCTGCAGTGTTGGGCAGGCTGAGGGTTTTCCCAGCACTGAGACAGCTAAAGCCTGTGGGTTGTTTTCTAAACAGAAAGATTTCATTTACAAACACCTTCATGATCTTTTGGCTTTTAAAGGAGAGTTACAACGCAGGCTGCACGGAAGAGCAAAACTCGTACTACAGGGGTCATATCTAAACCTAGGGCTTCCATGTATGTAAGGTGCACTGGACCTGTGGGTGATACATAACGCTTGAAGTACAGCAATTATGGAGACAAGAGCTGATTTACAGCAATTACACACCAGTCTCAGCCTCCGGTGTCATTTGTAGGACAGACCAGCATATACTACAGGCCAGACCAGGAATCTACTCCGGTGACCCACACTGTCTGAACAGCTTGGTCAAAGCACCACAGCAATGGAATGTCCTTGGGACAACCTGGTCTGGGACCAGACCATGGACAGGCCACGGTAACCAGGGGCTTCCAGCCCAGAAGGGACACACGCACAGATTGAAAAGAGCTCGGTGTGCAAACCATTGCCATGGCAGATGCAGAATCCCAGATGCAACGCTGAAATGTTACTGAGCTCTGTCAAAAGCACTCCAAGAAATCCTCCCAGAGCTTAGACCCACCTGCCAGCATAGCCCCTAAGCTTGTCCCCATGCTTTGTCACTACAGCCTGTGGAGATATCCTGAGCCTATGGGAAAAAGCTAAAACAGGATTTCAGAAGAAGAGTAGGGCAAAGTCCCACCCACATCACTGCAGCCCATGATTTGCTCAGTATTGACGCCTGTGAGATGAGAATCAGCTCAGCAACAGGGCTCGGTTTGCAGGTCTCCGTGGGGGCTGTGGTCTGGAGATAAGAGCAAACCTCACCGTGCTTCCCCCAGAGCTGCTGCTCACATTTGGAAGGAAGTCCAGTAAAGCTGTAAAGGTGCCTCTTCATCTGCCTTCCAAAAACCTCTTTGAAAATGTACTTTGCTGAGCTGTTTATGCAAATTCTTGCAAGCCAGCATGACAGCACGCAAGTCGACCATCAACCGTGCAAACCAGCGTTCCCTCGTCCCCCCTGCGCTGCCCGTGCTCGGTCGGGCAGCGGCAGCCCGGAGGGAAGCCACAAGCCCAACACACTTTCCATGCTGCACACCTGCAACGTGGGCCTACCCAGAATACACTCTCCAGATCTATGCCTAGGGTGTATTTATATATGGGTTATAAATAAAGTGTGTGGCTTGCCATTCAGTCCTATTCAGTGTTCCAGCCTTCGTTTCACCTGCCCATCGGAGCCCGCGGTGGTTTTCCAGCTGTCCTTTCAGGCTGTGCCAGGAGAGGGCTCTTGGTCACCTTCCCCTTTGTCACCTTCAGCACATGAAAAACTATGGACTGCATCAAACGAGCATGAAAAGAAACCTCTCCTGCACCAAGAGCTTGCAGAAGCCCCAGTAGGGAGCCCCATTACTTGTACAGAGGATAGACTCGTTTGTCTTATTTTTTTTCTCCTGCACTAAAAGACTTTTTCTGGGAAAACCAGAGAACTGAGGGTTTTTAACGCAGTACCTGCAGTTTGCATTTACCTAGTGATTTTCTGGAACTTCTTGCCAAATGTCTGGCTGTGTGCTCTTCCAGAAGGTAATAAAACGCCTGCACCATGCTTTCTCTGCAGAACTACTTAATGGGGTTAGGAGATTTGTTCTCAATTTCATATTCACTCTAAGTAAGAAAGATGCATATCTCAGTATTTGCTCTGCTTTCCACTTTATCGAAGCTACCGAGCCCTGCTCTGCCCTCCACCAGCAGACCCAGCTCTCCCTGTGAGTCTCCTGCAGTGCCTGTGGTCGGGTGCGCTTTAGGTTGTCCTCCTCCCCAGCTCTCTCTGCTGAAGCTCTGCCTCCCATCCAGCCAACTTGGCCAAAGTGCCCCAGCCTGACCTCTCCATCACGATCTGTCTGGCTCATCAGTCTACTGCCCTCAGACACACGCTCTCCACCACTTCTACTCCAATCCCTCAGAAAGACAGGAAGGGGGAAAGAAAAGGCCCTTTCCAGATGGGGTTCACAGATGTCATAAATTGTCCACGTTCCCATCTTCGACAAAAGCTTGAGAAAACTTGGCAAAACCCAGGTATCATCACCTATAAGCTACGGTCTGTGGACTAGGAACCATCCCAGACTGGGAGGCTTCCTCAAATCACATGAAGTCGTCGTGCTCACACTCATTTGCCTGGCCTGGGGCACTCTAGGGAGAGCTCAGTGGGTCACGCTTCAGGTCAGCCAGCTCTTCCCTCCTCCGTGATGGTTTTCTGACTTCCTGAGACAAGCAAGTCAGGAAAGAAGGAGTCGCTGTGCAGCACGACAACCCTTGCTGCTCTGGTTGATGCTGGACTTGAACCAGTCACAACTACTTTGCAGACCTCTCTCCAAGCCAACTCACCTAGACAGGTTTTCCAACAGACCTATCCTCCTCGTGTGGGAAAACAATCTCTTTCCATGATTTGCACCTTTTACTCCTGCCTGAACTCCAGAGCTCCCCATGAGAGCCATCAGTCATAAAGGTTATAAAATCGGAAATGTTATCCCATCAACATCACTCCACCGCAGCTCCACGGGACTGTGTTGGACGTGCTCCCTGCACCAACATTTCTCAGGACCTGGATCAATTCACTCCATAGTCCTCAGGCCTCAGGCTGAAGGGAAAGGGCGAGCTAAAAAATAAAGATAATGCTTGCTGGCTTATTGGAAACCCGAAGTTCAGACAACTTCCTTACCAAAATTTGTTCTGTGTACGAATGGGTTCACCACAGTAGTCTGTTGCTGTGGCCCTTGGATGTGTTAGATGTAAACGGACACGAGGAAGCACTGCCCCAAGGTAAGGAACGGAAGCAGGTCATTGCCACCCATGCAATGGAAATCTCAAGGTTACCAAGATACTGTTTCATCCTTAGACAAGAGGGTTCATCCAAGCATGTCAGGTTTTTTTAAGAGGGCAATTTGTCACTAGAGACGGTACTTAGTGAAAGAGTATTAAGCTACTTACAGAGGAAAAATACAACAGTCTTCTTTAGAAAGACGCATGGCCCTTGAGAATAAAGGCACTAATATGGGATTTAAATGCTTCCTCTTGAGCATACTTCATGCTGTTATAAACAGGACAGTGAAGTGTCAGTTTGGGCAAAGACCCTCCCTTAACTATACCTGCTGCACGATATAGGTAATAAAATAAAAAGAATGGAGAGGCAGCTAATAAATCACTTCCCTTCTCACTACAGGAAACACACATGCAAAGTGCTGAAAGAAAAACCAACGAGCGGAGATCCTGTGTCCGAGATAAAATTGCACTGATCAACCCCCCACTAATCTGAAGTGAAACTTGGACTTTCCCTTGGAACCACTCACTGAGCAAACACCGCTCACGCGCGTTTCCTGCCCTCCAGTTCATCCCAGCCTGAGCAAAAAGCCAAACCAGCCGCTCCCCGTAGCACGGCAGTGCCCCTTCCATCTGCAAAGCGGGCTTGTATTTCTTCCAAAAAAACAAACACAAAGCAGGACAGACAGGCTTCCATCTGACTTTTATCAAAGCCTGGATGAAGGAAGACTTTCAACGCTGCCTTCCAAGCAGCCCTTTGTAAAGATGGGAGGATGGGTAAAAATAACTTGTAATTAGAGTCTAATGAATCAGCACCAGTTGTCTAGCCAACAGTGCCTCAGCTCCCATGTGCTCGTTAATCGCTTGGCATTCTTTTCATCATGCGAGAGCAGCACGCGGGCAAATTTATGCTCGCTGTCCCCACCAATGTTTTTTCCTTACACTTGTAGCGCGGATTCAAACTCCGTTTCACCCCCGAGAGAAGCAGGACACGACTTTACCAGACAAGGAAGCCCAAGAAACCAGCAAACTTGCACAGCTCCCAGGGCTGATGCACCTGGAAGTGCATTAAAGCGGTGGCAACTCACCCTGTTTTACCCATTTGGGGAGCTTTGTTGCGGCCAAGAACCAAGCCTCGTAAGCAAGGCCGAGCGTTCTCCGTGGCACAGTGGGAATCAATTCAAACCACCCCAGAATTCCATGGCAAAAAGCCCTAGACTTCACGGCAGGATGAATTCAGCGCATTTCCATGAAATACTTCTCATTCCCACTCCTCCTTCCAACGTACGTGCAGATCTTGGTCCCGTTGTCTTGCAGGACGTGGTTCTGCGGGGAAGGAAAAGGCTGTGGCATGCTCCGCAGCGGAGGGGGTAAGCAAATACCCGGGCTCTGCTTCGGAAGCTCCCATGGGCTCAGAAGAGCACTGCAACTCGGGAACGTGTCTGCCAGCTCCAACGGCAGGGACGGGCACTGCCGTTCAGTGGAAGGGACGTGCAGATGAGATGCTTCTTCCAACAGATAAAATAATGAGTGCTCCATGATATGGGAATAAAATCCCTTTGCTGATGACTGCAGAGGAAATCTGCAAAGTTTGCAAGGAATAAAGATTTTTTTTTGTTCTGACTGCATATTCCTCCTGAGATATGAAAATGAAGCTAGATTTTTTTCCTTCTTGCATCTTAATAGAATTCCTATTAAAGACCATTTCTAAATCTTTAGTTTAGCTTGTGGTTTCAACTAGGCCAGAGGACAAAGCTGAATTTCAATTTAGAGCACAATCAATAATAAAATGAAGTCCAGGTTCAGTTAAGAAAGATCAGAAAAGGTTGTCAAAAGCGTAGTTTGCTTTACTTTCATTTCACTTTATAAAGGACATCCAATAATCAGAAGTTGTTTTTGTTAGAGATGTGTGTGGAGCTGCTGAGATCTGGACTGAGTGTTTTCAATCCAAAGAACAGGACAATGCTCAACACCAAAGATGATTTTTCTGTTAAATTCTTTGATCATCTTTCCAACTAAACTGTTATCAAGCAAATACAAACAAAATGTATTCAGATCTAGGCAGGCTGAGCAAAAGATTTGGCTGCTTATTTTATTCAGTTTTGCGTTTCCTGTCCTCTAGAGAATCTGACAAGGGAAAACAGCGTGAATAATTCCCGTAATTCCCCTGTAAAAATATGCAATACAAGAACCGCAAGCATGTGCACGCACACACCCCGACGCTAAGCCTGCAGCCGTTCACTCACACGTCAAACAGCAAGTCCACCCAGAACACTGCTGCATTCCCATTTGCTTTTGCACAGTTTCGATGTTTCAACACATAAAAAGAAGCTCCTTCCATGACCACAGCCCAAACTCATGTTCTTACTTGATTTCAGCTCCATCCCTTCAGTCCTAGGTGCAGGGTAGGTCATTGGCAGTGACGCGCCTTGGGCTTAGGGACCTGAGATCCCAAGAGGGATTTTGTGAAGGATGTTGAAACACCTCATCCCATCACACAGGACAGAAAACTGCCTCGACGATGCTGAGGAGGTTTTCCTGATGCCCCACATATCATGGTGAGGTTCGGTGTGTTTAATTTCCACTATCAGAACTCAAGTGAGAATCAGGCTCCTTCATTTTCTGAACATTTTATCTCCTTTATCAACTAAAAGTCTGAGATAACAGCTGTCTCCTACAGCATGTTGCTCAATGTACTCCGACTGGACACACAATACCCATGCCTGTTACTGGGGGTTTGGGTTTTTTCTGGTCTGACTGGGTAAGATATACCAAAGAGGACCCACAGAGTGGTTTATATACACATTAACCATTCATTATACTGCTACAAAGCATGAGGTCAAAAGAAGGAAGTGTAAAATAAGCATGAGGGTTGGTTTCCTAGTTTCAAGCTTGTTATTTTTGGCTAAATTTCCCACCTTTCTTTTAGAGTAAAGACCGGTTCAGAAGCTACATCCCAATGGAGCCGAGTGTTTTCCTTTTCTCTTCTCTTGTCTTTTGATCCTCCCTTGCTCTGCAGCAAGAAGACCATGAGTTATTTCCATGGAAAAGATGGAGGTGGATTCAATACAGTGATGGCTTTTGTTCTGCAGAGAACAGCACTGATGTCCAATAAGGGAGCGAGAAATGTCAGGAGCTGCTGCAGGAAAGACAAGAGCAAAGCCAAGTATGGCTATAGGAAACTGGGCTACGGCACCCAGGCTGGGAGGTGGCAAGCTCTAGCTCAAAGGACCCAGACAAGACATGGAAGAAATGTCAAGTTTTGTTGAGTTTTAAGCGAGATTTAAACTTGTTCACTTTCTCCCCCAGAAAACCTGAGCACAACTTCCAGCATGAGGAACACACCTGATGTGCTCTGCTGTCTTCTGCCATTGCATCCGCTCTAGAAATGTAGCACCCAGGGTTAGAAACCAGCCTGCCTACCTCTCTCTTGCCAGTGACCGTGCAAAGCACGCCTCTATCTGATGTCTGTTAGCATAAGGGAGAGAGGGGCATGTCTGTATGCATGTCTGGGTGACCCATGTACAAGGTATAAGGAGGGATTGACCTGCTCAGGCTATTTCATTCCCTTCTCTGGACGGAAGGTGTGGTAGCTTCTCAAAGCACATGCAACTGGTTATTAAATTTCCAGTAGTTAACTTCTTAGTAAAGAAATAAATATATATTTATTTTATTTATGAACTATATTGACTAACTTCACACATGCACATTTCTTAGAACCTCAGAAATTTCCAAGCCACTCCAGCTTTTATCACACAGGCTGCAATCTCCAAGGCTAGAACTGGCTCAAGAAAAAACCTAAACCAGGTAAACTGCCAGCATGACTGGGACTTGTAGATGAAAAATGACCTCTTATCCACCCCTTGGCTAAATGTGCTCTGCTATTTCTCTTTGCACTTGAGCTCTGCAATTTTCAACGGCAGCACAGGCAGCATCTAACCCAAGGTCAGACAGGAACATCACAGTCCGGAGACTCGCATGACCGATCAAGCCCTTGACTCTAGAAGTAACTGAAAGACCAACAGGCTAAAATTCCAGATTTTGAGTTTGATGTGCATAACCTCAGGCCAAATAAAAGCAGCTGTTGGGAAATCTTGAGAAAAACAGAAAATAAAAGTATGCAATGGTGAGCCCATTTTCAGGCCAAGTTGTGACATCACGTCTCACAGGTCTCCTCATGGAATAAGATGTCCCTTTCCTGGTCTAACAGTAAGGAATAACAGCCCTGAACAGAGAAGTAATAATGTGGGAAAATACTTGCAATGCCCACATCATGCCAACATGTGGGGTCCATGCCTGTCTGACTGCATCCCCACGCCTTGAAGGACACAGTGATGGGGCTGTTAGAGCACCACGCAGTAAAGATAAAAAACAACACAGGGAAAGCAGACAGTATCTGGCCTCAAAGGAGTTAAGATCACAAGGGGTAGCTTCCCCCCAGGCTCCCCCCAAAAGCTATGTGGAAAGGCAGGCAGATGTGGACAGGACACTCATCCTGGAAAAAGGAGAGTTAGCCTGGCAGGCAAGAAGGACGGGGAGACAGTGGAGATGGGATCTATGCATGCCAAGAGAGGAGTACAGCAGGTTAACCTCTTTGTGTTATTTGCACCGTGTGGTAAATGCTTTACATCTTTGAGAAAAGAATAGAACTTGTTTGACTTGAGAGCCACCTTCCCCAGTCCCTGTCCCAGGCTCCTGGCAGGACCCAGCCCTGCTTGCATGTGGTGAATCCAGCCCCAGCTGCCCCGGGAGGCTGTAACCCTGCTAGCAGCGTGCGAGCAGAGGGGTGGAGAAATGCCACCCTGCACGCAGTGAAAACTTGGCACCTGGCAGGGACCACCTGGAAAATCCCAGGGATAGAGCTTGGGCACAGCAAGAAACGAGGGGATTGGTGTGAATCACTGATCCAACACTAATTTTTATCTTTTCCGGGAGTATACCCACAAGCACAGGATTTTTCCTATGTTCATGGATATAACAGCAAACAAAATTGGAGGAAGGTATGCAATGATCATAATAGCAGCAGCTTTCTCTATGCATTTATTAAAGTAACATAAGGCCAAGATCCTACTTCCTTCAAGAGTTCTGACAACGCCTTAGTCACCATCAATATATTGATGTAGCATTACTTTCTCTCTAAGCCCCCTAATTTGCTCTCAATTCATTGTTCATGGGATTAAGCCCTTTTTTTTTTTTAATGAAAACACAAGAAAAGCTCAGTGACAGGAGGCTGAAGGAAGTCTGTGCTATTCACCAGCCGCCCAGCCACCCACACGCTATCTTAATTCATCCGCAGACAAAGCCAGCGCTTTGTCTTTGCAGCTCCCTCCCTGCCATTCGCTCACGGTGAGATATCGCTCCCAGTAATCAGAGCCCGCCTGTATGGAGGGGGGGGACACACACGGACAAAAACCATCTCATCAGGCCTCAGACTTAGCCCCATTGTCACAAAGACGGCTCCATTTTTAAAAACAATGTATATATGGCAATAGGTCTCCATTAAGCACGCTTTCCACACCGAGTTAGATGGTCACTTACGTAACAGGCGGCCGACGTTAGCTTTTTCCTCATTTACAAGACTTTTTGCCACTAATAACAAATCAGCTGAGCATCGAGGGAAAATAATACTAATAATTCCCTATGAATTATGAAGAAAGAATACCCATAGTTTACGGTTGCTTTAACCTTTGTATCTTCAAATACTTTGCTTTTCAGTGCTTAATGAACTACATCTGTGATTTGCAACTGTTAAGGGGTTAATCTCTAACCATTGTTTTAATTGGATCAACAATTGGCCTGCCGCCACTTCCTTTGGAAGATTATTCCACGATCTAATAGAAATCAGTGCCAGAAAGTATTTTCCTGAGAATACGTGCCAGAGGAAACACTATGGGAATAGATAACGACCCAAGTTTCACAAGGATCAGATATTGCAGTTATTGTCATCCTCAGCCAGAGCCGTGACAGCTACGACTGCACGTGGCCACGCTTCCAAAACTGCAACATCTTGGGAATGAGGAGCTAATGGAAGAACTTACAAAAAATCCTGCCGCTTGTACAAATGAAGAAGAAGGAACAACAAAAAGCAATACCCAATTCTGGGTTGTGCCATATTGCTTAACAGTGGTACAAGCAAAGGCAATGTCCAGATCCCACTTGCTTCTACATTTTCTTTGTGAACAAGATTAAGAATGGCTGAGCAGCTGAGATGTCTTTTCTGCCTGTTCCTCAAAAGTAGCTCCTGAAACTTGCATGACTCCACGTGAATCACCTCAAATCCATACCAAACCAGTAAGAAAAGCACTTTCCATGTTTTGCTTTTGGCTAGCACTTTTTAAACAACAAAAAAATCCTATCAGGATAAAGTATCTTGTGTAAGTTTAACTGTAACAGAAGTGTCGCTCCCCCAGATCCAGGCCACCACGCTCTCCTCTGCCTGCAGGTGCAGCCCCAGAACCGCACGCTTGTGCAGCTCACCTGGTGCCTCCGTGGGGTGGAACACGTGCTGCTTGTCACAGACAGCTCACATGCTGGTGGCAGGAACTTGTCTCAGAAAAAGACATTCTTTTGGCTAAATTTCCTTGACCTTTAGTTTAGCCCATAGGCATTGGGAGGGGGGATGTTATCAGCAGCGAAAATGCCTTTGAGACATATTTTTGCAGCATTTTTTTTAAGCTCTCACCATACAGACATCATTACGACCTACGAGGAGAGGCTGAGGGAGCTGGGCTTGTTCAGCCTGGAGAAGAGAAGGCTGAGAGGGGACCTAATATATACTTACAAGTATCTGCAGGGTGGGTGTCAGGAGGATGGGCCAAGCTCTTTTCAGTGGTGCCCAGTGACAGGACAAGGGGCAACGGACACAAAATGAAGCACAGGAAGTTCCGTCTGAACACGAGGAAGAACTTC